>NC_137462.1:226576457-227776457 GCF_964235325.1 Thermobia domestica
CTTCTAGTAAGAGTCTTTGAAACTGATTCAGACCCATCAACAGCTACAGATTTCCCGTTTGTAGTTTCTTCCACTATTCTTGTCCATAAAAAGCCATTGACAGACCAAGATCATGACTGTATAGCATTAGAGGTGAAGAGGATGTCAGAATGACGAAATGTGATACAATATTCTTATCAAGAATATTCTACCATGATATCATCTGGAACTTGGATATGGAGAATATTCAACAAGACACTTCTGAAATTTTCTGCTCTGCTGTGTGAACTTTTTCTGCTCTGTGAAATGTGTCTCTGTTACTAATCAAAGCATACTGTGTGTTTATATGAAAATCTTATTTGATTAGCCCACAGTTTCGTTGCTTTCAGATGACCAGTGTTACTAAGTTCATAGCGAAACACAGGACTGACTATACCGTAAATATTTTCCACCTGACCGTGTAAGAGAAGCTACACCTGGCTTCGCCCCTTCGAAAATTATTTGCATCATTGGAAGCCGTTTAGTATTGATCTCCAAGTTTCTCAAGAACTGTGATGGAATTGTCGTGGCTTCAATGGCAGAATCAAATACGATTGTAATTTAATTTATATCCATAATTGTAATTTATATCCATAAAATATAAGGTGAAAATAGTTTAACATAAATTATATATGTACTTAACGCAGAATTGAGTTGCCATTTTTAGTCCACACGATTGCGTGTAGAAGGACTCTTCCTTCTACGTGTGGGTTTTAAAACACAACAAAATACAGACTCTGCATATTCACCTCAGTCGAATAGACATTCTTATGAATTGAGATATTATCACACAAAGAAGGTGGCATTTGCTTAACATGTCGATCTGATGATAAACTGATACCCATAGAAGTCCTTTAAATCTTCTGTAACAGTATTTTGGAATGAAAAATTAATCTTGGTAACATTGTGTCTGCCGTTCAGTTAAACCCCGAGAAAATTTCTTGGCCTTCATTAAGTATTGTTCGATAATTATATCACTTCGATCTTCGCTCAAGAAGGCGTCTTTTTCTGCGAATTGTGAATGTTCTTTGAGTTGTTAATTTCTTGTAATCCTCTGATACCGTATTTGCCTCCAGGGTTGAGTATAGTGATGTGAAAATTTTTCATAAAAAAGATGACCAGCTGCGTGAGAAAACGGATGCATTAGTTTAATGGAATACAAATGATGTTTCTAGTCCCTTGTTTAATCTAGTCCCTTTGAATGAATTTCATTACGATTATGACCTCTATATTCTGAAGCCAATGTTAACGGTTCGGAAAATGTCACCATCTTAATTTTGAGATATGCTAATACGTTTTTTCACATGCACTTTCATTTTCTTGTAAATGTTGCAGATTGGTTTTGTCATCCAGACATTGTTAAAAAAAATAGCAGATCGTAGATTTTGTCATTTCCTGCGAGGATTGTAAGTGTCTTCATTACCACATGTAAAGATCCCGGAGCAAAGTCTAGAAGTGAGTTCTCAATGATCTTGAGTAGACATGGCCATTCAGCATTTTCACTAAATTTGTCATAGTGTACAGGATACACCAAAGTTCTTCCATACCATTTCCTGACAATGTATTCAATCGTGACTAGAAATTACTTAACACGAAAACCACCTAAAGGCGGTACAACTTTGGACAGTTCAGAAATTTCTTCAGCTGAAGTACTATTTGAACACCTTTCCAATATAATATCTGATGTAATATCATAACGCATGTGCTTTGTTCACTTTTCTTGAAGTTATTTACTATATGCAGAAGAGTGGAATATATAGTATTAGTACTACAAGTTGAAATTTTGAAAAAATACAGAGGGACTACACTGCTTATATCAAAGGAGAGGTGTGTATCTCACCATTACACAATCGTTGTAGCGAACCTTCGAAAGATGATTAGCTATCCAAAAGTTGTTTGAGAATAGGAATACGAGATGCGAGATACGATTGAAGATTTGATTAAATCTTCCGAGTAAGACTGCATTGACACACCAAGAGCATGAGTGTATTGCATTAGAGGGAAAGTGGCTGTCAGAATGAAGAAATGTGATACGATATTCTTATCAAGACAATGCTACCGTGATACAAGATTACTTTTTCAATCAAAAACTTGAATATGAAGAATTTTCATCAAGGGACATCAGAAATCAATGACTTTTTCTGCTGTATAAAGTTGCGGCACTTAGTTACTAATCAACGCATACAGTGAGCTTATATGAAAAGATTGTTTGATTAGCCTACAGTTTGGTTGCTTTGTGATGTCCAGTGTTATTAAGTTGGTACCTAACACAGGACTGACTATACCGTAAATGTTTTCCACCTAACCGTCTACGGGAAGATCTCAAAAGAACCTAAAATCGATTCTATAATTGTCTCATCAATCAGATCACCGGTCTCAGACCTAAATTAAGGCTGCTTCGGATTCATAGCAAGAATGGGTTACATAGCAAAATTTTTCATTATGCAATCGTGAAAATAGTATTAATGATACACCGGAACCTAGTGAATCCTACACAACTCAGCTTGTAAAGCATAGTGAGCAGCTGGGACGGTAATTAAATGCATATTTTTCAGGCTCGGGTGTTAACAAACAGGATAATTTCATTAAATAATATATCTGTTAGTACACAACTCTTTCGATTAAACAGTTTCTATCAGGCTAAAGATCAAGAACAAGGTGAGACCATAATGGGTGCTAAGTAGATTTCTTCAGCAGGAAGCACTCTCAAATAGTATTGTAGTTGCATAATAACGTGAAGTATAGCGATTGCTTGATTATCATTTATAAATTAATACTTATGCATTTACTTGATATTTTCATTTTCTTAATATAAGTCCCCAGCCCTGGGCTAATTCTGGCTAACGCGGTTTCAGGTAATCAACTCTCGACAGTTTGTTGAAAGATATTCCCCAGTTCATGTTTTTTCTTCGTTACAAAAACACTTCTAGTTGACTCTAATCATGGTTAATTACTGAACTTAAACATTTACAATTATTGAAAAATGAATAATTATTTTTTAACATAAAAAGGCGTTACAGTTCAGTAGAATGCAGTAGTAGGTGGAAGTGAATGAAAATAATGTTTCTTTGTTGAAATGTACAAACTGAATGTGAATAATAAGTGTTTATTCACCCATTCCCTTTCGAGAGGCGGATCTACGATGGACTTCTGGCGGCTCCGTGGATATTAATACTCCTACTTCGACCTACTCTTAATAGCTCCAAACTCTGGAATGGGTTTTGGAGAAGAGTGGAAGAGAGAGTATGTGTGAATAAAAACTCATTATTTATTTTCTCTTCCACTCTTAGTGTTATCTAGGACCACCAACAATGTACTATCAATTGCACTAGGTTTGATTGTTAGTGCTTCCTGGGGGGCTAACTTCACGTTTGTCCCTCAAAGTTTTTATTTGCTTCTAGTGTCCAAACTATTGCAGCACTAGTGTTAAGAGTCACTGCTCTAGGAAGCATTAACGAAGCACTAACGATTGTATTAAAGATATCATTAACTGTTTTGAATTTGTCGGGAATTTGTCCCAGTGATATACTCTCCATGTATTTATGGGAGTTTCGTAACCAGAGGTGACAGTTTGACCTAACCTCACTCAACCTCACGCTCAAAAACTCACTTCGACCTGAACTTCATTTCGACTTCACGCTCACACAACCTCACGCTCAAATCAGCAGTCTGACCTCACGCTCAAATAACCAGCCTGACCTCACGCTCACTCAACCTCACGTTCGCATCACCAGTCTGACCTCACGACCACTCTACCTCACGCTTACATCACCTGTCGGACCTCATGCTCAAATAACCATCCTGAACTCACGCTCACTTCGTGAGGCTGTGGTCGAGTGAGTTTCGAACTCGTGAGCGCCGATATCGTGAGTTTGGACATCTGTGTGACATATAAGTGCGCACACCTACAATAATAGTAATCAAAACCAAACCATTAGAGTTTTCTGGAAGCACTAACGATTCCACCAAGATTTAACGTTAGTGTTTCCTGGGGGTCTAACGTGAAGTTGCACCCCAAAAGTTTTTGGCTTCTAGCGTCCAAACTATTGCAGCAATAATGTTTCGACTTCGTATTCTGAGAAGAACTAACAAAACACTAACGATTGCACTAAAAAGGTCATTAGCACTTTTGAATTTGGCTCGAATTTGAGCCAATTAAAAATTCCCCATGTATTCCTTATGAGAACTTCGAGACATATTAATGGCCATAGCTACACTAATTGTGAAGCTCCAATGAAACTATTAGCGTTTTCTGAAAGCACTAACGATGCAATAACGATAGCACTAGGTTTAATCATCAGTGCTTTCTGGAGGGGGCTAACGTGAAGTTGACCCCTAAATTTTTTTCATCTAGGGTCTAACATAAGAAGCGCCAACGATTGCACTAGAAGAGAGCATAAGCGCTTTTGAATTTGGCGCGAATTTGAGCCAATTAAAAATTCCCCATGTATTTATTACGGGAATTTCATGACATATAACTGGTCGTAGTCAAAATAATTGTGAAGCACTATTAGTGTTTTCCGGAAGTACTAACGATGCACTATCGATTGCAATAGACTTAATAGTTAGTGCTTCCTGAGGGTGCTATCGTGAAGTTGCCCCGCCCCAAAGTTTTTTGCTTCTAGCGTCCAAACTATTAAAGCACTAATGTTGGGAGTTGGTGTTCTAAGAAGCACTAAGCACTAACGATTGCACTAGAAGAGATCATTAGTGATTCAATGGGGGGGGGGCAGTACTTGGACTTTCCAAAGGAACTAGATTGAGCAGGGGACTAGAAACATCATTTGTATTTAATTAAATTGTTGCTTCCGTTTTCTCACGCAGCTGGTCATCTTTTCTATGAAAAACTTGCACATCACTATACTCTGCAGATGGAAGCCCTGGAGGCTAATACGGTATCAGAGGATTACAAAAAATTTACAACTCAAGGAACATTCACAATTCACAGAAAAAGAGGCCTTCTTGAGCGAAGATCCAAGTGATATGATTATCGAACAATGTTTAATGTAGACCACGAAAATTTCTCGGGGATTAACTCGACGTCAGACACAACGTTAGCAAGATTAATTATTCATTCCCAAATATTGTTACGATAACAGAGGTTCTACAGTACTTTTGTGGGCATCAGTTTATCATTACAGAGACAAGTTGAGCTAATGCCACCTTCCTTGTGTGATAATATCTCAATGCGCAAGAATGTCATTTCGACTGCGGTGAATATTGCAGAGTCTCTATTGTTATGTGTTTTAAATCCCACACGTAGAAGGAAGAGGCCTTCTGCACGCAATGGTGTGGACTAAAAATGGCAACTCAATTCTGCGTTAAGTACGAAATAAATCATGTTAAACTCTATTTTCACCTTATGTGTTATGGATATAAATTACAATTAGAAATGGAAAGTGCCGAAACAGGAAAAAGCTGTTTCTGCAAATATCTGCCATGATCAAATGTAATGCTGCCATTGAAGCCATCACAATTCAATCACAGTTCTTGAGAAACTTGGAGATCTATACTAGACGGCTTCAAATGATGCAAACAGTTTTCGAAGGACGAAAGGTAGCTGTATATGGACAAGAAAAATGGAAGAAACTAGAAACAGGAAAACTGTAGCTGATGATCGGTGTGATACTGATCTATTAAGAATCTTGGTAGAATACTTCATGAGCAGTTGCTAATTTTCCATAGGCATTTTCACATTTTCACATAGCTAATTTTCACATAGCCTTTCACCTTTTCACAATCACAGAACCGAAAGAAATGCTTCGAATGTATAAAATTTAAAGAGACCCTGTCGTAATTAAAAGAGTGCTTTTACCTTTTTCATGATGCAACAGGCAGTGTCACGACCTCAGCTATACTCAAAAGTGAATAGTTTGCAGCCTTCAAGTTCCTTCAATTAGAAGAATTGGGAAAGTTAGACAGAGTCTTCAACAACCAAATGTGAATCCTGACAAAGTAGTAACGTTAGAAATTTCTTATTCGCCTGTATGGAGATGGAAAAATGCCGTCCCTGGAATAAGCCATATCAGATATAATAAGGAAGTAGTTTCAAACCTTCAATATGGCCACTTATCCCATTACTAACACAGCAGCTGTCCAGCAATCAATCCAGTTCCATGAAATGGTCTAAGCATGAAATCAATCGAAACAGGTTTTGTGTGAAAGAGGAAACGCAAATTGCACGGACCCACATAGCTGCCATCAGCTGCAACCGGATAATCTTACTTACCTGTAGATAAAAAGTGACTGCAAGATAGGATTGTGAGGGAACTACATGTTAGTGTAAAAGAGCCGATATGAAGTATTCTATATTTTATGCATTCTGCCAAGGGAGTCCATGTAGAAATGGGAGATCGGAAGACAATCTGATATAGATGATAACAAACAACAGCTGGAAAAACCAATATGTCATTGTCAACGGCTTAATTGTTGATCCAATGAGTTATGATTATTATTTTGTGATATCGTCCCCGCCTTATAGACCTAACAAAATGGAGATAAAAACGATCATAATGTAAATCTAAAAGAGGTTAAAAACAAGGAATAAAACATGAAGGTTACATATTTTGGGATCCTTTAACACGAGCGGCTTTGGTACCCGAGGAGGAAATAAAACCTTAGCAGGAAAAATCTAACGAGTTAAACCAATTCATTTATATATAACATTCGCATACCACAGTACCATTCAATTGACGTTTATAACAATTGTTTATTGTTTGATTGTTTATATGTTAAGATGTTCTACAGCAAACGATTGACTCCAATGAATCTGACATCCGCAAGGACACTAAAAATTGTGTAGGTACCGTTTAGTTTTCAAATCTCCTAAAAAGAAGCAAAGTTTTACGATAATGAAAAACGATGTTTGATATGCGGTACAAGCAAACATTCCATGTACATTTTTATCCCAGAAGGGGCGTAATAATGAAAGCACTAGTACACGTCGATCCCTGTTGCTTTCAACTTGTTGCCCTAGGTTTTATACGACCTAAGGACAATCAATGCGTACTGCTCAGCATCTTGTTCATTTGTGACTGTACCATGCTGGATTTCAGTCAAAAGGCCACAAAGCTAAATAGTTTTCCGTAACAGTTATATTACACTTATGGTCGTAAGCTTGTAAAAGAATCACATGCAGGTTATTGGCATGAAACTTTATTAGCATATTTTTAGGTAATTATGTACAAGATTACCTTGTAGACCCAGGCACGCTTCTCTTGGCTGTGAGACAAACCCGGGCGAAGAATTTATAAAGATAGCGGTTTAAAGAACTGATTCGCGATACAAAGTAATTATACAGGCTTGGCAGATCAGGTGTAGAACACAGACATCAACAAAATTATCAATTGACAGAATTTGTTTTGATATGTAGGTCACATTGGGAGATTTTCAGTTAAGTACACCTGAAAGATATGAAACTTCCTAGGCTCACTTTCCACAACTTAGAGCAGAAGCCCTCAATTTTCTCCCATAGGAATATTGTCGAGTACTTGCTCGTCCCGGTGCCCAGAGAATGTAATAGATACTGCTATTAACTTTCGCTTAGCCTGAAATTGTAACTTGCGTGTATAAAAAATGTCGGGGCGTCTTTTGCAACTTTGACTCACTTCCTCAAGTGTCTATATTGAGAACGCAACGTATCTATCACACTAATTTATAGAACCTTAATGTCTTTGTGACTCGCACGCTTCAGTTTGCACTACAAAGTGCCATATCGCCCAATTTTAATGAACTTAATGGAGGATTTGAATTTCTCGATCTTCTAAACATTTTCTCTCCGTTGAGTAAAGTTCTGCTAACCATCCCCTCTGTAGCAGAATAGTTCACCAACTGTATTAGGTTTTCGACATATTTCATATCTGAGACGGAATGATCAACAAGAAGAATTTCAGTAATCATATTTATTAAATTCAACACTACTTCATTTAGCTGACGTGAATAGAGTTTGCGTGTTCTGTCCATGGACTAAAAGGTATCTTCTCATGAGCAGAAAGCTACAACACAAAATGTACCCGATTAATCGGAGCATTTGAGGCTTACGAAGTGTAGTCATCTCTAACACTGAACCAGACTGTCATTTCGCCTGGTATGTATGCGAGCATATCCATGGCCGTTGACCAGAGCCATCCGAGATCTTCAAGTAATTTTTTTTTTTTTACAAAAATAGAGGCACCAAATCGTCTGTAGAATTCTGCATAGACGATCGCTGCATATAGCGGAATATCATTACAAACTACCTAGAGTACATTCGTTGCACAGTCCAACTGAAAGCCGTAACATTGGCACGAAGAAAGTCGACGCACACAGATTTGTGCATAGATCTTTACTTCAGCTTGTTTTCAGAGAACATTGTGTTACCAAGATACAGAAACATTCATATATTATAGAAAGAAGAAATGTCTAGATACGTGTTGTTCTCTTATCAAAAAAGAATGCAATCAGTTAGCATGCACTACAATCAACGAGACATAGTAATATTTGATAAGATGCGCAGTGAGATTAGGATTTTTCAATTGCAACTTACACGCTGTAATTGACTAAAATCTGATGAAAAATTACTTTCAAATGGCAAAAGTTTTACGGTTCATCTACAAGGTTGCCGACTGTGGCTTTCTGCAGAAATAATGGTATTACTAATTGTAGATATCAGGATGCATTAGATAAAAAGATAATAACAGTACATTTCGAGATCCGACATGATACTTGCATTAGAACGAGTGGAATGAGTTTGCATGCAGAACAACCGATGTGAGCGGACGGGTTGAAAAGGAAAAAGTACAGCAGCTCATATTGTTCTTAGGATTTGCTAATTCGAAACATTCGAGTTTAAACCCTGTGACGTGCGGAACAAGAAATCTTTAACTGAGAAAGAATGAATAACACAGTGAGCTCATAAGGTATAGTGCAGAGAAAGCGCTTTGAAAAGATGCAAAAGTTGATGAGTCACTTGCGATAGGATAAGCATCCCAGAGCTTGTGAAGCTTTTTGTAATATGCATCCACTACGTCAGAAATCGCATTAAAATGGTAACATTAGCAGATATGTCACTTGACTTCATTGTAATAGTATTCTACAACGTCTGAAAAGAGATATTAATAAGATTATATCGATTTCTAAGTGATGCGGTGATTAAAGAAATAATTTTGAGGACGAGCGGGGATGTTCGATATTTAATTAGAGGTTTAGAGTGCAAGAAGCTCGCCAATTATTCGAGGTTTCCGTATGGAGGTAAGGCTATCCGGTAAGGCTAAACGGATTATGCCAGGTTACGTCCTTCTTACAATTCTGTGAAATTTAGAAGTCAGTAGTGGACTTCGTCATCTATTACTTAATTCCTAATGGCTTAAAGCTAGTAAAGGAAGTCAACAATGAATCCGAAGCCGCAAAATCTTGTGTTGTGTACCTAGGTGTTAAGACGAAGCAATAGTGCTTTTAGAGCTCTCTAACTCAAATTATACAATGGCATACCATGTAAAAAACCGTGGATTTACTTCTCCCTTTTTAAGACGAGAGTATCACAGAACTTCTCTAAAGGAAGCCTCTTTTTCTGTGAATTGTGAATGTTCCTTGAGTTGTTAATTTCTTGTAGTCCTCTAATACCGTATTTGCCTCCATAGCTTCCATCAGCTGAGTATAGTAATGTGCAAATTTGGCATAGAAGAGATGACCAGCTGCGTGAGAAAACGGAAGCATTAATTTAATTGCCTACAAATGAAGTTTCTAGTCCCCTGTTCAATTTAATCCCTTTGGATGAATTGGAATACGATTATGACCTTTTCTATGAGGGCTGTGTAAAAAGTATTCGACCTTTGGCCAGAAAAATAGTTGCGAATACCTGACAGATTTGGGACCCTAATCCCCTCCAAAGTAGGCCCCTTGTGCTTCCACACACTTAGCCCACCGATCTTTCCACTGCTGGAAACACCGCTGGAAGTCCTCTTTTGGAATGTTGTTCAGGGAGGCTGTAGGGAGGTTGGCGAACGGTTTTAATTCTATGTTTGGCTAAGAACGTGTGGATCAATTGGGATGAATGTGCTGGGGCGTTGTCATGATGGACGTGCCAGTTCTTCGCTGTCCACATGTCTGGTTTTTGCGCCGGACTGCGTCACGGAGTCGCCTGAGAACATCTTGATAGTACTCCTTTGTCACTGTTTCTCATTCCGGTGCGTACTCGTGATGCACAATTCCACAGGCATCGAAGAAAACAGTCAGCAACACCTTGATTTTGCTTAGCACCTGCCGCGATTTCTTCGGCCTTGGAGAATCGGGATGCTTCCATTGAGACGATTGTTGTTTTGTTTCTGGGTCGTACCCGTACACCCATGACTCATCTCCAGTTATCACGGAATTCAGATACCCAGGATCAGTGTTGGAGGTGTCCAGAAGGTCCTGTGCAACGTCAAAACGGGTGTCTTTTTGTTCCTGAGACAACAACTTGCGTACAAATTTAGCAGCCACTCGTTTCATGTTCAAATCGTCACGCAAAATTGCATGTGCAGAATCATTACTTACTCCAACATCTGCTGCAATCTTCCGCGCTGTCAAACGGCGATCTGCCATCACTAAATTTCGCACCCGCTGAACAACAGCTGCATTCCGAGCAGTTTGGGGCCTGCCGCTACGCTGCTCACTCTCGACTGATGTGCGGCCATCTTTAAATCGGTTTAGCCATTATTTAATTTACGTTACACCCATCGCATCTTCTCCAAACACGTGCTGAATCTTGCGAATTGTTAGGCTTTGAGAGAATTCGATGCAGTATCTTTGCTCAATTCGTTCAGTCATATTGCGAGAAACAATAAAACCGACGAACACTACCAACAGCACCTCACTTCGTGACCACCAGCTCACGACTGGCACACACGAACGCGGTGAAAAAATTCGAGCATCCGCACTAAGCTTCCTCCTTCCACCGTTCACAGTGGCGCCGCCTGAGAATCACTAGTTTGCGTGGAAAAAATTAAGGTCGGATAATTTTTAGACAGGCCTCGTATATACTGCAGCCAAAGTTTACGGTTCGGAAAATGTCACCAACTTAATTTTGAGATTTCCTAATATGTTTTATCACATGTAGTTTCATTTTCTTGTAAATGTTGCATATTGATTACGTCATCCAGACATTGTTCAATAAGATCACAGATCCTAGATTTTGTCATCTCCTCCGACGGTTGTAAATGTCTTCATAACCACATGTAAAGGTCCCGGAGCAAAGTCTAGATAGAGTTCTCAATGATCTTGATTTGGCATGGCTATTCAACATTTTTACTAATGTTGCCATAGTGTACAGGATACCGCAAAGTTCTCCTATGCCATTTCCTGAGATAATGTATCCAATCCTGCCTAAAAATTACTTAACTGGAAGCCTCCTAAAGGCGGTACAACTTTGGACCGTTAAGAAATTTCATTAGCTGCAGGTCCGATTTGAACACCTTTCCAGTATAATGGCTGATCTAATGTCATAACGCATGTGCTTTGTTATCTTTTCTTGCACTCATTTACTGTATGCGGAAGAGTAGAATATATAGTATTAGTACTTGATGTTGAAATATTGAAGAAATAAAGAGGCAATACACTGCTTATATGAAAATGAGAGGTGTGTATCTCAGCATTACACAATCGTTGTGGCGAAGCTTTCACAAGATAAATAGCTGTTCAAACGTTGTTTGAGAATAGGAAATCAAGACGTGAGATGCGAGTGAGGATTTGATTAATCTTCCGAGTAAGACAGCATTGACTCATCAAGAAAATGAGTGTATTCCATTAAAGGAAAGAGGATGTCAGAATGACGAAATGTGATACAATATTCATATCAAGACAATGCTACCCTGATATCAGATTACCTTTTCAATCAAGAACTTGGATATGAAAGTTTTCAAGAGACTTTTAAAATAAATGACTTTTTCTGATCTATCAGATGTGTGGCAAAGCATACAGTGAAATTATATGAAAAGATTATTGGTTAGCCCACTGTTTGGTTGCTTCCTGATGGTCAGTGTTATTAAGTTGGTGGCAAACACCGACTGACTAACACGTAAATATTTTGCACCTAACCATTTAAGTGAAGATTTCAAAAAAACCGAAAATCGATCTTATATTTGTCTCATCGATCAGATCACCGGTCTCAGACCCAAGTAAGGCTGCTTCGATGGTTAAAATATAATGTTTTTCATAGAAAGTTTGTCATTATGCAATCGGGAAAATAATGTTAATGATAGACAGGAACCTAGTGAATCCTACACAACTCTGTGTGTAAGCCCTAGTGCGCAGCAAGGACGCTAAGTGACCATGGAAAGTGCCGAAAGAGAAAAAACAGCTTTGGGGTAATATCTGAAACGATCAAATTTAATTCTGCCATTGAAGCCACGACAATTCAATCACAGTCCTTGAGGAACTTGGAGATCAAACTAGAGGGACCAAAATTTACAAACAGTTTTCGAAACAATAAAGGAAGCTGTATATGGACAACAGTAATAGAAGAAACTGGAAACGGGAAATCTGTAGCTGTTGTTCGGTGTGATTCAGATCTTTTAAGCAACATAGTAGAAAACTTGGTGAGCAGTTGCTGATTTTCTTGTAGCCACATACAAGCACAACTGAAAGGAAATACTAAAAAATTAATAAATTTAAACAAATTTTAACGTCATTAAAAGATTGCTTTCACTTTTTTCATGATGCAACAGGCTGTGACACGAACTCAGCTATCCTGAGGACTGAATAGGTTGCAGCCTAAAAGTTCCTTCTAAAAGAAGAGTTCTGAAAGTTAGACAGAGTCTTCAACCAACCAAATGTGAATCCTAACAAAGTGGTACCGTTAGAAATTCCTTATTCGCCTGTATGGAGATGGAAAAATGCCCTTCCTTGTATAAACCATATCAGATATAACAAGAAAGTAGTAACAAAGCTTCAGTATGGCCACTTTTCCCATTACTAACACAGCAGCTGTGCAGCATTCAATTCGGAAGTACCTCCAATTCCATGAGCGAAATTTTCTTAGTGGTTTGTGAAAGAGGATATGCATATTCCAAGGACTTACACTGCTAGCATCAGCTCCAACCAGATAATCTTACTTACCTGTAGATAAAAAGTAACTGCAAGATAGGATTGTGAACGAGCCACACGTTAGTGTAAAAGAGCCGATATGAAGTATTCAAGCGAACCCTGCATTCTGCCAAGGGAGTTCGTGTACGAATGGCAGGTCGGAAGACAATCTGATATAGATGATAAGTACAACAGCTGTAAAAAATAAATATGACATTGACAACGGTTAATTGTTGATCCAATCAGTTATGATTATTATTTTGTGATATCGTCCCCGCCTTATAGACCTAAAAAAATGGAGATGAAGTCGATCTTGATAAAGCTTTAAATGAAGGTGTAAGGACACGGAAAAAAATGATGAAGGTGTTTTATTTTTTAGTTTACATATTTTGGAATCTTTTAAAACGAGCTGCTTTGGAATCATTTAACACGAGCATTTCCACGGCCGTTGACCACAGCCATCCTAGATCACCAAGTAAATTCCCTTACAAAAATACAAGCACCAAATCGTCTGTAGCATTCTGCTTAGGTGTTCGCTGCATATAGCGGTATATCATGGCTAGCCTAGTGTGCATTTTTAGTCGAGCCGTTAACATTGGCAAGAAAGTCGAAATACACAGATATGTTCCTAGATCTATATTTCAGACTGTTTTCAGAAAACAGTATTACGAAGATACCGAAACGTTCAGATAACATTTTACTAAAAGGTTATACTTGGAGATACTTGTTGTTGTCTTATCATAACGAATGCAAGCAGTTAGCATTCACAACTACTAACTATACATAGTAATATTTGGTAAGAAGCGTAGAGAGCAAGCAAGCGCCCACAAATCGTCTGTAGAATTCTGCTTAGGTGTTCGCTCCATATAGCGGAATATTATGGCAAACGGCCTAGAGTACATTCCTCGCACAGTCCAGCTAAGAGCCGTTAACATTGGCTAGAAGTTAGATGAAAGACTGAGATAGTTCATCTAACTTCTTGATGTATACTTCAGAATGTTTTCAGAGAACATGGTATGACTAAGGTACAGAAACAGTCAGATATTTTACTAAGAGCGTAGTGAGATTAGGATTTTTCAATTTCTACTTACACGCTAATTTTAAAATTTTTTGGAAAATTATTTTCATTTGCCAAAAGATTTAAGATTTAACTACAGGCCTGCCGACTGTGGTTTTCTGAAGAAATAATGTATTACTAATTGTAGATAAAATAATAATAAGAGTGGATGTCGAGATCCGCTATGATACTTGCATTAGAACGAGTGGAATCAGTTTGAATGCAGTACAACCGACGAAAGCGGGCGGATTGAGATGGGATAAGTGCGGCAGCTCATATTGTTCTTAGGATTTGCAAATTTGAAATATTCGTGTTTAAACCCAGTGACGTGCGGTACATTCGTGCTTCTGCCTTTGGCTGAGAAAGAATGAATATCACGGTGAGCTCATAAGGTGTAGTAAACAGAAAGCGCGTTAAAATGATGGACAAGTTGGTGGGTCTCTTGCGTTATGACAAGCATCGCCGAGCATCGAAAGCTTTTTGTAAAATGCATCCACTACGTCAGAAATAGTCTTAAAATGAGAACATTAGCAGAGATGTAACTTGACTTCAGTGTAATAGTATTCTACAATTTCTGAAAACAGATATTCGATATCTAAGTGATGCGGTGATTAAAGAAATAATTATGAGGATGGACGGGGATGTTCTATTTTTAATTGGTGGGTCAGAGTGCAACAGGCGCGCCAATAATTCGAGGGCTCCATTTCGAGGGGTCCGGTAAGGCTAAACGGCTTATGCCGGCTTATGTTCTTCTTACAATGCTGTGAAATTCAGAAGTCAGCAGTGGACATCGGCATCTATTAATTCATTCCTATTGGCTTACAGCTAGTAAAGGAATCCAAATATGAATCCAAAGCCGTAAGATCTTGTGTTGTGTACCTAGGGCTTAAATCGAAGCAGTAGTGCTTTTAGAGCTCCTTAACTCTCATTATACAATGGCGTAGCATTTAAAAAATCGTGGATTTACTTCTCCCTTTAATAAGACGAGGGTATTACAGACATATAGCTTTGGGGACATTCAGCGGTTTTTTTTAGGTGGGCCCTTGGGATTGAAAAATGTTGGGATACCAAATGTAAAAAAAATTAATAATAATTTAACAATTATAATCAAGTAATTGCTATACTTCCCGTTAAAATGCAACTATAATACTATTCTAGAGTGCTACCTGCTGAAGAAATCTACTTAGCACCCATAACGCTCTCACCTGTTTTTTGATCGATAGCCTCATAGTAACTGCTTAATCTAAAGAATTGTTTTCTTAAGGATATATTATTTAAAGAAAGTCTCCTGTGAGTTAACACTCGAGGCTATGAAATATGCATTTAATTAGCGTCCTTGCTGCTCACTAGGTCTTACATACAGAGTTGTGTAGGATTCACTAGGTTCCGGTCTATCGTTAATAATATTTTCCCGATTGTATTCTGTAAATCTTACTATGGAACCAATTATATTCTAACCTCCAAAGCAGCCTTACTTTCGGTCTGAGACCGGTGAACTGATTGATGAGCAATATAAAGAATCGATTTTAAGTTCTTTTGAGATCTCTTCGTACACGGTCAGGAGGAAAATATTTACGGTATAGTCAGCCCTGTGTTCTCTACCACCTTAGTAACACTGGTCTTCAGAAAGCAACGAAACTGTGGGCAAGGAAATAAGCTTCTCATATAAACTCACTGTATGCTTTGATTTCTAAGTGATTGATTTGATTGATAAGTAACTAAGTGATACACATTTCAAAAAGCAGGAAAAACTAATTTATTCAGAAGTCTCTTAGTGAAAATACTCCATATCCAACTTCTAGAATGATAACACGGTAGAATTGTCTTGATAAGAATATCGTATCACATTTCGTCATTCTGACATCTTCTTCCCCTCTTAGGCGATACACTAATGTTCTTGGTGTGTCAATGCTGTCTTACTCGGAAGATTTATACTAATACTAATACATATTCTACACTTTTGCATACAGTAAATAAATTCAAGAAAAGTGAACAAAGCACATGCGTTTTGACATTAGTTCTTTTTGGTATGTTTTGAGTAATGAACAAGTTCAGCTAGTCGATATGCAATTTACAAACGCTCCTTTCTTTCAATTTTAAGTTTGTCAGTAACTAACGATTAGGAAGAATGTGGTAAATCTTTCAAAGACTCCGTTGGGCTTATTGAATAGCCTCACTTTTCAATTGTTATTATCTGGCTTTTTGGTACAATTCCGTTCTTACATTTTATACTAACCGATGACTAACAAGAGGCTTTTTCATGTTCTAAACACTCCTTTGGTATTACTTAATGAGCTCTTTTGAGTGGTAAATGATAGAAACATGACCATAATTGCGTTTTGTCATTTGTATTTAAATGCGTGAGAAGGTAATGTTGATTTTAGTCTATTACCAGTTTCAAAATCTTTTTTCGCCCTAAAAAATAGCGCACCTTTTCAACCGTAAATATCTAACAATTTATGGCAATTCAGTTAATTCATTTATTCTTAAAAATTTTGGAATTTAAAAGTGAGTGCTTTCACTAAGCAGAATGGAGTGTTTCGAAACTTGGGTAGAACCTTGCTGATGGTTACTTACCGAGATGAATAAGAGTTAGTTAAAAGAACGGAATTGTCGTTCATTCTCTTTCATATTTACAATAGAAAGTGGGTCTACTTAGTATGGCCAAGAGAGCTGTTTGGAAGATGAAGCACACTTCTGAAGATCATTACTTAATCATGTATGTTAGAATAAAATAAAATAATTAAATAGTCGTAAATTATCAAATATTTATAAATGAAGAGGGGCGAGTACTGCGAAAGGTGTGTATGTTATATAACATCAAATCTTACTTATCGTTTGTTTGTAACAAATTTTAGATAAAACGATTGATCGCAATTGTCGTAAACTGTCATGTATTTATAATTCAAAAACTAAATAATTCAGAGTGCGAAACAAGTGATCAGAATATGAAATAGAATTTTGCTGATCGCTAGTATCTGGAATACTAAAAAATAAAACGAAACAACGAATCACTCATAAATTATCATATATTTACATTATAAAAGAGAGTCGTTTCCGTGTGGGAAAGGTGTGTTTTGGTGTATAAAGCAGACTCTTGATGATCCTTTGTTAAATCAACTGTTTTGGAATAAAATAAATTATAGAATTCACGTAAATTATCGGATATGTAGTATTAATAATTAGTTCATTCTCTAAAGTGAATGGTGTGTTTGAATTCTGATACAGAAATTTGGCGATCGCTAGCTGAAGGCATAATTAAGAATAAAGTAAAAATAACACAATACTCAGATATTTAAAATTGAAATGTGAGTATATTTAATACCTCCAAACGAGTATTTAGAAGCTAAAGTAGTTTCTTGCTGATAGTTTAGTTACTGACATATTTAAAAATAACATGAGAGAAAGGATGAGGTAAATTGACGAATATTTAAGATTGAAAAGTTTCTTCACTGATAGGGCGTGAGCTGTGTTTTGGTATGTAAAAAAACTTTTCATGATAGTCACTGAAACCTTTTAGGTTAAATGAAAAAATATAACTGTCATAGATTCTCAGATATTTACTATTAAAGCCGACTCTATGTAGTATAGTAAAGATGTGTTTTTAAGCTGAGGTAGACCCCTGCTAATCGTTAGTTACTGAATATATAGTAGAAAATGAAAGATCGGAATAGTCGTAAATACCAAGACATTATCAACTGAAAAGTGATTCCATTCGGTAGGATGAAAGTATTGTTTCCAAGCCAAATTAACTTTTGCTGTTCGTTAGTTACTGAAATATTTTAGAATAAAATGAAAGAATGGAGTTGTGTACAATTAAAAAGTGAGAGAAAAACGGTATTGTCGTTATTTCACAGATATGTAATATTGTAAGGGGACTCCTTTTAGTAGAGCGTAATAAGAGTTTAGAAGACAAAGCACACTCTTTGCTGATCGTTCGTGACATATTTGTGAACAACATGGGAGATCGGTATTGTCTTAAATTGAAAAAAGAATTGTCTTAAAATATTAGATATTTATAATTGAAAAGTGAGGTGATTTATTATTGCGAAGAGACTATATGAAAAATGAACCAGACTCTTGCTAACCATTAGTTAGTGAAATAATTAAGTATAAAATAAAAGAAAGGAAGCGTCGTAAATTTTCAGAAATTTTAAATATGAAAATTTTTCCATTCAATAGGTCGAAACTAGTGGTTGTAAGTAGAAGTAAACTCTTGCTGACGGTTATCCACATATTTTAACATATAACGAAAGAGCGGGATTGTCTGACATTGTCACATATTTCCAATTGTTAAAAGAGTTAATTGTACTAAATTGTGTGATATAATTAATGAAATTGAGTCCGTTGAGTTGGACGAACGTTGAGCTTGGAACTCTTCTTGATGGTTAATCACTGAAATATACAAAAAGAAAAAAATAGAACGTTATTTTCGTTTATTGTCGTTCATTGTTAGCGTATTACAATTGAAAACTTGTTCCATTTCATTTCGGCAAAAGGAACATTTCATCTGCGGATATGAAAGTGACACTCATTGTCGATTTACTGACTTATATATGTCCAAGAAAAACAACGGAATAGGATAAATTGTGAGATAATTACAACTGAAAGTTGAGTCCACTCAACATCTCGAAACGACTGTAAAACCTCACGCAGACTTTCGCAGATCGTTAGTTACTGACATATTGAAGCATAAAATGAAAAAAACAAATCGGCATAATTTGTCAGAAATTAACAATTAGGCGTAGAGAGTGTTTGGAAGATGAAGCAGACTCTTTGTGATCAATATGTACTCACGGATGTAAGAATAATCTGATAGGACGGAGTTGACTGAAATTGTCTGATAACTAGATTTGAAAACGGACTCTACTCAGTAGGGCGAAAGGAATGTTCGAAGATGAAGCAGGTTACTAGTGATCGATATCTACAGACACATTTAAGAATGGAATTGTATTGTTTTTAACATATTTGCAAATGTAAATAGAGAATATCCGATAAAGAGAAACGCGAGTTTGACACGTTCGTTAGTTACTGACATCTTTAAGAATAAAATGGAAGATCGGAATTGTCGTGAATTGTGATATTTACAACTAAAAAGTGTTGAGGGTTGAGGGCATTGAAAGGCTTGAGGAACAAGGGAATGTGAAATCGACACTTGCTAAACTCTTGCAGACATATTTGATAATATAATGAAACCACATACGTTTTTTAAAATGTAAAAAATTATAACTGAAAGTAGAGTTGATTCAGTAAGAGGAAACGAGTGTATGAACTATGTGGCAAACTGTAAATTCATTAGCTACTGACATATTTAAAATGAGAGAAACGAACTGTTTTAAATTGTTTGATATTTACTAATAAAAGCTATTTCATTCAGCAGACTGAAAGGAATCTTTCGAAGTTTATGTGCATGCTAACTGCTTGCATTCGTTTTGATAAGAGAACAACACTTATCTCGACATCTCCTCTTAATAATATATCTGAATTTGTCTGTAACTTGGTAATGCAATATTCTCTGAAATAGTCTAAAGTTAAGATCTAAGCACATATATGTGTTTTTCGACTTTCTTCTTGCCAATGTTAACGGCTCTTAGCTGGACTGTGCAAGGAATGTACTCTAGGCAGTTTGCCATGATATTCCGCTATATGCAGCGTTCATCTATGCAGAATTCTACAGACGAATTGGTGCTTATATTTTTGTAAACGAATTTACTTGGTGATCTAGGATGATTCTGGTCAACGGCCATGGATATGCTCGCATACATACCAGGCCAAATGACAGTTAGGTTCAGTGTTAGATATCAGTACACTTCGTAAGACTCAACTGCTGGCGATTAATCGGGTACATTTTGTGCAGAAGCTTTCTGCTTTTTAGGAGATACCTTTGAGTATGTGGAATGAAACGCAAACTCTATTCACGTCAGCGAGATAAGGTAGTGTTTAATTTAATAAATAAGATTAGAGATATTCTTCTTGTTGATCGTTCCGTCTCAGATATGATAGATGTCTAAAAGCTAATGCAGTTGGTGCACTAATCTGCTACAGAGGGGAAGCTTACTAGAACTTTACTTACCGGTGGGAAAACGTTGAGAATATTGAGAAATTCAAATCCTCCAATAAGTTTAGTATGACTGTGCGATATGGCAGTCTGTAGTACAAGAGGAACCGTGCGTTTCAAAAAGACTTTAAAGTTTTATAGCTTGATGATTAGTGTGATAGATACGTTATCAATATAGCAACTTGATGAAATGAGTCAAGGTTGTAAAAGGCGCACGGAATTTTTTTATAGATGGAAGTTTATACTTGAAAGGTGTTCAAATCGTACCTCAACTGAATAAATTTTTAATCGATCCAAAGGTGGAATCAGTTTGCATGCAGTACAACCGACGAGAGCGGCCGGGTTGAAATGGGAGAAGTACGGAAGGTCATATTGTCGTTAAGAATTGCAAATTCGAAATATTCGAGTTTAAACTTGGTGATGTGTGGAACAAGAAATATTTAGCTGATAAAGAATGAATATCGAAGAGAGATCATAACGTATAGTAAAGAGAAAGCGCATTATTTGATGGACAAGTTGATTGGTTACTTGCGAAATGACAGGGATCTCCGAGATTGTTAAGCTTTTGGTAATATGCATCCACAACAATAGAAATTCCCTTAAAATAACATTAGCAAAAATACTAATTGAAGAAGAGATGATACTTGACTTCATTATAATAGTATTCTACAATGTCTGGAGACGAATATTAATCGATCTCTAAGTGATGCGGTGATTAAAGAAATAATTTTGAGGTTGGACGGGGATGTTCGATTTTTAATTAATGGTTTAAAGTGCAACAGGTGTGCCACTAATTTGAGGGTATTATTTCGAGGTGCTTGGTAAGGCTAAACGGCTTATGCAGGATTAACTCCTTCTTACAATGCTGTGTAATTTAGAAATTATTAGTGGACATTGGCATGTATTCCTTAATTCCTATCAGCTTAGAGCTAGTAAAGAAATTCAACAATTAATCGGAGGGCGCAGTATTTTGTGTTGTGTACCTAGGTTTAAAAACAAAGCAGCTTTTAAAGCTGCTTTACTCACATTATACAATAACGTACTATTTATAAACCGTGGATTTACTTCTCCATATATATGACGAAAGTATCACAGTCATATAGCATTGAGATAATACTGCGGTTTCAGAAGGGCTCTTGGGATTGAAAAATGTTGTGATACCAAATGTAATAATCAGAAGTATTAATTTATCAATGATTATCAAGCAATTGCTATACTTCCTGTTTATATGCAAGTACAATACTATTTGAGAGTGCTTCCTTCTGAAGAAATCTACCTAGCACGCATAACGCTCTCACATTGTTCTTGATCGTTAGCCTAATAGATGCTGTTTAATCCAAAGAGTTGTGTTCTTACGAATACAATATTTATAGAAATTCTCCTGTGTGTTAAAACTCGAGGCAATCAACTATGCATTTAATTAGCGTTTTTGCTGCTTACTAGAGCTTACATACAGAGCTGTCTAGTATTCACTAGTTTTCGGTCTATCATTAATAATATTTTCACGGTTGCATAAAGATAAAAACTTGATATGGAACCCATTATATTCTAACTTCCGAAGCAGTCTTACTTTAGGTCTGAGACCGGTGATCAGATCGATGAGACAAATATAAAATCGAATTTAGGTTTTTTTGAGATCTTCCCTTAGACGGTTAGGTGGAAAGTATTAATGGTAGTCCTGTGTTCGCTAACAAATTAGTAACACTGGTCATCACAAAGCAACCAAACTGTGGGCTAATCAAATAATCTTTTCATATAATCTCATTGTATGCTTTGATTAGTAATCTCATTGTATGCTTTGATTAGTAATCTCATTGTATGCTTTGATTAGTAGAACCAGGTGAGACCGTTATGGGTGCTAAGTAGATTTCTTCAGCAGGTAGCACTCTCAAATAATATTGTAGTTGTATATAAACGGGAAGTATAGCAATTGCTTGATTATCATTGATAAATTAATACTTATTTTTTATATTTGGTATCCCAACATTTTTCAATTGCAAAGGCCCACCTAAAACAAACCGCTGTTACTTCCGAAAGCTATACGTGTGTGATACCCCCCGTCTTATTAAAGGGTGAAGTAAATCCACGGTTTTTTACATAGTGCGCCATTGTATAATTTGAGTTAAAGAGCTCTAAAAGCACTATTGCATTGTCTTAAGACCTAGGTACACAAGACGAGATCTTTCGGCTTCGGATTCATTGTTGACTTTACTAGCTTTAAGCCATTAGGAATTAAGGAATAGATGACGATGTCCACTGCTGACCTCTAAATTTTACAGCGTTGTAAGGACATAACCCGGCATTATCCGTTTAGCCTTGCGGTAACCTCCATATGAAACCCTCGTATTATTGGCGCTCTTGTTGCCCTCTAAACCACTAATTAAAAATCGAACATCCCCTTGCATCCTCAAAATTATTTCTTTAATCACCGCATCACATAGAGATCGAAATAATCTTTTATTAATATCTCTTTTCAGACAAAGCAGAATACTACTACAATGAAGTCAAGTGTCATCTCTGCTATCGTTCTCATTTTAAGACGATTTCTGACGTAGTGGATGCATATTACAAAAAGATTCACATGCACGGGGATGCTTATCCTATCCCAAGTTACCCATCAACTTATCGATTATTAAACGCGCTTTCTCTTTACTATACCTTATGCTCACCGTGATATTTATTCTTTCTCAGCTAAAGATTTCTTGTTCCACACGTCACAGGGATTAAACTCGAATATTTCGAATTTGCAAGTCCTAAGAATTATATGAGCTGCTGCACTTTCCAATTTCAACCAGCAAGCTCACTTCGGTTGTACTGCATGCAAGCCGTTTCCACTCGTTCTAATGCAAGTAACATGGCGGATCTCGACACGTACTGTTATTATCTATTTATCTAATTGCATCCTGATATCTAGAATTAGCAATACCATCATTTCTGCAGAAAGCAACAGTCGACAGCCTTGTAGTTAAATCTTAAAATCTTTTGCCATATGAAAGTAATTTTTCAACAGATTTTAGTTAATTACAGCGTGTAAGTTACAGTTGAAAAATCCTAATCTCACTACGCTTCTATGTCTGGTTGATTGTAGTGCATGCTAACTGATTGCATTCTTTTTGATAACAGAACAACACATATCTCTACATCTCCCCTTAATAGAATATTTGTAATTCGCTGCAACTTGGTAATACAATGTTCTCTGAAAAAAGTTTTAAGTAACGATCTATGCTCATATCAGTGTGCTTCGTCTTTCTTCTTACCAATGTAAACGGCTCTTAGTTGGACTGTGCAAAAAATGTACTCTAGGCAGTTTCCCATGATAATCTACTATATGCAGTGATCATCTATGCAGAATTCTACAGACGATTTAGTTCTTCTATTTTTGTAAAAGAATTTACTTCGTGATCTAGGATGGCTCTGGTAACGGAGGTGGATATGCTCGCATGCATACCAGGCAAAATGACAGTTTGGTTCAGTGTTAGAGATCAGTACATTTCGTAAGCCTCAACTTCTGGCGATTAATCGGGTACATTTTGTGGTGTAGCTTTCTCCTCTTGAAAAGATACCTTTGAGCTAATACAATTGGTGAACTAATCTGCTACAGAGGAAGAGCTTAGCAGAACTATACTCACCGGTGAGAAAGCGTTTAGAAGATCGAGAAATCAAATCCTGCAATAAGCTTAATAAGAGTGTGCGTTATGGGTCTGTAGTGCAAAAAAAAAACCGTGTGAGACTTTAAGGTTGTATAGCCTGAAGATTAGTGTGATAATTACGTTGCGTTCTCAAT
Source organism: Thermobia domestica (assembly GCF_964235325.1). NCBI lineage: Eukaryota > Metazoa > Arthropoda > Insecta > Zygentoma > Lepismatidae > Thermobia > Thermobia domestica. Next base: position 226,600,413 of record NC_137462.1, read on the forward strand.
ATAGCAGTTTGATGAAGTGAGTCAAAATTGCAAAAGACAACTCGAAATTTTTTATACACGCAAGTTAAACTTACAAGCTAAGCGAAAGTTAATAGCAGTATCTATTACTTTCTTTGGACATCGGGGAGAGCAAGTACTCGAACACTATTACTATGGGAGAAAATTCAGGGCTTTTGCTGGAAGATGTGGAAAGTGAGCCTAGGAATTAAATATCTTTCAGGTGAAATTAACTGAAAATCTCCCAATGTTACCTAAGTATCAAAGCAAATTCTGTCAATTGATAATTTTGTTGATATCTGTGTTCTACACCTGTTCTACCAGGCTTGTATAATTACTTTGTATCGCGAATCAGTTCTTTAAACCGCTAGCTTCATAAATTCATCGGCCGGACTTGTGTCTCAGGTCAAGAGAAGCGTGCCTTTGTCTACAAGGTAATCTCGTACCTAATTACCTAAAAATTTGCTATTAGGGTTTCATGCCAATAAACTGCATGTAATTACTTTACGAGCTTACGACCATAAGTGTAATATACTGTTACGGAAAATAGTTAACCTTCGTGGCCTTCTGACTGATAAAGCAGTTTGTTACAGTCGAAAAGGTAGAAGAAACTGAGCAGTACGTATTGATTGTCCTTATGTCGTATAACACCTAAGGCAATAAGTTGAAAGCAACAGGGATCGACGTGTAATAAAGCTTTCATTCTTAGGCCCCCTCTTGGGTATAAATGTACATAGAGTCTTTGCATGCACCGCATTTCGAACCATCGTACCTTATTAAGAGAGTTAAACTTTGCTTCTTTTTAGGAGATTCTAAATCTAAACGGTAGCTACACAATTTTTAGTGTCCTTGCAGATGTCAAATTCCTTGGAATCATCGTGTGCTATACAACATCTTGACACATAAACAATCAACCAATAAACGATTGTTATAGACATCAATTCAATGGTACTGTAGTATACGATTGTTATATCTAAATGAATTGGTTTAGCTCGTTAAATTGGGTTTGCCCTGTTACGGATTTATTTCCTTCTCTGGTAGCAAAGCCGCTCGTGTTAAAGGATCCCAAAATATGTAACCTTTTTGTTATATACCTTGTTTATATACCCTCTTTTAGATTTACATCAAGATCGTCTTCAAGTCCATTTTTTTAGGTCTATAAGCGGGGACGATATCACAAAATAATAATCATAACTGATTGGTTCAACAATTAAGCTGTTGTCAATGACATATTGTTTTTTTACAACTGCTGTTCGTTATCATCTATATCAGATTGTCTTCCGATCTCTCATTTTCACATGGTCTCCCTTGGCAGAATGCACAAAACCTTGAATACTTCATATCGGCTCTTTTACACTAACATGTGGTTCGTTCACAATCCTATCTTGCAGTCACTTTTTATCTACAGGTAAGTAAGATTATCCGGTTGGAGCTGATGGTAGCTGTGTGGGTCCCTGGAATTCGCATGTCCTCTTTCACACACAACCTGTATCGATTGAGTTCATACTTAGGCCATTTCGCTGATGGAATGGCGGTACTTCCAAATGCTGCACAGCTGCTGTGTGAGAAATAAAAAAAAGTGGCCATACTGAGGCTTTGTAACTACTTCCTTGTTATATCTGATATGGCTTATACCAGGGAGGGCATTTTGCCATCTCCATACAGGCGAATAAAGAATTTCTAACGTTACCACTTTGTCAGGATACACATTTGGTTGTTTGAAGACTCTGTCTAACTTTCAGAACTCTTCTTTTTGAAGGAACTTGAAGGCTGCAACCTATTCACTCCTGAGTATAGCTGAGGTCGTGTCACAGCCTGTTGCATCATGTAAAAAGTGAAAGCAATCTTTTAATGACGATAAGATTTCTTTAAATTTAATAGTTTCGAAGCATTTCCTTTCAGTTCTGTGATTGTGAAAATGTGAAAGGCTATGTGAAAATTAGCTATGTGAAAATGTGAAAATGCCTATGTGAAAATTAGCAACTGCTCATGAAGTTTTCTACCAAGATTCTTAATAGATCAGAATCACACCCATCAACAGCTACAGATTTCCTGTTACTAGTTTCTTCTAATACTGTTGTCCATATACAGCTACCTATACTCTTTAGAAAATTGTTTGCATCAATTGAGGCCGTCTAGTATAGATCTCCAACAAGTTTCTGAAGAACTGTGATTGAATTGTCGTGGCTTCAATGGCAGAATTAAATTCGATCGTGGCAGATATTTCCAGAAAGCTCTTTTTTCTCTTTCGGCACTTTCCATGTCTAATTGTAATTTATATCCATAACATATAAGGTGAAAATAGAGTTTAACATGATTTAATTCGTACTTAACGCAGAATTGAGTTACCATTTTTAGTGCACACCATTGCGTGTCGCAGGATTCTTCCTTGTACGTGTGGGTTTTAAAACACAAGACAATACAGACTCTGCATATTCTCCTATGTCGAATTGACATTCTTGCGCATTGAGACATTATCACACAAGGAAGGTGGCATTAGCTCAACGTGTCGCTTTGATGATAAACTGATGCCCACAAAAGTCCTGTTAGTTGAGATGCTACATCGCAGAAAACAACGAAAAACTGCAAATTGTGATAAGAACATTCCCGTTGGTATAAATAATGTTTATGGTTATAGTATGAAATTAAGTCGGGGAGGCATCGTCTAAAATCAAAGAAATCCAAGATGGCTGCCATATTTCAAAATAGCTACGCGGTTACAGTTTTTCTATTACTCGTCGCAGGAACTGAGAGTTTGGTATCGATTTAAAGGTTTTTGAGGTCAAGGATTCCAATTTTCATGTTAAAAACAAATTAGGAATTACTATAGGTACTTTTCTATTCCATATAATTTTTAAATTGAAACATAGGCGAAATCATTATACACTATTTTTATCTAAAAATATATAATATAATGTTATGCAACTCCTTTTATTACGTTATTGATGCTATTGTTTATAGCTATTGATGATGAATCTTTATAGAATAATGGTAAAAGTGATTATATTCCTGGAACAAAATCAGTTGAAGCAAGTTTGTCTATGAGCATGGTAGGCAGCCACGATATATCAAGTCCAATGTCAATATCCTCGCTAATGACACGTTTTAGCCATGCAATTTCTTCTTTCTTCTGATTCGTAGCAGTGGGTGTCAGCATGAGTTTCAATGTAACATCAGAACAAGTTGGATTATTGGGTTCTTTTGACTTAAGGATTGCTGGCTCCACCAAAGCAAACTCGTCCGGAAGACTAGGCACACTTCGCTTTTTGAAATTACTTATGACATACTGTATATCTTGTGTAGGCCTTACTGTTCCTAAACATTCAGGTTCGGATTTTGAAATATTGATATACTTGTCCCATGAAAGGAACTGTCCGAAGTTGAACTACTAAGATTGTGGTCTATGTTATCGTACGCCCCACTTGTGAATATATCTTTACGTAGTTTTAATGGACAAAATGCCTTTTCTTCTTGGTACCTGACAAGTTCACACATCGCTGTTGAGAGTTCCAGCAATCGACACGAGTATAGGAGATTGAAAGACCAAGTGAATGTAGATTTTGTGTGTGTGTTTTTCCAAATATTGAAAGACTCAAGTAAACTGGCAGCGGGGGTTCTCTATCAGTTTCATGCCTCATTATGTTTCCAGTTGGATTTCGGAATTGTATATTAAAACAAAGAAATTGCGATTTGGTTAAAAATGGCTGTGTAACAACTTCATTGTCTTCAATGTTGGATCCATACAAGAGCATATTCACATTGGCAAGTACAGAGCGAGGAACAGATTTACGTTGGATTTTAGCATGTAAATCACCATTGAATGCGTTCTTTTGTTATAGCATTTCTTTCATTACTATTTTAGCAACACGCAACAAAACAAGGGCGTCTTCATCTTGGTCGTTTTTACAAGATTCCAACATGGTATTACCAAAAGTTTTATCATATGCTAATATATATTATTTGCCAGACATTTGTGCCGTCATATACGGGAAATGTGCAAGAATCCTCTGTCGTAAACTTAAGGTGTGGCATTTTCTCATCCGTTCCTAGTAGTTGCATTAGTCTCATCTTCTACATTTTTGTCAGGACACTCATCTTGAAAACTGGTTGCGTTTCATGTGAACCCTTCATACTTTCCTCCATGAAATAAACTAACTCTGCAAAAACTGTCCCTTCAAATACAGAATATTGCAAATTAATGTCAATTGACTACTCCGAGACTTGTTATACAATCCTGCTAGGCACTTTGCATGGGATTTTGCATCTAGAGCAATCATATCACCACCATTAAGTTTTGCTAGTAGATCACTATTTCCTTGTTCAATGGCACATTTCCTCACCTTTTGATCTATTTGTAACGTGGTTACATTAAACAATTGATCCTTGCTGGTCGCAGCACCATTACAAAAGAAGCACATCTCTTCAGAAGTAGATGATCGATGTTTACTATCATATGATAATGATGTAGACTATTTGTCACCTTCATTAAGCTTCCGTTTCTTTGCTCTTTCGAACATTGTAGGGTTATAATTTAATGCACTTTATTATGCCATTTTGCTTGTCCTTTTAAAATTACTTTTTCCACTTCACAGTTATCTTCATCAAACAGTTTTATATACATATCACTGGGTAAGGCACAAATATATTGAAAGTTTTCTAAATTATTTGCAAGCGTTGCTTGCGTATCCAGTGTTACGAAAAGATGCATTTGGGTTATTTGCAGAACATACCAAATGTTCATCAGATATCTTTTGACACAGTATACACTTTGTCCAATCAACACTTTTAGTTCTTTTTTATCTTCCAGGTTACATGCAGAAACTAATCAGAGACGTTTTGTCATTTTCGATTGCCACCTTCACGTACTCAAATCGGAAAAAAAATAATTTTTAAAAAATAAAATAAAAACAGGGATTAGTTGGGTATTGCATTTCTTACAACGAGTTTACCGTTTTATAAGGGAACCAGAAATATAAAATCCTGTACTAGTGATCAGAACATTTCCTTAGCGCAATGCAATATATATATATATATTATTCCTAACGCGTTTTTAACACAAAAAATGCAATCCTTGACTTCAAAAACCTATAAATCGATACCAAGCACTCAATTCTTGCGACGTATAACAGAAAAAGTGACCGCCTAGCTATTTTGAAATATGGCCGCCATCTTGAATTTCTTTGCGTTTAGACGATGCCTCCCCGACTTAATTTCATTGTATAATCTTAAACATTATTTGTACCAAAGGGGATGTTCTTATCACAATTTGCAGTTTTTATACACGTAGCACCTCAACTATGTAGAACTTTTGTTAATGTAACAGTAATGGAATGAAGGATTAATCTTGCTGACGTAGTGTCTGACGTTGAGTTAATCCCCGAGAAAATTAGTGCCCATAATTAAGCACTATTCGATAATCATATCACTGGGAACTTCGCTCAAGTAGGCCTCTTTTTCTGCGAATTTTGAATGTTCCTTGATTTGTTATTTTCTTGTATACTCTGATACCGTATTTCCCTTCAGGGCTTCCATCTGGTGTGTATAGTGATGTGCAAAAAAGATGACCAGCTGCGTGAGAAAACGGAAACATTAATTTAATTGCATTCAAATGAAGGTTGTTGTCCCCTGTTCAATCCAGTCCGTTCGGATGATTTGGAATACGATTATGACCTCTATATACTGCAGCCAATGTTCACGGTAATGTTAACAGTAACGGTTCTTAACTGAACATCTCCCAATGTAACTTAAGTACAAAAAAAATTCTGTCAATTGATAATTTTGTTGATGTCTATGTTCTACACTTGTTCTACCAGGCCTGCCAAGTATACACTGCTGAGTATATCTGATGTCATGTCACAGCCTGTTGCATCATGAAAAAAGTGAAAGCAATCTTTTAATGAGGCTAAAGTCTCTTTAAATTTAATAATTTCGTAGCATTTCTTTTCAGCTCTGCTTGTACGTGGCCTTAAAAAATTCAGTGGCTGCTCATGAAGTCTTCTAGTAAGAGTCTTTGAAACTGATTCAGACCCATCAACAGCTACAGATTTCCCGTTTGTAGTTTCTTCCACTATTCTTGTCCATATAAAGCCATTGACACACCAAGATCATGAGTGTATAGCATTAGAGGTGAAGAGGATGTGAAATTCTTGTGAATTGAGATATTATCACACAAAGAAGGTTAGCTTAACATGTCGATCTGATGATAAAGTGATGCCCACAGAAGTCCTTTAAATCTTCTGTAAATGTATTTGGGAATGAAAAATTAATCTTGGTAACATTGTCTACCGTTAAGTTAAACCCCGAGAAAATTTCTTGGCCTTCATTAAGCATTGTTCGATAATTATATCACTTGGATCTTCGCTCAAGAAGGCGTCTTTTTCTGCGAATTGTGAATGTTCATTGAGTTGTTAAGTTCTAGTAATACTCTGATACCGTATTTGCCTCCAGGGTTGAGTATAGTGATGTGAAAATTTTTCATAGAAAAGATGACCAGCTGCGTGAGAAAACGGATGCATTAGTTTAATGGAATAGAAATAATGTTTCTAGTCCCCTGTTTAATACAGTCCCTTTGGATAAACTGCATTACGATTACACCTCTCTTTCTGCAGCCAATGTTAACGGTTCGGAAAATGTTACCATCTTAATTTTGATTTGCTAATATGTTTTTTCACATGCACTTTCATTTTCTTGTAAATGTTGCACATTGATTTTGTCATCCAGACATTGTTAAATAAAATAGCAGATCGTAGATTTTGTCATTTCCTGCGAGGATTGTAAGTGTCTTCATTACCACATGTAAAGATCCCGGAGCAAAGTCTAGAAGTGAGTTCTCAATGATCTTGAGTAGACATGGCCATTCAGCATTTTCACTAAATTTGTCATAGTGTACAGGATATACCAAAGTTCTTCTATACGATTTCCTAACAATGTATTCAATCGTGACTAGAAATTACTTAACACGAAAACCACCTAAAGCCGGTACAACTTTGGACAGTTCAGAAATTTCTTCAGCTGAAATACTATTTGAACACCTTTCCAATATAATATCTGATGTAATATCATAATGCATGTGCTTTGTTCACTTTTCTTGAAGTTATCTACAGTATGCAGAAGAGTAGAATATATAGTATTAGTACTTGAAGTTGAAATTTTGAAAAAATACAGAGGGCTTATATCAAAGGAGAGGTGTGTATCTCACCATTACACAATCGTTGTAGCGAAGCTTCGAAAGATGAATAGCTATCCAAAAGTTGTTTGAGAATAGGAAATCGAGTCGCGAGATATGATTGAAGATTTGATTAAATCTTCCGAGTAAGACTGCATTGTCACACCAAGAACATGAGTGTATTGCATTATAGGGAAAGTGGATGTCAGAATGAAGAAATGTGATACGATATTCTTATCAAGACAATGCTACCGTGATGTAAAATTACTTTTTCATTCAAAAACTTGAATATGAAGAATTTTCATCAAGGGACATTAGAAATCAATGACTTTTTCTGCTGTATAAAATTGTGGCACTTAGTTACTAATCAACGCATACAGTGTGCTTATATGAAAAGATTGTTTGATTAGCCTACAGTTTGGTTGCTTTCCGATGACCAGTGTTATTAAGTTGGTACATAACACAGGACTGACTGTACCGTAAATGTTTTCCACCTAACCGTCTACGGGAAGATCTCAAAAGAACCTAAAATCGATTCTATAATTGTCTCATCGATCAGATCACCGGTCTCAGACCCAAATTAAGGCTGCTTCGGATACATAACAAGAATGGGTTACATAGCAAGATTTTTCATTATGCAATCGTGAAAATAATATTAATGATAGACCGGAAACTCGTGAATCCTACACAACTCTCTATGTAAAGCATTGTGAGCTGCTGGGACGGTAATTAAATGCAAATTTGTCAGCCTCGGATTTTAACAAACACGATAATTTCATTAAATAATATACCTGTTAGAACACAACTCTTTGGATTAAACAGTTTCTATCAGGCTAAAGATCAAGAACAAGGTGAGACCATAATGGGTGCTAAGTAGATTTCTTCAGCAGGAAGCACTCTCAAATAGTATTGTAGTTGCATATAAACGTGAAGTATAGACATTGCTTAATTATCATTTATAAATTAATACTTATGCATTTACCTAATATGTTCACTTTCTTAATATAAGTCCCCTACACTGGGCTAGTTCTGGCTACCGCGCTTTCAGGTAATCAACTCTCGACAGTTTGTTGAAAGATATTCCACAGTTCATGTTTTTTCTTCGTTACAAAAACACTTCTAGTTGACTCTATTCATGGTGAATTACTGAACTTAAACATTTACAATTATTCAAAAATGAATAATTATTTTTAAACATAAAAAGGCGTTAGAGTTCAGTAGAATGCAGTAGTAGATGGAAGTGAATGAAAATAATGTTTGTTTCTTAAGATGTGCAAACTGAATGTGAATAATAAGTGTTTATCACGCATTCTCTTTCCAGAGGGGAATCTACGATGGACTTCTGGGGGCTTCGTGGTTATTAATACTCCTACTTAGATCTACTTTTAAGAGCTCCAAACTCTGGAACAGGTTTTGGAGAAGAGTGGAAGAGAGAGTATGTGTGAATAAAAACTCATTATTTACATTCTCTTCCACTCTTAGTGTTATCTAGGACCACCTACATAGAACTATCAATTGCACTAGGTTTTATTTTTAGTGCTTCCTAGGGGCTAACTTCATGTTTGTCCTTCAAAGTTTTTATTTGCTTCTAGTGTCCAAACTATTGCAGCACTAGTGTTAAGAGTCACTGCTCTAGGAAGCACTAACGAAGCACTAACGATTGTATTAAAAATATCATTAGATGTTTTGAATTTGTCGGGAATTTATCCCAGTGATATACTCTCCATGTATTTATGGGAGTTTCGTAACCAAAGATGACACTTTGACCTAACCTCACTCAACCTCACGCTCAAAAACTCACTTCGACCTGAAAATCATTTCGACTTCACGCTCACACAACCTCACGCTCAAATAACCAGCCTGACATCACGCTCACTCGACCTCACGTTCGCATCACCAGTCTGACCTCACGATCACTCAACCTCACGCTTACATCACCTGTCGGACGTCATGCTCAAATAACCATCCGGAACTCACGCTCACTCAACCTCACGTTCGCATCACTAGTCTGACCTCACGCTCACTCAACCACACGCTCACATCACCAGCCTTATCTCACGCTCACTTCGTGAGGCTGAGGTCGAGTGAGTTTCGAACTCGTGAGCGCCGATCTCGTGAGTTTGGACATCTGTGTGACATATAAGTGCGCACATCTAAAATAATAGTAAAGCAAAACCTAACCATTAGTCTTTCCTGGAAGCACTAACGATTTCACCAGGATTTTACAATAATGTTTCCTGGGCGTCTAACATGAAGTTGCACTCCAAAAGTTTTTTGCTTGTATCGTCCAAACTATTTCAGCAATAATGTTTCGACTTGGTATTCTGAGAAGCACTAACAAAGCACTATCGATTGCACTAAAAAAATCATTAGCGCTTTTGAATTTGGCGAGAATCTGAGCCAATTAAAAATTCCCCATGTATTCCTTATGGGAATTTCGAGACATATAACTGGCCATAGCCACACTAATTGTGAAGCACCAATGAAACTATTAGCGTTTTCTGAAAGCACTAACGATGCACTAACGATTGCCCTAGGTTTAATCATTAGTGTTTTCTGGGGGACTTAACGTGAAGTTGGCCCCCCAAATTTTTTTTCATCTAGGGTCTAAACTATTAAATCACTAATGTTGGGGGTTGGTGTTCTATGGCGCACATAAGAAGCCCTAACTATTGCACTAGAAGAGAGCATAAGCGCTTTTGAATTTGGCGGTAATTTGAACCAATTAAAAATTCCCCATGTATTTCTTACGGGAATTTCCTGACATTTAACTGGTCGTAGTCAAAATAATTGTGAAGCACTAACGAAACTCTTAGTGTTTTCCGGAAGTACTAACGATGCACTATCGATTGCAATAGACTTAATAGTTAGTGCTTCCTGGGGGTGCTATCGTGAAGTTGCCCCGCCTCAAAGTTTTTTGCTTCTAGCGTCCAAACTATTAAAGCACTAATGTTGGTAGTTGGTGTTCTAAGAAGCACTAAGCACTAACGATTGCAGTAGAAGTGATCATTAGTGATTCAATGGGGGGGGGGCAAGTTCTCGGACGTTGCAAAGAAACTAGATTGAACAGGGGACTAGAAACATCATTTGTATTTAATTACATTATTGCTGCGGTTTCTCACGCAGCTGGTCATCTTTTCTATGAAACATTTGCACATCACTATACTCTGCAGATGGAAGCCCTGGAGGCTAATACGTAATCAGAGGATTACAAGAAATTAACAACTCAAGGAACATTCACAATTCACAGAAAAAGAGGCCTTCTTGAGCAAAGATCCGAGTGATATGATTATTGAACAATGCCTAATGTATGCCACGGAAATTTCTCGGGGATTAACTCAACGTCAGGCACAACGTTAGCAAGATTAATTATTCATTCCCAAATACTTTTAAGATAACAGAAGTTCTACAGTACTTTTGTGGGCATCAGTTTACCATTAGAGTGACAAGTTGAGCTAAAGCCAACTTCCTTGTGTGATAATATCTCAATGCGCAAGAATGTCATTTGGACTGCGGTGAATATTGCAGAGTCTCTATTGTTATGTGTTTTAAAACCCACGTGTAGGAGGAAGAGGCCTTCTACACGCAATGGCAACTCAATTCTGCTTTAAGTACGAAATAAATCATGTTAAACTCTATTTTCACCTTATATGTTATGGATATAAATTACAATTAGACATGGAAAGTGCCGAAACAGGAAAAAGCGGTTTCTGCAAATATCTGCCACGATCGAATTTAATGCTGCCATTGAAGCCATGACAATTCAATCACAGTTCTTGAGAAACTTGGAGATCTATACTAGACGGCTTCAAATGATGCAAACAGTTTTCGAAGGACGAAAGGTAGCTGTATATGGACAAGAAAAATGGAAGAAACTAGAAACAGGAAAACTGTAGCTGATAATCGGTGTGATACTGATCTATTAAGAATCTTGGTAGAAGACTTCATGAGCAGTTGCTAATTTTCACATAGGCATTTTCACATTTTCACATAGCTAATTTTCACATAGCCTTTCACCTTTTCACAATCACAGAACCGAAAGGAAATGCTTCGAATCTATCAAATTTAAAGAGAAAATGTCGTAATTGAAAGAGTGCTTTTACTTTTTTTATGACGCAACAGGCTGTATCACGACCTCAGCTATACTCAAAAGTGAATAGTTTGCAGCCTTCAAGTTCCTTCAATTAGAAGAATTGTGAAAGTTAGACAGAGTCTTCGACCAACCAAATGTGAATCCTGACAAAGTGGTAACGTTAGAAATTTATTATTCGCCTGTATGGAGATGGAAAAATGCCGTCCCTGGAGTTAGCCATATGAGATATAACAAGGAAGTAGATACAAAGCTTCAATGTGGCAACTTTTTTTCATTACTAACACAGCAGCTGTCCAGCATTCAATCCAGTTCCAGTAGCGAAATGGTCTAAGCATGAACTCAATCGATACAGGTTGTGTGTGAAAGAGGACATGCGAATTCCAGGGACCCACACAGCTACCATCAGCTCCAACGGATAATCTTACTTACCTGTAGATAAAAAGTGACTGCAAGATAGGATTGTGAACGAACCACATGTTAGTGTAAGAGAGACGATATGAAGTATTCAATATTTTATGCAATCTGCCAAGGGAGTCCATGTAGAAATGGGAGATCGGAAGACAATCTGATATAGATGATAACGAACAACAGCTGTAAAAAACCAATATGTCATTGACAACGGCTTAATTGTTGATCCAATGAGTTATGATTATTATTTTGTGATATCGTCCCCGCCTTATAGACCTAACATAATGGAGATGAAGACGATCTTCATGTAAATCTAAAAGAAGGTATTAAAACAAGTTATAAAACGTGAAGGTTACATATTTTGGGATTCTTTACACGAGCGTATTTGGTACCCGAGGAGGAAATAAAACCTTAGCAGGACAAATCTAACGAGTTAAACCAATTCATTTAGATATAACATTCGCATACTACAGTACCATTCAATTGACGTTTAAAACAATTGTTTATTGTTTGATTGTTTATATGTTAAGATGTTCTACAGCAAACTATTGACTCCAATGAATCTGACATCCGCAAGGACACTAAAAATTGTGTAGGTACCGTTTATTTTTCAAATCTCTAAAAAAGAAACAAAGGTTAACGATAATAGAAAACGATGTTTCGATATGCGGTACAAGCAAAGATTCCATGTACATTTTTATCCAAGGGCGTAAGAATGAAAGCTCTAGTACACGTCGATCCTTGTTGCTTTCAAATTATTTTTTTAGGTTTTATACGACATAAGGACAATCAATGCGTACTGCTCAGTATCTTGTTCATTTTCGACTGTACCATGCTGGATTTCAGTCAAAAGACCACGAAGCTTAATAGTTTTCTGTAACAGTTATATTACACTTATGGTCGTAAGCCTGTAAAAGAATCTCATGCAGGTTATTGGCATGAAACTTTATTAGTATATTTTTAGGTAATTAACCCATTAACGCCGAAATTATTTTTTGTTTTCAATTTTGATGAAATTTGTAATATTGGTTCATTTAGGTGTGAAGACCACCCATGAGAGTTTTTTTAGTTAGTGACGTAAGCGGTTTCGTTGGGGTACCCCGTGATCATAAGAACACGCTAGGCGTTTAAATACATACTTTCATATATTGTGGTTAGATGGATGCCCTGTTAAATTATTAACACACATGCAAAAGAGAAAAACATTTATTGTGTTACAAGCTTTTACACCCCAGAAGACAAATAGAAACACAGTATTGGGACTATGGAATTGTCAGTTATCTATGGGACTTTATGGAAACTGAAAAAGCAGTCAGTGCACAAGCCCACATTACATTTGAAACATTTCGTACGAACTGTGCTTGAACTCAATGTACCTCCACAACGTCTGCGCTCAGAGCGAATCACTAAATGGTCTCTTCCATCTAGACGAACATCATCGCTTACACGATATTGTTGAATGTTGAACTTAGAAATAGCTGGACGTCCTGCACCTAATGGTACAGTCTTATATTTTTGCAAATAAGTTTGGACAATGTGCCTTCGAAATTCTAAGTATGAAATATCTATTACGGTTTTTCTCAACAAAAGCCATGCATTTTGTACTGATACTTTGGGCCTGAGACCGGTTATCTGATCGATGAGCGAACAAAAGAATCGATTTTAGGTTCTTTTGAGATCTTCTCTTACACGGTTAGGTAGAAAATATTTACGGTATAGTCAGTCCTGTGTTCGCTACCTAGTAACACTGGTAATCACAAAGCAACCTTTTCATAAAACTCACTGTATGCTTTGACTAGTAACTAAGTGCCACACAATTGATAGAGCAGAAAAAGTCATTAATTTCAGGTCTCTTGAAAATTCTCCATATCCAAGTTCTTGAATGATATCACTGTAGCATATTCTTGATAAGAATATCGAATCACATTTCGTCAGTCTGGCATCCTCCTTCCCTCTAACGATATACATTCAAGTTCTTGGTGTGTCAATGCTGCCGTACTCGGAAGATTTAATCAAATCTTCACTCGCATCTCGCGTCTCGATTTCCTATTCTCTAAAAACCTTTGGATAACTATTCATCTTGTGAAAGTTTCGCCTCAACGATAGTGTAATAGTGAGGTGCACGCCTCTCCTTTTCATATAAGCATTGAAGTGCCTCTTTATTTCTTCAGTATTTGAACATCAAGTACTAATTCTATATATTCTACTCTTTCGCATACAGTAAATATTTGCAAGAAAAGTGAACAAAGCACATTAGATCAGCCATTATACTGGAAAGGTCTCAAATAATACCAGAGTTGCTGAACAAATTTTTGAACTGTCCAAGTTGTACCGCCCATAGGAGGTTTCCACTTCAGTAATTTCTAGGCATGATTGGATACATTATGTCAGGAAATTGTATAGAGGAACTTTCGGGTATCCTCTACACTATGACAACATTAGTGAAAATTCTGAATGTCCATGCCTACTCAACATCATTGAGAACTCACTTCTAGACTTAGTTCGGCGACGCTTACATGTGTTTATGGTAACATTTACAATCCTCGGAGGAGATGCCTAAATCTACGATCTTGGATGTTATTGAACATTGTCTGGGTGAGGAAATCAATATGCAACATTACAAGAAAATAAAACTGCATGACAAAAACCATATTAGGAAACCTAAAAATTAAGACGGTAACCTTATCCGAACCGGCAACCTTTACCAGGTGTATATAGAGAAGGTCATAATCGTATTGCAGTTCACCCAAAGGGACTAGATTGAACAGGAAACTAGAAACTTTATTTGAAGACTATTAACTTAATGCTTCCGTTTTCTCAAGCAGCTGGTCATCTTTTCTATGAAAAATTTGCACATCACTACACTCAACAGATGGAAGCCCTGGAGGCAAATACGGTATCAGACGATTGGAAAAAATTAACAATTCAAGGAACCTTCATTATTCGCAAACAAAGATGTCTTTTTGAGCGAAGTTCCAATTGATATAATAATCGATCAGTACTTAATGAAGGCCACGAAATTTTCTGGAGGATTAACTCAACGTCAGACATAACGTTAGCAAGATTAATAAATCATTCCAAAATACTCTTACGATAACAAAAGTTCTAAAGTAATTTGAGGAGACGCTTTGTCATCTCAGCGGCACGTTGAGCTAATGCCACCTTCCATGTGTGATAATATCTCATTGCACAAGAATGTAAATTCGACTGAGCTCAATGTAAACGAGTCTTTGTTGTACTGAGATTTAAAACTCACACGTAGAAGGAAAAGTTCTTCTACACGCAGTGGTGTAGACGAAAGTACAGTACGTATATAAATTATGTTAAGCGCTATTTTCAACTTATATCTTAAGGATATATATCACAATTAGACACGGAAAGTGACGGAAGACTAAAAAAAACATTGGGGAAGTATTCCAACGATCGAATTTAAGTCTGCCATTGAAGCAACAACAATTCAATCACGGTTCTTGAGAAACTTGGAGATTAATACAAGACGGCTACAAATGATGCAAGAAGTATATGATGCAAGAATTTTCGAAGTATATGGACAGGAATAATGGAAGAAATTATAGACGGGATATAGATCATTAGTATGACCTGGAATGGTTGTTTGATTGGCCCACGGTTTGGTTGCATTGTGATGAACAGTGTTATTAATTTGGTAGCGAACATAGGACTGACTATACCGTAAATATTTTCCAACTAACCGACTAATTGAAGATCTCAAAAGAACTTAAAATCGATTCTTTATTTGTCTCAACGATCAGATCACCAGTCTGAGATCAAAAGTAACGCTCCTTCGGAGGTTGGAATGTAATGGGTTCCATAACAATTTTTTTCAATATGCAATCGTAAAAATATTATTAATGATAGACCCGAATCTAGTGAATACTATACTACTCTATATGTACGCCTTAGTGAGCAGCAAGGACTATAATTAAATGCATATTTGATAGCCTCGAGTGTTAACACACAGGAGACTTTCTTGAAACAATATATCCGTAAGAACACAACTCCTTGGAGTAAACAGTTACTATCAAGCTAACGAACAAGAACAAGGTGTGGCGTTATGTGTGCTAAGTAGATTTTTCAGTAGGAAGCAATCTCAAATAGTATTGTAGTTGCATATAAAAGCGAAGTATATCAATTGCTTGAATATCATTGATAAAGTATTTTTTTTACATTTGGAATCAAAACATAATTCAGTCCCAAGCGCCCACCTAAAAAAGCCAATGTACGTTCCCAAATCTATATGACATTGATATCCTCGTCTCATTAAAGGGAGAAGGAAGTCCAAGGTTTTTTAAGAGGTTCGCAATTGTATAATGTGAGTTAAGTACCGCTAAGAGCATTACTGCTTCGTTTTTAAGACCTAGGTATACAACACAAGATACTGCGGCTTCCGATTCATTGTTGAATTTCCTTACTAGCTGTTAGCCAATACGAATTATGGAATACATGGCGACGTCCACTGCTTTCTAAATTTCAAAATATTTTGAGAAAGACATAAGCCGTCATAAGCCCTTTAGTTTTACCGAACACCTCGAAAGAGAAACCTCGAATTATTGGCACACCTGTTGCACCCTAAACTGCAAATTAAAAATCAAACATACCCCTCGATCTTCAAAATTATTTCTTTAATCACCGCATCAATTAGTGGTCGATTTAATCTACTATTATTATGTTTTTTCATACATTGTGGGATACTATTACAATGAAGTCAAATGACATCTCTGCTAATGTTATCTTTTTAAGGCGATTTCTGACGTAGTGGATGCATATTACAAAAAGCTTCACAAGCTCGGGGTTGCTTGTTCTATCGCAAGTGTCCCATCAACCTGTCCATCATCTTAACGCGCTTTCTCTTTACTATACCTTATGAGCTCACCGTGATATACAGTCTTTCTCAGTTAAAGACTTCCCGTTCAGCACGTCACTGGTTTTAAACTCGAATATTTTCAATTTGCAAGTCCTAAGGACACTATATGCTGCCGTATTTTTCCAACTTCAACTCACACTCTTTTGTCGGTTGTAGTGCATGCAAACTGATATCTACGATTAGTAATACCATTATTTCTGCGGAAAGCCACAGTCGGCAGCCTTGTAGATATGCCATATGAAAGTAATTTTTCAACAGATATTAGTCTATTACAGGGTGTAAGTTGCAATTGAAAAATCCTATTCTTACTACTTTTCCTTTCAAATATTAATATAACTGGATAGTTGTAGTGCATGCTAACTGCTTGCATTCGTTTTGAAATAGATCAACACATATATCTACATAATCTCTTAGTAAAATATCTGAATGTTGTTGTAACCTGGTAATACAATGTTCTCTGAAAACAGTCTGAAGTATAGATCTAAGCTCATATCTGTGTGTTTCGACTTTCTTCTGGCCAATAATAACGGCTCTTAGCTGGACTGTGCAATAGGGTGCATCGAATTTCCACTTTTTTTGAAATCAGCTTACCCTTAGTGATATTTTTTTGCGAAATGGGCTCCAAATAACGTGTAAAAAATTGCAAGTCGATTGGTCAATATCTTTAGGTGCCACCAACGGCTGAAAATTTTAAAATTTTGTTAAAAAATAAATGTTATTTAAAAAATATAAAATACGTACTTTTATAAAATATGGTTATCCTATGTGATTTTTTTTTCTGTAAAACGTCTATATGTTACGTGCAAAAAATTTCAGCTTGATGAGTCAATTCATTCAGGTGCCACCAGTGGCTTAAAATATGGTCAAATGTGGTATAATATGGTCATTTCCGAAAATTTAGTTGCATTGTTTGTAATTCATCTGGATCGTTAATTAGATAAGAAATATTTTGTTTTACATCTGCAGCTCTTTGCTTATTTCCAAACATTAATGTTGGAAATAACCCAGAACTCACCACGAGGAGGTGGCTGCAGTTTGAGGTCTGCCCACCTGTATATACTAATGTTGCATATGGTAGTGCAAGTTCATATCGTTACTCTTTTACCTCAAATTGTTTTTGTATTAAATTCTGGTATGTTTTCTCTTGATTGTAGTGTTGCTAGGACAAATCTATGTCGTACTTCTTGCTCACATATCGCCGATACCGCTTCTGTCACCAACTTCACCATTCTTTCTACAGCGCGAGTGTGACAGGGTAAGGATGTATAGATTCATCAGCCATTGGAGCTGTCTTTACATTTTCTCTTAGCTTCTGCAGGCTCAGTTGTTTTGTCAGCGGTGGCTCCAGCACCGTGCATGTTGACCAATTAATCATATCAACATAGTTTGTCGCTTCTAAGTTGATTTCAGGGACGACGAATTCTCGTACCGGTACGCGATCACCAGATTGGGTCGTTTGTCTTGCTTTTAGGACTCTCCTCCAGCCAAGTTCTCGTACCTTAGCATCTTGGTCAGTCAACATTGATAGAAGTAGGTTCTCAGGATGGCCGTACCACGCATGTCTACGGATCACTGGATGAATTTTCCTGTATTTCGCTTCCATGTGGCGAGAAGTCGTGATAAGGTGCCACAAATGACGAGGTATTTCTGCACACGATGGATTACGGATCACAGCAAACCAGAGTGGTGCGTAGACCACAATTATGTACTGGGCGATGGTTTCAAGTTCATTAGTGGGTTCTTTTGTTCCTACGTACAAACGTAAGACTATTTAGCCATCTGGCTTGATGAATTTTACAAGGCTTCATGTGAGCTAACCCAACAGGGCATTCTCCTGAAGAAACCGCTTGGCAGATATTCAGCAAATATTTTTGGTCCGTGCTTAATGCATCCTCAGTGAAGTTGAGGTTCCAGTCTATTGGAACGGGCTGAAAATTGTGGAGTGGCAACACTTCGCAGGTTGGAAGTGCTGATCCTGTTGGTTCTCTAAATGTATTTGGTCCAGTAGACTTGCCGTCTATAAATTCAATCAAATGTCGAAATGGGAGCTCATTCGTGTGTATCATACAGACGATACTCTGAAGAGGTTCGTTCAGGAAGACTTCAATATATGCCATTGCACAATTCTTCCGACCAGTGTTGGTAGCAGTACCGTCACAACCCAAAAAGCCAGATCGGACAGCGGGATATTTTGATGAACAAAGAACTTTGTGATGGCAGCCCGTATGCTCTCTCCTCTTCCAGATGAAGGAGAGATGTGGCCAAGATAGTTCGATCCTGGCTCCTATAGCAGTCTTCTTTTTTCATTATTCGGTGGTTGATGCCGTCTTTAGTCTCAAGGATGAGAGTCTGATTCTTTCTTCCGTCGAAGTATAACACTTTTACTTTAATCGATTCAAGCGATGCACTCGCCTCTTCAACGATGGCGTTTCCTAAGGATTTCTTCTCTTTCCGAATCTTCCTTTTGTCGATTACCTTCTGCTTATGAACTGGGGTAACCAGTCCGATATCTGCCAAAAGCGACGAAGTGATAATTGCGGTCTGATATATTACATTGATATACTGCATTGGAGAATGTCAGCAATCTAACTATCATTTGTTTAGAAGGGCTAGTCTTCTTTCTTTTAAGCGCAAGAAGAAACTCGACAGTGGAAACTGACTCTTATCATGATTCATTTTGTAAAGGTACACTATCGTTTTGTCTACTGGAACTACTAATTTCATTGGGCTCTCGTTGATTTTTCCGACCTCGGTTTTTTCGCAATAAATGTTTGACAGGTTTCTGTGTCTTCTTTCTATAAAGTCTTGCCATACCCATCTGTCGGGTGATTCTCTGGTCAATTAAAAATTAAACCTTCAATTCAGGCACTTTCTTCTCTCTCGCAGAAGTGCAAGCAACCAGATCGATGCATTTGGAAGAAGCGATATCAAAAAGTTTTGCTGGCGAACGCCTGAAATTCTGCAACTTTGGAAGCAAAGGAAACGGGTTTGTCCTTCAACTTTTACAGCTGACGAACATTTTTGTGATCATGTAAAATCAACGCTATAACCCGTTGCTCGCTCAAAATAGCTGCACCGCTGATTGATGCATTTTCCCAATTTTGGATTACTTTCCTTGCCATTGAATGAGCTAGCACTATGCAGAGTGGTCCTTCTGAGATGCTGCTTCCCATTTCGTGTTCTCTCTTTCCGACAAGAATTGCTTTAGAACACCAGCGATTGATGGAAGCTGATTAAAAGTGAATTCCACAGGGGATCCAATGACATTATGGACAAAGTTCCTTACATTCAAACGCGACTTCTTTTTAGGTGACATCTTTACGGACACTTGATAGTTTATTCACCGAAAACAATTTTGAACAGTTAGACACTTTTGTCAACGCAAGACCTCAACAAACTTGCCGCACCATTGGAATGGCGAACTGACACATTCAATGACTGCCGACATGCACAAGTAGGACGCAATCCTTCAAAAACGCACACAAATGCACACGTATTTTCACTCAAACACAATCAAACACGTAAACAGTTTCCACATCAAACACCATTTTTTGTGTCTAGATAGCAACGGAAAATTACTCCTATTCTCACCTCCAGACGCACTAACAAGGAGTCACCTTTTTCTTTTCTCTCGATGCTACTCCAGTTTTAATTTTACGACAAACTAGCTTTTGGGCAACTTCATTATATGCAGTGCAGGTGTATTAACGAAAGGAGTCTTCCTACAAAAATAATTACTTGTTATTTTTTTTCGCGCTACGAACATAAGCTGGACAACTACCGGTATGTGTCTTATTTGATAACATCCAATCTACTGTAAAGTCTGTTTTTTTTTACCTTGATTGCCCCACTTTTTACCTAATTAGCTGTTTATAAGTGACGAAAACTCGATTTTTTTTACAAAAAACTGAATAAAATATATTTGGGGGGGGTGTCCAAATTTTAAGAAGCCGGTAGCACCTGAAAGACTTGACCGATCAAGCTGAATTTTTTTCTCAGGTAAAACATGTACATTTCTGCCGAAAATAACGACTAAGGGTAAAATGTTTTCGTAAAAGTAAATATGTATAATATGTTTATAAAAAAAATGTATTTCTTAGCAGATTTTTGAAACTTTAGGCCGTCAGTGGCACCTAAAGAAATTAACTAATCGGCCTGCGATTTTCTATATGACATATAGAGACCATTTCGCAAAAAAATTTCGCTAAGGGTAAGCTGATTTCAAAAAGAGTGGAAATTCGATGCACCCTACTGCGCAAAAAATGTACTCTAAGCAGTTTGCCATGCTATTCCGCTATATGCAGCGATCATCTATGCAGAATTCTACAGACGATTGGCTGCCTCTATTTTTGTAAAGGAATATACTTGGTTTTCTAGGATGATTCTGGTCAACGGCAATAGATATTCTCGCATACAAACCAGGTCAACGTACAGTTTGCTTCAGTGTTAGAGACGAGTACACTTCATAAGCCTCAACTGCTGGCGATTAATCGGGTACATTTTGTGGAGTAGTTTTCTGCTTGTGAGAAGATACCTTTGAGTCGATGGACAGGACACGCAAGCTCTATTCAATTCAGCGACATAATTAGTGTTAATTTAATAATTAACATTACAGAAATACTTCTTGTTGATCATTCCGTCTCAGATATTAAAGGTGTCAAAAAGCTAATTCAGTTGTTGCACTAATCTGCTACAGAGGGGAACTAAGCAGAACTTTACTCAGCGGTGAGAAAATGTGTAGAAGATCGAGAAATTCAAATCCTCCAATAAGCTTATGAAGATTGTGCGATATTCCCTCTATAGCGCAAGATAAACCGTGCGAGTCAGAAAGATTTTAAGGTTCTATAGCCTGAAGATTAGTGTGATATATACGTAGCGTTATAAATATAGCATCTTGATGAAGTGGGTTATGGTTGCAAAAAACGCCTTGAAATTTTTTATACACGCAAGTTAACTTTCAGGCTAATCGAAAGTTAATAGAATTATCTATTACTTTCTTTGGGCACCGACACTAGTAAGTACTCGAACAGTATTACAAAGGGAGAAAATTTAGGGCTTCTGCTCCAAGATGTGGGAAGTGAGCCAAGGAAGATTTATATATTTTAGGTGCACTTAACTGAAAATCTGCTGAAATTAAGAGAGTTAAACTTAGCTTCTTTTTAAGAGATTCGAAAACTAAACGGTAGTTACACAATGTTTAGTGTCCTTGCAGATGGCAGAATCCATGGAGTCTGTCATCTACTGTTGAACATCTTAACATCTAAACAATCAAACAATAAAAAAAGTTATAAACGTACAATTAAATGATACTGTAGTACGCCAATATGATATTTAAAGGAATTGCTTTTTGATCGTTAACTTAAATAAGTCTTCGGGTAAAAAAGCAGCTCGTGTTAAAGGATTCCAAAATATGTAAACAGAACAATAAACCACCTTCATGTTTTATACCTTGTCCACACACCTTCTTTTAAAGTTTCATCAAGATCGTCTTCATGTTCATTTTGTTAGGTCTATAAGGCTGGGATGGTAATACAAAATAATAATCATTACTCATTGGATCAACAATTAAGCCGTTGTCAATGACATATTGGTTTTTTACAGCTGTTGTTCGTTATCATCTATATCAGATTGTCTTCCCATCTCCCATTTCTACATGTACCATTTCTACATCTTCCCATCTCCCATTTCTCCCAACTCCCTTGGCAGAATGCATAAAATATTGAATACTTCATATCGCCTCTTTTACACTTACATGTGTCTCGTTCACAATCCTACCTTGCAATTACTTTTTATCTACACATAAGTAAGCTTATCCGGCTGAAGCCAATGGTAGCTGTGCGGATGCTGGATTTCGCATATCCTCTTTCACACACCAACCTCCATCAACTGGGTTCATGCTTAAACCATTTCCCACCTGGACTTGGAGCTACTTCCGAATTGAATGGTGCACACCTGCCGTGTTAGTAGGGGAAGAAGTGTATATAT
Source organism: Thermobia domestica (assembly GCF_964235325.1). Taxonomy (NCBI): domain Eukaryota; kingdom Metazoa; phylum Arthropoda; class Insecta; order Zygentoma; family Lepismatidae; genus Thermobia; species Thermobia domestica. The sequence goes on from NC_137462.1 coordinate 226,622,943, forward strand.
TGAAGCTTTGTAACTACTTCCTTGTTATACCTGATAGGCTTATACAGGGAAAGATATGATTCCTTCTCCATACAGGGTAATAAGAAATGTGTAATATTGAACATTTTTTAGGATTGAGATTTGACCACTAACTCCGTTGAAGACTTTGACTAACATGCACAATTCTTTTTCTTTTTGATGGATATTTAAGGCTTGCAATTATTCTCTCCTGAGTATAGCTGATGTTGTGTCAAAGCCTGTTGTATCATAAAAAAAAGTGAAAGCAGTCTTTTAGTGACGCTAAAGTTTCTTCAAATTTAATGATTTCGTAGCATTTCCTTTCGGTTTTACTTGTATGTGGCATTAAAAGAATCAGCAACTGATCATGAAGTCTTTTAACAAGATTCTTAAAAGATCTGAATCACACCCATCAACAGCTACAGAATCCCCGACTACCTTTGCACCTTCGAAACCTCTTTGCATCATTCGAAACAGCCTAGTATTAATCTCCAAGATTCTCAAGGACCGTGATTGAATTGTCATAACTTCAAAGGCATAATTAATTTCCATCGTTCTGATATTCCCCGAAAGCTATTTTTGTCTTTCGGCACTTTTCATGTCTAATTGTAATTTATGCTCATAAAATATTAGGTAAAAATAATGCTTAACATAATTTATATACGTACTTAGCGAAGATTTGAGAGGCCATTTTTAGTCCACACCATTGCGTGTAGAAGGACTCATCCTTCTACGTGTGGGTTTTAAAAAACATGACAAGAGAGACTGTGTAATATTCACCGCAGTGGAATTGACATTCTTGCGCATTGAGACTCTATCACACAAGGAAGGTGGAATTATCTCAACCTGTAGCTCTGATGATAAGCTGATGTCCACAAAAGTACTGTAGAACTTTTTTTTATCGTAACAATATTTGGGAATGAAGGATGAATTTTGCTAACGTTGTGTCTCATAAAGAGTTAATCCTTCATAAAAATCTGTGGCTATCGTTAAGCACTGTTCGATTATCATTTCACTTGGAACTTTGCTCAAAAACGCCTCTTTTTCTGCTAAATGTGTATGTTCCTTGTGTTGTTAATTTCTTGTAAACTGCTCATACCTTTATACAGCAGCCAAAATAACGGCTCGGAAAATGTCACCGTCTTAATTTTGAGATTTTCTAATATGGTTTCTGTCATGCAGTTTGTTGCATATAGATTTGCTCATCGTGACGTAGCTGAATAAGATCGCAGATCCTAGATTTTTTCAACTCCTTCGACGGTTGTAAGTGTCTTCATAACCCCATGTAGAGGTCCCCGAGCAAAGTCTAGAAGTGAGTTCTCATGATCTTGAGTTGGCATGGCCATTCAGCATTTTCAGTAAAGTTGTCATAGTGTACAAGATACCCCAAAGTTCTCCAGCATATCCTGACTTAATGTATCCATCGTGCTTAGATTTTACTTAACTGCAAACCTTCTCAAAGCGTTACAACTATGGACCGTTCAGAAATTTCTTCAGCTGTGGTACGATTCGAAAACCTTTCCAGTATAATGGCTGATCTAATGTCATAACGCATGTCCTTTTTTCTATATTCTTGCAATTTTTTACTGTATGCAGAACACTCGAACATTTGGTATTAGTACTTGATGTTGAAATTTTGAAGAAATTCAGAGAAACCACACTGCTTATATCAAACATATCTAAGCTCATATATGTGTTTTCGATTTTTTTCTTGCTAAACTTAACGGCTCTTAGCTGGATTGTGCAAGGAATGTACTCTAGGCAGTTTGCCATGATATTCCGCTCTATGCAGCGTTCATCTATGCAGAATTCTACAGACGATTTGGTGCTTATATTTTCGTAAATGAATTTACTTGGTGATCTAGGATGGCTCTGGTCAACGGCCATAGATATGGTCGCTTACAAAACAGGCCAAATAACAGTCAGGTTCAGTGTTAGATATGAGTACACTTCATAAGACTCAACTGCTGGCGATTAATCGGGTACATTTGGTGGAGAAGCTTTCTGCTCTTTAAAAGATGCCTTTGAGTATGTGGAAAGACACGCAAACTCTATTCACGTCAGCGAGATAAGGTAGTGTTTAATTTAATAAATAAGATTAGAGATATTCTTCTTGTTGATCAATCCGTCTCAGATATGAAAGGTGTCTAAAAGCTAATGCAGTTGGTGCACTAATCTGCTACAGAGGGGAAGCTTACTAAAACTTTACTTACCGCTGAGAAATGTTGAGAATATTGAGAAATTCAAATTCTCCAATAAGTTTAATATGACAAACTGTGCGATTTGGCAGTCTGTTGTACAAGAGCAACTGTGCGAGTCAAAAAGACTTTAAGGTTTTATAGCTTGAAGATTAGTGTGATACATACGTTATCAATATAGCAACTTGATGAAATGAGTCAAGGTTGCAAAAGACGCATGGAATTTTTTTATAATGGAAGTTCATAGTTGAAAGGTGTTAAAATCGTACCTCAACTCAAGAAATTTCTAATCGGTCCAAAGGTGGAATCAGTTTGCATGCAGTACAACCGACGAGAGCGGGCGGGATGAAATGGGAAAAGTACGGGGTGTCATATTTCCGTTAGGCCTTGCAAATTCGAAATATTCGAGTTTAAACCCTGTGACATGCGGAACAAGAAGTATTTAGCTGAGAAAGAATGAATATCCAGGTGAGCTCTTAAGGTATAGTAAAGAGAAGCGCATTATTTGATGGACAAGTTGATAGGTCACTTGCGAAAGGACAGGCATCTCCGAGATTGTAAAGCTTTTTGTAATCTGCATCCACAACAATAGAAATCGGTTTAAAATAACATTGGCAGAGATGCTAATTTAAGCAGAGATGACACTTGACTTAATTATAATAGTATTTTACAATGTCTGAAGACAAATAGTATTCGATCTCTAAGTGATGCGGTGATTAAAGAAATAATTTTGAGGATGGACGGGGATGTTCGATTTTTAATTAGTGGTTTAGAGTGCAAAAAGTGTGCCAATAATTCGAGGGTTCTGTTTTGAGGTGCCAGGTAAGGCTAAACGGCTTATGCCGGATTAACTCCATCTTAAAATGCTGTGTAATTTAGAAATTATCAGTGGACATTGGCGTGTATTCCTTAATTCCTATAGGTTTAGAGGTTGTAAAGAAATTCAACAATTAATCGATTGGGTTCTTGCTTAGACCATTTCCCACCTGGACTTGGAGCAAATTCCGAATTTGAATGGAGCACACCTGCCGTGTTAGTAGGGGAAAAAGTGGCCATATTGAATCTTTGCAAATACTCCCTTGTTTTACCTGATGGGCTTATACCTGGAAGGACATGTTTCCTTCTCCATACAGGGGAATAAGAAATTTGTAATCTTGAACATTTTGTTAGGATTGAGATTTGACTCCTAACTCCGTTGAAGACTCTGAATATCTTGCACAGTTTTTTCAATGATCTTGAAGGCAGTTGTATAAGGACAACAATAATACAAGAAACTAGAAACGGGAAATCTGTTGCTGCTGGTTGGTGTGATTCAGATCTTTAAGAATCTTGGTAGAAGACTTCATGAGCAGTTTCTGATTCTCTTATAGCCACATATAAGCAGAACTGAAAGGAAATTCTACGAAATTATTAAATTTATTGAAACTTTAGCGTCATTAAAAGATTGTTTCACTTTTTCCATGATGCAGCAAGCTATGACACGATCTCAGCTATACTCAGGAGTGAGTAGTTGGCTGCCTTCAAGTTCGTTCATAAAGAAAAGGAATTCTGCAGTTAGTCAGTGTCATCAATCAATTAGATGTGAATCCTGACAAATGATTATGTTAGACATTTCTTTATTCACCTGTATGAAAACGGAAAATTGTCTCCCTGGTATAAGCCAAATCAGATGTATCAAGGAAGTAGTTACAAAGCTGCAATATGGACACTTTTCTCATTACTAACACAGCAGCTGTGCAGCATTCAATTCGGAAGTACCTCCAACTTCAGGAGCGAAATGGTCTATGCCTAAACCCAATCGAAAGAGGTTGGTATTGACCCACACACCTACCATCAGCTCCAGACGGATAATCTTACTTACCTGTAGATAAAAAGTGACTGCAAGATAAAATTGTGATCGAGCCACATGTTTGTGTAGAAAAGCCGATATGAAGTATTACGGTTTTGTGCTTTCTGCCAAGAGAAATCAAGTAGAAATGGCAGATCGAAAGATAATCTGATATAGATGATAACGAACAACTGCTGTAAAAAACCAATGTCATTGACAACGGATTAATTGTTGATCCAATCAGTTATGATTATTATTTTGTAATTTCGTCCCCGCCTTATAGACCTAAAAAAATGGACATGAAAACGAATTTGATGAAACTTTAAAATAAGGTGTAAGGAAAAAGTTGTAAAACATGAAGGTAGTGTATTCTTCTGTTTAGTTATTTTGGAATCTTTTAAAACGAGCTGCTTTGGTACCCGAAGAGAAAACAAAACCGTAGCAGGACATGATTAAGTTATCCACCAAAAACCAGTTCCTTTAGATATTACATTCGCGTACTAAAGTATCATTCAATTGTACCTAAGTAACAATTGTTTATTGTTTAATTTTTTATATGTTAAGATGTTCAACAGCAGATGATTGACTCCGAGGATTCTGCCATCTGCAAGGACACTTAAAATTGTGTAACTGCCGTTTAGTTTTCGACTCTCCTACAAGGAAGTAAAGTTTCACACTCTTAATAAAGAACAATGTTTGGATATTCCATACATGCAAAGACTCCATGTACATTTTTATCCAAGAGGGCGTAAGAATGAAAGCTCTACTACACGCCGATTCCAGTTGGTTTCAACTTATTGACCTAGGTTTTATACGACATAAGAACAATCAATCCTTACTGCACAGCACCTTGTTCATTTGCGACTATTCCAAGCTCCTTTTCAGACAGAAGGCCTAGAAAGCTTAACAATATTCCGTAACACTTATATTACACTTATGGTCGTAAGCTTGTAAAGGATTCAGAGGCAGATTATTGGTCTGAAACTATATTAAGAGATTTTTAGGATATTAGGTACGTGATTACCTTGTAGACCCTGTGAGTCCCCTGTTCAATCTAGTCCCTTTAAATGAATTACAATACGATTATGACTTTCTCTATATACTGCAGCCAAAGTTTACCGTTGGGATAAGGTCACCGTCTTAATCTTCAGATTCCTAATAGGGTTTTTGTCATGCAATTTCATTTTCTTGTAAATGTTGCATATTGATTTCCTCATCCAGACAATGTTCAATAGGATCCAAGATCCTTGATTTAGTAATCTCCTCCGACGCTTGTAAATGTTTTCACAAACACATGTAAGGCTCGCGAGCAAAGTCTAGCAGTTAGTTCTCAATGATGTTGAGTAGGCATAGAAAATCAAAATTTTTACTAATGTTGTCATAGTGTACAGGATACCAGAAAGTTCTTCTATACCATTTCCTGTCATAATGAATCCAGTCATGCCTAGAAACTACTTAAGTGGACACCTCATAAGGGTACAACTTGTGACAGTTAAGAAATTTCTTGAGCTGCAAGTATGATTTGAGACCTTTCCAGTGCAATGGCTGATCTATTGTGATTACACAAGTGCTTTGTTCACTTTTCTTGCACTTATTTACTGTATGCGGAAGAGTAGAATATATAGTGTTAGTATTTGATGTTGAAACAATGAAGAAAAAAAGGGGCAATACACTGCTTATATGAAAAGGAGAGGTGTGTACCTCAACATTACACAATCGTTCTGGCGAACCTCTCACAAGATGAATAGCTATTCAAACGTTGTTTGAGAGTATGAAATCGAGACGCGAGATGCGAGTGAGGATGAGGACAGCATTGACACACCAAGAAAATGAGTGTATAGCATTAGAGAGAAAGTGGATGACAAAACGAAGAGATGAGGTACGATATTCTTATCAAGACAATGCTACCGTAAAATAAGATTACTTTTTCATTCAAGCACTTGGATATGGAGAATTTTCAAAAAGAGACATGTGAAATAAATTACCTTCTCCGCTCTTGAAATTTGTCGCATTTAGTTACTAATCAAAGCGTACAGTGAGCTTATATGGAAAGATTATTTGATTAGCCCACTGATTGGTTGCTTTGCGATGTCGAGTGTTACTAAATTGGTACCGAACACTGGACAGAGTTGTAGATAAATCTTAATTCTTCTGTCATATGAAGGCCATAATTCAACAGATTCTAATCTATTACAGCTTGTGGCTTGCAATTGAAAAATAAAAATCTCATTAAGCTTCTTATCAAATATTACTATGTATGTTTGGTTGTAGTGCATGCTAACTGCTTGCATTCGTTTTGGTAAGGCAACAACACCTATCTCGACATCTCCTCTTAGTAAAATGATATATGAAGGTTTCGGTGTCTTATTAATTCTATGTTTTCTGAAAAAAGAATATAAAGGAGCCCCTTAGCAAGTTTTTTCATTATAGTCTTGGGGCCATACATAGAACCTGTTGGAAAAGTTGCGTATATGGCATTTCTCTTTTGGAATAGTTTGTATGGTAGTAGTGGACTATTTATGGGTTGGTCACGTGATCGGGATAGTGCGCAATTGCTACCAATATGGCCGACTAGCCAAAGTCAAACGTTTATGAAATAAAGCACGTATCTCCTAAACTAATAGTCCAATCTTCATGAGTTAAAAACCAAATGACGTAGAAGGTCACAGATTATAACAAAGTATCTAAATTGCTTGACTAATCATTGAAATAAACACCTATAAAAATAATTGTATATTAAAATTTGCATTTTTTATAATGGGTATATCTCATATTTTTAAACATGACAAGTAAATAGCTGGAATGGTCGAGGAACACGTTTTTTAACCTAAAACGGTATTAAAATATCTTTCATTTGACATATAAATCATTAAGATCGGTTAAGAAACAAAGGAGATACAACGAATTAATTAGGAGCATACCTGGGATATGTTGGAGAAAGTTGCGTATACGGCATTTTTTTTCGGATAATTTATGTAATGTTGATGGACTAATTATGGGTTTGTCACGTGATCGCTATGATATGCTTTCTCTTTTGGTGTTGGTTCAAATTTTAACCTTTTGCGGATAGATTTTGTTTAGAGTTACGTCACTTGCTTGCATATGTATTATTGAATTATAGTGAATTGGTTGTTTATAATACCTTTTTTCTGTTTTGTATCATTTCGGATAATTTTTTTCTACATCATTTGAAATGGAGGGAAGTGTGTATTCCTTCTTGGAGTGCTTTCAATTCGCTGCCCAGCGTTAAAGTACTTCATATGACTAAGGCAGCCCCGGTCATATGAAGTTCCAGGAGTAATTTCCAGGATGTTCTTTCTCAAGTTGGTCAAACTTCAGGCTCACTTTGGTGTGATGAGGGAGTATATCGATTGGCAAAGGAAATTCAATTGTGGTTTCCAGAACGGTTTTAAAAGATATTTCTAGGTCTAGGATCTTTTCATATTTCCAAAGTCATTATGTCATGTTTTGAAAACTATTTGCGTGGAATTGGACCAAGGAGACTCTCATTGAGGTTGATATATTTGGTCCAAATGTTGCAGAAAATGCTCTTAATGGTTCTCATTATCTCGGGGAGTGCATGCATACTTTCTAGTAGCAGAGACCATGGAACGTTTAAAGTGGCAGACATTTTTCAAGACCTGTGACTTCAGGAAATTCACAGACTTGATTGATCGTTTTCACGTATTGCAGAAAGTATTGAAAGAAGGAAAGGTTGATTCAATTCAGTTTGAAGTTGGGTAATTTCACCTTCTCATTCAACAACTTAATACAGACTTTAATTTATTTCTTAACGAAGGATGGGGAAGATCAAAAATGTTCAAGTATTGGATCGAATTCGTTCAAAACTTGTATCATATTTTACGAGACTTGATTCGTAGCGACAGGAAAGGTAATTGGGAACTGCATGTGTCCGCTTTCCGCAGAGCGCTACCATTATTATTATTATTATTATTATTATTATTATTATTATTATTATTATTATTATTATTTTTGCTTTGAAAAGATAAATTACATGAGGTGGGGAAGTACTCACTTTGAAGACAGTCTTAAACTTGCTGAAGAGCATCCAAACTTGTATGAAGACTTTTTACGAGGGCATTTCGTTGTTCAGCAAACTAAAAGACATTTCTGTAGTGTCGCTATGGATCAGGCATTAGAGCAGGTGTAGAACAAACCTGCAAAAGGCCCCAGTGGAATCATTGGAATAACCCGCAGAAGCCTGTAGCGCAAAGAAATCTCATTCAACATGAAAAGACTGCAATGAAACATCTTTTTCTTACTTTATGTCGGACGAAATTCTATGATGAATGCGTGACGCACCATGAGTTTTCAAAAACACAAACAGCTCATGATGAAAAACAGGTGACAAGACTTGTGAATTTCATCGCTGAAAGGGGCAACCCATTTGCCTTATCCGATGATGGAATTCAGAACATCATTACAGGTCGTCGTTTCACTGAAGAAGAAAAGAAATTTAAGCTAGAATGTGCTGATATAGGAGAGAAGCAATACCAGGAATTTAGGAAAGATGTTTTCGTTGAGAAAACAAAGAAACTGCTTTCACCCTTACACCGGATGAAGAACAATGTGTTTCATTCAGATCCAAAGAAATCAGTTGATGTTCAGAAGGAAACCATTGACGCCTTGCGACTTGTAGATATAGCACGTGAAAGAGGCTATTCAATCGATCGTCTGCTATGTTGGGAACTCACATCTAGCTCTTTTTACTTGATGAGAGATGGATTTCTCCGTAAATCTCAAAAGTCAGAAATGGTTTGTGAGCTTGAGAAAGATTTACCTGATGGAATGGTACTGAAGCAACTTCCCGGGTCCACTCTTCCAACCGCCACCATAATTGACTTCATGCTTCATGCTAGGACGGTAGCAGCAGCCGGTGGAAAGTCATTGCAAACCTTTGGAGGTCTAGTAAAGAGCATGTTTCAAAGAATACTCCATTTATCAAAAGGATCTGTGAGGGTAGATATTGTTATGGATGTTTACTTGGAAGGAAGTATAAAAATCGTCAGAGAGAAGAAGAAGAATGGCTTGTTATCCTATTGAAATTACTATATGTAACATGGAAACACCTCTACGAAAGGACATGAATTCGTTTTGGGCGTCTACACACAACAAGTACAATTCTCAACAGTTCTTTGCTCAATACATTATAGAACATGGTTCCCAGCACAATATTTCCATCTACATAAGCGGTCTTGGAATCAACGGGGAAAAGAGTGTACGCATTTTGAATGGCGAGTCTACTGATATAGAGGATTTAACATCACATCTTGAAGAAGCAGATGAAAGACTTGTTTTACATGTGAATCATGCCATCAGGTCATCGGAAATGACACGCGTTGTACTTGCTTCATCCGATGCTGATTCATTTGTATGTGCAACGCACTTTTATTCCTTGGAATTTAAGAAGAGAGATATTCTTGAAATGTGGGTTCTGTGTGGCACAGGGTCAACAACCAGATATTTACCAGTTCACACACTTATTGACTACATTCCAGAACCTTTTATCAACGTTTTGCCACCTGTTCATGCGTTGTCTGGATGCGATAGCACAAGCAAATTTTCGACAAAACACATTCCTGTTAAACGCGCGAAGGAGTCACCCGAACTTTTGGAACATTTTGGGAAGAATGAGTTAAACAATGTAATGGTTCAACAAGCTGACTCATACCTTGCAAGCACCATAAAAGCAAACTATACCACACTGGATGAACTCAGAGTTACGCAATATCACAGAATGAAACGTATTGATTTCACAAAGCTCCCACCATCATCATCAACACACTTACACATAAAAAGAGCATATCTTCAGTCATCGTTGGTACAATATACTTCAGAATTACACACCACTTAATCCAGCGAACTATGGTTTCCTAGAAGAAGACGGTGATTGGTTATCATCTGTAGTAGAAGAAAAACTTCCGCCGGATTTTCCTGTACCCTGCACATGCAAGAAATGTGCCAAAAGCACTGTCTGCAAGTGTCGTTTAGCAGTGATTTCGTGCTCGAAATTCTGTGAATGCGATCTGAATGGTTGTAATAATCCATATAACTAACATGCAAGCTGTAGTACCAAATAAGGAAGTTCATATAATAACATTGTATTATGTCATTCTTTTGTAACATTCAAAATTATGTTTATTTTTTTGTTGTTTTTGTTGACTATCTTACTATGATATCATTATTTGTACAATGTACACTACGTATTATTTCTGAAACTATAACAGTAGTTACTACATAATTAAAAACTATAAGTATTCAGAGAAAAGATTGTCATTAAAAGCTTGAACTTATCAAATTCTTCTAACTCCGAAGATTGTAACTTTTAGATTTAAATATTTTCCAACATCTTGCCAAAATATATTCATATCAAATCTTTTGATCAAACTCGAAATAATCCCATGCAGCAGTAACGAAAATGGAGCTCTATAAGTGTGTATTCCAATATACATAATGACGTCATCAACCCCTCCTTTGTGAGCGCAAAAACCTACGGAGCCTATTTATTCTTTAATACAAATCGTGCACAATCCCGTCCATGTGGAGAACCCATAATTAGTCCATCAATACCACATAAATTATCCGAAAAGAGAAATGCCGTATACGCAACTTTCTCCAACAAATCCCATGTATGCTCACAAGTTATTTGTTGTAGTTAAAAAACGTGTTTCTCAATCATTCCAGTTATTTACTTGCCATGTTTAAAACTATGAGTTATGCCCATCATAAAAAATGTAAATTTTAATATACAATTATTTTTTATATGTGTTTATTTCAATGATTAGTCAAACACTTTAGATAATTTATTATAGTCTGTTACGTTCTACGTCATTTGGTTTTTAAGTCATGAAGATTGGACTATTAGTTTAGAAGATATGTGATTTTATTCACAAACGTTGCACTTTGGCTGGTCGGCCATATTGGAAGCAATTGCGCACCATCCCGATTACGTGACCAACCCATAAATAGTCCACTAATACCATACAAACTATTCCAAAAGAGAAATGCAATATACGCAACTTTTCCAACAGACATGGTCTGGCCCCAAGACTATTATGCAATCGTGAAAATATTATCAATGGTAGACCGGAACCTAGTGAATCCTACACAACTCTGTATGTAAGCCCTAGTGAGCAGCAAGCACGCTAATTAAATGCATATTTGATAGCCTCCAGTGTTAACACAAGGAGAATTTCTTTAAATAATATATCCGTAAGAACACAACTCCTTGTATTAAACAGTTTCAATCAGGCTAACGATCAAGAACAAGGTGAGAGCGTTATGACTGCTAAGTAGATTTGTTTAAAAGAAAGCGCACTCAAATTTTATTGTATTTGCATTTAAACAGTATGTATAGCAGTTGCTCGATTATCATTGATAAATTTATTCTTATGTTTTTTTAAATTTGGTATCACAATATTTTGTCAATCCCAGGGACCCACCTAAAACAAACCGCTGTTCATTCCCATAACTATATGACTGTGATACCCTCGTCTTATTAAAGGGAGAAATAATTTTACGGTTTTTATAAAAGATACACATTTGTATAATGAGTTAAGTAGCTTTAAAAGCACTACTGCTTCGTTTTTATAACCTAGGTACAGAACAGAAGATTCTGCGGCCTCCGATTCATTATTGAATTTCTTTACTAGCTCTAAGCCATTACGAATTAAGGAATACATGCTGATGTCCACTGCTGATATCTAAATTTCACAGCATTCTAATAATGACATAAGCCAGCAGAAGACGTTTAGCATTACCGGGCACCTCGAAATAGGACCCTCGAATTATTGGCACGCTTGTTGCACCCTAAACCACTAATTAAAAATCGAACATTCCCGTCCATCCTCAAAATTATTCGCTTGTTACCCATCAATTGACCATCATTTTAACGCTCTTTCTCTTTACTATACCACATCAGCTTACCGTGATATTCATTCTTTCTCAGCTAAAGACTCTTTTTCCGCATGTCACTGGGTTTAACTCGAATATTTCGAATTCGCAAGTCCTAAGAACAATATGAGCAGCTATATTTTTCGCATTTTAACCCGCAAACTCACTTCGGTTGTAATGCATGCAAACTGATTCCACACGTTCTAATGCAATTATCATGGCGGATGTCGACACCTACTGTTATTATCTTTTTATCTAAATGCATCCTGATATTTAAAATTAGTAATACCATTATTTCTGCAGAAACCTACAGTCGGCAACCTTGTAGATAAATGTTAGTTCTTCACCTATACGAAGGTCATAATTCACCTGATTTTAGTCTATTACAGCATGTGATTTGTAATTGAAAAATCCTAATCTCACTACGCTTCTTATCAAATTTTACTATGTATGGTTAGTTGTAGTGCATGTAGTCTGGATTTTTAATCTTTCGTCATTTTCTCTGTCTAATTAAAATATATATCCATAAGATATAAGTTAAAAATATCGCTTAACATAATTTATATACGTACTGTACTTAACGCAGATTTTACTTGCCATTTTTCGTCTACACCACTGAGTGTAGAAGAACTCTTAGTTCTACGTGTGGGTTTTAAATCTCAGTACACCAAAGACTCTCCTATATTCAGCGCAGTCGAATTGACATTCTTCTGCAATGAAATATTATCACACAAGGAAGATGGCATTAGCTCAACGTGCCCATCAGATGACAAAGTGTCTCCTCAAAATTACTTTAGAACCTCTGTGATCATAACAGTATTTTAGAAAAATTTATTAATCTTGCTAACGTTAGTCTGACGTTTAGTAAATCCTCCAGAAAATTTCGTGGCCGAATTATGAAGGTTCCTTAAGTTGTTAATTTCTTTAATCTTCTGATACCGTATTTGCCTCCAGGGCTTCAATCTGTTGAGTATAGTGATGTGCAAATTTTTCATAGAAAAGATGACCAGCTGCGTGAGAAAACGGAACCATTAATTTAATAGCTTTCAAATAAAGTTTCTAGTCCCCTGTTGAATCTAGTCCCTTTGGATGAATTACAATACGATTATGACCTTCTCTATATACTGCAGCCAAAGTTTACCGTTCGGATAAGGTCACCGTCTTAATTTTGAGGATTCCTAATATGTTTTTTGTCATGCGATTACATTTTCTGGTAAATGTTGCATATTGATTTCCTCATCCAGGCAATGTTCAATAGGATCCAAGATCCTAGATTTAGTCATCTCCTCCGACGGTTGTAAATGTTTTCATAAACACATGTAAGGGTCGCGAGCAAAGTTTAAAGTTTAGTTCTCAATGATGTTGAGTAGGCAGGTACATTCTTTACTATACCATATGCTAACCGTAATATTCATTCTTTCTCAGCTAAAGATTTTTTGTTCCGCACGTCACAGGCTTGAACTCAAATATTTCGAATTTGCAAGTCCCAAGAACAATATGAGTTGCTGTACTTTTCTCATTTCAACTCGCAAGCTCACTTATTGTTGTACTGCATGCAAACTTATTCCACTCGTTCTAATGCAAGTATCATTGCGGATCTCGACATCTACTGTTATTATCTTTTTATCTAAATGCATCCTTATATCTACAATTAGTAATACCATAATTTCTACAGAAAACCACAGTCGGCAGCCTTGTAGATAAACCTTAAATTTTTTGCTATATGAAACTAATTTTTCAACAGATTTTAGTCAACTACAGCGTGTAAGTTGCAATTGAAAAATGCTAATCTCACTACGCTTCTATGTCTGGTTGAATGTAGTGCATGCAAACTGATTACATTCTTTTTGATAACAGAACAACACATATCTCGACATCTCTTAATAGAACATTTGAATGTTTCTGTAACTTGGTAATACAATGTTCTCTGAAAAAAGTCTGAAGTAACGATCTATGCACATATCGGTGTGCTTTGGCTTTCTTCTTACCACTGTTAACGGCTCTTAGCTGGACTGTGCAACGAATGTACTGTAGGCAGTTTGCGTAGCCATTTTTAGTTCACACCATTGCGTGTAGAAGGCCTCTTCCTTCTGCATGTGTGTTTTAAAACACAAGACAAAAGAGACTGCAATATTCACCGCAGACTTATTGACATTCTTGCGCATTGGGACTATCACAGAAGGTGGCATTAGCTCGTGTCGCTCTGATGATAAACTGATGCCCACAAAAGTCCTGTAGAACTTCTTTTATCGTAAGAGTATTTGGGAATAAAGGATTAATTTTCCTAACGTTGTGTCTGACGTTGAGTTAATCCCCAAGAAATTTCGTGGCCTTCATTAAGCACTGTTCGATAACAATATCACTTGGAACTTCGCTCAATAAGGACTCCTTCTGCGAATTGTGAATGTTCCTTGAGTTGTTAATTTCATGTAATCTCTGATACCGTATTTGCCTCCAGGGCTTCCATCGGAGTATAGTGATGTCAAAATTTTTCATAGAAAGGATCACAAGCTGCGTGAGAAAACGGAAGCATTAATTTAATTGCGTTCAAATGAGGTTCTTCACCCCTGTTCAATCTAGTCACTTACCATTGCAATTCGATTATGACCTTCTTTATTTACTGCAGCCAAAGTTAAAGATTAGGAAAATGTCACCGTCCTAATTTTGTATTCCCTAATATGGTTTTGGTCATGCAGTTTCATTTTCTTGTAAATGTTGAATCTTGATTTTGTCATCCGAACGTCGTTGAATAAGAACGCAGATCCTAGATTTTGTCATCTCCTCCTACGGTTGCATAACCACATGTAGAGTCCTCCGAGCAAAGTTTAGAAGTGCGTTCCTAATGATCTTGAGTAGGCATGGCCATTCAGCTTTTGCACTAAAGTTGTCATAGTCTACAGAATACACCAACGTTCTTCTATACCATTTCCTGACATAGTGTATTCAATCGTGCCTAGAAATTACTTAACTGCAAACCTCCTAAAGGGGGTACAACTTTGGACCCTTCAGAAATTTGTTCAGCTGAGGTACGATTTGAACACCTTACCAGTATAATGGATGATCTAATATAACGCATCTGGATTGTTCATTTTTCTTGCAGTTGATGAAATAAATCACCCGGACCCCAAGGTCGATCAAGTGTTCCCGGAACGGTTCGTAACAAGTAAATAACAGAGCTATATCACGGAATGCGAGGCAGTAAATAAAAACAAAATCCACACTTATCATTGTTGAACGAAAAATACCTCAAAAGTACCCTTAATGATAAATGTATTGATATCAACTATCAAAAATACGTTTAGAAGATCGGGACATTCAAATCCTCCAATAAGCTTAATAAGAGTGTGCAATATGGCAGTCTGTAGTGCAAGATGAACCGTGCGAGTCAGAAAGACGTTAGGTTCTATAGCCATAAGATTAGTGTGATAGATACGTAGCGTTATCAATATAGCAGCTTGATAAAGTGAGTCAATGTTGCAAAAGACGCCCCGAAATTTTTTATACACGCAAGTTTAACGTTCAGGCTAATCGAAAGTTAATAACAGTATCTATTGCTTTCTTTCGGCACCGAAACGAGGAAGTACTCGAACACTATTACTAAGAAAGAAAATTCATTGATTCTTCTCCAAGATGTAGAAAGTGAGCCTAGGAAGTATTATATCTTTCAGGTTTAAAAGCAGCCAAAGTTAAAGGTTCGGAAAATGTAACCGTCTCTTGTACAATCAGAAGGCCACAAAGCTTGACAACTTTCCGTAAAAGTTACATTACACTTATGGTCGTAAGCTTGTAAAAGAATCAAATGCAGGTTATTGGTATTAAACTCTAATAGCAGATATCTAGGTAATTAGATAGGTGTTACCTTGTTAACCCAGGCCCGCTCCACTTGGCTTGTGAGAAAAGTCCGGCCAATGAATCTATAAAGTTAGAACTTTAAAGCACTGATTCGCGATAGAAAGTAGTTATACAGGCCAGGTAGAAAAGGTGTAGAAACACAGACATCAAGAAAATTAACAATTGACATAATTTTTTTTCTGTACTTAGGTTACATTAGGAGAGTTTCATTTAAGAACACCTGAAACATATAAAACTTCCCAGGCTCCCTTAGTAATAGTGTTCGAGTACTTTCTCGTCCTGGTGCCCAAAGAAAGTAATAGATACTGCTAGTTATATAGCCTGAAAGTTAAACTTCCGTATATAAAAAATTCCGAGGCGTCTTTTGAAAACTTGACTCACTTCATCAAGATGCTATATTGATAACGCTACGTATCTATCACACTAATCTTCGGGCTATAGTACCTTAAAGCCTTTCTGACTCGCACGATTCATCTTGCACTACAGACTGCAAAATCACACACTCTTATAAGCTTATTGGAGCATTTGAATTTCTCGACCTTCTAAACGTTTTCTCACGGGTGAGTAAAATTCTGGTAAAATTCCCCTCTGTAACAGTTTAGTGCACAAACTTTATTAGCTTTTTTACACCTTTCATATCTGAGACGGAATGGTCAACAAGAAGAATTTCGGTAATCTTATGTATTAAATTCAACACTACCTCATTTCACTGACGTGAATAGAGCTTGCGTGTTCTGTCCATCGACTCAAAGGTATCTTCTCAAGAGCAGAAAGCAATTCCACAAAATGTACCCGATTAAACACTAGCAGTTCAGGTTTACGAAGTGCACTCATCTCTAACACTGAACCACACTATCATTTGGCCTGGTAGGTATCCGAGCATATCCATGACAGTGGAGGAGAGCCATCCTAGATCACCAAGTAAATTCCTTTACAAAAATAGAATTACCAAATCGTCTGTAGAATTCTGCATAAGTGATCGCTTCTTATAGCGGAATATTATGGCAACCTGCCTAGAGTACATTCCTCGCAGAGTCTAGCTAAGAACCATTAACATTGGCAAGAGTAGGATGAAACACACACATATGTTCTTAGATCTATACTTCAGACAGTTTTCAGGGAGCAAAGTTTTACGAACCTGCAGAAACATTCAGATATTTAGCTAAAAGAAGATATCGACATACGTGTTGTTGTTTTATCAAAACGAATGCAAGCAGTTAGCATTCACTACATCCAACCAGACATAGTAATATTTGAGAAAAGCGTAGTGATATCATAATTTGTGAATTTCATCTTACAAGGTGTAATATTCTAAAATTTGTTGAAAAATTAATTACATATTGCAAAAGATTTAAGATTTATCTACAAGCCTGCATGCTGTGATTTTCAGCAGAAACAATGGTATAACTAATTGTAGATATCAGGATTCATTTAGATAAAAAGATAATAATAGTAGATGTCGAGATCGTCCATAATACTTTCATTAGAATAAGTTTCATTAGATTTTTCAATCACATTGTCCCACGTAAAACCAACCGCTGTTCGTTCCCGAAGGTACAGGTTTGTGATACTCTCATCTTATTCAAGGCAGAAGTAAATCAATGGTTTTTTAAATTAGACGCCATTGTATAATCTGACTTAAGGAGCTCTAAAAGCACTACTGTTTCGTTTTTAGTACCTTGGTACACATCACAATATCCTACGGCTTCGGATTCATTGTTGAATTTTTTTACTAGCTGTAAGCCAATATGAATTAAGTAATAGATACCGATGTCCACTGCTGACTTCTACATTACAGCATTGTAAAAAGAACATAAGCCGGCCTAAGTCGTTTAGCAATACCGGACAACTCAAAATTGATCTCTGTAATTATTTACGCGCCTGTTGCAGTCTAAACCTCTAATTAAAAATCAAACATCCTCGTTCATCCTCAAAATTATTTCTTCAATCACCGCATCACTTAAAGTTCGATTTAATCTCCTATTAATATCTTTTTCAGACATTGTAGAACACTATTACAATGAAGTGAAGTGACATCTCTGCTAATGTTCTCATTTTAAGGCGATTTCTTACGTAGTGGATGCATATTACAAAAAGGTCCACAAACTGGGGGATGCATGTCTTATCGTAAGTGACCCATCAACTTGTCCATCTTTTTAAAGCGCTTTCTCTATCCTTATCTTATGAGATCACCGTGATATTCATTTTTTTTCATTCTTGTTCAGCTTGTCACTGTGTTTTAACTCGAATATATCGAATTTGCAAGTCCTAAGAACAATATGATCTGCCTTACTTTTCCCATGTCAACCCGCCCGCTCTCGTCGGTTGTACTGAATGCAAACTGAATGAAACTTATTCTAATGAAAGTATTATGGACGATCTCGACATCTACTGTTATTATCTTTTTATCTAAATGAATCCTGATATCTACAATTAGTTATACCATTGTTTCTGCTGAAAATCACAGCATGCAGGCTTGTAGATAAATCTTAAATCTTTTGCCATATGAAATTAATTTTTCAACAAATTTTAGAATATTACACCTTGTAAGATGAAATTCACAAATTATGATATCACTACGCTTTTCTCAAATATTACTATGTCTGGTTGGATGTAGTGAATGCTAACTGCTTGCATTCGTTTTGATAAAACAACAACACGTATGTCGATATCTTCTTTTAGCTAAATATCTGAATGTTTCTGCAGGTTCGTAAAACTTTGCTCCCTGAAAACTGTCTGAAGTATAGATCTAAGAACATATGTGTGTGTTTCATCCTACTCTTGCCAATGTTAATGGCTCTTAGCTAGACTCTGCAAGGAATGTACTCTAGGCAGGTTGCCATAATATTCCGCTATAAGAAGCGATCACTTATGCAGAATTCTACAGACGATTTGGTAATTCTATTTTTGTAAAGGAATTTACTTGGTGATCTAGGATGGCTCTCCTCCACTGTCATGGATATGCTCGGATACCTACCAGGCCAAATGATAGTGTGGTTCAGTGTTAGAGATGAGTGCACTTCGTAAACCTGAACTGCTAGTGTTTAATCGGGTACATTTTGTGGAATTGCTTTCTGCTCTTGAGAAGATACCTTTGAGTCGATGGACAGAACACGCAAGCTCTATTCACGTCAGTGAAATGAGGTAGTGTTGAATTTAATAATTAGATTACCGAAATTCTTCTTGTTGACCATTCCGTCTCAGATATGAAAGGTGTCAAAAAGCTAATAAAGTTTGTGCACTAGACTGTTACAGAGGGGAATTTTACCAGAATTTTACTCACCCGTGAGAAAACGTTTAGAAGGTCGAGAAATTCAAATGCTCCAATAAGCTTATAAGAGTGTGCGATTTTGCAGTCTGTAGTGCAAGATGAATCGTGCGAGTCAGAAAGGCTTTAAGGTACTATAGCCCGAAGATTAGTGTGATAGATACGTAGCGTTATCAATATAGCATCTTGATGAAGTGAGTCAAGTTTTCAAAAGACGCCTCGGAATTTTTTATATACGGAAGTTTAACTTTCAGGCTATATAACTAGCAGTATCTATTACTTTCTTTGGGCACCAGGACGAGAAAGTACTCGAACACTATTACTAAGGGAGCCTGGGAAGTTTTATATGTTTCAGGTGTTCTTAATTGAAACTCTCCTAATGTAACCTAAGTACAAAAAAAATTATGTCAATTGTTAATTTTCTTGATGTCTGTGTTTCTACACCTTTTCTACCTGGCCTGTATAACTACTTTCTATCGCGAATCAGTGCTTTAAAGTTCTAACTTTATAGATTCATTGGCCGGACTTTTCTCACAAGCCAAGTGGAGCGGGCCTGGGTTAACAAGGTAACACCTATCTAATTACCTAGATATCTGCTATTAGAGTTTAATACCAATAACCTGCATTTGATTCTTTTACAAGCTTACGACCATAAGTGTAATGTAACTTTTACGCAAAGTTGTCAAGCTTTGTGGCCTTCTGATTCTGCGTAGCAAGGACACTAAGTGAACATGGAAAGTGCCGAAAGAGAAAAAACAACTTTGGGGTAATATCTGCAACGATCAAATTTTAATATGCCATTGAAGCCACGACAATTCAATCACAGTCCTAGAGTAACTTGGAGATCAAACTAGAGGGACAAAAATTTACAAACAGTTTTCGAAGGAATAAAGGAAGCTGTATATGGACAACATTAATACAAGAAACTAGAAACGGGAAATCTGTAGCTGGTGTTCAGTGTGATTCAGATCTTTTAAGCAACATAGTAGAAAACTTGATGAGCAGTTGCTGATTTTCTTGTAGCCACATATAAGCACAACTGAAAGGAAATGCTACAAAATTAATAAATTTAAAGAAATTTTAGCGTCATTAAAAGATTGCTTTCACTTTTTTCATGTTGCAAGAGGCTGTGACACGAACTCAGCTATACTGAGGACTGAGTAGGTTGCAGCCTAAAAGTTCCTTCAAAAAGAAGAGTTCTGAAAGTTTGACAGAGACTTCAACCAACCAAATGTGAATCCTGACACAGTGGTACCGTTAGAAAATTCTTATTCGCCTGTATGGAGATGGAAAAACGCCCTCCCTGGTATAAGCCATATCAGATATAACAAGAAAGCAGTAACAAAGCTTCAGTATGGCCACTTTTCCCATTACTAACACAGCAGCTGTGCAGCATTCAATTCGGAAGTACCTCCAATTCAATGAGTGACATTGTCTTAGTGGTTTGTGAAAGAGGTGGTTTGTGAAAGAGGTGGTTTGTGAAAGAGGCTAGCATCTGCTCCAACCAGATAATCTTACTTACCTGTAGATAAAAAGTAACTGCAAGATAGGATTGTGAACGAGCCACACGTTAGTGTAAAAGAGCCGATATGAAGTATTCAAGCGAACTCTGCATTTTGCCTCACTTTTCAATTGATATTATCTGACTTTTTGATACAATTCCGTTCTTACATTTTATACTAACCGATGACTAACAAGAGGCTTTTTTATGTTCTAAACACTCCTTTGGTATTACTTAATGAGCTCTTTTCAGTGGTAAATGATAGAAACATTACCATAATTGCGTTTTTCACTTGTATTTAAATGCGTGAGAAGGTAATGTTTATTTTAGTCTATTACCAGTTTCAAACTCTTGTTTCGCCCTATAAAATAAGCACCTTTTCAACCGTAAATATCTAACAATTTATGGTAATTCAGTTATATTTATTCTTAAAAATTTTGGAATTTAAAAGTGAGTGCATTTACTAAGCAGAATGGAGTGTTTCGAAACTTGGATACAACCTTGCTGATGGTTACTTACCGAGACGAATAAGAGTTAGTTAAAAGAACGGAATTGTCATTCATTCTCTTTTTATATTTACAATAGAAGTGGGTCTACTTAATATGGCTAAAGGAGCTCTTTGGAAGATGAACCACACTTCTGAAGATCATTACTTAATCATGTATGTTAAAATCAAATAAAAGAATCAGTCGTAAATTATCAAATATTTATAAATGAAGAGGGGCGAGTACTGCGAAAGGTGTGTATGTTATATAACACCAAATCTTGCTTATTGTTAGTTTGTAACAAATTTTAGATAAAACGATAGATCGCAATTGTCGTAAACTGTCATGTATTTATAATTGAAAAACTAGATAATTCAGTAGTGCGAAACAAGTTATCAGAATATGAAATAGTATTTTGCAGATCGCTAGTTGCTGGGATACTTAAAAATAAATGAAACAACGAAGCACTCATAAATTGTCATATAACTACATTAGAAAAGGGAGTCCTTTGCGTATGGGAAAGGTGTGTTTTGGTGTATAAAGCAGACTGTTGATGATCCTTTGTTAAATCAACTGTTTTAGAATAAAATAAATTAGAGAATTCACGTAAATTATCGGATATGTAGTATTAAAAATTAGGTCATTCTCTAAAGTGAATGGTGTGTTTGAATTCTGATACAGAAATTTAGCGATCGCTAGCGGAAGGCATAATTAAGAATAAAATAATAATAACACAATACTCAGTTATTTAATATGAAATGTGAGTTTATTCAATACCTCCAAACGAGTATTTAGAAGCTGAAGTAGTTTCTTGCTGATAGTTTAGTTACTGACATATTTAAAAATAACATAAGAGAAAGAATGAGGTAAATTGACGAATATTTAAGATTGAAAAGTTTCTTCACTGATAGGGCGTGAGCTGTGTTTTGGTATATAAAAAGAACTTTTCGTGATAGTCACTGAAACCTTTAACTTAAAAAAATAATATAACTGTCGTAGATTCTCAGATATTTACTATTAAAGCCGATTCTATGTAGTATAGTAAAGATGTGTTTTTAAGCTGAGGTAGACTCCTGCTAATCGTTAGTTACTGACATATATAGTAGAAAATGAAAGATCGGAATAGTCGCAAATATTAAGACATTATCAAGCGAAAAGTGATTGCATTCTGTATGATGAAAGTATTGTTTCCAAGACGAATTAACTCTTGCTGATCGTTAGTTACTGAAATATTTTACAATAAAATAAAAGAATGGAGTTGTCGTGAAATGCCAGGTACAATTAAAAATTGAGAAAAAAACGGTATTGTCGTTATTTCAAAGATATGTAATATTGTTAGGAAACTCCTTTTAGTTTACCGTAAGAAGAGTTTAGAAGACGAAGCACACTCTTGCTGATCGTTCGTTAACATATTTGTGACCAAATGAGAAATCGGTATTGTCTTAAAATGAAAGAAGAATTGTCTTAAAATGTTAGATATTTATAATTGAAAAGTGGGGTGATATTTTATTGCGAAGAGACTATATCAAAAATGAACCAGACTCTTGCTAACCATTAGTTAGTGAATTAATTAAGTATAAAATAAAAGAAAGCAAGCGTCGTAAATTTTCAGAGATTTTAAATATGAAAATTTTTCCATTCAATAGGTCGAAACTAGTGGTTGGAAGTAGAAGTAAACTCTTGCTGACGGTTATCCACATATTTAAACATAAAACGAATAACCGGGATTGTCCGACATTGTCAGATATTTACAATTGTTAAAAGATTTAATTGTACTAAATTGTGTGATATAATTAATGAAATTGAGTCAGTTGAGTTGGGCGAACGTTGAGCTTGGAACATGTAGCAGACTCTTCTTGATGGTTAATCACTGAAATAAACAAAAAAAAAATAGAACGTTATTTTCCTTCATTGTCAGCGTGTTACAATTGAAAACTTGTTCCATTTCATTTGGGCAAAAGGAACATTTCATCTGCGGATATGAAAGTGACACTCATTGTCGTTTTACTGACTTATATACGTACAAGAAAAACAACGGAATAGGGCAAATTGTGAGATAATTGCAACAGAAAGTTGAGTCCACTGAACATCTCGAAACGACTGTTAAACGTCACGCACACTTTCGCAGATGGTTAGTTACTGACATATTGAAGCACAAAATGAAGGATTGGAAACGATTTGCATGCAGTACCACCAAAGTAAGCTTGCGTGTTGAAATTGGGAAAGTGCAGCAACTCAAATTTTCATATTACTTGCAAATTCGAAATATTCGAGTTTAAACCCTGTGACGAGTGGAACAAGAAATCTTTAGCTGAGAAAGAATGAGTATCAAGGAGAGCATAAAGTTTAGTAAAAAAAAGCGCGTTTAATGTTCGATAAGTTGATGGGTAACTTGCGATAGGATAAGGATCCCCGAGCTTGTGAAGCTTTTTGTAATATGCATCCAGTACGTCAGAAATCATCTTAAAATGAGAACGATAGCAGAGATGTCACTTGACTTCATTGTAATAGTTTTCTATAATGTCTGAAAGTTGATATTAATAAAAGATTATATCAATCTCTAAGTGATGCGGTGATTAAAGAAATAATTTTGAGGATTCAAGGGGTTGTTCGATTTTTAATTAGTTGTTTAGAGTGTAACAAGAGCGCTAATAATTCGAGGGTTTCATATGGAGGTTACGGCAAGGCTAAACGGATTATGCCGGGCTATGTCTTCCTTACAACGCTGTGAAATTTAGAAGTCAGCAGTGGACATCGGCATCTATTAATTAATTCGTAATGGCTTAAAGCTAGTAAAGGAAGTCAACAATGAATCCAATGCCCTAAAATCTTGTGTTGTGTACCTAGGTCTAAGACGATGCAATAGTGCTTTTAGAGCTCTTATACAATGGCGTACTATGTAAAAAAACGTGGATTAACTTCTCCCTTAATAAGACGTGGGTATCACACACGTATAGCTTTGGGAACTAACAGCGGTTTGTTTTGGGTGGGCCCTCGCAATTGAAAAATGTTGGGATACCAAATGTAAAAAACAAGTATTAATTTATCAATGATAATCAAGCAATTGCTATACTTCCCGTTTATATACAAGTAGAATATTATTTGAGTGTGCTACCTGCTGAAGAAATCTACTTAGCACCCATAACTGTCCCACCTAGTTCTACTAATTAAAGCATACAATGAGATTACTAATCAAAGCATACAATGAGATTACTAATCAAAGCATACATTGAGATTATTAGAATAGATGATTTGATTAGCCCACAGTTTGGTTGCTTTCTGATGACCAGTGTTTCTAATTTGGTAGAGAACACAGAAATCTGTGGCTGTTGTTCAGTGTGATTCAGATCTTTTAAGCAACATAGTAGAAAACTTGGCTACGTGGCTAGTGGAATTGAGCAGTTGCTGATTTTCTTGTAGCCACATAAAGCACAACTGAAAGGAAATGCTAAAAAAATTAATAAATATAAAGAAAATTTAACCTCATTAAAAGATTGCTTTCACTTTTTTCATGATGCAACAGGCTGTGACAAGAACTCAGCTATACTGAGGACTGAATAGGTTGCAGCCTAAAAGTTCCTTCAAAAAGAAGAGTTCTTTAAGTTAGACAGAGTCTTCAACCAACCAAATGTGAATCCTGACAAAGTGGCACTGTTAGAAAATTCTTATTCGCCTGTATGGAGATGGAAAAATGCCCTCCCTGGTATAAGCCAAATCAGATATAACAAGAAAGTAGTAACAAAGCTTCAGTATGGCCACTTTTCCCATTACTAACACAGCAGCTGTGCAGCATTCAATTCGGAAGTACCTCCAATTCAATGAGGGAAATGGTTTTAGTGGTTTGTGAAAGAGGCTACCATCAGCTCCAACCAGTAAACCTTACTTACCTGTAGATAAAAAGTAACTGCAAGATAGGATAGTGAACGAGCCACACGTTAGTGTAAAAGAGCCGATATGAAGTATTCAAGCGATCTCTGCATTCTGCCAAGAGAGTTGGTATACGAATGGCCGGTCTGATATAGATGATAACGTACAACAGCTGTAAAAATAAGTATGTCATTCACAACGGTTAATTGTTGATCCAATCAGTTATGATTATTATTTTGTGAAATCATCCCCGCCTTATAGACCTAAAAAAATGGAGATGATGTCGATCTTGATAAAACTTTAAATGAAGGTGTAAGGACAAGATAAAAATTATGAAGGTGGGTTATTTTTTAGTTTACATATTTTGGAATTTACCACGAGCTGCTGTGGAATCATTTAACACGAGCATATCCACGGCCGTTGACCAGAGCCATCAGAGATCACCAAGTATATTCCTCTACAAAAATACAAGCACCAAATCGTCTGTAGAATTCTGATTAGGTATTCGCTGCATATAGCGGTATATCATGTCTAGATGATTTGAATATAGCGGTGCATTTTTAGTAGAGCCGTTAACATTGGCAAGAAAGTCGAAATACACATATATATGTGCCTAGATCTATATTTCAGACTGTTTTCAGGAAACATATCATAAAATATGCAAGCAGTTAGCATTCACAACTACTAACCATACATAGTAATATTTGGTAAGAAGCGTAGAGAGCAAGCAAGCGCCCACAAATCCTCGGTAGAATTCTGCATAGATGATCGCTGCATATAGCGGAATATTATGGCAAACGGCGTAGAGTACATTCCTCGCACATTTCAGCTAAGAGCCGTTAACATTGGCAAGAAGTTAAATGAAAGGCTGAGATAGATCATCTTACTTCTTGATGTAACTTCAGACTGTTATCAGAGAACATTGTGTGACGAAGGTACAGAAACAGTCAGATATTTTACTAAGAGCGTAGTGAGATTTGGATTTTTCAATTGCTACTTACACGCTAATTTTAAAATTTGTTGGAAAATTATTTTCATTTGTCAAAAGATTTAAGATTTATCTACAGGGCTGCCGACTGTGGTTTTCTGCAGAAATAATGTATTACTAATTGTTGATAAAATAATAATAAGAGTAGGTGACGGGATCCGCCATCATTAGAACGAGTGGAATCAGTTTGCAAGCAGTACAACCGACGAGAGTAGGCGGATCGAGATGGGATAAGTGCGGTAGCTAATATTGTTCTTAGGACTTCCAAATTCGAAATATTCGTATTTAAACCCAGTGACGTGCGGAACAAGATGCGTTTGGCTGAGAAAGAATGAATATCACGGTGAGCTCATAAGGTGTAGTAAACAGAGAGCGCGTTAAAATGATGGACAAGTTGGAGGGTGTCTTGTGTTAGGACAAACATCGCCGAGCTTGTAAAGCTTTTTGAAAATTGCATATTGTAAAACGCATTTGTAATATTTCTACAATTTCTGGAAGCACAAACGGTGCACTAACGATTGCAATAGTTTTAACCGTTAGTGCCCTCTGAAAGGGCTAAAGTGAAGTTAGCCCAACGCCAAATTTTTGGTTTCTAGCGTACAAACTATTAAAGCACTAATGCTGGGAGTTGCTGCATAAAAGCACTAACGAAGCACTAACGATTGCACTAGAAGAGATCATTAATGCTTGAATGGTGGGGGCCAATTTCTCGGACGTTCCTTTGTATGAATTGCTATACAATTATGACTTTCTCTATATACTGCAGTCATAGTTAACGGTTCGGAAAATGTCACCGTCTTAATTTTGAGATTTCCTCATATGCTTTTTGTCATGCAGTTTCAATTTCTTGTAAATTTTGCATATTGATTTCGTCATCCAGACATTGTTGAATAAGACAGCAGATCCTAAATTTCATCACCTCCGAGGGTTGTAAATGTCTCCATAACCACATGTAGAGGTCCGGGAGAAAAGTCTAGAAGTGAGTTCTCAATGATATTGAGTAGGTATTGCCATTCAGACCCAAAGTACGCCTGCGTCGGATGTTAGAATATAATGGGTTCCTTATCAGGTTTTAATCATTTTGCAATCGTGAAAATATTATTAATGATAGACCTCAACTTAGTGAATCCTACACAGCTGTGTATGTAAGACCTAGTAAGCAGTAAGAACGCTAATTAAATGCATACTTGATAGCCTCAAGTTTTAAAACACAAGAGAATTTCTATAAATATTGTATCCGTAAGAACACAATTCTTTGGTTTAAACAGTTTCTATGAGGCTTACGATCAAGAACCAGGTGAGAGCGTGGTACGTGCTAACACTTATAAGTAGACTTCTTCAGCAGGAAGAACTTTCAAATAGTATTGTATCTGCATATAAACGGTAAGTATAGCATTTCTTTGATTATCATTGATAAATTAATACTTAGGTTTTTTACATTTGGTATCACAACATTTTTAAATACCAAAGGCCCACCTAAAACCAACCACTGTACGTTCTCAAATCTATATGACTGTGATTCCCTCGTCTTATTAAAGGGGGAAGTAAATCCACGGTTTTTTAAATGGTACGCCATTGTATAATGTGAGTTAAGGAGCTTTAAAAGCACTACTGCTTCGTTTTTGAGACCTAGGTACGCAACACAAAATACTGCGGCCTCCGATTAATTGTTGAATTTCTTTACTAGTTTTAAGCCAATAGAAATTAAAGAATACATGCCGATGACCACAGATGATTTCAAATTACATAGCACCGTAAGAATGAGTTAATCGGCATAAGCCGTTTAGCCCTACCGGGCAACTCGAAATAGAAACTGAGCTCATCCGTGGCTAAGCGGTTAGCGTACGCGCCTTTGGCGCGAAAGGGCCGGGTTCGATTCCCGGCGGGAGCTCATGTGTTTCCGATTCCACGTTAATCAGTAGGTCCACGTCTCATATAGCCTTGCTGCTGACAAGGGATGTTAAAATTTTCATTTTTTGAAATAGAACCCTCGAATTATTGGCACGCCTGTTGCACTCTAAAAAACTATTTAAAAATCGAACATCCCCGTACATCCTCAAAATTATTTCTTTATTCACCGCAACATTTAAAGATCGATTAATATCTGTCGTCAGACATTGTAGAATACTATTACAATGAAAACAAGTATCATCTCGGTTTCAATTAGTTTTTCCGCTAATGTTCTATTAAGGCGATTTCTGTCGTTGTGGATGCAGATTACAAAAAGCCTCTCAAGCTCGGGGTGTCTGTCCTTTAGCAAGTGACCTATCAACTTGTCCATCAAATAACGTGCTTTCTCATTACTATACGTTATGAGCTTCCCTTCATATTCATCTTCCCTCAGCCAAAGGCTTTTTTTCCGCACTTCACTAAGTTTAAACTCGAATATTTAGAATTTGCAAGTCCTAACGACAATATGACCTGCCATACTTTCCCATTCAACCCGCCCGCTCTCGTCGGTTGTACTGCATGCAAATTGATTCCACTCTTCCTAATGCAAATATCATTGTCAATTACAAAGTCGATACACATATGTGCTCAGATCTATACTTCTGACTGTTTCCAGAGAACCAATCATTACCAAGTCTATAATATGGACATTTACTGTTATTATCTTTTTATCTAAATACATCGTGATATCTACAATTAGTAATACCATTATTTCTGCAGAAAGCCACAGTCGGCAGCCTTATAGATATGTGAAATGAGAGTATTTTTTCAAAAGATTTTAGTCTATTAAATCGTGTAAGTTTCAATTAAAAAACCTAATATGACTACCCTTCTTTTCAAATATTACTATATCTGGTTAGTTGTATTTTTACTAACCAGATATATGCTAACTGCTTGCATTCGTTTTTATACAGGAACACAACGTATCTCGACAACTCGCCTTAGTATAGAACTTAATGAATACTTGCCGATTTCCACTTATGATTTCAAATTACAAAGCACTGTAAGAAGGAGTTAATCCGGCATAAGCCGTTTAGCCTTACCGAGCACGTCGAAATAGAACCCTCGAATGTTTCTGTAACTGAATGGTTCTATAATATCTGAATGTTTCTGTAACTTGGTAATGACTCGTTCTCTGAAAACAGTCAGAAGTACAGATCTGAGCACATATGTGTTTCGACTTTGTAATTGCCAATGTTAATGGCTCTTAGCTGGACTGTGCAACGAATGTACTCTAGGCAGTTTGCCATGATATTCCGCTATTATCTCGATCATCTATGCAGAATTCTACAGAGAATTTAGTGCTTCTATTTTTGTAAAGGAATTTACTTGGTGATCCAGGATTGCTCTGGTCAACGGTTATGGATATGCTCGCATACATACCAGGTCAAATTATAGCTGGTTCAATGTTACAGATCAGTACACTTCGTAAGCCTCAACTGCTGGCGAGTAATCGGGTACATTTCGTGGAGTAGCTTTCTGCTCTTGAGAACATAAGTTTGAGTCGATGGACAGGACACGCAATCTCTATTCACGTCAGCGAAATAATGTAGTGTTGAATTTAATAAATAAGATTACAGAAATACTTGTTGATCATTCCGTCTTAGATAGGAAGGCTGTCAAAACTAATACAGTTGGTGCACTCATCTGCAAGAGAGGGAAGCTTAGCACAAACCGTTTAGAAAATCTAGAAATTCAAATCCTCCAGTAAGCTTAAAAAGAGTGTGCGTTATGGCAGTGAAAATAGCGCTTAACATAATATTATACGTACTTAAAGCAGATTTGTGTTGCCATTTTTGTCCACACCATTGCGTGTAGAAGGATTTTTCTTTCTTCGTGTGTGTTTTAAAACTCATGACAGTAGAGTTTGCAATATTCAGAGCAGTCGAATTGAGATTCTTGCGCATTGAGATATTATCACACAAGGAAGGTGGCATTAGCACAACGTGTCGCTCTGATGAAAAACTGATGCCCACAAAAATTCTGTAGAACTTCTGTTATCGTAACAGTATTTGGGAATCAGGGATTAATCATGCTAACGTTGAGGCTGGCGTTGAGTTAATCCCCAGAAAATTTTGTGGCCTTCGTTAAGCACTGTTCGATAATTTCATCACTTGGATCTTGTCTAAAGAAAGCCTCTTTTTCTGCGAATTGTAAATGTTCCTTGAGTTGTTAATAATCTTGTAATCCTCTGATACCGTATTTGCCTCCATAGCTTCCATCAGTTGAGTATAGTGATGTGCAAATTTTGCATAGAAGATATGACCAGCTGCGTGAGAAAACGGAAGCATTAATTTAATTGCCTACAAATAAAGTTTCTAGTACCCTGTTCAAGTTCTAGTCCCCTTTCGATGAATTGGAATACGATTATGACCTTCTCTATATACTGCACCCAAAGTTTAGGGTACGGAAAATGTCATCAACTTAATTTTGAGATTTCCTAATATGGTTTTTGACATGCAGTTTCATTTTCTTGTAAATGTTGCATATTGATTTCGTCATCCAGACATTGTTAAATAAGATCGCAGATCCTAGATTTTGTCATCTCCTCCGACGGTTGTAAATGTCTTCATAACCACATGTAAAGGTTCGGCAGCAAAGTCTAGATAAAGTTCTCAATGATCTTGATTAGGCATGGCTATTCAACATTTTTACTAATATTGTCATAGCGTACAGGATCCCCAAAAGTTCTCCTATACAATTTCCTTTCATAATGTATCCAATCATGCTTAATTACTTAACTGCTATACAATTACTCGTATACAATTACTAAACTGCAAGCCTCCTAAAGGCGGTACAACTTTGGACCGTTAAGAAAATTCGTTAGCTGCAGGTCCGATTTGAACACCTTTCCAGTATAATGACTGATCTAATGTCATAATGCACGTGCTTTGTTCTCTTTTCTTGCACTTATTCACTTTGTGCGGAAGAGTAGAATATATAGGATTAGTAGTTGATGTTGAAATATTGAAGAAATAAAGAGGCAATACACTGCTTTTATGAAAAGGAGAGGTGTGTATCTCAGCATTACACAATCGTTGTGGCAAAGCTTTCACAAGATGAATAGCTATTCAAACGTTGATTGAGAATAGCAAATCGAGACGCGAGATGCGAGTGAGGATTTGTTTAAATCTTCGGAGTAAGACAGCATTCACACTCCAAGAAAATGAGTGTAATCTATTAAAGGGAAGAGGATGTCAGAATGACGAAATGTGATACATTATTTTTATCAAGACAATGATACCGTGATATCAGATTACTTTTTCAAACAAGAACTTGTCTATGAAAGTTTTCTTCAAGAGAGTTCTGAAATAAATGACTTTTTCTGATCTATCAAATGTGTGGCACTAACTTACAAATCAAAGCATACAGTGAGCTTATATGGAAGGATTATTGGTTAACCCACTGTTCGGTTGCTTTGTTATTAAGTTGATGGCGAACACCAGACTGTCTATACCGTAAATATTTCCACCTAACTGTCTAAGGGATGATTTGAAAAGAACCTAAAATCTATTTTTTATTTGTCTCATCGATCAGATCACCGGTCTCAGACCCAAAGTAAGGCTGCTTCGATTGTTAGAATATGATGGGTTTCATGGAAAGTTTGTCATTATGCAATCAAGAAAATATTATTAATGATAGACCGGAACCTCGTGAATAATACACAACTCTGTGTGTAAGACCTAGTGAGCAGCAAGGACGTTAAGTGGCCATGGAAGTGCCGAAAGAGAAAAAACAGCTTTGGGGTAATATCTGCAACGATCAAATTTAATTCTGCCATTGAAGCCACGACAATTCAATCACAGTCCTTGAGGAACTTGGAGATGAATACTAGAGGGATAAAAATTTATAAACAGTTTTCGAAGGAATAAAGGTAGCTGTATATGGACAACAGTAATAGAAGTAATAAAAAAAGGGAAATCTGTAGGTGTTGTTGGGTGTGATTCAGATCTTTTAAGCAACTTGGTAGAAGACTTGATAAGGAGTTGCTGATTCTCTTGTAGTCACATACAAGCAAAACTGAAAGGAAATGCTACAAAATTAATAAAATTAAAAAAAATTAGCGTCATTAAAAGATTGCTTTCACTTTTTTCATGATGCAACAGGCTGTGACACGAACTCAGTTATACTGTGGACTGAATAGCTTGCAGCCTAAAAGTTCCTTCAAAAAGAAGACTTCTGAAAGTTAGACAGAGTCTTCAACCAACCAAATGTGAATCCTGACAAAGTTGTCCCGTAGATATTCCTTATTCGCCTGTATGAAGATGGAAATATGCCCTCCCTGGTATAAGCCATATAAGATATATCAAGAGAGTAGTAACAAAGCTTAAATATAGCCACTTTTCCTATTACTAACATCTGTGCAGCATTCAATTCGGAAGTACCTCCAATTCCATGAGCGAAATTGTTTTTGTATGAACCCAATCGAAAGAGGTGGTGTGTGAAAGAGGATATGCAAATTCCAAGGACTTAGCTAACACCAGCTCTAACCAGATAATCTTACTACCTGTAGAAAAAAGTAACTGCAATATAGGATTGTGAACAAGGCACACGTTAGTGTAAAAGAGCCGATACGAAGTATTCAGCGAACACTGTATTCTGCTAAGGGAGTTCGTGTACGTACGGAAGACACTCTGATATAGATGATGACGTACAACAGCTGTAAAAAATAAATATGTCATTGACAACGGTTAATTGATAATCCAATAAGTTATGATTATTAATTTGTAATATCGTCCTCGCCTTGGAGAATTATCATGGAGAATTTTCACCAAGAGATTTCTGAATAAATGACTTTTTCTAACTAACTAACTAACTAACTCTATGGCCTATGGAACCCGGAGGTTCAGTGCCGCGTTCACAAAAGCTCTCCACTGACTTCTATCCTTAGCTAATTGCATCCAGTTTCTACTTTGTATTCCTATCTCTGCGAGATCCATCTTAATATTGTCCTCCCATCTGCGCCTAGGTCTTCCTAATGGTCGTTTTCCTATGGGTCTACCAGTCAAGACTTTGAAAGCGTTTCTACTTTCTTCCATTCTAGCTACATGACCTGCCCACCTAAGCCTTCTAGACTTGACGACCCTAACAATGTTGGGTAAACCGTATAAACTATGTAGTTCCTCGTTATGAAGCTTCCGCCATTCCCCATTCTCGTTCCTCTTGGGTCCGAATATTCTTCTCAGGATCCTGTTCTCAAATACTTTCAGTCCATGTTCTTCCCTCAGAGTAAGCGACCATGTTTCACAACCATACAGAACAACAGGCATGATTATCGTTTTATATATTTTAAGCTTCAAATTCCTCGACAGAATTCGCGACGACAAGAGATTTTGAACCGAATAGTAAC
This sequence comes from Thermobia domestica, assembly GCF_964235325.1. Classification (NCBI taxonomy): domain Eukaryota; kingdom Metazoa; phylum Arthropoda; class Insecta; order Zygentoma; family Lepismatidae; genus Thermobia; species Thermobia domestica. Next base: position 226,656,141 of record NC_137462.1, read on the forward strand.
ACGAATTCCCTGCTTTTAGTCGACATTTAATTTCTTCGTGAATATGATTTTCGTTTGTTAATATTGATCCTAAATATTTGAAAGTATCCACTTTATCAAAAGTATTTTTTAATATTTTAACGCCTCCACAATTTGCCGTATTACGGTCCCGACGCACTTCCATGTATTTAGTTTTCTCTGCATTTACTTCTAAACCCATGTCCCTGCAAGCGTTTAATAAGATCTCTGCATTTATTTCTACTGTTCTCCTATCATCCCCTATTAAATTTACATCATCAGCATATGCCATAACCTGGTGAATGCCGTTCAACTCTAGGCCCTGGTTGCTATCTTTGATTTTCCTTATGGCGTATTCCAGCACAAAGTTAAATAATAATGGCGACAACGCATCTCCTTGTTTCAGGCCATTTTCGAAGTGGAAGCTCGTGGACAAAAATTTTCCTACCCGGACTTTACTTTGGGATTCACTTAAACATATCTTAATTAATCTAATTAGCTTTGTCGGTATTCCAAGTTCTGTAAGAACGTTGTATAATGTTTCTCTCCTAACCGAGTCGTAAGCCTTTCTAAAATCAATAAATAGTTGATGTACCGGGGTATTGTATTCCCACTTCTTTTCGAGTATTTGGCGAATGGTAAATATTTGGTCGATAGTTGATCGATTTCGTCTAAATCTGCACTGATAATCTCCAATAATTTCATCTGCGTATGGGGTCAATCTTGCTAACAGAATATTTGAAAGGATTTTATAGGATGTTGACAGAAGAGAAATGCCTCGATAATTATTACAGTCAGTTTTGTCGCCTTTCTTGTGAATTGGAACAATGATTGATTCTTTCCACTCTTGTGGCAATTCTTCCTTGTTCCAGATAAGGAGAATGAGTTTGTGTATCTTGTTCCACAATTTTTCGCCTTCAGCTAAAATTAACTCAGCCAGAATTTCATCTACACCCGGAAATTTGTGTTTCTTCAATTTCTTTATAGCGGCTTCCACTTCTATTCGATTGGGTTCTGGAATATACGGTTCTGCGGTGTGTATCTCCTTTTCTCCACGCACATTAGTTTTTGGCTGCGTGTTCAGCAAATCGTCAAAGAAATCTTTCCATCTATTTAAGAGGCTATCCGTATCGGTGAGAACTGTTCCGTCAGATTTCTTTAATATATAAGCACGAGGTTGATAGCCTTTCTAAAATTCGCTGATCCCCTTATACATGTCCCGAATATTTTTATTTTTACTATTATCTTCAAGTTCCTTAATTTTAGCTTTAAAAAAATCCCGTTTCTTTGTTCTAAAAGTTTTGGAAGTTTCCCGCCTGGTATCTGCGAAATTTTGTGTAGTTGTTTCATTCGGATTTTGCAGCCACCGTAATTTTGCCTGTTTTCTCTTCTCTGCTAGTTTAATGACTTTTTCTGGTTTTCGATATGTGTCTCACTTAGTTACCAATAAAACATAAAGTGAGTTTATATGAGAAGCTTATTTCATTAGCCCACAGATGCTGCACAGATGCTGTGTTAGTAATAGGAAAAGTGGCCATACTTAAGCTTTGTTACTACTCTCTTGTTATATCTGATATGGCTTATACCAGGGAGGGCATTTTTCCATCTCCATACAGGCTAATAAGGAATATCTACAGCACCACATTGTCACGATACACATTTGGTTGGTTGAAGACTCTGTCTAACTTTCAGAAGTCTTCTTTTTGAAGGAACTTTTAGCCTGCAAACTATTCAGTCCTCAGTATAACAGAGTTCGTTTCACAGCCTTGTATCATGAAAAAAGTGAAAGCAATCTTTCAATGACGCTAATTTTTTTTTAAATTTATTAATTTTGTAGCATTTCCTTTCAGTTCTGCTTGTATGTGGCTACAAGAGAATCAGCAACTCCTTATCAAGTCTTCTACCAAGTTGCTTAACAGATCTGAATCACACCCAACAACAGCTACAGATTTCCCGTTTCTTATTACTTTTGTTACTGTTGTCCATATACAGCTACCTTATTCCTTCGCAAACTGTTTATAAATTTTTATCCCTCTAGTATTCATCTCCAAGTTCCTCAAGGACTGTGATTGAATTGTCGTGGCTTCAATGGCAGAATTAAATTTGATCGTTGCAGATATTACCCCAAAGCTGTTTTTTCTCTTTCGGCACTTCCATGGCCACTTAACGTCCTTGCTGCTCACTAGGACTTACACACAGAGTTGTGTATTATTCACGAGGTTCCGGTCTATCATTAATAATATTTTCCTGATTGCATAATGACAAACTTTCCATGAAACCCATTATATTCTAATCATCGAAGCAGCCTTACTTTGGGTCTGAGACCGGTGATCTGATCGATGAGACAAATAAAAAATAGATTTTAGGTTCTTTTCAGATCTTCCCTTAGACGGTTAGGTGGAAATATTTACGGTATAGTCAGTCCGGTGTTCGCCACTGACCATCACAAAGCAACCAAACAGTGGGCTAACCAATAATCTTTCCATATAAGCTCACTGTATGTTTTGATTAGTAAGTTAGTGCCACACATTTGATAGATAAGAAAAAGTCATTTATTTCAGAACTCTCTTCAAGAAATCTTTCATAGACAAGTTCTTGTTTGAAAAAGTAATCTGATATCACGGTATCATTGTCTTGATAAGAATAATGTATCACATTTCGTCATTCAGACTTCCTCTTCCCTTTAATGGAATACACTCATTTTCTTCGTGTGTGAATGCTGATTACTCCGAAGATTTAAACAAAATCCTCACTCGCATCTCGCGTCTCGATTTGCTATTCTCAATCATCGTTTGAATAGCTATTCATTTTGTGAAAGCTTTACCACAACGATTGTGTAATGCTGAGATACACACCTCTCCTTTACATAAAAGCAGTGTATTGCCTCTTTATTTCTTCAATATTTCAATATCAACTACTAATCCTATATATTTGGCACTTCCGCACACAATGAATAAGTGCAAGAAAACAGAACAAAGCACGTGCATTATGACATTAGATCAGTCATTATACTAGAAAGGTGTTCAAATAGGACCTGCAGCTAACGAATTTTCTTAACGGTCCAAAGTTGTACCGCCTTTAGGAGGCTTGCAGTTAAGTAATTGTATACGAGTAATTGTATAGCAGTTAAGTAATTAAGCATGATTGGATTCATTATGAAAGGAAATTATATAGGAGAACTTTTGGGTATCCTGTACACTATGACAATATTAGTAAAAATGTTGAATATCCATGCCTAATCAAATTCATTGAGAACTTTATCTAGACTTTGGTGCCGAACATTTACATGTGGTTACGAAGAGATTTACAACCGTCGGAGGAGATGACAAAGTCTAGGATCTGCGATCTTATTTAACAATGTCTGGATGACGAAATCAATATGCAACATTTACAAGAAAATGAAACTGCATGTCAAAAACCATATTAGGAAATCTCAAGATTAAGTTGGTGACATTTTCCGTACCTTAAACTTTGGGTGCAGTATATAGAGAAGGTCATAATCCTATTCCAATTCATCCAAACGGAGTAGATTGAACAGGGGACTAAAAACTTTATTTGTAGGCAATTAAATTAATGCTTCCGTTTTCTCACGCAGCTGGTCATATCTATGCAAAATTTGCACATCACTATACGCAACTGATGGAAGCTATGGAGGCAAATACGGTATCAGAAAATTACAAGAAATTAACAACTCAAGGAACATTCACAATTCTCAGAAAAAGAGGCTTTCTTTAGACAAGATCCAGGTGATAAAATTATCGAACAGTGCTTAACGAAGGCCACAAAATTTTCTGGGGGATTAACTCAACGCCAGCCACAACGTTAGCATGATTAATCCCTGATTCCCAAATACTGTTACGATAACAGAAGTTCTACAGAATTTTTGTGGGCATCAGTTTTTCATCAGAGCGACACGTTGTGCTAATGCCACCTTCCTTGTGTGATAATATCTCAATGCGCAAGAATCTCAATTCGACTGCTCTGAATATTGCAAACTCTATTATCCTGAGTTTTAAAACACACACGAAGAAAGAAGAATCCTTCTACACGCAATGGTGTGGTCAAAAATGGCAACACAAATCTGCTTTAAGTACGTATAATATTATGTTAAGCGCTATTTTCACTGCCATAACGCTTACTGGAGGATTTGAATTTCTAGATGTTCTAAACGGTTTGTGCTAAGCTTTCCCTCTCTTGCAGATGAGTGCACCAACTGTATTAGCATTTTGACACCTTTCCTATCTAAGACGGAATGATCAACAAGTATTTCTGTAATCTTATTTATTAAATTCAACACTACATTATTTCGCTGACGTGAATAGAGATTGCGTGTCCTGTACATCGACTCAAACTTATATTCTCAAGAGCTGAAAGCTACTCCACGAAATGTACCCGATTAATCGCCAGCAGTTGAGGCTTACGAAGTGTACTGATCTGTTACACTGAACCAACTATAATTTGACCTGGTATGTATGCGAGCATATCCTTTCCAGTATAATGGCTGATCTAATGTGACTACACAAGTGCATTGTTCACTTTTCTTTCACATATTTACTGTATGCGAGAAAGTATTACATATAGTATTAGTACTTGATGTTCAGATATTGAAGAAATAAAGAGGTACTACACTGCTTATATCAAAAGGAGAGGTGTGTACCTCACCATTACACAATCGTTGAGTTGAAACTTTCACAAGATGAATAGTATTCAAAGGTTGTTTGAGATTAGGAAATCTGACGCGAGATGCGAATGAGGATTTGAATAAATCTTCCGAGAAAGACTGCATTGACACACCAAGAACATGAGTGTATATCGTTAGAGGGAATGAGCATGTCAGAATGACGAAATGTGATACGATATTCTTATCAAGACGATGCTACAGTGATCTCATTCAACTACTTTGATATGGAGAATTTTCAAGAGACTTCTGAAATTATGACTTTTTCTGTTTTATGAAATGTGTGGCACTTAGTTACTAATCAAAGCATACAGTGTAATTTATGAAAACGTTGCTTTGTAATGACGAGTGTTATTAAGTTGGTAGCGAACACAGGACTGACTATACCGTCAATATTTTCTACCTAACCGTGTAACAGAAGATCTCAAAAGAACCTAAAATCGATTCTTTTTTTCGCTCATCGATTAGATAACCGGTCACATTACCAAAGTAAGGTTGCTCCTTTGAGGTTAGAATATAATGGGTTCCATAGCAAGTTTTACAGGATACAATAGGGAAAACATAGTTAACAATAGACCGGATCCTAGTGAGCATCGGTACACAAATAAATATGTAAACCCTAGTGAGCATCGAGGACGCTAAATAAATACTTATTTAATTGCATCGCGTGTTAACACACAGGAGACTTTCTATAAATAATATATCCGTAAGAACACAGTTCGTTGGATTAAACCGTTTTCATCAGGCTAAAGATCATGAACCAGGCAAAAGCGTTATGGGTGTCAAAATAACAATTAAGAAATAGGTGAGAGCGATATTAGTCCTAAGTAGATTTCTTTAGCAGATGCACTCTCAAATAATTTTGTAGTTGAATATAGAGGGGAAGTATAGCTATTGCAAGAATATCATTGATAAATTAATACTTGTTTTTTACATTTGGTATCCCAACATTTTTCAATTCCAAAGGCCCACCTAAAACAAACCGCTGTTCGTTCCCAAAGCTATACGTCTGTGACACCTTCGTCTTAAAAGGCAGAAAAAATCCACGGTTTTTTACATGCTATGCCATTGTATAATGTGAGTTAGAGAGCTCTAAAATCACTATTGCTTTCTCTTAACACCTAGGTACACAACACCAGATTGTGATACGATATTCTTGCTATATTGATAATGCTATATTGATATCACTCAAGAACTTGGATATGGAGAATTTTCGCCTTCTTATTCATTGTTGACTTCCTTTACTAGCTTTAAGCCATTTGGAATTAAGGAATAGATGCCGATACCCACTGCTGAACTCAAAATTTCAAGCATTGTAAGAAGGACGTAACCGGTATAATCCGTTTAGCCTTACCGGTATCCTCCATACGGAACCCTCCAATTATTGGCGCGCTTCTTGCACTCTAAACCTCTAATTAAATGTCGAACATTCCCGCTCGTCCTCAAAATTATTTCTTTTACCACCGCATCACTTAGAGATCGATTTAATCTCTTATTACTACCTCATTTCACACATTGTAGAATACTATTACAATGAAGTCAAGTGACATCTCTGCTAATGTTCTCATTTTAAGGCGATTTCTGACGTATTGGATGCATATTACAAAAAGCTTTACATGCTCGAGGATGCTTATCCTATCGCAAGTGAACCATCAACTTGTGCATCTTTTCAACGCGCTTTCTCTACACTATACCTTATGAGCTCACTCTGATATTCTTGGTTTCTCAGCTAAAGATTTCTTGTTCCGCTCGTCACAAGGTTTAAACTCGAATATTTCGAATTAGCAAATCCTAAGAACAATCTGACCTCCCGTACTTTTCCCATTTCAACCCGCCCGCTCTCGTCGGTTGTACTGCATGCAAACTGATTCCACCTTTAAACCGATTAAAAATTTCCTCAGTTGAGGTACGATTTGACCAGCTTTCAAGTATAAACTTCCATCTATAAAAAAATTCCGTGCGTCTTTTGCAACCTTGACTCATTTCATCAAGTTGCTATATTGATAACGTATCTATCACACTAATCTTCAAGCAATAATCTTCAAGCTTTTTGACTCGCACGGTTTCTCTTGTACTACAGACTGCCATATCGCACAGTCATATTTAACTTATTGGAGCGTTTGAATTTCTCAATATTCTCAACGTTTTCTCACAGGTAAGTAAAGTTCAGCTAAGCTTCCACTCTGAACCAGATTAATTCACCAATTGTATTAGCTTTTCGACACCTTTCATGTATGAGACTGAATGATCAACATGAAGAATTTTTGTAATCTTATGTATTATATTCAACACTACCTCATTTAGCTGACTTGAATAGAGTTTGCGTGTCCTGTCCATCGACTCAATGGTCTCTTTTTAAAAGCAGAAAGCTACACCACATAATGTACCCGATTAATCGCCAGCAGTAGAGTCTTACGAATTGTACTTATCTCTAACACTGAACCAGACTGTCATTTGGCTTGGTATGTATGCGAGCATATCCATCTCCGTTGACAATGGCCATCCTAGATCACCTTAACAAAAATAGGAGCATCAATTCGTCTGTATATTTCTGCATAGATGATCGCTGCATATAGCGGAATATCATGGCAATCTGCCTACAGTACATTCGTTGCACAGTCCAGCCAAGAGCCGTTACATTGGTAAGAAGAAAGTCGAAGCACACTGATGTGTACATAGATCGTTACTTCAACCTTTTTTTAAGAGAACATTGTGTTACCAAGTTGCACAAACATTCAAATATTCTATTAAGAGGAGATGTCGAGTTACGTGTTGTTCTGTTATCAAAAAGAATGTAATCAGTTAGCATGCACTACAATCAACCAGACATAGAAGCGTAGTGAGATTAAGATTTTTCAAATGCAACTTACAAGCTGTAATTAATAAAATCTGTTGAAAAATAACTTTCCAATTTAAGGTTTATCTACTTGGCTCCTGACTGCTGCAGAAATAATGGTATTACTAATTGCAGATAACAGGATGCCTTTAGATAAAAAGACAATAAAAGTAGATGGTGAAATCCGCCATGATACTTGCATTAGAACTAGTGGAATCACTTTGCATGCAGTTTAACTGACGACAGAGCGTGCGCTAAAATGTTAAAAGTACGACAGCTGATATCGTCCTTAGGACTTGCAAATTCGAAATATTCGAGATTAAGCCCGGTGACGTGGGAACAACAAATCTTTAGAAGAGAAAGCATGAATATCACTGTGAGCATAAGGTATAGTAAAGAGTACGCGCGTTAAATGATAGACAAGTTGATGGGTTTTTGCGATAGAATAAGCATCCCCGAGCTTGTGAAGCTTTTTGTAATATGCATCCCCTACGTCAGAAATCGTCTTAAAATGATAACGATAACGAGATGTCACTTGACTTCATTGTAATACTATTCTACAACGTCTGAAAAGAGATATTAATAAGAGATTATATCGATCTCTAAGTGATGGGGTGATTCAAGTAATAATTTTAAGTATGAAAGGGGATGTTCGATTTATAATTAGTGGTTTAGAGTGCAACAAGCGCGCCAATAATTCGAGGGTTACGTCGATCCCTGTTGTTTTCAACTTATTGCCTTAGGTTTTATACGACATAAGGACAATCAATATGTACTGCTCAGTTTCTTCTACCTTTGCGACTGTAACAAGCTGCATTATGTCAGAAGGCCACGATGCTTAACAATTTCCCGTAACAGTTATATTACACTTATGGTCGTAAGCTTGTAAAGGAATTACATGCAGCTTATTGGCATGAAACTCTAATAGCATATTTTAAGGTAATTAGGTACGAGATTACCTTGTAGACCCAGGCACGCTTCTCTTGGCCTCTGTTACGAGAGTCTCTGTAGCAAATAAGTTCACCAATTTTATTAGCTTTTTGACACCTTTCATATATGAGACGGGATAATTAACAAGAAGAATTTCTGTTATCTATTAAATTCAAAACTACCTCATTTAGCTGACTTTAATAGAGTTTGCCTGTCCTGTGCATCGACTGAAAGGTATCTTTTCAAGAGCAGAAAGCTACACCACAAAATGTACCCGATTAATCGCCAGCAGTTGAGGCTTACGAAGTGTACTGATCTCTAACACTGAACCAGACTGTCATTTGGCCCGGTATGTATGCGAGCATATCCATCTCCGTTGACCAGAGCCATCCTATATCACGAAGATCCTTTACAAAAATAGAAGCATCAAATCGTCTGTAGAATTCTGCATATAGCGGAATATCATGGAAAACTGCCTACAGTACATTAGTTGCACAGTCCAGCTATGAGCCGTTAACATTGGTAAGAAGAAAGTCGAAGCACACTTATGTGTGCATAGATCGTTACTTCAACCTTTCTTTCAGAGAACATTGTATTACAAAGTTACAGAAACATTCAAATATTCTATTAAGAGGAGATATCGAGATAAGTGTTGTTGTGTTATCAAAAAGAATGAAATCACTTAGGATGCACTACAATCAACCACACATATTAGCGTAGTAAGATTAGGATTTTTCAATTGCAACTTACACGTTGTAATTGACTAAAATCTGTTGAAAAATAACTTTCAAAAGGCAAAAGATTTATCTACAAGGTTACTTTCATAAGGTTTATCTACAAGGCTGCCGACTGTGGTTTTCTGCAGAAATAATGGTATTGCTAATTGCTGATATCAGGATGCTTTTAGATAAAAAGATGATAACAGTAGATGTCGAAATCCGCCATGATACTTGCATTAGAACGAGTGGAAACGATTTTCATGCAGTACAACCGACGAGAGAGCGAGCGTTGCAATGGAAAAAGTACGACAGCAGATATTGTAATTAGGACTTGCAACTTCGAAATATTCGAGTTTAAACCTTTGACGTGGCTAACAAGAAATCATTAGCTGAGAAAGAATGAACTCACGGTGAGCTCATAACGTATAGTAAAGAGAAAGAGCGTTAAGATGATTGACAAGTTGATTGGTCACTTGCGATAGGACAAGCAATCACGAGCTAGTGAAGCTCTTTGTAATATGCATCCACTACGTGGGAAACCGCCTTATATTGACAAAAATAGCACAGATGTCACTTGACTTTTTGTAAAAGTGCTCCGCAATTTCTGAAAAGAGATATTAAAAAAAATTAAATCAATCTGTAAGTGATGCGGTGATTATAGAAATAATTTTTAGGAAGGACGTGGAGATTCGGTCTTTAATTAGCGGTTTACAGTGCAATAGGCGCGCCAATAATTCGAGGGTTCCACTATTTAGCATAACAGTATTTGGGAATCAAGGATTAATTTTGCTAACGTTGTATTTGACATTGAGTTAATCCCCGAGAAAATTTCGAGCCATTAATTATGCACTGTTCGATAATCATATCCATTGGAACTTCGCTCAAGAAGGACTCTTTTTCTGCGAATTGTGAATGTTCCGTGAGTTGTTAATTTTCATAGAAAAGATGACCAGCTGCGTGAGAAAATGGAAGCATTAATTTAATTGCTTTCATGTGAGGTTCTTGTCCCCTGTTCAATCTAGTCACTTACGATTGGAATACGATTATGATCTTCGCTATATACTGTAGCCATATTTAAAGGTTCGGAAAATGTCATCGTACTAATTTTGAGATTTCCTAATATTGTTTTGCACATCCAATTTCATTTTATTGTAAATATTGCATATTGATTTTGTCATCCAGACGTTGTTGAATAAGATCACAGATCCTAGCAATTGTCATCTCCTCCGAGGGTTGCAGTGTCTTCATAACCTAGTGTAGAAGGCGCCGAGCAAAGTCTAGAAGTGAGTTCTCAATGATCTTGAGTAGGCATGGCCATTCAGTTTTTCTCTAGAGTTGTCAGAGTACAGGATACACAAACGTTCTTCTATACCATTTCCTGTCATAGTGGATTCAATCGTGCCTAGAAATTACTTAACTGCAAACCTCCTAAAGGGGGTGCATCTTTGGACCATTCAGAAATTCCTTCAGCTGAGGTACGATTTGAACACCTTACCAGTACAATGGATGATCTAATATTATAACGCATGTTAATTGTACACTTTTTTGCAGTTATTTACTGTATGCAGCAGAGTAGAATATATAGTACTGTATTAGTACATAATTTTCAAATATTAAAGAAATACTGACGCACTACACTGCTTATATCAAAAGAAGAGGTTACACTATCGTTTTGCCGAAGCTTTAACAATATGAATAGCTATCCAAAGCTTGTTTGAGAATAAGAAATCGAGATGTGACACGCGAGTGAAGACTTGATTAAACCTTCCGAGTAAGACAACATTGATACACCAAGAACATAAGTGTATAGCATGAGTGGGAAAGTGGGTGTCAGAGTGAAGAAATGTGAAACGATATTCTTATCACGAGAATGCTACCGTGATATACCATTACTTTTACATTCAAGAACTTGGATATAGAGAATTTTCATCAACAGACATCTGAAATAAATAACCTTTTCTTCTCTATGAAATGTGTGGCACTTTGTTACTAATCAAAGCATACATTGAGATTATATGAAGAGATTAATTGATTAGCATCCTGAAAAAAATTGTTATGGAACTCATTACATTCCAACCTCCGAAGGAGCGTTACTTTTGGTCTGAGACTGGTGATCTGATCGTTGAGACAAATAAAGAATCTATTTTAGGTTCTTTTGAGATCTTCCCTTAGACGGTTAGTTGGAAAATAATTACGGTATAGTCAGTCCTTTGTTCGCTTCCAACTTAATAACACTGTTCATCACAATGCAACCAAACTCTGTGCAAATCAAATAATCTTTCCATATCATACTAATGATCTATATCCCGTCTGTAATTTCTTCCATTATTCCTGTGCATATACAGCTACCTTTATCCTTCGAAAACTTCTTCCATCATTTGAAGCTGTCTAGTATTAATCTCCAAGTTTCTGAAGAATCGTGATTGAATTGTCGTTGCTTCAATGGCAGACTTAAATTCGATCGTTGGAATACTTTCCGAATGTCTTTTTTAATCTTTCGTCACTTTCCGTGTCTAATTGTAATATATATCCTTAAGATATAAGTTGAAAATAGCGCTTAACATTATTTATATACGTACTGTACTTAAAGCAGATTTTACTTGGCATTTTTCGTCTACACCACTGCGTGTAGAAGAACTCTTCCTTCTACGTGTGAGTTATAATACTCAGTACAACAAAGAGTCCTTTACATTGAGCGGAGGTCGAATTGACATTCTTGTGCAATGAGATATTATCACACATGGAAGGTGGCATTAACTCAACGTGCCTGTGAGATGACAAAGTGTCTCCTCAAAAATACTTTAGAACTTTTGTTATCGTGACAGTAGTCTGACGTTGAGTTAATACTCCAGAAAATTTGTGGCCCTTATAAGCAAAGATCGATTATAATATCAATTGGAACTTCGCTCAAAAAGACATCTTTTTCTGTGAATTATGAATGTTACTTGAGTTGTTAATTTTTTGCAATCATCTGATACCGTATTTGCCTCCAGGGCTTCCATCTGTTTAGTATAGTGATGTGCTAATTTTTCATAGAAAAGATGACCAGCTGCTTGAGAAAACGGAAGCATTCATTCAATAGCCTTCAAAGAAGTTTTCTACTTTCCTGTTCAGTCTACTAGCTCTGATGATTTGCGGTACGATTATGACCTTCTCTATATACATTAGCCAAAGTTTGCCGGTTCGGATGTCACCGTCTTAATTTTTAAGTTCCCTAATATGGTTTTCGTCATGCAGTTTCTTTTTCTTGTAAATTTTGCATATTGATTTCCTCAACCAGACATTGCACAATAAGATCCAAGAACCTACAGTTAGTCATCTCCTCCGAGGATTGTAAATGTTTCTATAAACACATGTAAGCGTCGCCGAGCTAAGTCTAGAAGTGAGTTCTCAATGATGTTGAGTAGGCATGGACATTCAGAATTTTTACTAATGTTGTCATATTGTACATCTTACCCGAAAGTTCCTCTATACCATTTCCTGACATAATGTATACAACCATGCCTAGAAATTACTGAAGTGGAAACCTCCTAATGGCGGTACAACTTTGGACAGTTCAAAAATTTCTTCAGCTGCAGGTACGATTTGAGACCTTTCCAGTATAATGGCTGATCTAAGGAATGAGGATGTTAGAATGACGAAATGTGATACGACATTCTTATCAAGACAATGCTACAGTGATGTCATTCAAGAACTTGGATATGAAGAATTTTCAAGAGACCTGAAATTAATAACATTATCTGCTCTATGAAAAGTGTGGCATTTAGTTACTAATCAAAGCATACAGTGAGCTTTATGAAAACGTTACTTTGTGATTACCAGTGTTACTAAGTTGGTAGCGAACACAGGACTGACTATACCGTAAATATTTTCTACATAACCGTGTAAGAGAAGATCACAAAAGAACCTAAAATCCACTCTTTTCTTCGCTCATCGATCAGATAACCAGTCTCAGGCCCAAAGTAAGGCTGCTCCTTTGAGGTTAGAATATAATGGGTTCCATAGCATGTTTTACTGGATACAATCGGGAAAATATGATTAATGATAGAGCGGAACCTAGTGAACCCTACACAAATTTGTATGTAAACCCTAGTAAGCATTAAGGACCCTAATTAAACACCTATTTAATAGCTTCAAGTGTTAACACACAGGAGACTTTCTATAAATAATATATCCGTAAGAACCCAATTCGTTGTATTAAACAGTTTTCATCAAGAACCAGGCAAAAGCGTTATGGGTGTCAAAATAACAATTAAGAAATAGGTGAGAGCGATATTAGTCCTAAGTAGATTTCTTTAGCAGATGCAATCTCAAATAATTTTGTAGTTGAATATAGAGGGGAAGTATAGCTATTGCATGAATATCATTGATAAATTAATACGTTTTTTACATTTGGTATCCCAACAGTTTTCAATTCCAAGGACCCACCTAAAACAAACCGCTGTTCGTTCCCAAAGCTATACGTCTGTGATACCCTCGTCTTAAAAAGGGAGAAGTAAATCCACGGTTTTTTACATGGTATGTCATTGTATAATGTGATTTAGAGAGCTCTAAAAGGACTATTGGTTCGTCTTAACACCTAGGTACACAACACAAGATTTTGCCGAACACAAGATAATTACCCGAACATCCCCGCTCGTCCTCAAAATTATTTCTTTAATCATTGCGTCACTTAGAGATCGATATAATCTCTTATTAATATCTCTTTTCAGACGCTGTAGAATAGTATTACAATGAAGTCAAGTGACATATCTGCTAATGTTCCCATTTTGAGGCGATTTCTGACGTAGTGGATGCATATTACATAAAAGCTTAACAAGCTCGGGGATGCTTATCCATCGCAAGCGACCCATCAATTGTGCATCTTTTCAACGCGCTTTCCCTGCACTATACCTTATGAGCTCACTGTGATATTCATTCTTTCTCAGTTAAAGTTTTCTTGTTCCGCTCGTCATGGGGTTTAAACACGAATATTTCGAATTAGCAAATCCTAAGAACAATATAAGCTGCTGTACTTTTCCCTTTTCAACCCGCACGCTCACATCGGTTGTACTGCATGCATACTCATTCTACTCTTTCTAATGGAAGTATCATGGCGGATCTCGATATGTACTGTTATTATCTTTTAATGTAATGCATCCTGATATCTACAATTAGTAATACCATTATTTCTGCAGAAAGCCACAGTCGGCAGCCTTGTAGATGAACCGTAAAACTTTTGCCTTTTGAAAGTAATTTTTCATCTGATTTTTGTCAATTACAGCTTGTAAGTTGCAATTGAAAAATCCTAATCTCACGGCGCTTCTTATCAAATATTACTGTCTCGTTGATTGTAGTGCATGCTAACTGATTGCATTCTATTTGATAAGAGAACAACACGTATCTCGACATTTCTCCTTTCTATAATATGTGAATGTTTCTGTATCTTGGTAACACAACGATCTTTGAAAATAGGCTGAAGTAAAGATCTATGCACATATCTGTGTGCTTCGACTTTCTTCTTCCCAATGTTACGGCTTTTAATAGGACTGTGCAACGAATGTACTCTAGGTATTTTGCAATGATATTCCGCTGTATGTAGCATTCATCTATGCAGAATTCTACAGACGATTTGGTGCCTCTATTTTTGTAAAAAAAAATTACTTGTAGATCTTGGATGGATCTGCTCAACGGCCATGGATATGCTCGCATACATACCATGCCAAATGACTGTCAGGTTCAGTGTTAAAGGTGACTACACTTCGTAAGCCTTAAATGCTGCTATTAATCGGGTACATTTTGTGGTGCAGCTTTCTGCTCGTGAGAAGATACCTTTGAGTCCATGGACAGGACACGCAAACTCTTTCACGTCAGCTAAATGAGGTAGTTGAATTTAAAAATACGATTACAGAAATTCTTCTTGTTGATCATTCCGTCAGATATGAAATGTGTAAAAAACCTAATACAGTTGGTTAACTATTCTGCTACAGAGGGAATGGTTAGCAGAACTTTACTCAACAAAGAGAAAACGTAAAGAAGATCGAGAAATTCAAATCCTCCATTAAGCTCATTAAAATTTGTACGATATGGCACTTTGTAGTACAAACTGAAGCGTGCGAGACACAAAGACTTTAAGGCTCAATAGATTAGTGTGATAGATACGTTGCGTTCTCAATATAGACACTTGAGGAAGTGAGTGAAAGTTGCAAAGACGCCCCGACATTTTTTATACATGCAAGTTGAACTTTCAGGCTAAGTGAAAGGTAATAGCAGTATCTCTTACATTCTCTGGGCACCGGGACGAGCAACTAAAGCTCAACTGAAAAGCTGCTTGGAATAGTCGCAACTGAACAAGGTGCTGTGCAGTAAGGATTGATTGTCCTTATGTCGTATAAAACCAAGGTGAATAAGTTGAAACCAACTGGAATCGACGTGTAGTAGAGCTTTCATTCTTACGCCCTCTTGGATAAAAATGTACATGGAGTCTTTGCATGTATGGAATATACAACCATTGTTCTTTATTAAGAGTGTGAAACTTTACTTCCTTGTAAGAGAGTCGAAAACTAAACGGCAGTTACAGAATTTTAAGTGTCCTTGCAGATGGCTGAATCCTCGGAGTCAATCATCTCCTCTTGAACATCTTAACATATAAACAATTAAACAATAAACAATTGTTATTAAAGTACAATTGAATGATACTATAATACGCGTATATCATATCTAAATGAACTGGTTTTTGGTGGATAACTTAATCATCTCCTGTTACGGTTTTGTTTTCTCTTCGGGTACCAAAGCAGCTCGTTTTAAAAGATTCCAAAATAACTAAAAAGAAGAATACACTACTTTCATGTTTTAAAACTTTTCCTTACACCTTATTTTAAAGTTTCATCAAGTTCGTTTTCATGTCCATTTTTTTAGGTCTATAAGGCGGGGACGAAATCACAAAATAATAATCATAACTGATTGGATCAACAATTAATCCGTTGACAGTGACTTTGGTTTATTACAGCAGTTGTTCGTTATCATCTATATCAGATCTTTCGATCTGCCATTTCTACTTGAATTCTCTCGGCAGAATGCACAAGACCTTGAATACTTCATATCGGCATTTTTACACAAACATGTGGTTCGATCACAATCCTATCTTGCAGTCATTTTTTATCTACAGGTGTTAGATTATCCGGCTGGAGCTGATGGTAGGTGTGTGGGTCAACACCAACCTCTTTCGATTGGGTTTAGGCATAGACCATTTCGCTCCTGATGTTGGAGGTACTTCCGAATTGAATGCTGCACAGCTGCTGTGTTAGGTAACGAAAAAAGTGGTCATATTGCAGCTTTGTAACTACTTCCTTGATATAATTAATATGGCTTATAAATTTGCTCCAAGTCCAGGTGGGAAATGGTCTAAGCAGGAACCCAATCGATTGAGGTTGGTGTGTGAAAGAGGAAATGCGAAAACCAGTATTGACTCAGCTTCCATCGGCTCCAGCCGGATAGGCTTACTTACCTGTAGATAAAAAGATTGGATAGGATTGTGAACGAGACACATGTAAGTGTAAAAGAGGCGATATGAAGTATTCAAGGTATTCTGCATTCTGCCAAGGGAGTTCATTTACAAATGGCAGATCAGAAGACAATCTGATTCTGATGATCACGAAAAGCAGCTTTAGAAAAACAATATGTCACTGACAACGGCTTAAATGGTGATCCAATCTATTATGATTATTACTTTGTAATACCGTCCCCGCCTTATAGAGCTAACAAAATGTACATGAAGACGACCTTGATGAAATTTTAAATGAAAGTCCAGGTACAAGGTATAAAACATGGTGGTGGTTTATTGTTCTGTTTACATATTTTCGGAATCCTTTAAAAGAGCTGCTTTGTTACCCGAAGACAAAATGAAACCGGGCTTTACATACAGAGTTGTGTGGGATTCACTAGGTTCCGGTCTATCATTAATATTATTTTCAGGCCTTAGAAACTTACTATGTATCCCATTAAATTCTAACCTCCGAAGCACCCTTACTTTGGGTCTGAGACCGGTGATCTGATCGATGACGCAAATGAAAAATCGATTTTAGATGTTTTGGAGATCTACCAGTAGACGGTTAGCTGGAAAACATTTAAGGTATAGTCAGTCCTGTGTTCGCTACCAACTTAATAACACTGGTCATCACATAGCAACCAAACTATGGGCTAATCAAATAATCTTTTCATATAAGATCACTGTACACTTTGATTAGTAACGAAGTGCCACAACTTTATACAGCAGAAAAAGTCATTGATTTAAGATGTCCCTTGATGAAAATTCTTCATATTAAAGTTTTTGATGAAAAAGTAATTTTATATAACGGTAGCATTCTCTTGATAAGAAAATCGCATCACATTTCTTCATTCTGATATCCACGTTCCCTCTAATGCAGTACACTCATGTTCTTGGTGTGTCAATGCTGTCTTGGAAGATTTAATCAAATCTTCAATCGTATTTCGCATCTCGATTTCCTATTTTCAAACAACCTTTGGATAGCTATTCATCTTTCGAAGCTTCGCTACAAAAATTGTATAATGGTGAGATAAACACCTCTCCTTTTGATACAAGCAGTGTAGCCCTTTTGTATTTTTTCAAAATTTCAACATCAATTACTAATACTATATATTCTGCTCTTCTGAATACACTAAATAACTGCAAGAAAAGTACCCCTTTGTAGCAGATTAGTTCACCAATTGTATTAGCTTTTTTACACCTTTCATATATGAGACGGAATGATTAACAAGAAGAATTTCTGTAATCTTTTCTATTAAATTCAACACTACCTCATTTAGCTGAGTTGAATAGAGCTTGCGTGTCCTGTCCAACGACTCAAAGGTATATTTCAAGAGCAGAAAACTACACCACAAAATGTACCCGCTTAATCAGCAGCAGTCTAGGCTTACGAAGTGTAGTCGTCTGTAACACTGAACCAGACTTTCATCTTGCCTGGTATGAATGCGACCATATCCATCTCCGTTACCAGAGCCATCCTAGATCACCATGTAAATTCTTATACAAAAATAGAAGATTCAAATTGTCTGTAGAATTCTGCATAGATGATCACTGCATATAGTAGATTTACATGGCAAACTGCCTACAGTACATTTTTTGCCAGTCCAGCTAAGAGCCGTTAACTTTGGTAAGAAGATAGTCGAAGCTCACTGATATGTGCATAGATCGTTACTTCAGCCTTTTTTCAGAGAACATTGTATTACCAAATTGGAGAAACAATCAAATATTCTATTAAGAGGAAATGTATTGATAAGTGCTGTACTCTTATCAAAACGTATGCAATCAGTCAGCATGCACTACAATCAACCAGACATACAAGCGTAGTGAGATTAGGATATTTCAATTGTAACTTACACGCTGTAATTGACTAAAATCTGTTGAAAATTTACTATGATATTTCAAAAGATTTTAAGGTTTATCTACAAGAATGTCGACTGTGGCTTTCTGCAGAAATGATAGTATTACTAATTGTAGATATCAGGATGCATTTAGATAAAAAGATAATCAGAGTACGTGTCGAGATCCGCCATGATACTTGCATTAGAACGAGTGGAAAGATTTGCATGCAGTACAACAAAGGAAGCTTGCGTGTTGAAATTGGGAAAGTGCAGCAACTCAAATTTTCTTATTACTTGCAAATTCGAAATATTCGAGTTTAAACCCTTTAACGAGTTGAACAAGAAATCTTTAGCTGAGAAAGAATGAATATCAAGGTGAGCATAAAGTATAGTAAAGAGAAAACGCGTTTAATGTTCGATAACTTGATGAGTAACATGCGATAGGATAAGGATCCCCGAGCTTGTGAACCATTTTGTAATATGCATCCAGTACGTCAGAAATCATCTTAAAATGGGAACAATAGCAGAGATATCACTTGACTTCATTGTAATAGTTTTCTACAATGTCTGAAAAGAAATATTAATAAAAGATTATATCAATCTCTAAGTGATGCGGTGATTAAAGAAATAATTTTGACGATTCAAGGGGATGTTCGATTTTTAATTAGTTGTTCAGGGTGCAACAAGAGCGCCAATAATTCGAGGGTTTCATATGGAGGTTACCGCCACGTATTATGCCGAGCTATGTCCTCCTTACAAGTCAGCAGTGGACATCGGCATATATTAGTTAATTCTTAATGGCTTAAAGCTAGTAAAGGAAGTCGACAATGAATCCTATGCCCTAAAATCTTGTGTTGTGTACCTAGGTCTTAACACGATGCAATAGTGCTTTTAGAGCTCTTTACCTCACATTATACAATGGTGTACTATTTAAAAAACCGTGGATTAACTTCTCCCTTAAGAAGACCGGGGTATCACACACGTATAGCTTTGGGAACTAACAGCGGTTTGTTTTAGGTGGGCCTTGCAATTGAAAAATGTTGGGATACAAAATGTAAAAAACATGTATTAATTTATCAATGATAATCAAGCAATCCGTTTATATATAACTACAATATTATTTGAGTGTGCTACCTGCTGAAGAAACCTACATAGCACCCATAACGGTCTCACCTGGTTCTACTAATCAAAGCACACAATGAGATTACTAATCGAAGCATACAATGAGATTACTAATCAAAGTATACAATGAGATAACTAATCAAAGCCTACATTGAGATTATATGAAAAGATGATTTGATTAGCCCACAGTTTGGTTGCTTTCTGATGCCCAGTGTTTTTAATTTGGTAGCGAACACCGAACTAACGTTAATATTTTCCACTTAACCGTCTAAGGGAATATCTCAAAAGAACCTAAAATCGATTCTATATTTGTCTCATCGATCAGATCACCGGTCTCAGACCCAAAGTAAGGCTGCCTCGGAACTTAGAATATTCCCTATGTATTCTTTATGGGAATTTCGAGACATATAACAGGCCATAGCCACAGTAATTGTGAAGCCGCAAAGAAACTATTCGAGTTTTTATGAAAGCAATAACGATGCACTAACAATTGCACTAGGTTGAATCATCGGTGCTTTCTGGCTGGGCTAGCGTGAAGTTGGCCCCCCAAATTTTTATTGGATCTAGGGTCTAAACTATTAAGGCACTAATGTTGGGAGTTGGTTATCTATGGAGCACATAAGAAGCAGTAACGATTACACTAGAAGAGATGATTAGTGATTCAATGGGGGGGGGAGGCAGGATCTCGGACGTTAAAAAAGGAACTAGATTGAACAAGGGACTAGAAACATCATTTGAAAGCACATTAGTTCAGCCATTATACTGGAAACGTCTCAAATCGTACCAGAGTTGCTGAAGAAATTCTACAACTGTCCAAAGTTGTACCGCTCATAGGAGTTTTTCACTTCAGTAATTTCTATGCATGATTGGATACATTATGTCAGGAATTGGTATAGAGGAACTTTCGGGTATCCTGTACACTATGACAACATTAGTGAAAATTCTGAATGTCCATGCCTACTCAACATCATTGAAAACTCACTACGCCTTAGTGAGCAACAAGGACTACAATTAAATGCATATTTGATAGCCTCGAGTGTTAACACACAGGAGACTTTCTTTAAACAATATATCCGTAAGAACACAACTCCTTGGAGTAAACAGTTAGTATCAAGCTAACGAACAAGAACAAGCTGTTGCGTTATGGGTACTAAGTAGATTTTTCAGTAGGAAGCAATCTCAAATAGTATTGTAGTTTCATATAAAAGCAAAGTATAGCAATTGCTTTAATATCATTGATAAATAAATAAGTATGTTTTTTACATTTGGAATCAATACATAATTCAGTCCCAAGCGCCCACCTAAAAGAAACCGCTGTACGTTCCCAAATCTATATGACATTGATATCCTCGTCTCATCAAAGGGAGAAGTAAGTCCAAGGTTTTTTAAGTGTTTCGCAATTGTATAATGTGAGTTAAGTACCTTTAAGAGCACGACTGCTTCGTTTTTCTGCCATCTCTGCTAATGTTATCTTTTTAAGGCGATTTCTGACGTAGTGGATGCATATTACAAAAAGCTTCACAAGCTCGGGGTTGCTTGTTCTATCGCGAGTGTCCCATCAACTTGTCCATCATTTTAACGCGCTTTCTCTTCACTATAACTTATGAGCTCACCGTGATATACAGTCGTTCTCAGTTAAAGACTTCCCGTTCAGCACGTCACAGGTTTTAAACACGAATATTTTCAATTTGCAAGTTCTAAGGACACTATATGCTGTCGTATTTTACTAACTTCAACTCACACTCTCTTGTCGGTTGTAGTGCATGCAAACTGATATATTCGATTAGTAATACCATTATTTCTGCGGAAAGCCACAGTCGGTAGCCTTGTAGATATGCCATATGAAAGTAATTTCTCAACAGATATTAGTCTATTCCAGAGTGTAAGTTGCAATTGAAAAATCCTATTCTGACTACTCTACTTTTCAAATATTAAAATACTGGTTAGTCGTAGTGCATGCTAACTGCTTGCATTCGTTTTGAAATACATCAACACATATCTCGACATAATCTCTTAGTAAAATATCTGAATGTTTCTGTAACTTGGTAATACAATGTTCTCTGAAAACAGTCTGTACTATAGATCTAAGCCCATATTTGTGTGTTTCGACTTTCTTCTGCCCAATAATAACGGCTCTTAGCTAGTCTGTGCAAAGAATGTACTCTAAGCAGTTTGCCATGCTATTCCGCTATATGCAGCGATCATGTATGCAGAATTCTACAGACAATTTGATGCTTCTATTTTTGTAAAGGAATATACTTGGTTTTCTAAAGATGATTCTGGTCAACGTCCATAGATATTCTCGCAAACAAACCAGGACAATTTACAGTTTGCTTCAGTGTTAGAGACGAGTACACTTCATAAGCCTCAACTGCTGGCGATTAATCGGGTACATTTAGTGGAGTAGCTTTCTGCTTGTGAGAAGATACCTTTGAGTCGAGGGACAGGACACGTAATCTCTATTTAAGTCAGCCAGATAATTAGTGTTAATGTAATAATTAAGATTACAGAAATACTTCTTGTTGATCATTCCGTCTCAGATATTAAAGGTGTCAAAAAGCTAATTCAGTTGGTTCACTAATCTGCTACAAAGGGGAACTAAGCAAAACTTTACTCAGCGGTGAGAAAATGTGTAGAAGATCGAGAAATTCAAATTCTCCAATAAGCTTATGAAGATTGTGCGATATTCCCTCTGTAGTGCAAAATGAACCGTGCGAGTCAGAAAGACTCTAAGGTTCTATAGCCTGAAGATTAGTGTGATAGATACGTAGCGTTATAAATATATCATCTTGATGAAGTGGGTTATGGTTGCAACAAACGCCTTGAAATTTTTTATGCACTCAACTTAACTTCCAGGCTAATCGAATATTAATAGAAGTATCTATTACTTTCTTTGGGCACCGACACTAGTAAGTACTCCAACAGTATTACTAAGGGAGAAAATTTAGGGCTTCTGTTCCAAGAAGTGGGAAGTGAGCCAAAGAAGATTTATATATTTTAGGTGCACTTAACTGAAAATCCTCTGAAATTAAGATAGTTACTGAAATTAGGAGATTCGAAAACTAAACGGTAGTTACACAATGTTTAGTGTCCTTGCAGATGGGAGAATCCATGGAGTCAGTCAACTTCTGTTGAAGATCTTAACATATAAACAATCAAACAATAAAAAATTTTATATACGTAGAATTAAATGATACTGTAGTACACGAATGTGATATCTAAATGAATTGGTTTTTGATCGTTAACTTAAATAAGTCTTCGGGTAAAAAAGCAGCTCGTGTTAAAGGATTCCAAAATATGTAAACAGAACAATAAACCACCTTCATGTTTTATACCTTGTCCACACACCATTTAAAGTTTCATCAAGATCGTCTTCATGTTAATTTTGTTAGGTTTATAAGGCTGGGAAGGCATTACAAAATAATAATCATAAGAGATTGGATCACCATTTAAGCCGTTGTCAATGACATATTGGTTTCTTACAGCTGATGTTCGTCATCATCAGAATCAGATTGTCTTCCGATCTGCCATTTGAATATAAACTCTCTTGGCAGAATGCATACTACCTTGAATACTTCATATCGGCTCTTTTACACTTACATGTGTCTCGTTCACAATCCTACCTTGCAATCATTTTTATCCACAGATAAGTAAGCTTATCCGGCTGAAGCCAATGGTAGCTGTGTGGATGCTGGATTTCGCATATCCTCTTTCACACACCAACCTCCATCGACTGGGTTCATGCTTAGACCATTTCCCACCTGGACTTGGAGCTACTTCGGAATTGAATGGTGCACACCTGCCGTGTTAGTAGGGGAAGAAGTGTCCATATTGAAGCTTTGTAACTACTTCCTTGTTATACCTGATACGCTTATACTACGAAAGATATGATTCCTTCTCCATACAGGGAACTATGAAATGTGTAATATTGAAAATTTTTTTAGGATTGAGATTTGACTACTAACTCCCTTGAAAACTTTGACTAACATGCATAATTCATTTTCTTTTTGAAGGATATATAAGGCTTTCAATTATTCTCTCCTGAGTATAGCTGATGTCGTGTCAAAGCCTGTTGTAACATAAAAAAGTGAAAGCAGTCTTTTAGTGACGCTAAAGTTTCTCGTAGCATTTCCTTTCGGTTTTGCTTGTATGTGGCATTAAATAATCAGCAACTGCTCATGAAGTCTTCTAACAAGATTCTTAGAAGATCAGAATCACACCCATCAACAGCTACAGATTCCCCGTTTCTAGTTTTTTCTATTACTGTTGTCCATATACAGCTCCTTCGAAACCTCTTTGCATCATTGAAACAGCCTACTATTTATATCCAAGATTCTCAAGGACCGTGATTGAAAGGCATAATAATTTCCATCGTTCAGATATTCCAGGAAAGCTATTATTGTCTTTCCGCACTTTTCGTGTCTAATTGTAATTTATGCCCATAAAATATTAGGTAAAAATAATGCTTAACATAATTTATATACGTACTTAACGCAGATTTGACTGGCCATTTTTAGTCCACACCATTGCGTGTAGAAGGACTCATCCTTCTACGTGTGGGTTTTAAAACACATGACATGAGAGACTCTGCAATATTCACCGCAGTGGAATTGACATTCTTTCGCATTGAGACTTTATCACACAAGGAAGGAGGCATTATCTCAACCTGTAGCACTGATGATAAGCTGATGTCCACAAAAGTACTGTAGAACTTTTTTTTTCGTAACAATATTTGGGAATGAAGGATTAATCTTGCTAACGTTGTGTCTCATATAGAGTTAATCCTCCAGAAAAATTGTGGCTATCTTTAAGCACTGTTCAATTATCATTTCACTTGGAACTTTGCTCAAAAACGCCTCTTTTTCTGCTAAATGTGAATGTTCATTGTGTTGTTAATTTCTTGTAATCTTCTCATACCTTTATACAGCAGCCAAAATTAACGGTTTGGAAAATGTCACCGTCTTAATTTTGAGATTTCCTAATATGGTTTCTGTCATACAGTTTGTTGCATATAGATTTCCTCATCGTGACGTCGCTGAATAAGATCGGAGATCCTAGATTTTTCAACTCCTTCGACGGTTGTAAGTATCTTCATAGCCCCATGAAGAGGTTCATAACCCCGAGCAAAGTCTAGAAGTGAGTTCTCATGATATTGAGTTCGCTTGGCCATTCAGCATTTTCACTAAATTTGTCATAGTGTACAAGATGCCCCAAAGTTGTCGAGCATATCCTGACTTAATGTATCCAATCGTGCATTAATATTACTTAACTGCAAACCTCCTCAAAGCGTTACAACTATGGACCGTTCAGAAATGTCTTCAGCTGTGGTACGATTTTCCAGTATAATGGCTGATCTAATGTCATAACGCATGTGCTTTTTTCTATTTTCTTGCAATTTTTTACTGTATGCAGAAGACTATAATATTTGGTATTAGTACTTGATGTTGAAATATTGAAGAAATTCAGAGAAACCACACTGCTTATATCATATCTAAGCACATATATGTGTTTTCGACTTTTTTCTTGCTAATTTTCACGGCTCTTAGCTGGACTGTGCAAGCAATGTACTTTAAGTAGTTTGCCATGATATTCCGCTCTATGCAGTGTTCATCTATGCAGAATTCTACAGAAGATTTGGTGCTTATATTTTCGTAAATGAATTTACTGGGTGATCTAGGATGGCTCTGGTCAACGGCCATGGATATGCTCGCATACATACCTGCCAAATTACAGTCAGGTTCTGTGTTAGATATGAGTACACTTCGTAAGACTCAACTGCTGGCGATTAATCGGGTACATTTAGTTGAGTAGCTTTCTGCTCTTTAAAAGATGCCTTTCAGTATGTGGAAAGACACGCAAACTCTATTCACGTCAGCGAGATAAGGTAGTGTTTAATTTAATAAATAAGATTAGAGTTATTCTTCTTGTTGATCAATCCGTCCCAGATATGAAAGGTGTCTAAAAGCTAATGCAGTTGGTGCACTAATCTGCTACAGAGGGGAAGCTTACTAAAACTTTACTTACCGGTGGGATGTGTTGAGAATATTGAGAAATTCAAATTCTCCAATAAGTTTAATATGACAAACTGTGCGATATGGCAGTCTGTAGTACAAGAGCAACCATGCGAGTCATAAAGACTTTAAGGTTTTATAGCTTGAAAATTAATGTGATTGATACGTTATCAATATAGCAACTTGATGAAATGAGTCAAGGTTGCAAAAGACGCATGGAATTTTTTTATAATTGAAGTTCATAGTTGAAAGGTGTTAAAATCGTACCTCAACTCAAGAAATTTCTAATCGGTCCAAAGGTGGAATCAGTTTAAATGCAGTACAACCGACGAGAGCGGCCGGGATGAAATGGGAAAAGTACGGGAGGTCACATTTTCGTTAGGCCTTGCAAATTCGAAATATTCGAGTTTAAACCCTGTGACGTGCGGAACAAGAAGTATTTAGCTGAGAAAGAATTAATATCGAGGTGAGCTCTTAAGGTATAGTAAAGAGAAGCGCATTATTTGATGGACAAGTTGATAGGTCACTTGCGAAAGGACAGGCATCTCCGAGATTGTAAAGCTTTTTGTAATCTGCAACCACAACAATAGAAATCGCTTTAAAATAACATTAGCAGAGATGTTAATTGAAACAGAGATGACACTTGACTTAATTTTAATAGTATTTTACA
The DNA here is from genome assembly GCF_964235325.1 of Thermobia domestica. Lineage (NCBI taxonomy): Eukaryota > Metazoa > Arthropoda > Insecta > Zygentoma > Lepismatidae > Thermobia > Thermobia domestica. Next base: position 226,682,467 of record NC_137462.1, read on the forward strand.
ATGTCTGAAGACAAATATTATTCGATCTGAAAGTGATGGGGTGTTTAAAGAAATAATTTTGAGGAAGGACGGGAATTTTCGATCTTTAATTAGTGGTTTAGAGTGCAACAGATTTGCCAATAATTCGAGGGTTCTATTTTGAGGTGCCCGGTAAGGCTAAACGGTTTATGCCGGATTAACTCCATCTTACAAACTGTGTAATTTAGAAATTATCAGTGGACATTGTCATGTATTCCTTAATTCCTATGGGTTTGTTAAAAATTCAACAATTAATCGGAGTACGCAGTATTTTGTGTTGTGTACCTAGGTTTAAAAACAAAGTAGCAATTCTTTTAAAGTTGCTTTACTCACATTATACAATGGCGTAACATTTATAAACCGTGAATTTACTTCTTCCTATAATAAGACGAAGGTATCACAGTCATATAGATTGAGATAATACAGCGGTTTTAGGTGGCTACTGGGGATTGAAAAAGGTTTTGATACCAAATGTAATAATCATAAGTATTAATTCATCAATGATTATCAAGCAATTGCTATACTTCATGTTTATATACAACTACAATACTATATGAGAGTGCTTCCTGCTGAAGAAATCTACCAAGCACGCATAACGCTCTCACCTTGTTCTTGATCGTTAGCCTAATAGAAACTGTTTAATCCAAAGAGTTGTGTTCTTAAGGTTACAATATTTATAGAAATTCTCCTGTGTGGTAAAACTCGACGCTATCAAGTATGCATTTAATTAGCGTCCTTGCTGCTTACTAGGACTTTAATACAGAGCTGTGGAGGTTTCGGTCTATCATCAGAAAGCAACCAAACTGTGGGCTAATCAAATCATCTTTTCATATAATCTCAATGTAGGCATTGATTAGTTATCTCATTGTATGCTTTGATTATTAATCTCATTGTATGCTTTAATTAGTAGAACCAGGTGAGACCGTTATGGGTGCTAAGTAGATTTCTTCAGCAGGTAGCGCAGTCAAATAATATTGTAGTTGTATATAAACGGGAAGTATAGCAATTGCTTGATTATCATTGATAAAATAATACTTGTTTTTTACATTTGGTATCCCAACATTTTTCAATTGCAAGGACCCACCCAAAAATACCGCTGTTAGTTCCCTAAAGTATACGTGTGTGATAGCCCCGTCTTATTAACCCATTAGGGCCGTGCGTGATCATATGATCACAGCGGTTAGTATTTATGAAAATAAGTCTTGTGTAACACACTTTTAGTGGTTTCGTCACATTGTTGGTGTGGTCTACTAGGAGAAGGTTCTGGCCACGATGTTCAAACAAACTTCCACTTTGCGGCGTGAATGCAACCTAGAGACTGAGTTTCAGCAGTGCGCAAGGAATAGAAAAAATGGAATCGTCCTCAAAGTAAGTATTAACAAATATTCTTATATCTTAACCTTTCATGTGATTTTGTACTGGGTTTTATTTTAGAGATTTCAAAGTTTGTAACTAATTAGATTTGACTCACCTGAAAATATCTGGGGCACGCTTATTAAAGTTTTTCATCAGTGTGATCGTGTGAACACGCACGGCGTTTAGGCAGGTTTTTCTTTCTTACGTGCGTATGTAAAAATATAAATAGTACAGTAAATTTTTGCAGATTTATCAATGTAGAACAGTTTATAAGTGATTTCATTTGACTTGCTTTATTCGTTTCACTTCTATTATTATTATTATTATTATTATTATTATTATTATTATTATTATTATTATTATTATTATTATTATTATTATTATTATTATTAGAAATGTATTTTGCTAGTACTGTTTCTGGTAATTGTATATTTTTTTGTTACAGAGGTCTTTCACTGCAACAAATCCTTGATATTTTGGAATCGGATGACGTGCAAGAATATCTTGAACCCCCGGGACCAAACATCTTTTCGGATGAAGATTCAGGAGAAGAGGATGGCAGTAGACTCATTGACAACCTTACAGAGCGTCAACTTACCAGTCACGCTGAAGTAGTTTTTACAGATACCACCCGACTTGGTGTGGATGATACGCAAGATGAGTCACCAACAATGTCTCCCCACCAGAAGAAAGGTAATCGTTTTAAGAAAAAGAAGACAGTGGTCAATATTTGGACACATGAAGGCATAAAAGCGGCCGCAACTGTGTTTCCTGATGCAGATTTCTCGACATTTCGTGGAAAATCTCCTACAGAATGTTTTGAAATGATTTTCGATGATGAAGTTTTAGATTTGCTTGTTTCGGAATCTGACAAATATGCTGTTTTCAAAAACTGTAATCCGCCTGGAATTACTAAAGACGAAATGAGAGTTTTTATTGCAATTCTTTTGCTTTCTGGGTACAATACAGTTCCTTCGAAAAAGGTCGTATTGGGAGGGAGCAGGTGATGTAAGAAATGAACTGGTAGTGAATGCTATGCGAAGAAGTCGATTTTTGGACATATGTCGTTTTGTTCACTGTGCTGATAATATTCGACCAACTGAAGATGATAAAATGTGGAAGCTGCATCCATTCATGATGTTACTTCAAAAACGTTTCATTTCCTTATTTCAGCCAGAACAGAATATTGACTTTGATGAATGTATGGTGCAATATTTTGGTAAGCATGGTTTTAAACAGTTTATCCGTGGGAAACCTATCTGTTTTGGGTATAAAGTTTGATGTCTAAACTCTTCATCTGGATATATGATTAATTTTTATGTATATCAAGGGGAAAATCCGAGAGGTCGGAGTGAGTATAAAGAACAGTTTGGTAAGTGCGCAGCTCCTATACTTACCGTGATAGACGAGTTATCATCCAGTATGAAATATCTACCATTCCACATTTACTTCGACAACCTGTTCACAGGAATCCCTCTTCTAGTGCACCTCAAGAGTAGGGGATACAATGCTACTGTTACGATTCGAGAAAATAGAGTGACCAAGGACTGTCCTATTACAAATTCCAAGGAGATGAAAAAAAGAACACGCGGCACTTTTGAGGTAGCCAAAAATGTTAATGAAATTTGTGTTGTACGTTGGGTAGACAACTCTGTCGTCACAACTGCGTCTACATGTCTACATGTCTACATGTCTTTCTAGTGTCTAGCGATATTCCCAGAGTGAAAAGAAGAAAGTGCGTGTTATTCGTCCATATGTATTCGGAGAATACAACAAGCACATGGGAGGTACTAGTCAAATGGACCAGAATATCTCATATTATCGTATTGGGATCAGATCCAAAAAGTGGTAGTGGACTCTTTTCTCTTGAATGATTGAGGTATCGGTACAAAATGAATGGCTTTTGTTGAGAAAAACCAGAATAGACATCTCACACTTAAAATTTCGAAAGCATATTGTCCAATCTTATTTGCAAAAATATAAGACGGTACCATTAGGTGCAGGACGTCCAGCTATTTCTTAGCTCAGCAGTCAACAATATCGTGTAAGCGATGATGTTCGTCAAGATGGAAGGGACCATTTAGTGATTCACTCTGAGCGTAGACGTTGTGCAGGTACATTGTGTTCAAGCACAGTTCGTACGAAATGTTTCAAATGCAATGTGGGCTTGTGCACTGACTGTTTTTTTCAATTTCCATAAAATCCCATACATAATGGGCTCCATAAACTGATAATTCCATAGCCCCAATACTGTGTTTCTTTTTGTCTGTGTGTAACAGCTTGTAACACAATAAATGTTTTTCTAATTTGCATATGTGTTAATAATTTAACAGGGCATCCATCTAGCATAATATTTGAAATTATGAATTTGAACGCCTAGCGTGTTCATATGATCACGGGGTACCCCAACGAATCCGCTTACGTCACGAACTAAAAATTTCTCCTGGGTGCTCTTTACACCTAAATGAACCAAAATTACAAATTTCATCAGAATTGAAAACAAAAAATAATTCCGGCGTTAATGGGTTAAGGGAGAAGTTAATCCACGGTTTTTTTTACATAGTACGCCATTGTATAAGAGCTCTAAAAGCACTATTGCATCGTCTTAAGACCTAGGTACACAACACAAGATTTTAGGGCATTGGAATCATTGTTGACTTCATTACTAGCTTTAAGCCATTAGGAATTTATTAATAGATGGCGATGTCCACTGCTGATTTCTAAATTTCACAGCGTTGTAAGGAGGACATAGCCCGGCATAATCCGTTTAGCCTTGCAGTAACCTCCATATGAAACCCTCGAATTATTGGCGCTCTTGTTGCACTCTGAAAACTAATTAAAAATCGAACATCCCCTTGAATCCTCAAAATTATTTCTTTAATCACCGCATCACTTAGAGATTCATATATTCTTTTATTAATATCTACCTTCAGACATTGTAGAAAACTATTACAATGAAGTCAAGTGATATCTCTGCTATCGTTCTCATGTTAAGGTGATATCTGACATACTGGATGCATATTACAAAAAGCTTCACAAGCTCGGGGATCCTTATCCTATCGCAAGTTACCCATCAACTTATAGAACATTAAACGCGCTTTCTCTTTACTATACTTTATGCTCACCATGATATTCATTCTTTCTGAGCTAAAGATTTCTTGTTCCACTCGTCACAGGGTTTAAACTCGAATATTTCGAATTTGCAAGTAATAAGAAAATTTGAGTTGCTGCACTTTCCCAATTTCAACACGCAAGCTTACTTTGGTTGTATTGCATGCAAATCGTTTCCACTCGTTCTAATGCAAGTATCATGGCGGATCTCGACACGTACTCTTATTATCTTTTTATCTAAATGCATCCTGATATCTACAATTAGTAACACCATCATTTCTGCAGAAAGCCACGGTCGACATCCTTGTAGATAAACCTTAAAATCTTTTGCTATATGAAAGTAAATTTTCAACAGATTTTAGTCAATTACAGCGTGTAAGTTACAATTGAAATAACCTAATCTCACTACGCTTGTATGTCTGGTTGATTGTGGTGCATGCTAACTGATTACATACGTTTTGAAAAGAGAACAACATGTATCTCTACATCTCCTCTTAAAAGAATATTTGATTGTTTCTCCAATTTGGTAATACAATGTTCTCTGAAAAAAGTCTGAAGTAACGATCTATGCACATATCAGCGTGCTTCGACTTTCTTCTTACCAAAGTTAACGGCTCTTAGCTGGACTGGCAAAAAATGTATTCTAGGCATTTTGCCATGTAAATATACTATATGCAGTGATCATCTATGCAGAATTCTACGGACGATTTGAATCTTCTATTTTTGTAAAAGAATTTACATGGTGATCTAGGATGGCTCTGGTAACGGAGATGGATATGGTCGTATACATACTAGGTAAATGACAGTCTGGTTCAGTGTTACAGACGTCTACACTTAGTAAGCCTCGACTGCTGGCGATTAATCGGGTACATTTTCTGGTGTAGCTTTCTGCTCTTGAAATATATCTTTGAGTCGATGGACAGGACACGCAAGCTCTATTACATTCAGGTAAATCAGATTGGCTTCTGATCTGCCATTTGTAACTGAACTCCCTTGTCAGAATGCAGAATACCTTAAATACTTCATATCCCCTCTTTTACACTTACATGTGTCTCGTTCACAATCCTATCTTGCGAACACTTTTTATCTACAGGTAAGTAAGCTTATCCGGCTGGAGCCGATGGAAGCTGTGTCGATACTGGGTTTCGCATTTCCTCTTTCACACACCAACCTCAATCGGTTGGGTTCTTAGACCATTTCCCACCTGGACTAGGAGCAAATTCCGAATTCGAATGGAGCACACCTGCCGTGTTGGTAGGGGAAAAAGTGGCCATATTAATCTTTGCAACTACTTCTTTCTTTTACCTGATGGGCTTATACCTGGAAGGACATGTTTCCTTCTCCATACAGGGGAATAAGAAATTTGTAATCTTGAACATTTTGTTAGGATTTTACTCCTAACTCCGTTTAAGACTCTGAATATCTTGCACAGTTTTTTTTCTTTTTGAATGATCTTGAAGGCAGTTGTATATGGACAGCAATAATAGAAGAAACTAGAACCGGGAAATCTGTTACTGCTGGTTGGCGTGATTCAGATCTTTAAGATTCTTGGTAGAAGACTTCATGAGCAATTTCTTATTCTCTTATAGCCACCTATAAGCAGAACTGAAAGGAAATTCTACGAAATTATTAAATTTATTGAAACTTTAGCGTCATTAAAAGATTGTTTCACTTTTTCCATGATGCAACAGGTTTTGACATGACCTCAGCTATACTCAGGAGTAAATAGTTGGCTGCCTTCAAGTTCGTTCATAAAGAAAAAGAATTCTGCAGTTATTCAATGTCATCTATCAATTAGATGTGAATCCTGACAAATGATTGTTGGACATATCTTTATTCAACTGTATGGAAACGGAAAAATGTCTCCCTGGTATAAGCCATATTAAATATATCAAGGAAGTAGTTACAAAGCTGCAATATGGCCACTTTTCTCATTACTAACACAGCAGCTGTGCAGCATTCAATTCGGAAGTACCTTCAACTTCAAGAGCGAAATGGTCTATGCCTAAACCCAATCGAAAGAGGTTGGTGTTGACCCCCACACCTACCATCAGCTCCAGCCGGATAATCTAATTTACCTGTAGATAAAAAGTGACTGCAAGATAGGATTGTGATCGAGCCACATAATTGTGTAAAAAAGCCGATACGAAGTATTCAAGGTTTTGTGCATTCTGCCAAGAGTATTCAAGTAGAAATGGCAGATCGAAAGATAATCTGATATAGATGATAACGAACAACTGCTGTAAAAAACCAATGTCATTGACGGATTAATTGTAGATCCAATCAGTTATGATTATTATTTTGTGATTTCGTCCCCCCCTTAAAGACCTAAAAAAATAGACATGAAAACGAACTTGATGAAACTTTAAAATAAAGTGTAAGGAAAAGTTGTAAAACATGAAGGTAGTGTATTCTTCTGTTTAGTTATTTTGGAATCTTTAAAACGAGCTGCTTTGGTACCCTAAGAGAAAACAAAACTTTAGCAGGACATGATTAGCTTATCCACCAAAAAGCAGTTCATTTAGATATGACATTCGCGTACTAAAGTATCATTCAATTGTACCTTAATAACAAATGTTTATTGTGTAATTGTTTATATGTTAAGATTTTCAACAGCAGATTGACTCCGAGGATTCTGCCATCTGCAAGGACACTTAAAATTGTGTAACTGCCGTTTTGTTTTCGACTCTACTACAAGGAAGTAAAGTTTCACACTCTTAATAAAGAACTATGTTTGAATATTACATACATGAAAAAACTCCATGTACATTTTTATCCAAGAGGGCGTAAGAATGAAAGCTCTACAACACGTCGATTCCAGTTAATTTCAACTTATTCACCTAGGTTTTATACGACATAAGCACAATCAATCCTTACTGCACAGCACCTTGTTCATTTGCGACTATTCCAAGCAGCTTTTCAGCCAGAAGGCTTAGAAAGCTTAACAATTTTCCGTAACACTTATATTAAACTTATGGTCGTAGCTTGTAAAGGATTCAGAGGCAGATTATTGGCCTGATACTCCATTAGGAGATTTTTAGGATATTAGGTACGTGATTACTTTGTAGACACAGGCCCGCTTCTCTTGGCCTGTAAGTCCCCTGTTCAATCTAGTCCCTTTGGATGATTTGCAATAAGATTATGACCTTCTCTATACTCTGCAGCCAAAGTTTACCGTTGGGATAGGGTCACCGTCTTAATCATCAGATTTCATAATTGGGTTCTTGTCATGCAATTTCATATTCTTGTAAATGTTGCATATTGATCTCCTCATCCACACAATGTTTAATAGGATCCGAGATCCTAGATTTAGTAATCTCCTCCGACGGTTGTAAATGTTTTCACAAACACATGTAAGGCTTGCGAGCAAAGTCTAGAAGTTAGTTCTCAATGATGTTGAGTAGGCATGGAAATTCAAAATTTTCACTAATGTGGTCATAGTGTACAGGATACCAGAAAGTTCTTCTATACCATTTCCAGATATAATGAATCCAGTCATGCCTAGAAACTACTTAAGTGGACACCTCTTAAGGGTACAACTTATGAGAGTTAAGAAATTTCTTGAGTTGCAGGTATGATTTGAGACCTTTCCAGTACTATTGTGATTACACAAGTGCTTTTTTCACTTTTCATGCACTTATTTAATGTGTGCGGAAGAGTAGAATATATAGTATTAGTACTTGATGTTGAAATAATGAAGAAATAAAGGGGCAATACACTGCTTGTATGAAAAGGAGAGGTGTTTACCTAAGCATTACACAATCGTCATGGCGAACCTCTCACAAAATGAATAGCTATTCAAACGTTGTTTGATAATAGGAGATCAAGACGCGAGATGCTAGTGAGGATGAGGACAGCATTGACACACCAAGAAAATGAATGTATAGCATTAGATGGAGGGTGGATGTCAGAATGAACAAATGAGATACGATATTCTTATGAAGACAAAGCTACCGTGAAATAAGATTACTTTTTCATTCAAGGACTTGGATGTGGATAATTTTCAAAAAGAGACATGTGAAATAAGTGACTTTTTCTGCTCTATGAAATTTGTGTTACTTAGTTACTAATCAAAGCATACAGTAAGCATATATGGAAAGATTATTATATTAGTCCACTGAGCTTATATGGAAAGATATATTAAGACCTCATATGGGTTAAGATATATTAAGACCCAATTAGCTTATATATTAAGACCTCAAAATAATCTAAAATCGATTCTTTATATATTTCATCGATCAGATCAGCGGTCTCAGACCCAAAGTAAGGCTCCTTCGAAGGATAGAATATAATGGGTTTCATAGCAAGTTTTTTCAATATGCAGTCTGGAAAATATTAATAATAATAGGCCGGAACCTAGTGAATTCTGCAAACTCTATGTAAGTTCTGCTGAGCAGCAATGACGTTAATTAAATGCATATTTAAAAGTCTCGTATGTTAACACACAGGAAACTAAGTTTAATAAATCCCTAAAAACACAACTTTTTCGATTAAACAGTTTCTATCAGGCTAACGATCAAGAACAAGGTGAGAGTGTAATGGGTGTTAAGTAGATTACTTCAGCAGGAAGCACTCTTAAATAGTATTGTAGTGTTTATAAACGGGAGGTATAACAATTGCTTGATTATCATTGTTAAATTAATACTTATTTTTTTTAGGCATCAACATCATCAACATTTTTCATCCCCACGGCCCCACCTAAAACCGCTGTAAACCCTCGTCTTCTTAAAGGGAGACTTAAATCCACATCGCCATTGTATAATGTGAGTTAAGTAACTATAAAAGCACTCTTGCATTGTCTTAAGACCTAGGTACACAACACAAGATCTGACGGCTTCGGTTTCATTGTTGCTTCCTTTAAGCCATTAGGAATTAAGGAATAGATGCCGATGTCCACTGCTGACTTCTAAATTTCACAGCGTTGTAAGAAGGACATAATCCGTTTAGCCTTCCCGGTAACCCTCGAATTATTGGCGCACTTGTTGCACTCTAAACCACTAATAAAAATCGAATATCCCCTTGCACCCTCAAAATTATTTCTTTAATGACCGCATCACTTCGATATCGATATAATCTTTTATAATATCTCTTTTCAGACATTCTAGAACACTAAGAATACTATTACAATGAAGTCAAGTGACATCTCTGCTATCGTTCTCATTTTAAGACGATTTCTGACGTAGTGGATGCATATTACAAAAAGCTTCACAAGCTCGGGCATGCTTATTCTATCGCAAATACCCATCAACTTGTCCATCATTTAACGTGCTTTCTCTTTACTATACCTTATGCTCAAGTGATATTCATTCTTTCTGAGCTAAAGATTTCTTGTACCGCACGTCACAGGGTTTAAACTCGAATATTTCGAATTTGCAAGTCCTAAGGACAATATCTGCTGTCGTACTTTTGCCATTTCAACGCACGCTCTCCCGTAGGTTGTACTGCATGCAAACAGATTCCACTCGTTCTAATGCAAGTATCATGGCGGATTTCGACATCTACTGTTATTATCTTTTTATCTAAATGCATCCTGATATCTGCAATTAGTAATACCATTATTTCTGCAGAAAACCACAGTCGGCAGCCTTGTAGATAAATTTTAAATCTTTTGCCATATGAAAGTAATTTTTCAACAGATTTTAGTCAATTACATTAGTAATGCTTTTAGAGCTTAAGTCACTTCATACAATGGCGTAAAATTTAAAAAACCATGGATTCTCTTCTGGCTTTAATAAGACGAGTGTATCACAGACCTGTACCTTTGGGTACGCACAGCGTTTGGATTTACGTGGGCCCTTGTGGTGAAAAATTGTTGGGATACCAAATGTATAAAACAAGTATTAATTTATCAATGATACTCAAGCAATTTTTATACCTCCCGTTTATATGCAACTACATTACTATCTGAGAGTGGTTCTGCTGAAGAAATCTATTTAGGACTCATATCGCTCTCACCTATTTCTTAATTGTTATTCTGATAGAAACGGTTTAATCCAAAGATTTCTGAACTTACGGATATATTATTTAAAGAGAGCCTTCTGTTTGCTAACGCACGAGGCTATCAAATATGGGTTGAATTAGCGTCCTTGCAGCTCACTAGGGGTTACATACAGAGTTGTGTAGGATTAACGAGGTCCCGGTGTATCATTAATAATATTTTCCCGATTGTATCCCTTATAACTTGCTATGGAACCCATTTTATTCTAACCTCCAAAGCAGCCTTAATTTTGGCCTGAGACCGGTAATCTTTATGGGCCAAATAAAGAGTCGAGTTTTAGTTCTTTTAAGATCTTCTCTTACACGGTTAAGTGGAAAATTTTTCCGGTATTGTCAGTCCTGTGTTTGCTAAGAACTTTGTAATACTGGTCATCACAAAGTAACCAAACTGTGGGCTAAACAAATAACACTTTCATATAATCTCACTCTATGCTTTGATTAGTAACAAAGTGTTACACGTATCATAGAGAAGAAAAAGTCATTAATTTCAGAAGTCTCTTGTTGAAAATTCTAAATATCCAAATTCTTGAATAATATCACGGTAGCATTGTCTTCATAAGAATATCGTATCACATTTCGTCATTCCTACGTCCTCTTTCCCTCTATTGATATACTCTCATGTTCTTCGTGTGTCAATGCTGTCTTACTCGGAAGATTTAATCAAACTTTCACTCGCAACTCGTGTGTCGATTTAATAATTTCAAACAACCTTTGGATAGCTATTTATCTTGTGAAAGCTTCGCCACAACGATTGTGTAATGGTGAGATATAAACCTGTCCTTTTGATATAAGCAGTGTAGTCCCTCTGTATTTCTTCAATATTTCAACATCAAGTAGTAATACTTTATATTCTACTCTGCTGCATAGAGTAAATAACTGCAAGAAGATGAAAAAAGCTCATTCGTTATGACATTAGATCAGCCATTATACTCGAAAAGTGTTCAAATCGTACCTCAGCTGAAAAAATTTCTGAACGGTCCAAAGTTGTACCGGCATTAGGTGGTTTTCTTTTTAAGTAATTTCTAGGCTCCATTGGGTACGTTTTTTCAGGAAAAGGTATAGAAGAACTTTCGTGTATCCTGTAAACTATTACAAATTTAGTGAAAAATGCTGAATGGCAATGCCTACTCAAAATCATTGAGAACTCACTTCTAGACTTTGCTCTGGGACCTCTACATGTGGTTTTGAATAAGTAATCTTATTTCACGGTAGCTTTGTCTTGATAAGAATATCGTATCTCGTTTCTTTATTCTGACACCCACTTTCCCTCTAATGCTATACATTCATTTTCTTGGTGTGTCAATGCTGTTCTCATCCTCACTCCCATCTCGCGTCTTGATCTCCTATTCTCAAACAACGTTTAGATAGCTATTCATCTTGTGAGAGCTTCGGCACAACGATTTTGTAATGCTGAGATACACACCTCTCCGTTTCATATAAGCAGTGTATTGCCTTTTTATTTCTTCAATATTTCAACATCAAGTACTAATAAATACTATACATTCTACTCTTCTGCATACAGTAAATAAGTGCAAGAAAATTGAACAAAGCATTTGTGTAATCACATTAGATCAGCCATTATACTGTAAAGGTCTCAAATCGTACCTGCAGCACAAGAAATTTCTGAACTGACCAAAGTTGTATCTTTAGGAGGTGTCTACTTCAGTAATTTCTAGGCATGATTTGATACATTACGTCAGGAAATGGTATAAAAGAACTTTCGGGTATCCTGTACACTATTTCAACATTAGTGAAAAAATTGAATTTCTATGCCTACTCAACATCATTGAAAACTAACTTCTAGAATTTGGTCGCGACCCTTTTAAATGATTATGAAAACATTTAAAACCCTCGGAGGAAATGACTAAATCTAGGATCTTGGATCTTATTGAATTCCCGACAAAATCAAATCAGCTAATGATATCTTTAATACAATCGTTAGTGCTTCCTAGAGCAGTGACACTTAACACCAGTGTTGCAATACTTTGGACACTAGAAGCAAATAAAAACTTTGAATACAAACGTGAAGTTAGGTCCCCAGGAAGCACTAACATTCAAACCTAGTACAATTGATAGTACATTGTTGGTGGTACTAGATAATACTAAGAGTGGAAGAGAATGTGAATAATTAGTTTTTATTCACACATACTCTCGCTTCCACTCTTCTCCAGAACCCATTCCAGATTTTGGAGCTCTTAAAAGTAGCTCTAAGTAGGAGTATTAATAACCACCGAGCCCCCAGAAGTCCATCGTAGATCCGCCTCTTGAGAAGAGAATTCGTGAATAAACACATATTATTCACATTCAGTTTGCACATCTCAACAAACAAACATTATTTTCATTCACTTCCATATACTACTGCATTCTACTGAACTGTAACGCCTCTTAATGTTTAAAAATAATTATTCATTTTTCAATAATTGTAAATGTTTAAGTTCAGTAATTCACCTTGAATAGAGTCAACTAGAAGTGTTTTTGTAACGAAGAAAAAACATGAACTGTGGAATATCTTTAAACAAACTGTCGAGGGTTGATTACCTGAAACCGCGGTAGCCAGAATTAGCCCAGGGTAGGGGACATATTAAAAAAATGAAAATGTCAGGTAAATGCAAAAGTTTTTTTAGTCTTGTAGCTCTTAGTTCGTATGAAAGTACTAATAGAAATATGGCCAATGAATTATGACTATTTTGTAGAACATTCTATTTTAATATCATAGGAAATTCATCTTCCGGCTTGCTTGGTTGTGAAAAGTTATAGAGTGTATAGGTATACTGTGAAAAGTATGTGTACTGTCGCTGATTTGTGAATTCTCTCGGCAGAATGCACAAAACCTTGAATACTTCATATCGGCATTTTTACACAAACATGTGGCTCGATCACAATCCTATCTTGCAGTCACCTTTTATCTACAGGTAAGTTAGATTATCCGGCTGGAGCTGATGGTAGGTGTGTGGGTCAACACCAACCTCTTTCGATTGGGTTTAGGCATAGACCATTTCGCTCCTGAGGTTGGAGGTACTTCCGAATGAATGCTGATGTGTTAGTAATGAAGAAAGTTGCCATATTGCAGCTTTGTAACTACTTCCTTGATATAATTAATATGGCTTACAAATTGGCTCCAAGTACAGTTGGAAATGGTCTAAGCAAGAACCCAATCGATTGAGGTTGGTGTGTGAAAGAGGAATTGCGAAATCCAGTATTGACACAGCTTCCATCGGCTCTAGCCGGATAGGCTTACTTACCTGTTGATAAAAAGTGTTCGCAAGATAGCTTTGTGAACGAGACACATGTAAATGTAAAAGAGGCGATAAGAAGTATTCAAGGTATTCTGCATTCTGCCAAGGGAGTTCATTTACAAATGGCAGATCAGAAGACAATCTGATTTAGATGATGACGAACAGCTGTAGAAGACCAATATGTCATTGACAACGGCTTATATGATGAACCAAGCTATTATGATTAATACTTTGTAATACCGTCCCCGCCTTATAGACCTAACAAAATGGACATGAAGACGAACTTGATGAAATTTTAAATGAAAGTGTATGGACAAGTTATAAAAGATGGTGGTGGTTTATTGTTCTGTTTACATATTTTGTAATCTTTTAAAAGAGCTGCTTTGTTACCCGAAGACATAATGAAACCGGGCTTTACATACAGAGTTGTGTGGGATTCACTAGGTACCGGGCTATCGTTAATATTATTTTCACTACTGCATAATGAAGAAACTTACTATGTAACCCATTAGATTCTAACCCCGTAGCAGCCTTACTTTGGGTCTGAGACCGTTATCTGATCGATGACACAAATAAAAAATCGATTTTAGGTGTTTTTTTGATCTACCAGTAGACGGTTAGCTGGGAAACATTTAAGGTATAGTCAGTCCTGTGTTCGCTACCAACTTAATAACACTGGTCATCACAAAGCAACCAAACTGTGGGCTAATCAAATAATCTTTTCATATAAGCTCACTGTATGCTTTGATTAGTTACAAAATGCCGCACCTTACATACAGCAGAAAAAGACATTGATTTAAGATGTCCCTTGATAAAAATTCTTCAAATTAAAGTTTTTGATGAAATAGTAATTTTATATAACGGTAGCATTTCTTGATAAGAATATCGCATGACATTTCTTCATTGTGATATCCATCTTCGCTCTAATGCAATACACTCATGTTCTTGGTGTGCCAATGCTGTCTTACTTTAAAGATTTAATCAAATCTTCAATCGTATCTCGCATCTCGATTTCCTATATACAAACAACCTTTGTATAGCTATACATCTTACGAAGCTTCGCTACAAAAATTGTGTAATGGTGAGATACACACCTCTCCTTTTGTTATAGGCAGTGTAGCCCTTTTGTATTTTTTCAAAATTTCAACATCAATTACTAATACTATATATTCTAGTCTTCTGCATACTGTAAATAACTGCAAGAAAAGTACCCCTTTGTAGCAGATTAGTTCACCAATTGTATTAGCTTTTTTACACCTTTCATATATGAGACGGAATGATTAACAAGAAGAATTTCTGTAATCTTATCTACTAAATTCAACACTACCTCATTTAGCTGAGTTGAATAGAGATAGCCTGTCCTGTCCATCGACTCAAAGGTATATTTCAAGAGCAGAAAGCTACACCACAAAATGTACCCGATTAATCGTCAGCAGTCGAGGCTTACGAAGTGTAGTCGTCTGTAACATTGAACCAGACTCTCATTTTGCCTGGTATGTAAGCGACCATATCCATCTCCGTTACCAGAGCCATCCTAGATCACCATGTAAATTCTTTTACAAAAATAGAAGATTCAAATTGTCTGTAGAATTCTGCATAGATGATCACTGCATATAGTAGATTTACATGGCAAACTGCCTACAGTACATTTTTTGCCAGTCCAGCTAAGAGCCGTTAACTTTGGTAAGAAGAAAGTCGAAGCACACTGATATGTGCATAGATCGTTACTTCAGCCTTTTTTCAGAGAACATTGTATTACAAAATAGGACAAACAATCATATATTCTATTAAAGGTGATGTATAGATACGTGTTGTACTCTTATCAAAACGTATGCAATCAGTTAGCATGCACTACAATCAACCAGACATACAAGCGTAGTGAGATTAGGATATTTCAATTGTAACTCACACGCTTTAATTGACTAAAATCTGTTGAAAATTTACTTTCATGTAGCAAAAGATTTTAAGGTTATCTACAAGAATGACGACTGTGGCTTTCTGCAGAAACGATAGTATTCCTAATTGTATCAGGATGCATTTAGATAAAAAGATAATAAGAGTGCGTGTCGAGATCCGCAATGATACTTGCATTAGAATGAGTGGAAACGATTTGCATGCAGCACAACCAAAGGAAGCTTGCGTGTTGAAATTGGGAAAGTGCAGCAACTCAAATTTTCTTATTACTTGCAAATTCGAAATATTCGAGTTTAAACCCTGTGACGAGTGGACCAAGAAATCTTTAGCTGAGAAAGAATGAATATCAAGGTGAGCATAAAGTATAGTAAAGAGAAAGCGCGTTTAATGTTCGATTAGTTGATGGGTAACTTGCGATAGGATAAGCATCCCCGAGCTTGTGAAGCTTTTTGTAATATGCATCCAGTACGTCAGAAATCATCTAAAAATGGGAATGATAACACAGATATCACTAACCATCATTGTAATAGTTTTCTACAATGTCTGAAAAGAGATAATAATAAAAGATTATATCAATCTCTAAGTGATGCGGTGATTAAAGAAATAATTTTGAGGATTCAAGGGGATGTTCGGTTTTTAAATAGTTGTTTAGAGTGCAACAAGAGCGCCAATAATTCGAGGGTTTCATATGGAGGTTACCGCAAGGTTAAACGTATTATGCCGGGCTATGTCCTCCTTACAACGCTGTGAAATTTAGTAGTCAGCAGTGGACATCGGTATCTATTAATTAATACCTAATGGCTTAAAGCTAGTAAAGGAAGTCAACAATGAATCCAATTCCCTAAAATCTTGTGTTGTGTACCTAGGTATTAAGACGTTACAATAGTGCTTTTAGAGCTCTTTACCTCACATTATACAATGGCGTACTATGTAAAAAAAACGTCGATTAACTTCTCCCTTAATAAGACGAGGGTATCACACACGTATGGTTTGGGAACTAACAGCGGTTTGTTTTAGGTGGGCCCTTGCAATTGAAATATGTTGGGATACCAAATGTAAAAAACAAGTATTAATTTATCAATGATAATCAAGCAATTGCTATACTTCCCGTTTATATACAACTACAATATTATTTGAGTGTGTTACCTGCTGAAGAAATCTACTTAGCACCCATAACGGTCTCACCTGGTTCTACTATTCAAAGAATACAATGAGATTACTAATCAAAGCTTACAATGAGATAACTAATCAAAGCCTACATTGAGATTATATGAAAAGATGATTTGATTAGCCCACAGTTTGGTTGCTTTCTGATGACCAGTGTTTCTAATTTGGTACCGAACACAGAACTACCGTTAATATTTTCCATTTAACCGTCTAAGGGAAGATCTCAAGAGAACCTAAAATCGATTCTATATTTGTATCATCGATCAAATCACTGGTCTCAGACCCAAAGTAAGGCTGCTTCGGAAGTTAGAATATTCCCCATGTATTCCTTATGGAAATTACGAGACATATAACTGGCCATATCCACACTAATGTTGAAGCACCAACAAAACTATTAGCGTTTTCTGAAAGCAATAACGATGCACTAACGATTGCACTAGGTTTAATCATCGGTGCCTTCTGCCTGGACTAACGTGAAGTTTGCCCCCAAAATTGTTTTGCATCTAGAGTCTACACTATTAAAACACTAATGTTTGTACAGGAGTTTACTTGGTGATCTAGCATGGCTCTGGTCAAGGGAGATGGATATGCTCGCATACATACCAGGCCTAATGAGAGTCTGGTTCAGTGTTAGAGATGAGTACACTTCGTAAGCCTCAACTTCTAGCGACTAATCGGCTACATTTTGTGGAGTAGCTTTCTGCTCTTGAAAAGATACCTTTGAGTCGATGGACAGGACACGCAAACTCGATTAAAGTCAGCTAAATGAGGTAGTGTTGAATTTAATATATAAAATAACAGAAATTCTTCTTGTTAATCATTCCGTCCCATACATGAAAGGTGTCAAAAAGATAATATAATTGGTGAGCTAATCTGCTACAGACGGGAAGCTTAGCAGAACTTTACTCACCGGTGAGCAAACGTTTAGAAGATCGAGAAATTCAAATCCTGCAATAAGCTTAATAAGAGTGCGCGACATGGCAGTCTGTAGTGAAAAATGAATCGTGCGAGTCAGTAAGACTTTAAGGTTCTATAGGCTGAAGATTAGTGTAATAGATACGTTGCGTTCTCAATATAGCAGCTTGATGAAGCGGGTCAAGGTTGCAAAAGACGACTCGAAATTTTTTTACATGCAAGTTAAACTTACAAGCTAAGCGAAAGTTAATAGCAGTATCTATTACTTTCTTTGGGTATCGAGACGAGCAAGTACACGAACACTACTACTATGGTAGAAAATTCAGGGCTTCTGCTAGAAGATGTGGAAAGTGAGCCTAGGAAGTTTTATATTTATGAGGTGTACTTAACTGAAAATCTCCCAATGTGACCTAAGTACCAAAACAAATTTTGTCAATCGATAATTTTGTTGATGTCTGTGTTCTACACCTGTTCTACCAGGCCTGTATAATTACTGTGTATCGCGAATCTGTTCTTTAAACCGCTAGCTTCATAAATTCATCTGCCGGACTTGTCTCACAGGCCAAGAGAGGCGTGCCTGGGTCTACAATGTAATCTCGTACCTAATTACCTAAAAATATGCTATTAGAGTATCATGCCAATAAGCTGCATGTGATTCCTTTACAAGCTTACGACCATATGTGTAATACAAGTGTTGCGGAAAATTGTTAAGCTTCGTGGCCTTCTGAGTGAAAAGCAGCTTGGTTTAGTCGCAAAGGAAGAAGATGTTGAGCAGTACGTATTGATTGTCGTTATGTCGTATAAAACCTAATTCAATAAGTTGAATGAAACAGGGATCGACGTGTTATAGAGCTTTCATTCTTACGCCCCTTCTGGGATAAAAATGAACATGGAGTCTTTGCATGTACCGCATATCGAAGCATCGTTCTTTATCAAGAGAGTTAAACTTTGCTTCGTTTTAGGAGATTCTAAAATTAAACGGTAGCGAGGCGAAAGGTGTGTTTGAAAAATGAGAATGGCTTTTGTTGTTCGTTAGATACTGAAATACTTAAGAATAAAATGAATTAATTGTATTCTCTTAATTTGTCATACTTAAATTGAAATGTTGGTCAATTTAGAAGGGCCAAAGGAGTTTAAGCTGAAGTACATCCTTGCTGGTCTGTAGTTGTCTATATATTAAAAAATATATTTATACAGCGGAAATGTCGTAAATCGTCAGATATTTACAATAGAAAACTGGTTACTCAGTAAGAGAAAGGACTGTTTCAAAGGTGAAGCACACAATTTCTATTTGTTTGTTACTCTCATTTTTAAAATTAAACAAATAATAACGATATTGTCACAATTTGTAACATATTCATCTTTGAAAAACGGTTCTCCTCAGGAGAACGAAAGAAGTATTTTCAAGCTGAAGAAAAGTTTTCCTGATCGGTAGTTTCCGACATATTTCAGAATCCAATATTAGAATGGAATTGTCTTAAAGTATCAGATATATTTAATTAAAAAGCGAGTCCTTTGAATGGAGTGAAAGAGTGCTTCGAAGGTGATGCAGACTGTTGTTGGTCCCTCTGAATTATCATTATTCATAGGTGCAATTCGCCAGCCCCCACCCCCGCTTGGAGTTTCGAAAAAATGCCAATCGTTTGTGCTTCTTTTGTGCCGGAATGTACCGCAAAAATTTTCGTTTGTACCACTTCCGGTACGTTGTTATAATAGTTTTAAAGTGGGGGGCTGGGTAAACGGCAGCCCCCCCACCTTGGAATTTCGAAACGAAACCTATGCCAATCGTTTGTGCTACGTTTGTGCCGGAATGTACCGCAAACATTATCGTTTGTACCACTTCCGGTACGAAGTTATAAGAGTTTTAAAGTGGGGAAGCTGGGGAAACGGCAGCCCCCCTACCTTGGAATTTCGAAACGAAACTTATGCCAATCGTTTGTGCTACGTTTGTGCCGGAATGTACTGCAAACATTTTCGTTTGTAGCACTTCCGGTACGAAGTATTAAGAGTTTTAACCCTTAACGATTCACTATCTTTTTTGTCTGTTTCCGGCACTGCTTGCAAAATAATATATCCACAGACTACCTTCCGCGTAAAATTTACCAGAGTTGTCACAAGGAGGCAATAGCTTCTCTGGATCGCGGAAAGCATGTACACAAATAACCACAAGGAACAATACCTAAAAATAATAGTCTTCAAACGCAATAGGCAAGATCAGAACATGTGTAGCCAAATGGTAACGAAAACTCGTTAAGGGTTAACGTGGGGAAGCTGGGGAAACGGCAGCCGCCCCACCTAAGAATTTCGAAACAAAACCTATGGCAATCGTTTGTGCTACGTTTGTGCCGGATTGTACCGCAAAAATTTTCGTTTGTACCACTTCCGGTACGAAGTTATAAGGGTTTTAAAGTGCGGTTGGCGGGAGAAACGGCAGCCTCCCAACTTGGAATTTCGAAACAAAACCTATGGCAATCGTTTGTGCTACGTTTGTGCCGCAATATACCACAAAAATCTTCGTTTGTACCACTTCCGGTACGAAGTTATAAAGGTTTTAATGTGGGGGGGGGAGAGAAACGGGAGCCTCCAAACTTGGAATTTCGAAACAAAACCTATGGCAATCGTGTGTGCTACGTTTGTGCCGGAATGTACCGGAAAAATTATCGTTTGTACCACTTCCGGTACGAAGTTATAAGGGTTTTAAAGTGGAGGGCTGGAGAAACGGAAGCCTCCAACCTTGGAATTTCGAAACAAGAACTATGCCAATCGTTTGTGCTACGTTTGCGCCGTAGTGTACCGGAAAAATTTTCGTTTGTACCACTTCCGGTACGAAGTTATAATAGTTTTAAAGTGGGGGGCTGGGGAAACGGAAGCCCCCCAACCTTGGAATTTCGAAACGAAACCTATGCCAATCGTTTGTGCTACGTTTGTACCGGAATGTACCGCAAAAATTTTCGTTTGTACCACTTCCGGTACGAAGTTATAAGGGTTTTAAAGTGGGGGACTGGAGAAACGGCAGCCTCCAGACTTGGAATTTCGAAACAAAACCTATTCCAATCGTCTGTGCTACGTTTGTGCCGGAATGTACCACAAAAATTTTCGTTTGTACCACTTCCGGTACGAAGTTATAAGGGTTTTAATGTGGGGGGGGGCGAGAGAAACGGCTGCCTCCAAGCTTGGAATTTCGAAACAAAACCTATGGCAATCGTTTGTGCTACGTCTGTGCCGGAATGTACCGGAAAAATTTTTGTTTTTACCACTTCCGGTACGAAGTTATAAGGGTTTTAAAGTGGGGGGCTGGAGAAACGGAAGCCTCCAACCTTTGAATTTCGAAACAAAAACTATGCCAATCGTTTTTGCTACGTTTGTGCCGGAATGTACCGGAAAAATTTTCGTTTGTACCACTTCCGGTACGAAGTTATAAGGGTTTTAAAGTGGGGGGGCTGGAGAAACGCCAGCCTCCAACCTTGGAATTTTGAAACAAAAACTATGCCAATCGTTTGTGCTACGTTTGTGCCGGAATGTTCCGGAAAAATTTTCGTTTGTACTACTTCTGGTACGAAGTTATTATAAGGGTTTTAAAGTGGGGAGCTGGGGAAACGGCAGCCCGCCACCTAGGTATTTCAAAACAAAACCTATTGCAATCGTTTGTACTACGTTTGTGTCGGAAGATTTTCGAATCGGATTATTCAAGATTTTCGGCGGTGGGGCCAACTTTAGAAATGTCAAATTTTATACAAATAGAGGTAGAAACATGGGATTGACAGTAATCGTTAGTGCATCGTTAGCGCACTTAAACACACTAAGCACTACTGTAAGTACTACCATATTTTGGGATTATTCAAGATTTTCGGGGGTGGGGGCAACTTCAGAAATATCAAGTTCTATACAAATAGAGGAAGAAACATGGGGTTGACGGTAATCGTTAGTGAATCGTTATTGCACTTAAAAGCACTAAGCAGTGACGTTAGTGTTCCACATTTTGAGATTTATTCAAAATTTGTGGTGGTGGCCAACTTCAGAATAATCAAATTCCATACAAAGTGTCAGTATTTTCAGAAATCAATAATGAATGCACTAATTACTTTGTTAGTGCTTGAAGAGGGTGCAAATTCACGCTGACCACCAAAGATATTTTACTTGTAGCACCTACACTAATTAAGCACTAACGTTAGGGGTTGGTACACGAAGAAGCACTAACGATGCACTAAGGATTGTACTGGAAATGATCATTAGTGCTTTTTAATTTGGAAGAAATTGGACACAGTGAAAAACTCCCCTTAAATTTCTTATGTGAGTTTCCTGAGATGTAACTGGCCATAACTACACTAATAGTGAAGCACTAATGAAAACGGCTGTAATTTTTTCGTTATTGGTTGAAGTGGGGCGCCAAGTTTATGAAAGCTTTCAAAGGTTTTTTTACTTGTAGGACCTACATTAATGAAGAACTAACGTTAGGTGTTAATGCACTAAGAAGCACTAACGATTTCAGTAGAAGAGGTCATTAGTGCTTTTGATTTTGGCGGAAATTTGACTCAATGAAAAACTCCCCTTAAATTTCTTATGTAAGTTTCCTGAGATGTAACTGGCCATAACTACACTAATAGTGAAGCACTAATGAAAACGGCTGTAATTTTTTCGTTATTGGTTGAAGTGGGGCGCCAAGTTTATGAAAGCTTCCAAAGGTTTTTTTACTTGTAGGATCTACATTAATGAAGAACTAACGTTAGGTCTTAATGCACTAAGAAGCACTAAAGATTTCAGTAGAATAGGTCATTAGTGCTTTTGATTTTGGCGGAAATTTGACGCAATGAAAAATTCCACATAAATCTCTCATGGGATTTTTGTGGCATATAATTGGCCATATCTACATCAATAGTTAAGCATTAACGGAACTATGAGTGTTTTGCAGAAGCGTTAACGATACATTAACGAATGGACTTATTTTTCGTTACTGCTTGAAGTGGGAACCAAGTTCACGCTGGCCCGCAAAGGTTTCTTACTTGTAGCACCTACACTAATGAAGCACGAAACTTAGGTGTTGATGCACTAGGAAGCACTAATGTTACAAGGAAAGAAAACTTTTGAAATTATCGTGAACTTAGCCCCCACTACAAGCACTAACGAAAAAATTAGTTTTATACGTTAGTGCATTGTTAGTACTTCTAGAAGATACAAGTAGTTTCGTTAGTGTTTCACCATTAGTGTAGAAATGGCCAATTATAAGTCTCAAAACTCCCATAAGAAACACATGGGGAATTATTCATTGTATCAAATTCCCATTGCATTCAAAAGCACTAATTACCTCTGTTAGTGCAATTGTTAGTGCATCGTAATTGCTTCTTAGAGCACAAACACCTAACGTTAGTGCTTCATTAGTGTAGGTGTTACAAGTAAAAAAAACTATGGGGTAGTCAGCGTAAATTTCGCACCGACACTTTAAGCACTAACGGAAAAAAGTCCAATTCGTTAGTGCTTCTATAAAGCACTAACAGTTTCGTTAGTGCTTCACTATTAGTGTAGTTATGGCCAATTACATATCACGAGACACAAGAAATTTAGGCAAATTTTTCATTCAATCAAATTTCCGCCAAATTCAAAATCACTAATGATCTCTTCTAGAGCGATCGTTAGTGCATTGTTAGTGCTCCTTAGCGCATCTACACCTAAGGTTAGTGCTTCATTAGTAAATGTTCTATAATTAAAATACCTTTTGAGGCCAGAGTGAACTTAGCGCCCCCACTTCAAGCACTAAATAAAAACTTAGTGCCATTCGTTAGTGCATTGGTAGTGCTTCTGGGAAACACTAACAATTTAGTTAGAACTTCAATATTAGTTTAGTTATGGCCAATTACATGTAACGAAACACATAATAAATTTATGGGAAATTTTTCATTGCATCAAATTTCCGTCAAATTCAAGAGTACTAATGATCTATTCCAGTGCAATCGTTGGTGCATCGTTAGTGCTTCTAGAAAACACTAACAGTTTCGTTTGTCCTTCAACATTAGTGTAGTTATGGACAATTACATGTCACTAAACTACTTAAAGACATTTATTGGGAATTTTTAATTGCATCAAATTTCCGCAATATTCAAAAGCACTAATGATATCTTCTAGTGCAATTGTTAGTGGATGTTAGTGCACCAACCCCTAACGTTAGTACTTCATAAGTGTAGGTGCTACAGGTACAATATCTTTGGAGGGCACGGTGAACTTGCGTCAACTTCAAGCACTAACGTTAGGCACTAATTCTAGAAAGCACTAAATGTTTGTATGGAATTTGATATTTCTGAAGTTGGCCCCACCAAAACTCTTGAATAAATTCCAAAATATGGTAATGCTAAGCTTAATGCTTAGTGCATTTAAGTGCACTAACAATGCAATAACGATTGTCTTTAACTGCATGTTTCTATCTCTATTTGTATAGAATTTGATATTTTTGAAGTTGGCCCCCATCTAAAATCTTGATTAAATCCCAAAATATTGTAGCACTAACGTCAGTGTTTAGTATTTTAAGCGCACTAACGATGCACTAACGATTGCCGTTAACTCTATGTTCCTATCTCTATTTGTATAGAATTTGAAAATACTGAAGTTGACCATCCCACCGAAAATCTTTAATGAATTACAAAATATGGTAGCACCAACGATAGTGCTAAGTACGTTTAGGTGCACTAACGATGCACTAACGTTTGCCATTAACCCTATGTTTCATCCCTATTTTATAAAATTTGATATTTCTGAAGTTGACCACTCCACCAAATTTTTTGAATAAATCTCAAAATATAGTAGCACTAACGTTAGTGCTTAGTGCGTTTAAGTGCACTAATGATGCACTAATGATTGCCGTTGGCACTATGTTTCTACCTTTATTTGTATAAAATTCGATATTACTGAAGTTGCCCCCCCCCCCAAAAAAAATCTTGAATAAATCCCAAAATATGATAGCACTAACGTTAGTGCTTAGTGCTTTTAAGTGCACTAACGATATCCGTTAACTCAATGTTTCTATCTCTATATGTATAGAATTTGATGTTTCTGATATTTGCCCCCACTTTAAAACTATTATAACTTTGTACCGGAAGTGGTACAAACGAAAATTCTTCCCGTACATTCCGGCACAAACATAGCACAAACGATTGACGTAGGATTGGTTTTAAAATTCCAAGTAGGGAAGCTGTCTGCTACAGAGCGGAAGCTTACCAGAATTTACTTACACGTGAGAAAACGTTGAGAAGATTGAGAAATTAAAATCTCCGATAAGCTTAATAAGACCGTGCGGTAAGGAAGGATATCTGTGGTGCAAGATTAACCATGCGAGCCAGAAATAATTTAATATTGTATAGCCTAAAGATAAGTGTGAGAGATACGTAGCGTTATCAATATAGGATTTTGTTCAATAAGTCAAGGATGCAAAAGACGCCTCGATATTTATTATTAACACAAGTTTAACTTTCAGGCTAATCAAAAGTTTATAGAAGTCTGTATTACTTATCTTGGCCACCGAGAGGAGCAAGTTCTCGAACACTATTTCCAAGGGTGGATGTGGATATTCAGGGCATGTGGCTCAAGATATGGGATGTGAGCCTAGAAAGTTTTATATCTTTTGGAGTACTTCACTGAAAATCTCCGAATGTAACCTAACTACAAAAAAAAAATCTATCATCTGATAATTTTGTTGATGTCTTTGTTCCATGCCTCTTCTACCATCCTGTAGAATTTCTCTGTATCGCGAATCAGTGCATTGCACCGCTAGCTTTAGTAATTCATCGGCCGGACTTGTCTCACAGGCCAAGAGAAGCGGGTCTTGCTCTACAAGATAAACACGCACCTAGTTTCCTAATAATCAAATACTAGATTTTCAGGCCAATTACTTGCATTTGAATCCTTTACAAGCTTATGACCATAAGTCTAGTATAACTGTTACAGAAAATTGTTAAGCTTCGCGGGCTTCCATCTGAAAAGTAGCTTGGTACAGTCGCAAAGTAAAATGGTGCTTAGCAGTAAAGATTGATAATCCTTATGTCGTATTAATACAAGGGCAATAAGTTGAAACGAACTGTGAAAGACGTGTAGTAGAGCTTTCATTCTTACGACCCAGTCTTAGATAGAAATGTTCATGGATTCTTTGCATGTACGGAAAATCCAAACTTCGTTCTTTTTTAAGAGTGTAAAAATTTACTTCCTTGTAGGAGAGTCGAAAAAAACGGCAGTTACATCATTTTAAGTGTATTTGCAGATGGCAGAATCCTCGGAGTCAATCATCTGCAGTTGAACATCCTAAAATATAAAGAATCAAACAATAAACGATTCTTAT
This sequence comes from Thermobia domestica, assembly GCF_964235325.1. Lineage (NCBI taxonomy): Eukaryota > Metazoa > Arthropoda > Insecta > Zygentoma > Lepismatidae > Thermobia > Thermobia domestica. Next base: position 226,708,498 of record NC_137462.1, read on the forward strand.
AAACGTAGAATTGAATGATACTGTAGTATGCGAATGTGATATATGAATGAATCTGTTTTCGCTCGTTAACTTAAATGTGTCCTGCTACAGTTTCACTTTCTCCTCGGGTACAAAAGCAGCTCGTGTTAAAGGATTCCAAAATATGTAAACTAACCAATAAACCACCTTCATCATTTTTTTCCTAGTCCTTACCTTTTCATTTAAAGTTTCGTCAAGATCGCATTCGTGTCCATTTTTTTTTTAGGTCTATCAGGAAAGGAGTTGTTACGAAATAATAATCATAACTGATTGGATCAACAATTAAGCCCTTGTAAATGACATGTTGGTTTTCTACAACTGTTGTTCGTCAGCATCTAAATAAGATTGTCTTCCGATCTGCTATTTGTAAATGAATATCTTGGCAGAATGCAGAAAACCTTGAAGACTTCATATTGGCACTTTTAAACTTACACGTGGATCGTTCACAATCCTATTTAGCTGTAACTTCTTATGTACAGGTAAGATTATTCGGCTGGAGCCGATTGTAGCTGTGTGGGTCCTGGAATTCGCATATCATCTTTCACACACCAACCTCATTCCATTGGGTTCATGCTTTGACCATTTCGCTCCTAAACTTGGAGCTACTTCCTAATGAATGGTGCACAAAAGCCGTAATGGAAAAAGTGGACATATTGATGCTTTGTAACTACTCCTGATATGGCATATACCAGGAAGGACATGTTTCCTTCTCTACACAGGCAAATAAGAAATGTCTAATATTGACCGTTGTTTCAGGATTGAGATTTGGTTGGTTGAAGACTGACTATCTTGCAAAATATTTTTTTTTCTGTTTGATGGATCTTGAGGACTGGTAACTATTCTCTCCCGAGAATAGCTGAGGTCGTGTCACAGCCTGTTGCATCATGAAAAAAGTAAAGCACTTTTTTAATGACGAGAAAGTTATTTAAATGTTTGATTTTGTAGCATTTCAATTCGGTTCTGTTTGTATGTGGCCTAAAGAAAATCAACAACTGCTCGTGATGTCTTCTACCGAATTTTTTAAAAGATCTGAATTCACCCACGCACAGCCCACAGTTTGGTTGCTTTCTGATTACCAGTGTTACTAAATTGGAAGCGAACACTGGACTGACATATATCGTATATATTATCCACCTATCCGTGTAATACAAGATCTCAAAAGAACCTAAAATCTTTCTTTATATGTCTCATCGATCAGATCACCGGTCTCAGACCCAAAGTGAGGTTGCTTCGCACGTTAGAATATAAAGGGGTTTCATAGCATGTTTTTTCGTTATGGAATCGTGAAAATAATTTTAATGATAAACCGGAACGTAGTGAATTCTACACAACTGTGTATGTAAGCCCTATCGAGCAGCAAAGACGCTAATTAAATGCATATTTGATAGCCTCGAGTGTAAACACAAGGAGAATTTTTTAAATAATATATCCGTAAGAACACAACTCCTTGTATTAAACAGTTTCAATCAGGCTAACGATCAAGAACAAGTTGAGAGGGTTATGAGTGCTAAGTACATTTCTTTAAAAGAAAGCACACTCAAATATTATTGTATTTGCATTTAACAGGAAGTATAGCAGTTGCTTGATTATCATTGATAAATTTATTCTAATGTTTTTTACATTTGGTATCACAATATTTTGTCAATCCCAGGCCCCCATCTTAAACAAACCGCAGTTAATTCCCATAACTACATTCCAATAACTATAAAACCTCCTCAAAGCGTTACAACTATGGACCGTTCAGAAATTTCTTCAGCTGTGGTACGATTTGAACTCCTTTCCAGTATAATGGCTGATCTAATGTCATAACGCATGTGCTTTTTTCTATTTTCTTGCAATTTTTACTGTATGCAGCAGACTATATTTGGAATTAGTACTTGATGTTTAAATATTGAAGAAATTCAGAGAAACCACACAGCTTATATCAAACATATTTAAGCACATATATGTGTTTTCGACTTTTTTCTTGATAATCTTAACGGCTCTTAGCTGGAGTCTGAAAGGAAAGTACTTTAGGCAGTTTGCCATGATATTCCGCTCTATGCAGCGTTTATCTATGCAGAATTCTACAGAAGATTTGGTGCTTATATTTTCGTAAATGAATTTACTTGGTGATCTAGGATGGCTCTGGTCAACGGCCATGGATATGCCCGCATACCTACCAGGCCAAATGACAATCAGGTTCAGTGTTAGATATGAGTACATTTCGTAAGACTCAACTGCTGGCGATTAATCGGGTACATTTAGTGGAGTAGCTTTCTGCTCTTTAAAAGATGCCTTTCAGTATGTGGAAAGACACGCAAACTCTATTCACGTCAGCGAGATAAGGTAGTGTTTAATTTAATAATTAAGATTAGAGATATTCTTCTTGTTGATCAATCCGTCTCAGATATGAAAGGTGTCTAAAAGCTAATGCAGTTGGTGCACTAATCTGCTACAGAGGGGAAGCTTACTAAAACTTTATTTACCGGTGGGAAATGTTGAGAATATTGAGAAATTCAAATTTTCCAATAAATTTAATATGACAGTGCGATATGGCAGTCTGTAGTACAAGAGCAACCGTGCGAGTAAAAAAGACTTTAAGGTTTTATAGCTTGAAGATTAGTGTGATACATACGTTATCAATATAGCAACTTGATGAAATGAGTCAAGGTTGCAAAAGACGCATGGAATTTTCTTATAAATGTAAGTTTATAGTTGAAAGGTGTTAAAATCGTACCTCAACTCAAGAAATTTCTAATCGCTCCAAGGTGGAATCAGTTTGCATCCAGTACAACCGACGAGAGCGGCCGGGATGAAATGGGAAAAGTACGGGAGGTCATATTTTCGTTAGGCCTTGCATATTCGAAATATTCGAGTTTAAAAGCTCTGACGTGCGGAACAAGAAGTATTTAGCTGAGAAAGAATTAATATCGAGGTAAGCTACTAAGGTTAAGAGAAGCGCATTATTTGATGGACAAGTGGCGAAAGGACAGGCATCTCCGAGATTGTAAAGCTTTTTGTAATCTGCATCCACAACAATAGAAATCGCTTTAAAATAACATTAGCGGAAATGCTAATTGAAACAGAGATGACACGACTTAATTATAATAGTATTTTACAATGTCTGAAGACAAATATTATTCGATCTCTAATTGATAAGATATTAAAGAAATAATTTTAAGGATGGACTGGGATGTTCGATTTTTAATTAGTTGTTTAGAGTGCAACAGGTGTGCCAATAATTCGACGGTTCTATTTTGATGTGCCCGGTAAGCCTAAAAGGCTTATGCCGGATTAACTGTATCTTACAAGGCTGTGTATTTTAGAAATTATCAGTGGACATTGGCATGTGTTCCTTAATTCCTATGGGTTTAGAGGTAGAAAAGAAATTCAACAATAATTCGGAGGCCGCAGTATTTTTTGTTGTGTACCTAGGTTTAAAAACAAAGTAGCAATGCTTTTAGAACTGTTTTACTCACATTATACAATGGCGTACTATTTATAAACCGTGGCTTTACTTCTCCCTATAATAAGACGAAGATATCACAGTCATATAGATTGAGATAATACAGCGGTTTTAGGTGGCCACTTGGGATTGAAAAATGTTGTGATACCAAATGTAATAATCATAAGTATTAATTTATCAATGATTATCAATTGCAATACTTCATGTTTTATGCAACTACAATACTATATGAGAATGCTTCCTGCTGAAGAAATCTACCAAGCACGCATAACGCTCTCACCTTGTTCTTGATCGTTGTTAGCCTAATAGAAACTGTTTAATCCAAAGAGTTGTGTTCCTAAGGATACAATATTTGTAGAAATTCTCCTGTGTGTTAATACTCGACGCAACAAGTATGCATTTAATTAGCGTCCTTGCTGCTTACTAGGAGTTATATACAGAGCTGAGGAGTATTTACTAGGTTTCGGTCTATCATTAATAATATTTTCATGATTGCATATTGATAAAAACTTGGTATGGAACCCATTATATTCTAACTTCCGAAGCAGCCTTACTTTGGGTCTGAGACCGCTGATCTGATAGATGAGACATATATAGAATCGATTTTAGGTTCTTTTGAGATCTTCCTTTAGACGGTTAGGTGTAAAATATTAACGGTAGTTCTGTGTTCGCTACCAAATTAGAAACACTGGTCATCAGAAAGCAACCAAACTGTGGGTTAAACAAATCATCTTTTCATATAATCTCAATGTATGCTTTGATTAGTAATCTCATTGTATGCTTTGATAGTAATCTCATTGTATGCTTTTATTAGTAGAACCAGGTCAGACCGTTATGGTTGCTAAGTAGATATCTTCAGCAGGTAGCACACTCAATTAATATTGTAGTTGTATATAAACGGGAAATATAGCAATTGCTTGATTATCATTGATAAATTAATACTTGTTTTTTACATTTGGTATCCCAACATTTTTCAATTGCAAGGGCCCACCCAAAACAAACCGCTGTTAGTTCCCAAAGCTAAACGTGTGTGATACCCCCGTCTTATTAAGGGAGAAGTTAATCCACGGTTTTTTACATAGTACCCCATTGTATAAAAGCTCTAAAAGGACTATTGCATCGTCTTAAGACCTAGGTACACAACACAAGATTTTAGGGCATTGAATTCATTATTGACTTGCTTTACTAGCTTTAAGCCATTAGGAATTAATTAATAGATGCTGATGTCCACTGCTGACTTTTAAATTACCCAGCGTTGTAAGGAGGACATAGCCCGGCATAATCCATTTAGCCTTGCGGTAACCTCCATTAGAAACCCTCGAATTATTGGCGCTCTTGTTGCACTCTAAACAACTAATTAAAAAACGAACATCCCCTTGAATCCTCAGAATTATTTCTTTAATCACCGCATCACTTAGAGATTGATATAATCTTTTATTAATAACTACTTTCAGACATTGTAGAAAACTATTACATTGAAGTAAAGTGATATCTCTTTTATCGTTCCCATTTTAAGATGATTTCTGACGTACTGGATGCATATTACAAAAAGCTTCACAAGCTCGGGGATCCTTATCCTATCGCAAATTACCCATTAACTTATAGAACATTAAACGTGCTTTCTCTTTACTATACTTTATGCTCACCTTGATATTCATTCTTTCTGAGGTAAAGATTTCTTGTTTCACTCGTCACAGGGTTTAAACTCAAATATTTCGAATTTGCAAGTAATAAGAAAATTTGAGTTGCTGCACTTTCCCAATTTCAACACGCAAGCTTACTTTGGTTGTACTGCATGCAAATCGTTTCCACTCGTTCTAATGTAAGTATCATGGTGGATCTCGACACGTACTCGTATTATCTTTTTATCTAAATGCATCCTGATATCTACAATTAGTAAGTAATACCATCATTTCTGCAGAAAGCCACAGTCGACATCCTTGTAGATAAACCTTAAAATCTTTGGCTTTATGAAAGTAAATTTTCAACAGCTTTTAGTCAATTACAGCGTGTAAGTTACAATTGAAATATCCTAATCTCACTACGGTTGTATGTCTGGTTGATTGTAGTTCATTCTAAATGATTGCATACGTTTTGATAAGAGTACAACACGTATCTCTACATCTCCTCTTAATAGAATATTTGATTGTTTCTCCAATTTGGTAATACAATGTTCTCTGAAAAAAGGCTGAAGTAACGATCTATGCACATATCAGTGTGCTTCGACTTTCTTTTTATCAAAGTTAACTGCTCTTAGCTGGACTGGCAAAAAATGTACTCTAGGCAGTTTGCCATGTAAATCTAATATATGCAGTGATCATTTATGCAGAATTCAACATACGATTTGAATCTTCTATTTTTGTAAAAAATTTACATGGTGATGTAGAATGGCTCAGGTAACGGAGATGGATATGGTCGCATACATACTAGGCAAAATGACAGTCTGGTTCAGTGTTACAGACGACTACAATTCGTAATCCTCGACTGCTGGCGATTAATCGGGTACATTTTGTGGTGTAGCTTTCTGCTCTTGAAATATACCTTTGAGTCGATGGACAGGACACGCAAGCTCTATTTAACTCAGCTAAATCAGATTGTCTTCTGTTCTGCCATTTTAAATGAACTCCCTTGGCAGAATGCAGAATTCCTTAAATACTTTATATCCCCTCTTTTACACTTGCATGTGTCTGGTTCACTTTTTATCTACAGGTAAGTAAGCTTATCCGGCTGGAGCTGATGGAAGCTGTGTCGATATTGGATTTCGCTTTTCCTCTTTCACACACTAACCTCAATCTATTGGGTTGTTGCTTAGACCATTTCCCTCCTGGACTTGGAGCAAATTCCGAATCCGAATGGAGCACACCTGCCGTGTTAGTAGGGGAAAAAGTGGCCATATTGAATCTTTTCTACTACTTCCTTGTTTTACCTGATGGGCTTATACCTGGAAGGGCATGTTTCCTTCTCCATACAGGGGAATAAGAAATTTGTAATCTTCAACATTTTGTTAGGATTGAGATTTGACTCCTAACTCCGTTGAAGACTCTGAATATCATTTGCACAGTTTTTTTTTTTTTTTTTTTTTTTTTTTTTTTTGTTTTTGAATGATCTTGAAGGCAGTTGTATTTGGACAACAATAATAGAAGAAACCAGAAACGGGAAATCTGTTGCTGCTGGTTGGCGTGATTCAGATCTTTAAGAATCTTGGTAGAAGACTTCATGAGGAGTTTCTGATTCTCTTATAGCCACCTATAAGCAGAACTGAATGTAAATTCTCCGAAATTATTAAATTTATTGTAACTTTAGCGTCATTAAAAGATTGTTTAACTTTTTCCATGAGGCAACAGGATTTGACACGACCTCAGCTATATTCAGGACTGAATAGTTGGCTGCCTTCAAGTTCGTTCATAAAGAAAAAGAATTCTGCAGTTATTCAGTGTCATCAATCAATTAAATGTGAATCATGACAAATGATTGTTAGACATATCTTTATTCACCTATATGGAAACGGAAAAATGTCTCCCTGGTATAAGCCATATTAAATATATAAAGGAAGTAGTCACAAAGCGGCAATATGCCCACTTTTCTCATTACTAACACAGCAACTGTGCAGTATTCAATTCGGAGTTCCTTCAACTTCAGGAGCGAAATGGTCTATGCCTAAACCCAATCGAAAGAGGTTGGTGTTGACCCACATACCTACCATCAGCTCCAGCCGGATAATCTAACTTACCTGTTGATAAAAAGTGACTGCAAGATAGGATTGTGATCGAGCCACACGTTTGTGTAAAAAGGCCGATACGAAGTATTCAAGGTTTTGTGCATTCTGCCAAGAGAATTCAAGTAGAAATGCCAGATCGAAAGATAATCTGATAGAGATGATAACGAAAAACTGCTGTAAAAAACCAAAGTCATTGACAACGGATTAATTGTTGATCCAATCAGTTATGATTATTATTTTGTGATTTCGTACCCGCCTTATAGACCTAAAAAAATGGACATGAAAACGAACATGATAAACTTTAAATTAAAGTGTAAGGAAAAGTTGTAAAACATGAAGATAGTGTATTATTCTGTTTATTTATTTTGGAATTTTTAAAACGAGCTGCTTTGGTACCCGAATAGAAAACAAAACCGTAGCAGGACATGATTGTTATCTACCAAAAACCAGTTCATTTAGGTATGACATTCGCGTACTAAAGTATCATTCAATTGTAACTTAATAACAATTGTTTATTGTTTAATTGTTTATATGTTAAGATGTTCAACAGCAGATGATTGACTTCGAGGATTCTGCCATCTGCAAGGACACAAAATTGTGTAACTGCCGTTTAGTTTTTGACTCTCCTACAAGGAAGTAAAGTTTCACACTCTTAATAAAGAACAATGTTTGGATATTCCATACATGTAAATACTCCATGTACATTTTTATCCAAGAGGACGTAAGAATGAAAGCTCTACTACACGTCGATTCCAGTTGGTTTCAACTTATTCACCTATGTTTTATTCGACATAAGGACAATCAATCTTTACTGCACAGCACCTTGTTCATTTGCGACTATTCCAAGCTGCTTTTCAGACAGAAGGCCTAGAAAGCTTAACAATTTTCCGAAACACTTAAATTAAACTTATGGTCGTAGCTTGTAAAGTATTCAGAGGCAGAATATTGGCCTGATACTCTATGAGGAGATATTTAGGATATTAGGTACCTGATTACCTTGTAGACACAGGCCCGCTTCTCTTGGCCTGTGAGTCCCCTGTTCAATCTAGTTTCTTTGGATGAATTGCAATACCATTATGACCTTCTCTCTAAATACTGCAGCCAAAGTATACCGTTGGGATAAGGTCACCGTCTTAATCTTCAGATTTCCTAATAGGGTTTTTGTCATGCAATTTCATTTTCTTGTAAATGTTGCATATTGATTTCCTCATCCAGACAATGTTTAATAGGATCCGAGATCCTAGATTTAGTAATCTCCTCCGACGGTTGTAAATGTTTTCACAAACACATGTAAGGCTCGCGAGCAAAGTCTAGAATTTAGTTCTCAAAGATGTTGAGTAGGCAAGCAAATTCAAAATTTTCACTAATGTTGTCATAGTGTACAGGATACCAGAAAGTTCTTCTATACCATTTCCTGACATAATGAATCCAGTCATGCCTAGAAACTACTTAAGTGGACACCTCATAAGAATACAACTTGTGACAGTTAAGAAATTTCTTGACCTGCAGGTATGATTTGAGACCTTTCCTGTACAATGGCTGATCTATTGTGATTACACAAGTGCTTTGTTCACTTTTCTTGCACTTATTTACTGTATGCGGAAGAGTAGAATATATAGTATTAGTACTTGATGTTGAAATAATGAAGAAATAAAGGGGCAATACACTGCTTATGTGAATAGGAGAGGTGTGTACCTCAGCATTACACAATCGTTCTGGCGAACCTCTCACAAGATGAATAGCTATTAAAACGTTGTTTCAGAGTATGGAATCGACACGCGAGATGCGAGTGAAGATGAGGACAGCATTGACACACCAAAAAAATGAGTGTATTGCATTAGAGAGAAAGTGGATTACAGAATAAAGAAATGAGGTACGATATTCTTTTCAAGACAATGCTACCGTGAAATAAGATTACTTTTTCATTCAAGCACTTGGATATGGAGAATTTTCAAAAAGAGACATGTGAAATAAATTACTTTTTCTGCTCTTGAAATTTGCGTATATTACCACCTGCAATTCTCCTTTGCCTAAAATAGCAGGCAACCCAAACAACTCGGCGGTTGGGTTGTTTGGAATTTCGAAAGGCGTTGAACTAAACCTCAATTTTGACAGAAATATATTTATGGGTAACTGCAAATAAGAGAGAAATAAAAAACTTTCTTATTGTAAATTCTAGTTCAAAGTTCGTAGCACTTGCTTTTGGACGTGATGATTTGTTTCTTTTTCTCAGGGAACAGAAACGTTCTGGCATCTAAGAAATTATATCATATAATATTGCAAATTTGCAAGTGGATGTATTTACATTGCAATTTGTGGTAATAAAGATATAATGATTGTAAAAGTAACTTTAATTACTTTATCCTAGGGGCTCTTTCATCAAGTCTTAGGGGCTCCTTATATCTCGTCGTCCCCCCGAATATCGATATCGAAAATGTAGAATGATATATTCATGTACATATATTTGCGATATCGAATGTTAATATATGATAATATAGATATCGACGATAGCGTTATCGACATAACACAGGCCTATGTCCGAGAAGTGATGCTTGAAATATATTGGAAACAACAATCATATTCTAAATAGGTTCGCCTTTTCCGTATTCAATGTTGAGGGGGAAGAACTTGAATCCGAACAGAAATTTTAAAAAAGAAAATGTTAAGACAAAAGTAGGTTTTATTTTTCCCCTTCAATACAAAACTATTAAGAGAAAACTATTACTATTATTTACCTTTTACTTCTGTTTGTGATTGTTATCACAAATCAGCGACACTACACATACTTTACACTGTATACCAATACACTCTATGACTTTTCACAACCAAGCAAGCCGGAAGATGAATTTCCTATGATATTAAAATAGAATGTACTACAAAATAGTCATAATTCATTGGCCATATTACTATTAGTACTTTCATTCGAACTAAGAGCTACAAGACTAAAAAACTTATGCATTTACCTGATATTTTAATTTTCTTAATATAAGTCCCCTACCCTGCGCTACTTCTGGTTACCGCGGTTTCAGGTAATCAACCCTCGACTGTTTGTTGAAACATATTTCACAGTTCATGTTTTTTCTTCGTTACAAAAACATTTCTAGTTGACTGTATTCATGGTGAATTAAAGAACATAAACATTTACAATTATTGAAAAATGAATAATTATGTTTAAACATAAAAAGGCGTTACATTTCAGTAGAATGCTGTAGTAGATGGAAGTGAATGTAAATAATGTTTGTTTGTTGAGATGTGCAAACTGAATGTGATTAATAAGTGTTTATTCACGCATTCTCTTCTCAAGAGGCGGATCTACGATGGACTTCTGGGGTTTCGGTAGTTATTAATACACCTACTTAGAGCTACGTTTAAGAGCTCCAAACTCTGAAATGGGTTTTGGAGAAGTGTGGGAGAGAGAGTATGTGTGAATAAAAACTAATTATTCATATTCTCTTCCACTCTTAGTGTTATCCAGGACCACCAACAATGTACTATCAATTCACTAGGTTTGATTGTTAGTGCTTCCTGGGGACGTAATTTCACGTTTGTATTCAAAGTTTTTATTTGCTTCTAGGGTCCAAACTATTGCAACACTAGTGTTAAGTGTCATTGATTTAGGAAGCACGCTTGCATTAAAGATATCATTAACGGTTTTGAATTTGTCGGGAATTCAATAAGATCCAAGATCCTAGATTTAGTCATCTCCTCCGAGCGTTGTAGATGTTTTCATAATCGTTTCTAAGGGTCTCGAGCAAAGTCTAGAAGTTAGTTTTCTATTATGTTGAGTAGGCATGGAAATTCAATTTTTTCACTAATATTGAAATAGTGTACAGGATACCAGAAAGTTCTACTATACCATTTCCTGACGTAATGTATCCAATCATGCCTAGAAATTACTTAAGTAGACACCTCCTAAAGGTACAACTTTGGACAGTACACAAATTTCTTGAGCTGCAGGTACGATTTGAGACCATTCCAGTATAATGGCTGATCTAATGTGATTACACAAATGCTTTGTTCACTTTTCTTGCACTTATTTACTGTATGCGGAAGAGTAGAATGTATAGTATTTATTAGTACTTGATGTTGAAATATTGAAGAAATAAAAAGGCAATACACTGCTTATATGAAAGGGAGAGGTGTGTATCTCAGTATTACACAATCGTTGTGCCGGAGCTCTCACAAGATGAATAGCTATCCAAACGTTGTTTGAGAATAGGGGATCAAGACGCGAGATGCGAGTGAGGATGAGGACAGCATTGACACACCAAGAAAATGAATGTATAGCATTAGATGGAAAGTGGATGTCAGAATGAAGAAACGAAATACGATATTCTTACCGTGAAATAAGATTACTTTTTCATTCAAGGACTTGGATATGGATAATTTTCAAAAAAAGACATGTGAAATAAATGATTTTTTATGCTCTATGAGATTTGTGGTACTTAGTTACTAATCAAAGCATACAGTGAGCATATATGAAAAGATTATTATACAGTGAAAACTGTCTTTAGCGGAATCGAGCGGGACTAGCAAAAATTTCCGTTAAAATCAGGTTTCCGCTTAATAGAAATACACCTTTATTTTTTTAGAAATACATGCTTATAACGGACATACTGAGAAAACATATTGTTCTACGTAGCTTGTTCACTTACATTACTTCTTTCTTCTACTTTCTAATACATACACAAACACGCACACAAATGAACACAAAATATGCTATGTACATGTTTACTGTATTTTTCCAATAGTCAAACAGGGTTTTCTGTATGCATTGCTGCTTGGCTGCTTGATTGTTTGCTTATGCTGTAGCCTGAGAAACTACACTAAGTAAATCAGTCATTATTTCCCTAAGGCAAATTGTTCAGAAGGTTTAACAAAAGATCGAAGGATTTATCGCAGACAGTGTAATATATATGTTTGCCCCTCATACAATATCTAAAAATTTTCTAAACGCTGTAGTCCGCAACTCAGAATTTTCCGTTATTAGGCTTGTTTTCCTTTCCGTTGTCCGCGTAACATAGTTTCCGCTTAATGAAGTGACCTTTACATATTTTTTACTCCAAAATTTATGGGACCTAGAAATATTTCCGTTTAAGACAGTTTTCCGTTTAATAAAGGGTCCGTTGAAGGCAGGTTTTACTGTATTAGCCCACTAAGCTTATATGGAAAGTTTATTATATAAAGACCTCAAAATAATCTAAAATCGATTCTTTATTGGTTTCATCGATCAGATCAGCGGTCTCAGACCCAAAGTAAGGCTCCTTCGAAGGTTAGAATATAATGGGGTTCATAGCAAGTTTTTTCGATATACAGTCGCGAAAATATTAATAATGATATACCGGAACCTAGTGAATTCTACAAACTCTATGTAAGTTCTATTAAGCAGCAATGACGCTAATTAAATGCATATTTGAAAGTCCGTATGTTAACACACAGGAACTATGTTTAATAAATCCGTAAGAACACAACTTTTTCGATTAAACACTTTCTATTAGGCTAACGATTAAAAACAAGGTGAGAGTGTTATGGGTGTTAAGTAGATTACTTCAGCAGGAAGCACTCTCAAATAGTATTGTACTGTTTATAAACGGGAAGTATAGCAATTGCTTGATTATCATTCTAAATTAATACTTATGTTTTTTACGATTGGTATCAACATTTTTCATCTCCATGGCCCCACCTAAAACCGCTGTAAACCCTTCTTCTTAAAGGGAGACTTAAATCCACAACGCCACTGTATAATGTGAGTTAAGTAACTATAAAAGCACTCTTGCATCGTCTTAAGACCTAGGTACGCAACACAAGATGTTACGGCTTCGGTTTCATTGTTGCTTCCTTTACTAGCTTTAAGCCATTAGGAATTAAGGAATAGATGCCGATGTCAACTGCTCACTTCTAAATTTCACAGCGTTGTAAGTAGGACATAATCCGTTTAGCCTTACCGGTAACCCTCGCATTATTGGCGCACTTGTTGTACTCTAAACCACTAATTAAAAATCGAACATCCCCTTGCACCCTCAATATTATTTCTTTAATCACCGCATCACTTCCATAAAGATATATTCTATTATAATATCTCTTTTCAGACATTGTAGAATAGAATGAAAACTATTACAATGAAGTCAAGTTACATCTCTGCTATCGTTCTCATTTTAAGACGATTTCTGACGTAGTGGATGCATATTACAAAAAGCTTCACAAGCTCGGGGACGCTTATTCTATCGCAAATACCCATCAACTTGTCCATCATTTAACGCGCTTTCTCTTTAGTATACCTTACGCTCACCTTGATATTCATTCTTTCTCAGCTAAAGATATCTTATTCCGCACGCCACATTGTTTAAACTCGAATATTTCGAATTTGCAAGTTCTAAGGACAATATCTGCTGTCGTACTTTTCCCATTTCAACGCACGCTCTCTCGTCGGTTGTACTGCATGCAAACTGATTCCACTCTTTCTGATGCAAGTATCATGGCGGATTTCGACATCTACAGTTATTATCTTTTTATCTAAATGCATCCTGATATCTGCAATTAGTAATACCATTATTTCTGCAGAAAGCCACAGTCGGCAGCCTTGTGGATAAATTTTAAATCTTTTACAATATGAAAATAATTTTTCAACAGATTTTAGTCAATTACAGCAGTAGTGCTTTTAGAGCTCCTTAAGTCACATTATACAATGGCGTATAATTTAAAAAAAACATGGATTTACTTCTGCCATTATTAAGACGAGAGTATCACAGACATGTATTTTTGGGTACGAGCAGCGTTTGGTATTACGTGGGCCCTTGTGTTGGAAAAATGTTGGGATACCAAATGTATAAAACAAGTATTTATTTATCAATGATAATCCAGCAATTATTATACTTCCCGTTTATATGCAACTACATTACTATATGAGAGTGCTTCTGCTGAAGAAATCTATTTAGGACTCATATCGCTCTCACCTATTTCTTAATTGTTATTCTGATATAAACGGTATAATCCAAATATTTGTGTTCTTACGGATATATTATTTAAAGAGAGTCTTCTGTGTGTTAACGCACTAGGCTATCAAATATGGGTTGAATTAGCATCCTTGCAGCTCACTAGGGGTTACATACAGAGTTGTGTAGGATTCACAAGGTTCCTTTGTATCATTAATAATATTTTCCCGATTGTATCCTGTTAACTTGCTATGGAACCCATTTTATTCTGACCTCCAAAGCAACCTTAATTTTGGCCTGAGACCGGTAATCTTTATTGGCCAAATAAAGAGTCGAAATTTAGTTCTTTTAAGATCTTCTCTTACTCGGTTAAGTGGAAAATTTTTCCGGTATTGTCAGTCCTGTGTTTGCTAAGAACTTTGTAATACTAGTCATCACAAAGTAACCAAACTGTGCGCTAATCAAATAACACTTTCATATAAGCTCACTTTCATATAAGTGTTACACGTATCATAGAGCAGAAAAAGTCATTAATTTCAGAAGTCTCGTGTTGAAAATCTCCATATCCAAATTCTTGAATATCACGGTAGCATAGTCTTCATAAGAATATCGTATCACATTTCTTCATTCCTACATCCTCTTTCCCTCTATTGATATACTCTCATGTTAATGGTGTGTCAATGCTTTCTTACTCCGAAGATTTAATCATATTTTCACTCGCATCTCGTGTGTCGATTTAATAATAACGGTGGTTTTCGTTTTAAGTAATTTCTAGGCTCCATTGGGTACATCTTGTCAGGAAAAGGTATAGAAGAACTTTGGTGTATCCTGTACAATATTACAAATTTAGTGAAAAATGCTGAATGGCAATGCCTACTCAAAATCAATGAGAACTCACTTCTTGACTTTGCTCTGCGACCTCTACATGTGGTTTTGAAAAAGCAATCTTATTTCACGGTAGCTTTGTCTTGATAAGAATATCGTATCTCGTTTCTTCATTCTGTCATCCACTTCCCCTCTAATTTTATACATTCATTTTCTGGTGTGTCAATGCTGTCCTCATCCTCACTCGCATCTCTCGTCTTGATCTCCTATTCTCAAACAACGTTTGGATAGCTATTCATCTTGTGAGAGCTTCCGCATAACGGTTGTGTAATGCTGAGATACACACCTCTCCTTTTCATATAAGCAGTGTATTGCCTTTTTATTTCTTCAATATTTCAACATCAAGTACTAATAAATACTATACATTCTACTCTTCTGCATACAGTAAATAAGTGCAAAAAAGTGAACAACGCATTGTGTAATCACATTAGATCAGCCATTATACTGGAAAGGTCTCAAATCGTACCTGCAGCTCAAGAAATTTGTGTACTGTCCAAAGTTGTACCTTTAGGAGGTGTCTATTTAAGTAATTTCTAGGCATGATTGGATACATTACGTCAGGAAGTGGTATAGAACAACTTTCGGGTATCCTGCACACTATTTCAACATTAGTGAAAAAATTGAATTTCCATGCCTACTAATTCATCATTGAAAACTAACTTCTAGACTTTCCTTGCGACCCTTACAAATGATTATGAAAACATTTAAAACCCTCGGAGGAGATGACTAAATCTAGGATCTTGGATCTTATTGAATTCCCGACAAATTCAAAAAAGCTAATGATATTTTTAATGCAAGCGTTAGTGCTTCGTTAGTGCTTCCTAAAGCAGTGACACTTAAAACTAGTGTTGCAATAATTTGGACACTAGAAGCAAATAAAAACTATGAATACAAACGTGAAGTTAGGTCCCCAGGAAGCACAAACAATCAAACCTAGTACAATTGATAGTACATTGTTGGTGGTCCTAGATAACACTAAGAGTGGAAGAGAATGTGAATAATTAGTTTTTATTCACACATAGTCTGTCTTCCACTCTTCTCCACAACCCATTCCAGAGTCTGGAGCTCTTAAAAGTACCTCTAAGTAGGAGTATTAATAAAAACCGAGCCCCCAGAAGTCCAACGTAGATCCGCCTCTTGATAAGAGAACGCGAGAATAAACACTCAATATTCACATTCAGCTTGCACATCTCAACAAACAAACATTATTTTCATTCACTTCCATCTACTACTGCATTCTACTGAACTGTAACGCCTTTTTATGTTTAAAAATAATTATTCTTTTTTCAATAATTGTAAATGTTTAAGTTCAGTAATTCACCATGAATAGAGTCAACTAGAAGTGTTTTTGTAACGAAGAAAGAACATGAACTGTGGAATATTCTTCAACAAACTGTCAAGGGTTGATTCCCTGAAACCGCGGTATTCAGAATTAGCCAGGGGTAGAGGACATATTAAGAAAATAAAAATGTCAGGTAAATGCATAAGCTTTTAGTCTTGTAGCTCTTAATTCGTATGAAAGTACTAATAGAAATATGGCCAATGAATTATGACTATTTTGTAGAACATTCTATTTTAATATCATAGGAAATTCATCTTCCGGCTTGCTTGGTTGTGAAAAGTTATAGAGTGTATTGGTATACTGTGTAAAGTATGTGTACTGTCGCTGATTTGTGATAACAATCACAAACAGCAGTAAAAAGTAAATTACAGTAATAGTTTTCTCTTAATAGTTTTGTATTGAAGGGGAAACGGAAAACCTACTTTTATCTTAACATTTTCTTTCTTAAAATTTCTACTCGAGCACGTTCTTCCCCCTCAACATTGAATACGGAAATGGCGAACTTATTTAGAAATTTGATTGTTGTTTCCAATATATTTCAAGCATCACTTCTCGGACATAGGCCTGTGTTATGTCGATAAGGCTATCGTCGATATATATATATCATATATTAACATTCGATATCGCAAATATATGGACATGAATATATCATTCTACACTTTCGATATCGATATTCGGGGGGACGACGAGATATAAGGAGCCCCTAAGACTTGATGAAGGAGCCCCCAGGATAAAGAAATTAAAGTTACTTTTTACAATCATTATATCTTTATTACCACAAATTGCAATGTAAATACATCCACTTGCAAATTTGCAATATTTTATGATACATTTTCTTAGACGCCAGAACGATTCTGTTCCCTTAAAAAAAGAAACAAATCATCACGTCTGAAAGCAAGTGCTACGAACTTTGAACTAGAATTTACCATAAGAAAGTTTTTTTATTTCTCTCTTATTTGCAGTTACCCATAAATATATTTCTGACAAAATTGAGGTTTAGTTCTACGCCTTTCGAAGTTGCAACCAACCCAACCGCCGAGTTGTTTGTGTTGCCTACTATTTTAGGAAAAGGAGAATTGCAGGTGGTATATACGCTAATTTCAAGAAGAGAAAAAGTAATTTATTTCACAGGTCTCTTTTTGAAAATTCTCCATATCCAAGTGCTTGAATGAAAAAGTAATCTTATTTCACGGTAGCATTGTGTTGATAAGAATATCGTACCTCATTTCTTCTTTCTGTCATCCACTTTCTCTCTAATGCTATACACTCATTTTCCTGGTGTGTCAATGCTGTCATCATCCTCACTCGTATCTCGCGTCTTGATATCATACTCTGAAACAACGTTTGAATAGCTATTCATCTTGTGAGAGGTTCGCCAGATCGATTGTGTAATGCTTAGGTACACACCTCTCCTTTTCATATTAGCAGTGTATTGCCCCTTTATTTCTTCATTTTTTCAACATTAAGTACTAATACTATATATTCTAGTCTTCCGCATACAGTAAATAAGTGCAAGAGAAGTGAACAAAGCACTTGTGTAATCACAATAGATCAGCCATTGTACTGGAAAGGTCTCAAATCATACCTGCAGCTCAAGAAATTTCTTAACTCTCATAAGTTGTACCCTTATGAGGTGTCCACTTAAGTAGTTTCTAGGCATGACTGGATTCATTATGTCAGGAAATGGTATAGAAGAAATTTCTGGTATCCTGTACACTATAACAACATTAGTGAATATTTTGAATTTCCATGCCTACTCAACATCATTGAGAACTAACTTCTAGACTTTCTCGCGAGCCTTACATGTGTTTGTGAAAACATTTACAACCGTCGGAGGAGATTACTAAATCTAGGATCTTGGATCCTATTGAACATTGTCTTGATGAGGAAATGAATTTGCAACATTTACAAGAAAATGAAATTGCATGACAAAAACCCTATTAGGAAATCTGAAGATTAAGACGGTGACCTTATCCCAACGGTAAACTTTGGCTGCAGTATATAGAAAAGGTCATAATCTTATTGCAATTCATCCAAAGGGACTAGATTTAACAGGGGACTCACAGGCCAAGAGAAGCGGGCCTGTGTCTACAAGGTAATCACGTACTTAATATCCTAAAAATCTCCTAATAGAGTATCAGGCCAATATTCTCCCTCTGAATACTTTACAAGCTAAGGTCATTAGTGTAATATAAGTGTTACGGAAAATTGTTAAGCTTTCTACGCCTTCTGTCTGAAAAGCAGCTTGGAATAGTCGCAAATGAACAAGGTGCTGTGCAGTAAGGATTGATTGTCCTTATGTCGTATAAAACCTAGGTGAATAAGTTGAAAGCAACTGGAATCGACGTGTACTAGAGCTTTCATTCTTACGCCCTCTTGGATAAAAATGTACATGGAGTCTTTGCATGTATGAAATATACAACCATTGTTCTTTATTAAGAGTGTGAAACTATACTTCCTTGTAGGAGAGTCGAAAACTAAACGGCAGTTACACAATTTTGTGTCCTTGCAGATGGCTGAATCCTCGGAGTCAATCATCTGCTGTTGAACATCTTAACATATAAACAATTAAACAATAAACAATTGTTATTAAAGTACAATTGAATGAAACTTTAATAGTCGAATATCATATCTAAATGAACTGGTTTTTGGTGGATAACCTAATCATCTCCTGTTACGGTTTTGTTTTCTCTTCGGGTACCAAAGCAGCTCGTTTTAAAAGATTCCAAAATAACTAAAAAGAAGAATACACAACCTTCATGTTTTACAACTTTTCCTTGCACCTTATTTTAAAGTTTTATCAAGTCCGTTTTCCTGTCCATTTTTTTAAGCTTATAAGGCGGGTACGAAATCACCAAATAATAATCATAACTGACTGGAGTAACAATTAATCCGTTGACAATGACTTTGGTTTTTTACAGCAGTTGTTCGTTATCATCTATATCAGATTATCTTTCGATCTGCCATTTATACTTAAATTCTCTCGGCAGAATGCACAAGACCTTGAATACTTCATATGGGCATTTTTACACAAACATGTGGCTCGATCACAATCCTAACTTGTAGCCACTTTTTATCTACAGATAAGTTAGATTATCCGGCTGGTGCTGATGGTAGGTATGTGGGTCAACACCAACCTCTTTCGATTGGGTTTAGGCATAGACCATTTCGCTCCTGGGGTTGGAGGTACTTCCGAATTGAATGCTGCACAGCTGCTGTGTTAGTAACGAAAAAAGTTGTCATATTGCAGCTTTGTAACTACTTCCTTGATATAGTTAATATGGCTTATAAATTTGCTCCAAGTCCAGGTGGGAAATGGTCTAAGCAGGAACCCAAACGATTGAGGTTGGTGTGTGAAAGAGGAAATGCGAAATCCAGTACTCACTCAGCTTCCATCGGCTCCAGCCGGATAGGCTTACCTATCTGTAGATAAGAAGTGATCGTAAGATAGGATTGTGAACGAGACACATGTTAGTGTAAAAGAGGCGATATGAAGTATTCAAGGTATTCTGCATTCTGCCAAGGGAGTTCATTTACAATTGGCAGATCAGAAGACAATCTGATTTAGATGATGACGAATAGCAGCTGAAGAAAACTAATAAGTCATTAACAACGGCTTAAATGGTGATCCAATCTATTATGATTATTACTTTGTAATACCGTCCCCGCCTTATAGATATAACAAAATGTACATGAAGACGATCTTGATGAAATTTTAAATGAAAGTATAAAGGTATAAAACATGGTGGTAGTTTATTGTTCTGTTAACATATTTTGGAATCTTTTAAAAGTGCTGCTTTGTTACCCGAAGACAAAATGAAACCGGGCTTTACATACAGAGTTATGTGGGATTCACTAGGTTCCGGTCCATCATTAATATTATTTTTACGTCTTAGAAACTTACTATGTATCCCATTAAATTCTAACCTCCGAAGCAGCCTTACTTTGGGTCTGAGACCGGTGATCTTATCGATGACGCAAATAAAAAATTGATTTTAGGTGTTTTGGAGATCTACCAGTAGACGGTTAGCTGGAAAACATTTAAGGTATAGTCAGTCCTGTGTTCGCTACCAACTTAATAACACTGGTCATCACATAGCAACCAAACTGTGGGCTAATCAAATAATCTTTTCATATACGCTCACTGTAAGCTTTGATTAGATACAAAATGCCGCACCTTACATATAGCAGAAAAAGTCATTGATTTAAGATGTCCCTTGATGAAAATTCTTCATATTAAAGTTTTTGAAGAAAAAGTAATTTTATATAACGGTAGCATTGTCTTGATAAGTATATCGCATCACATTTCTTCATTCTGATATCCACCTTCCCTCTAATGCACTACACTCATGTTCTTGGTGTGTCAATGCTGTCTTACTTGGAAGATTTAATTAAATCTTCAATCGTATCTCGCATCTCGATTTCCTATTTTAATACAACCTTTGGATAACTATTCATCTTTCGAAGCTTCGCTACAAAAATTGTATAATGGTGAGATAAACACCTCTCCTTTTGATATAACCAGTGTAGCCCTTTTGTATTTTGTCAATATTTCAACATTAATTACTAATACTATATTTTCTGCTCTTCTGAATACAGTAAATAACTGCAAGAAAAGTACCCCTTTGTAGCAGATTAGTTCACCAATTGTATTAGCTTTTTTACACCTTTAATATATGAGACGGAATAATTAACAAGAAGAATTTCTGTATCTTATCTATTAAATTCAACACTACCTCATTTAGCTGAGTTGAATAGAGCTTGCGTGTCCTTTCCATCGTCTCAAAGGTATATTTCAAGAGCAGAAAGCTACACCACAAAATGTACCCGATTAATCAGCAGGAGTCGAGGCTTACGAAAACTCACTTCTAGACTTAGTTCGGCGACGCTTACATGTGTTTATGGAAACATTTACAATTCTCGGAGGAGATGTCTAAATCTAGGATCTTGGATCTTATTGAACATTGTCTGGGTGAGGAAATCAATATGCAACATTTAAAAAAAAATGAAACTGCATGACAAAAACCATATTAGGGTACCTAAAAATTAAGACGGTAACCTTATCCAAACCGGCAAACTTTACCAGGTGTATATAGAGAGGGTCATAATCGTATTGCAATTCATCCAAAGGGACTAGATTCAACAGGAAACTAGAAACTTTATTTGAAAGCTATTAAATTAATGCTATCGTTTTCTCAAGCAGCTGGTCATCTTTTCTATGAAAAATTTGCACATCACTATACTCAACAGATGGAAGCCCTGGAGGCAAATACGGTATCAGACGATTGGAAAAAATTAACAACTCAAGGAACCTTCATAATTCGCAAAAAAAAAAAAGATGACTTTTTGAGCGAAGTTCTAATTGATATGATAATCGTATAGTGCTTAACGAAGGCCACGAAATTTTCTGGAGGATTAACTTAACGTGAGACAAACGTTAGCAATATTAATAAATCATTCCAAAATACTGTTACGATAACAAAAGTTCTAAAGTACTTTTGAGGAGACGCTTTGTCATCTCAGCGGCACGTTGAGCTAATGCCACTTTCCATGTGTGATAATATCTCATTGCACAAGAATGTCAATTGTACTGCGCTGAATGTATACGAGTCTTTGTTGTACTGAGAATTAAAACTCACACGTAGAAGGAAGAGTTCTTCTACACGCAGTGGTGTAGACGAAAAATTGTAAGTAAAATCTGCTTCAAGTACAGTACGTATATAAATTATGTTAAGCGCTATTTTCAACTTATATTTTAAGGATATATATTACAACTAGACACGGAAAGGAACGAAAGATTAAAAAAAAACTTTCGTGAAGTAATTCAACGATCGAATTAAGTCTGCCATTGAGCAACGACAATTCAATCACGGTTCTTGAGAAACTAGGAGATTAATACTAGACGGCTACAAATGATGCAAGAAGTTTTCGAAGGATAAATGTAGCTGAATATGGACAGGAATAATGGAAGAAATTACAGACGGGATATAGATCATTAGTATGATATGGAAAGATTATATGATTAGCCCATAGTTTGGTTGCATTGTGATAACAGTGTTATTAAGTTAGTAGCGAAAAAAGGACCGACTATACCGTAAATGTTTTCCAACTAACCGACTAAGGGAAGATCTCAAAAGAACCTAAAATCGATTCTTTATTTGTCTCAACGATCAGATCACCAGTCTCAGATTAAAGGTAACGCTCCTTCGGAGGTTGGAATGTAATGGGTTCCATAATTTTTTTCAGTAGGCAATCGTGAAAATATTAGTAATGATACACCCGAACCTAGGAATACTATACTACTCTGTATGTACGCCTTAGTGAGCAACAAGGACTACAATTAAATGCATATTTGATAGCCTCGAGTGTTAACACACAGCAGACTTTTTTTAAACAATATATCCGTAAGAACACAACTCCTTGGAGTAAACAGTTATTATCAAGCTCACGAACAAGACATAATTCTCAATACACAAAGACTCGTTTACATTGAGCGCAGTCGAATTGACATTCTTGTGCAATGAGATATTATCACACATGGAAGGTGGCATTAGCTGAACGTGCCGCTGAGATGACAAAGCGTCTCCTCAAAAGTACTTTAGATCTTTTGTTATCGTAACAGAATTTGGGAATGATTTATTAATCTTGCTAACGTTATGTCTGACGTTGAGTTAATCCTCCAGAAAATTTCGTGGCCTTCATTAAGCACTGACCGATTATCATATCAATTGGAGCTTCGCTCAAAAAGACATCTTTTTTTGCGAATTATGAAGGTTCCTTGAGTTGTTAATTTTTTCCAATCGTCTGATACCGTATTTGCCTCCAGGGCTTCCATCTGTTGAGTATATTGATGTGCAAATTTTTCATAGAAAAGATGACCAGCTGATTGAGAAAAAGGAAGAATTTATTTAATAGCTTCAAATAAAGTTTCTAGTTTCCTGATGAATCTAGTCTTTTTGGAAGAATTGCAAAACGATTATGACCTTCTCTATATACACCAGGTAAAGTTGCCGGGTCGGATAAGGTTACCGTCTTAATTTTTAGGTACCCTAATATGGTTTTTGTCATGCAGTTTCATTTTTTTGTAAATGTTGCATATTGATTTCCTCACCCAGACAATGTTCAATATGATCCCAGATCCTAGATTTAGGCATCTCCTCCGAGGATTGTAAATGTTTCCATAAACACATGTAAGCGTCGCCGAACTAAGTCTAGAAGTGAGTTCTCAATGATGTTGTGTAGGCATGGACATTCAGAATTTTCACTAATGTTGTCATAGTGTACAGGATACCCGAAAGTTCCTCTATACCATTTCCTGAAATAATGTATCCAATGATGCCTAGAAATTACTGAATTGGATACCTCCTAAGGGCGTTACAACTTTGGACAGTTCAAAAATTTCTTCAGCTGAAGGTACGATTTGAGACCTTTCCAGTATAATGGCTGATCTAATGTGCTTTGTTCACTTTTCTTGAAAATATTTACTGTATGCGAAATAGTAGAATATATAGAATTAGTGCTTGATGTTCAAATATTGAAGAAATAAAGAGGCACTACACTGCTTAAATGAAAAGCAGAGGCGTGTACCTCCATTACACTATCGTTGAGGAGAAACTTTCACAAGATGAATAGTTATCCAAAGGTTGTTAGAGAATAGGTTATCGAGACGCAAGATGTGAGTGAAGATTTGATTATATCTTCCGAGTAAGACAGCATTGACACACCAAGAACATGAATGTATATCGTTAGAGGGAAGGAGGATGCCAGAATGACGAAATGTGATTCGATATTCTTATCAAGACAATGCTACAGTGATCTCATTCAAGAACTTGGATATGGAGAATTTTGAAGAGACCTGAAATTAATGACTTTTTCTGCTCTATGAAATGTGTGGCACTTAGTTACTAATCAAAGCATACAGTGAGCTGTATGAAAAGGTTGCTTTGTGATAACCAGTGTTACTAAGTTGGTAGCGAACACAGGACTGACTATACCGTTAATATTTTCTCCCTAACCGTTTAAGAGATCTCAAAAGAACCTAAAATCCATTCTTTTTTTCGCTCATGGATCAGATAACCGGTCTCAGGCCCAAAGTATCAGTACAAAATGAATGGCTTTTATTGAGAAAAACCGTAATAGACATCTCATACTTAGAATTTCGAAGGCACATTGTCCAAACTTATTTGCAAAAATATAAGACTGTACCATTAAGTGCAGGAATTCCAGCTACTTCTAAGTTCAACATTCAACAATATCGTGTAAGCGATGATGTTCGTCTTGATGGAAGAGACCATTTAGTGATTCGCTCTGAGCGCAGACGTTGTGCAGGTTCATTGAGTTCAAGCACAGTTCGTACAAAATGTTTCAAATGTAATGTGGGTTTGCGCACTGACTGCTTTTTCAATTTCCATAAAGTCATAGATAATGGGCTCCATAAACTGACAATTCCATAGTCAAAATACTGTGTTAGTTTTTGTCTTCTGGGGTGTAACAGCTGTAACACAATAAATGTTTTTGTCTTTTGCATGTGTGTTAATAACAGAACCACATGTAGAGCAAAGTCTAGAAGTGAGTTCTCAATGATCTTGAGTAGACATGGCCATTCAGCATTTTCACTAATTTTGTCATAGTGTTCAGGATACACCAAAGTTCTTCTATACCATTTCCTGACAATGTATACTTTCGTGACTAGAAATTACTTAACACGATAACCACCTAAAGGCGGTACGACTTTGGACAGTACAGAAATTTCTTCAGCTGAAGTACTATTTGAACACCTTTCCAATATATCTGATGTAATATCATAACGCATGTGCTTTGTTCACTTTTCTTGAAATATTTACTCTAAGCAGAAGAGTGGAATAAATAGCATTCGTACTTGAAGTTGAAATTTTGAAAAAATACAGAGGGACTACACTGCTTATATCAAAGGAAACGTGTGTTTCTCACCATTACAAAATCGTTATAGCGAACCTTCGAAAGATGAATAGCTATCATAAAGTTGTTTGAGAATAGGAATACGAGACGTGAGATACTATTGAAAATTTGATTAAATCTTCCGAGTAAGACTGCATTGACACACCAAGAGCATGAGGGCATTGCATTAGAGGACCAGTGGATGTTAGAATGAAGAAATGTGATACGATATTCTTATCAAGACAATGCTACCGTGATATAAGATTATTTTTTCATTCAATAACTTGAATATGAAGAATTTTCATCAAGGGACATCAGAAATCAATGGCTTTTTCTGCTGTATAAAGTTGTGGCACTTCGTTACTAATCAACGCGTACAGTGATCTTATATGAAAAGATTGTTTGATTAGCCCACAGTTTGGTTGCTTTGTGATGACCAGTGTTGTTAAGTTGGTACCTAACACAGGACTGACTATACCGTAAATGTTTTCCACCTAACCGACTACGGGAAGATCTCAAAAGAACCTAAAATCGATTCTATAATCGTCTCATCGATCAGATCACCGGTCTCAGACCCAAATTAAGTCTGCTTCGGGTACATAGCAAGAATGGGTTACATAGCAAAATTTTTCATTATGCAATCATGAAAATAATATTAATGATAGACCGGAACCTAGTGAATCCTACACAACTCTGTTTGTAAAGCATAGTGAGCAGCTGGGACGATGCATATTTGTCAGCCTCGGTTGTTAACAAACAGGATAATTTCATTAAATAATATATCTGTTAGAACACAACTCTTTGGATTAAACAGATACTATCAGGCTAAAGATCAAGAACTAGGTGAGAGCGTAATGGGTGCTAAGTAGCTTTCTTCAGCAGGAAGCACTCTCAAATAGTATTGTAGTTGCATATAAACGTGAAGTATAGCAATTACTTAATTATCATTTATAAATTAATACTTATGCATTTAGCTGATATTTTCATCTTCTTAATATAAGTCCCCTACCCTGGGCTAATTCTGTCTACCGCGGTTTCAGGTAATCAACTCTCGACAGTTTGTTGAAAGATATTCCAGTAGTTGAGTAGAATGCAGTAGTAGATTGAAGCGAATGAAAATAATGTTTGTTTGTTGAGATGTGCAAACTGAATGTGAATAATAAAAATTTATTCACGCATTCTCTTTCGAGAGGCGGTTCTACGATGGACTTCTGGGGGCTACGTGGTTATTAATACTCATACTTCGACCTACTTTTAAGAGCTCCAACCTCTGGAATGGGTTTTGGAGAAGAGTGGAAGAGTGAGTATGTGTGAATAAAAACTTATTATTTACATTCTCTTCCAGTCTTAGTGTTATCTATGACCACCAACAATGTACTATCAATTGCACTAGGTTTGATTGTTAGTGCTTCCTGGGGGGCTAGCTTCACGATTGTCGTTCAAAGTTTTTATTTGCTTCTAGTGTCCAAACTATTGCAGCACTAGTGTTAAGAGTCACTGCACTAGGAAGCACTAACGAAGCACTAACGATTGTATTAAAGGTATCATTAGCTGTTCTGAATTTGTCGGGAATTTGTCCCAGTGATATACTCTCCATGTATTTATGGGAGTTTCGTAACCAGAGGTGACACTTTGACCTAACCTCACTCAACCTCACGCTCAAAAACTCACTTCGAACTGAAATTCATTTTGACTTCACGCTCACACAACCTCACGCTCACATCACCAGTCTGACCTTACGCTCAAATAACCAGCCTGACCTCACGCTCACTCGACCACACGTTCGCATCACCAGTCTGACCTCACGATCACTCAACCTCACGCTTACATCACTTGTCGGACCTCATGTTCAAATAACCATCTTGAACTCACGCTCACTCAACCTCACGTTCGCATCACTAGTCTGACCTCACGCTCATTCAACCACACGCTCACGTCACCAGCCTTATCTCACGCTCACTTCGTGAGGCTGAGTTCAAGTTAGTTTCGAACTCCTGAGCGCCGATCTCGTGAGTTTGGACATCTGTGTGACATATAAGTGCGCATATCTACAATAATAGTAAATCAAAACCAAACCATTAGTGTTTCCTGGATGCACTAACGATGCACTAACGATTCCACCAGGATTTAAGGTTAGTGTTTTCTGGGGGTCTAAAGAGAAGTTGCACTCCAAAAGTTTCTTGGTTCTAGCGTCCAAATTATAGCAGCAATAATGATTCGACTTTATATTCTGAGAAGCACTAACAAAGTACTAACAATTACACTAAAAAGGTCATTAGCACTTTTCAATTTGGCGGGAATTTGAGCCAATTAAAAATTCCCCATGTATTCCTTATGGGAATTTCGACACACAAAACTGGCTATAGCCACACTAATTGTGAAGCACCAATGAAACTATTAGCGTTTTCTGAAAGCGCTAACGAAGCACTAACGATTGCACTAGGTTTAATCATCAGTGCTCTCTGGGCGGGGGGGGGGGTAACATGAAGTTGGCCCCCCAATTTTTTTTCATCTATTGTCTAATATAAGGAGCGCTAAGGATTGCACTAGAAGAGAGCATAAGCGCTTTTGAATTTGGCGGGAATTAGAGCCAATTAAAAATTCCCCATGTATTCCTTACGGAAATTTCCTCATATATAACTGGTCGTAGTCAAAATAATTGTGAAGCACTATTAGTGTTTTCCGGAAGTACTAACGATGCAATATCGATTGCAATAGACTTAATAGTTAGTGCTTCCTGGGGGTGCTATCGTGAAGTTGCCCCGCACCAAAGTTTTTTGCTTCTAGCGTCCAAACTATTAAAGCACTAATGTTGCGACTTGGTGTTCTAAGAAGCACTAAGCACTAACGATTGCACTAGAAGAAATCATTAGTGATTCAATGGGGAGGGGCAGGAACTCGGACGTTCCAAAGGAATTAGATTAAACAGGGGACTAGAAACATCATTTGTATTTAATTAAATTATTGCTTCCGTTTTCTCACGCAGCTGGTCATCTTTTATATGAAAAATTTGCACATCACTATACAAACCAGATGGAAGCCCTGGAGGCTAATACGGTATCAGAGGATTACTAGAACTTAACAACTCAATAAACATTCACAATTCAAAGAAAAAGAGGCCTTCTTGAGCGAAGATCCAAGTGATATAATTATCGAACAATGCTTAATGAAGGCCAAGAAATTTTCTCGGGGTTTAACTTAACGGTAGACAATGTTACCAAGATTAATTTTTCATTCCCAAATACTGTTACAGAAGATTTAAAGGACTTTTGTGGGCATCAGTTTATCATCAGATCGACATGTTAAGCTAATGCCACCTTCTTTGTGTGATAATATCTCAATTCACAAGAATGTCAATTCGACTGAGGTGAATACACAGAGTCTGTATTGTGTTGTGTTTTAAAACCCACACGTAAAAGGAAGAGTCCTTCTACACGCAATGGTGTGCACTAAAATTGGTAACTCAATTCTGCGTTAAGTACATTTATAATTTATGTTAAACTCTATTTTCTCATTATATTTTATGGATGTAAATTACAATTATGGATATAAATTAAATTACGATCCTATTTGATTCTGTCATTGAAGCCACGACAATTCCATCACAGTTCTTGAGAAACTTGGAGATCAATACTAGACTGCTTCCAATGATGCAAATAATGTTCGAAGGAGCGGAGCCAGGTGTAGCTTCTCTTACACGGTCAGGTGGAAAATATTTACGGTATAGTCAGTCCTGTGTTTCGCTATCAACTTAGTAACACTGGTCATCAGAAAGCAACGAAACTGTGGGCTAATCAAATAAGCTTTTCATATAAACACGCAGTATGCTATGATTAGTAACAGAGACACATTTCACAGAGCAGAAAAAGTTATAATTTCTGAAGTGTCTTGTTCAATATCTGCATATCCAAGTTCCAGAATGATATCACGGTAGAATTGTCTTGATAAGAATATTGTATCACATTTCGTCATTCTGACATCTTCTTCACCTCATGATCTTGGTGTGTCAATGGCTTTATATGGACAAGAATAGTGGAAGAAACTACAAACGGGAAATCTGTAGCTGTTGATGGGTCTGAATCAGTTTCAAAGACTCTTACTAGAAGACTTCATGAGCAGCCACTGATTCTTATAAGGCCACGTACAAGCAGAACTGAAAAGAAATGCTACGAAATTATTAAATTTAAAGAAACTTTAGCCTCATTAAAAGATTGCTTTCACTTTTTTCATGATGCAACAGGCTGTGACATAACATCAGATATACTCAGCAGTGTATAGTTGGCAGGCCTGGTAGAACAAGTGTAGAACATAGACATCAACAAAATTATGAATTGACAGAATTTTTTTTTTTTGTACTTAAGTTACATTGGGAGATGTTCAGTTAAGAACCGTTACTGTTAACATTACCGTGAACATTGGCAGCAGTATATATAGGTCATAATCGTATTCCAAATCATCCAAAGGGACTAGATTGAACAGGGGACTACAACCTTCTTTTAGAGACAATTAAATTAATGTTTCCGTTTTCTCACGCAGCTGGTCATCTTTTGTATAATAAATTTGCACATCACTATACACACCAGATGGAAGCCCTGAAGGCAAATACGGTATCAGGGTATACAAGAAAATAACAAATCAAGGAACATTCAAAATTCGCAGAAAAAGAGGCCTTCTTGAGCTAAGTTCCAAGTGATATGATTATCGAATAGTGCTTAATTATGGGCACGAATTTTCTCGGGTATTAACTCAACGTCAGACACAACGTCAGCAAGATTAATCCTTCATTCCCATATACTTTTACATTAAAAAAGTTCTACATAGTTGAGGTACTACGTGTATAAAAACTGCAAATTGTGATAAGAAGATCCCCTTTGGTACAAATAATGAAATTAACAATGACATTATACAATGAAATTAAGTCGGGGAGGCATCGTCTAAACACAAAGAAATTCAAGATGACGGCCATATTTCAAAATAGCTAGGCGGTCAAACTTTTTCTGTTATACGTCGCAGGAATTGAGTGTTTGGTATCGATTTATATGTTTTTGGAGTCAAGGATTGCATTTTTTGTGTTAAAAACGCGTTAGGAATTTCATATAGATAGATAGATAGATAGATATTGCATTGCGCTAAGGAATTGTTCTGACCACAAGTACAGGATTTTATATTTCTGGTTCACTTATAAACAGTAAACTCGTTGTATGAAATGCAATACCCAACTAATCCCTGTGTTTATTTTGCTTTTTAAAAATTATTTTCTTTTTCAGATTTGAGTACGTGAAGGTGGCAATCGAAAATGACAAAACGTCTCCGATTAGTTCCTGCATGTAAGCTGGAAGATAAAAAAAGAACTAAAAGTGTTGATTGGACAAAGTGTATACTGTGTCAAAAGATACCTGATGAACATTTGGTATGTTCTAATAACCCAAATGCATCTTTTCGTAACACTGGATACGCAAGCAACGCTTGCGAATAATTTAGAAAACTTTCAATATATTTGTGCCTTACCCAGTGATATGTATATAAAACTGTTTGATGAAGATAACTGTGAAGTGGAAAAAGTACTTTTGAAAGGACAAGCAAATTGGCACAATAAAATGCATTAAGTTATAACCCTACAATGTTCGAAAGAGCAAAGAAACGGAAGCTTAATGAAGGTGACAAATAGTCTACATCATTATCATATGATCGTTAATATCGATCTCTACTTCTGAAGAGATGTGCTTCTTTTGTAATGGTTCTGCAACCAGCAAGGATCAATTGTTTAATGTAACCACGTTACAAATAGATCAAAAGGTGAGGAAATGTGCCATTGAACAAGGAAATAGTGATCTACTAGCAAAACTTAATGGTGGTGATATGATTGCTCTAGATGCAAAATACCATGCAAAGTGCCTAGCAGTATTGTATAACAAGTCTCGGAGTAGTCAATTGAGATCAATTTACAATGTTCATGTATTTGAAGGGATAGTTTTTGCAGAGTTATTTTATTTCATGGAGGAAAGTATGAAGGGTTCACATGAAACGCAACCAGTTTTCAAGATGAGTGTCCTGACAAAAATGTAGAAGATGAGACTAATGCAACTACTAGGAACGGATGAGAAAATGCCACATCTTAGATTACGACAGAGGATTCTTGCACATTTCCCGTATATGACGGCACAAATGTCTGGCAAATAATATATATTAGTATATGATAAAACTGTTGGTGATACCATGTTGGAATCTTGTAAAAACGACCAAGATGAAGACGGCCTTGCTTTGTTGCGTGTTGCTAAAATAGTAAAGAAAGAAATGCTATAAAAAAGAACGCATTCAATTTTGATTTACATGCTAAAATCCAACGTAAATCTGTTCCTCACTCTGTACTTGCCAATGTGAATATGCTCTTGTATGGATCCAACATTGAAGACAATGAAGTTGTTACACAGCCATTTTTAAACAAATCGCAATTGCTTTGTTTTAATATACAATTCCGAAAACTAACTGGAAACATATTAAGGCATGAAACTGATAGAGAACCCCCGCTGCCCGTTTACTTGAGTCTTTCAATATTTGGAAAAACACACGCACAAAATCTACATTCACTTGGTCTTTCAATCTCCTATACTCGTGTCGATTGCTGGAACTCTCAACAGCGATGTGTGAACTTGTTAGGTACCAAGAAGAAAAGGCATTTTGTCCATTATTACTACGTAAAGATATATTCACAAGTGGGGCGTACGATAACATAGACCACAATCTTAGTAGTTCAACTTCGGACAGTTCCTTTCATGGGACAAGTATATCAATATTTCAAAATCCGAACTTGAATGTTTAGGAACAGTAAGGCCTACACAAGATATACAGTATGTCATAAGTAACTTCAAAAAGCGAAGTGTGCCTAGTCTTCCGGACGAGTTTGCTTTGGTGGAGCCAGCAATCCTTGTTAAAAGAAACCACTCTTCCAACTTTTTCTGATGTTACATTGAAACTCATGCTGACACCCACTGCTACGAATCAGAAGAAAGAAGAAATTGCACGGCTAAAACGTGTCATTGGCGAGGATATTGACATTGGACTTGATATATCGTGGCTGCCTACCATGCTCATAGACAAACTTGCTTCAACTATTTTGTTCCAGGAATATAATCACTTTTACCGTTATTCTATAAAGATTCATCATCAATAGCTATAAACAATAGCATCAATAACGTAATAAAACGAGTTACACAATTTCTTAAGGGAAATCAAATTCCTGTCATGGTAGTGGATCAACCACTGTTTGCGTTACTAAAGTGATTCAGTGGAACTATCAAGACATGTATGGTGAGAGAAAGTTCATGGTGATGTTTGCTGCAGAAAGCTATCTCAAAGTAACTCACATAAAGGAAGCCAGAGGAGTTCACCATGTGACTGCAGCAGCACTATACCATTTGTTGCAAGATGCTTACCTCCAGTCTGGTTCCTAGCTTGAATTTGACATTTGGTGTGAAGAGCGTGCTGCAAACAGTATCATGTTCAAATATTCACTGACTTGTCTTGATATGGAAATCCTATTGCTTCTCTTCGCTCAATTAGAGAAGACAACTACTTTTTGTACCGTGACTGCTTAAGAGATATGATTCCTTGGTTTGTTGTCCTGGATCATAATAACTATGCCCAATGGCTACCGGTCCATCTGAAAGACCTTTTGATAC
Source organism: Thermobia domestica (assembly GCF_964235325.1). Taxonomy (NCBI): domain Eukaryota; kingdom Metazoa; phylum Arthropoda; class Insecta; order Zygentoma; family Lepismatidae; genus Thermobia; species Thermobia domestica. Next base: position 226,741,436 of record NC_137462.1, read on the forward strand.
AGAGTCTCAGCTAACAGACATAAATCGCTCATTTTCTTCTGGACAGTTTGTGATAAGAATATCAAACAGAATCTTTTCAGCAATCAGCATAGACCAAGCATAACATTATATTATATATTTTTAGATAAAAATAGTGAATAATGATTTCGCCTCTGTTTCAATTTAAAAATTATATGGAATAGAAAAGCACCTATAGTATTTCCTAATTTGTTTTTAACATCAAAATTGGAATCCTTGACCTCAAAAACCTATAAATGGATACCAAACTCTCAATTCCTGCGACGAGTAATAGAAAAACTGTAACCGAGTAGCTATTTTGAAATATGGCCGCCATCTTGGATTTCTTTGATTTTAGACGATGCCTCCCCGACTTAATTTCATTCAATCACCATAAACATTATTTATACCAACGGGAATGTTCTTATCACAATTTGCTGTTTTTCGTTGTTTTCTGCGATGTAGCACCTCAACTAACAGGACTTTTGTGGACATCAGTTTATCATCAAAGCGACACGTTGAGCTAATGCCAACTTCCTTGTGTGATAATGTCTCAATGCGCAAGAATGTCAATTCGACAGAGGAGAATATGCAGAGTCTGTATTGTCTTGTGTTTTAAAACCCACACGTACAAGGAAGAGTCCTGCCACACGCAATGGTGTAGACTAAAAATGGTAAATCAATTCTGCGTTAAGTACGAATTAAATCATGTTAAACTCTATTTTCACCTTATATGTTATAGATATAAATTACAATTAGACATGGAAAGTGCCGAAAGAGAAAAATTAGCTTTCGGGAAATATCTGCCACGATCGAATTTAATTCTGCCATTGAAGCCACGACAATTCAATCACAGTTCTTGAGAAACTTGGAGATCTATACTAGACGGCTTCAAATAATGCAAACAGTTTTCGAAAGAGGATACGTAGCTGTATATGGACAACAGTATTAGAAGAAACTAGTAACAGGAAATCTGTAGCTGTTGATGGGTGTGATTCTGATCTATTAAGAATCTTGGTAGAAGACCTCATGAGCAGTTGCTAATTTTCACATAGCCATTTTCACATTTTCACATAGCTAATTTTCATATAGCCTTTAACATTTTTACAATCACAGAACTGAAAGGAAATGCTTCGAAACTATTAAATTTAAAGAAATCTTATCGTCATTAAAAGATTGCTTTCACTTTTTACACGATGCAACAGGCTGTGACACGACCTCAGCTATACTCAGGAGTGAATAGTTTGCAGCCTTCAAGTTCCTTCAAAAAGAAGAGTTCTGAAAGTTAGACAGAGTCTCCAACCAACCAAAAGTGTATCCTGACAAAGTGGTAACGTTAGAAATTCCTTATTCGCCTGTATGGAGATGGCAAAATGCACTCCCTGGTATAAGCCATAACAGATATAACAAGGAAGTAGTTACAAAGCTTCAGTATGGCCACTTTTCCCATTTCTAACTCAGCAGCTGTGCAGCATTTGGAAGTACCGCCATTCCATCAGCGAAATGGCCTAAGTATGAACCCAATCGAAAGAGGTTGTGTGTGAAAGAGGATATGCGAAGTCCAAGGACCCACATAGCTACCATCAGCTCCAACCGGATAATATTACTTACCTGTAGATAAAAAGTGACTGCAAGATAGGGTTGTGAACGAGCCACACGTGAGTGTAAAAGAGCCGATGTGAAGTATTCAAGGTTTTGTGCATTCTGCCAAGGGAGATGAAGTGAAAATGAGAGATCGGAAGACAATCTGATATAGATGATAACGAACAGCAGCTGTAAAAAAACAATATGTCATTGACAACAGCTTAATTGTTGATCCAATCAGTTATGATTATTATTTTGTGATATCGTCCCCGCTTATAGACCTAAAAGAATGGACTTAAAGACGATCTAGATGTAAATCTAAAGAGGGTATATAAACAAGGTATATAACAAGAAGGTTACATACTTTGGGATCCTTTAACACGAGCGGCTTTGGTACCCGAGGAGGAAATAAATCCGTAACAGGAGAAACCGAATTTCACGAGCTAAACCAATTCATTTAGATATAACAATCTTATACTACAGTCCCATCAATTGATGTTTATAACAATCGTTTATTGGTTGATTGTTTATGTGTCAAGATGTTGTATAGCACACGATGATTCCAAGGAATTTGACATCTGCAAGGACACTAAAAATTGTGTAGCTACAGTTTAGATTAAGAATCTCCTAAAAAGAAGCAAAGTTTAACTCTCCTTATAAGGTACGATGGTTCGAAATGCGGTACATGCAAAGACTCCTTGTTCATTTATACCCAAGAGAGGGCATAAGAATCAAAGCTCTATTACACGTCGATCCTTGTTGCTTTCAACTTATTGCCTTAGGTTTTATACGATATAAGGACAATCAACACGTACTGCTCAGTTTCTTCTACCTTTGCGACTGTAACAAACTACTTTATCAGTCAGAAGGCCACGAAGCTTAACAATTTTCGGTAACAGTTATATTACTGTTATGGACGTAGGCTTGTAAAGTAATTACATGCAGCTTATTGGCATGAACTCTAATAACAAATTCTTAGGTAATTAGGTACGAGATTACCTTGTTACAAAGGTACGCTTCTTTTGACCTGAGACACAAGTCCGGCCCATGAATTTATGATGCTAGCGGTTTAAAGAACTGATTCGCGATACAAAGTAATTATACAGGCCTGGTAGAACAGGTGTAGAACACAGACATCCACAAATTTATCAATTGACAGAATTTGCTTTGATACTTAGGTAACATTGGGAGATTTTCAGTTAATTCCACCTGAAAAATATAAAACTTCCTAGGCTCACTTTCCACACCTTCCAGCAAAAGCCCTGAATTTTCTCCCACAGTAATAGTGTTCGAGTACTTGCCCGTCCCGATGCCCAAAGAAAGTAATAGAGCCTGCTATTAACTTTCGCTTAGCTTGTAAGTTTAACTTGCGCGTAGATGAAATTTCGAGTCGTCTTTTCAATTTTGACTCACTTCATCAAGCTGCTATATTGAGAAACGCAACGTAATTATCACACTAATTTTCAGGCTATACAACCTTAAAGTCTTTCTGACTCGCACGGTTATTTTTGCACTACAAACTGCCATAACGCACACTCTTATTAAGCTTATTGTAGGATTTGATTTCTCGATCTTCTAAACGCTTTCTCACCGGTGAGTATAGTTCTGCTAAGCTCTTCCTCTGTAGCAGATTAGTTCACCAATTGTATTAGCTCAAAGGTATCTTTTCAAGACCAGAAAGCTACACCACAAAATGTACCAATTAATCGGCAGCAGTTGAGGCTTACGAAATGTACTCATCTCTAACACTGAACCAGACTGTCATTTTGCCTGGTATGAATACGAGCATATCTATCTCCGTTACCAGACCCATCCTAGATCACGAAGTAAATTCTTTTACAAAAATAGAAGCACTAAATCGTCTGTAGAATTCTGCATAGATGATCACTGCATATAGTAGATTATCATGGGAAACTGTCAAGAGTACATTTTTTGCACAGTCCAACTGAGAGCCGTTTACGTTGGTAAGAAGAAAGTCGAAGCACACTGATATGTGCATAGATCGTTAGTTCAAACTTCTTTCAGAGAACATTGTATTACCAAGTTGGAGCAAATTTCAAATATTCTATTAAGGGGAGATGTAGAGATACGTGTTATTCAGTTATCAAAAAGAATGCAATCCGTTAGCATGCACTACGCTGTAATTAACTAACATTTGTTGAAAATTTACTTTCATATGGCAAAAGATTTTAAGATTTATCTACAAGGCTGTCGACTGTGGCTATCTGCAGAAATGATGGTATTACTAATTGTAGATATCAAGATGCATTTTGTAGATAATTACAGTACGTGTTGATATCCGCCATGATACTTGCATTAGAACGAGTGGAAACGGCTCGCATGCTGAAACGGCTGGTTGAAATGGGGAAAGTGCAGCAGCTCATATAATTCTTAGGACTAGCAAATTCGAAATATTCGAGTTTAAACACTGTGACGTGTGGAGCAAGAAATCTTTAGCTGAGAAAGACTAATATCACGGTGAGCATAAGGTATAGGAAAGCGAAAGCGCGTTAAATGATGGATAAGTTGATGGGTGACTTGGGATAGGATAAGCATCCCCGTGCTTGTGAATCTTTTTCTAATATGCATCCACTATGTCAGAAATCGTCTTAAAATGAGAACGATAGCAGAGATGTCACTTGACTTCATTCTAATAGTATTCTGCTATGTCTGTAAAAAGAGATATTAATAAAAGATTATTTCGATCTCTATGTGATGCGGTGATTAAAGAAATATTTTTGAGGTGCAAGGGGATGTTCGATTTTAATTAGTGGTTTAGAGTGCTTCAAGAGCGAAAAGAATTCGAGGGTTTCATATGGAGGTTACCGCAAGGCTAAACTTATTATGCGGGGTTATGTCCTTACAACGTTGTGTAATTTAAAGGTGAGCAGTGGACATCGGCATCTATTCCTTAATTCCTAATGGCTTAAAGCCAGTAAAGTCAACAATGAATCCGATGTCGAAAGATCTCGTGTTTTGTACCTAGGTCTTAAGACAATGCAATAGTGCTTTTAGAGCTCTTTAACTCAAATTATACAATGGCGTACTATGTAAAAAACCGTGGATTTACTTCACCGTTTAATAAGACGGCGGTATCACACACGTATAGCTTTGGGAAGTAACAGCGGTTTGTTTTAGGTGTTCCCTTGCAATTTAAAAATATTGGGATACCACATGTAAAAAACAAGTATTAATTTATCAATGATTTCAAGCAATTGCTATTCTTCCCGTTTATATACAATACAATATTATTTCAGAGTGCTACCTGCTGAAGAAACCTACTTAGCACCCATAACGGTCTCACCTGGTTCTACTAATCAAAGCATACAATGACATTACTAATCAAAGCATACAATGAGATTACTAATCAAAGCCTAAAATGAGATTATATGAAAAGATTATTTGATTAGCCCACACTTTGGTTGCTTTATGATGACCAGTGTTACTAATTTGGTAGCGAACACAGGACTACCGTTAATATTTTCCACCTAACCGTATAAGGGAAGATCTCAAAGGAACCTAAATTCGATTCTATATTTGTCTCATCGATCAGATCACCGGTCTCAGACCTAAAGTAAGGCTGCTTCCGAAGTTCGAATATAATGGGCTCCATACCAAGTTTTTATCTTAACCGTAAAAATATTATTAATGATAGACCGAAATTTAGTGAATACCACACAGCTCTGTATGTAAGCTCTAGTAAGCAGCAAGGACGCTAATTAAATGCATACTTGATAGCCTCGAGTTTTAACACATAGGAGAATTTCTATAAATATTGTATCCGTAAGAACACAACTCTTTGGATTAAACAGCATCTATTAGGCTAACGATCAAGAACAAGGTGATAGCGTTATGCGTGCTAGGTAGATTTCTTCAGCAGGAAGCACTCTGAAATAGTACTGTAGTTGCATATAAACAGGAAGTATAGAAATTGCTTGATAATCATTGATAAATTAACACTTATGATTATTACATTTGGTATCACAACATTTTTCAATCCCAAGAGCCCTTCTAAAACCGCCGTATTATCTCAATGCTATATGACTGTGATACTTTAGTCTTATTATAGGGAGAAGTATATACACGGTTTATATATAGTACGTCATTGTATAATGTGAGTAAATCAGCTTTAAAAGCTATTTTGTTTTTAAACCTAGTTACAGAACACAAAAGACTGCGGCCTCAGTTTAATTGTTGAATTTCTTTACTAGCTCTAAGCTGATATCAATTAGAGAATACATGCTAATCCCGCTGATAATTTCTAAATTACACACCATTGTAAGAGGGAATTAATCCTGCATAAGCCGTATAGCCTTACCAAGCACCTCGAAATAGAACCCTCGAATTATTGGCACACCTGTTGCACTTTAAACCATTATTTAAAAATCGAACATCCCCGTCCCACATCATATTATTTCTCTAATGACCGCATCATTTAGAGATCGGTTAATGTTCGTCTTCAGACATTGTAGAATACTATTATAATGAAGTCAAGTATCATCTCTGCTTCAATTAGTATCTTTGCTAATGTTATTTTAAGCAATTTCTATTGTTCTGAATGCAGATTACAAAAAGCTTCACAATCTCGGAGATCCCTGTCCTTTCGCAAGTAACCTATCAACTTGTCCATCAAATAATGCGCTTTCTCTTTACTATACCTTATGAGCTCACCACTATATTCATTCTTTATCAGCTAAATATTTCTTGTTCCGCACATCACTAAGTTTAAACTCGAATATTTCGAATTTGCAAGTCCTAACGACAATATGACCTCCCGTACTTTTCCCATTTCAACCCGCCCGCGGTTGTACCGCATGCAAACTGATTCCATCTTTGGATCGATTAGAAATTTCTTGAGTTGAGGTACGATTTGAACACCTTTCAAGTATAAACTACCATCTATAAAAAAATTCCATGTGCCTTTAGCAACCTTGACTCATTTCATCAAGTTTCTATATTGATAACGTATCTATCACACTAATCTTCAAGCTATAAAACCTTAAAATCTTTTTGAGTCGCACGGTTTCTCTTGTACTACAGACCTCCATATCCCACAGTCATGTTCAACTTTTTGGAGTATTTGCATTTTCAATATTCTCAACGTTTTCCCACCGGTAGGTAAAGTTCTAGTAAGCTTCCCCTCTGTAGCAGATTAGTGCACCAACTGTATTAGCTTTTAGACACCTTTCATATCTGAGACGGAACGATCAACAAGAAGAATATCTCTAATCTTATTTATTAAATTAAACACTACCTTATCTTGCTGACGTGAATAGGGTTTGTATGTCTTTCCACATATTCAAAGGTATCTTCTAAAAAGGAGAAAGCTACTCCACAAAATGTACCCGATTAATCGCCAGAAGTTGAGGCTTACGAAGTGTACTCATATCTAACACTGAACCTGACTGTCTTTTGGCCTGGTATGTATGCGAGCATATCCATGGCCGTTTACCAGAACCATCCTAGATCATCAAGTAGATTCATTTACAAAAATATAAGCACCAATTCGTCTGTAAAATTCCGCATAGATAAACGCTGCATATAGTGGAATATCATGGCAAACTGCCTAGAGTACATTCCTTGCACAGTCCAGCTAAGAAGAAAGTCGAAAAACACATATATGTGCTTATATGTTAACTTTAGACTGTTTTCAGAGAATATTGCATTACCAAATTACAGACAAATTCAGACATATTATTAAGAGGAGATGTAAGAGATAAGTTTTGTTCTCTTATCAAAACGAATGCAAGCAGTTAGCATGCACATAAACTTCGAAAGATTCCTTTCACTCTGCTGAATGAGATAACTTTTATTAGTAATTATCAAACAATTTAAAACAGTACCTTTCTCTCATTTTAAATATGTCAGTACCTACCGAATTTACAGTTTGCCACATAGTTCTAACACTCGTTTCCTCCTTCTGAAACAACTCTACTTTCAGTTATAATTTTTTACATTTTAAAAAACGTATGTGGTTTCATTATATTATCAAATGTCTATAATATAATAAGAGTTTAGCAAACCTCTATTTCACATTCCCTTGTTCCTCAAGCCTTTCAATGCCCTCAACCCTCAACACTTTTTAGTTGTAAATATCACGATTCACGACAATTCTGATCTTCCATTTTATTCTTAAAGATGTCAGTAACTAACGAACGTGACAAACTCTGTTTCGCTTTATCGGATATTCTCTATTTACATTTGCAAATACGTTAAAAGCAATACAATTCCATTCTTAAATGTGTCTGTAGATATCGATCACTAGTAATCTGCTTCATCTTCGAACATTCCTTTCCCCCAACTGAGTAGAGTCTGTTTTCAATTCTAGTTATCAGACAATTTCAGTCAACTCCGTTCTATCAGATTATGCTTACATCCGTGAGTACATATTGATCACAAAGAATCTGCTTCATCTTCCAAACACTCTCTACGCCTAATTGTTAATTTCTGACAAATTATGCCGATTTGTTTTTTCATTTTATGCTTCAATATGTCAGTAATTAACGATCTGCGAAAGTCTGTGTGAGGTTTTCCAGTCGTTTCGAGATGTTGAGTGGACTCAACTTTCAGTTGTACTTATCTCATAATTTACCCTATTCCGTTGTTTTTCTTGTACGTATATAAGTCAGTAAATGGACAATGAGTGTGACAAATGAAATGAGTGTGACATATCCGCAGATGAAATGTTCCTTTTGCCCAATGAAATGGAACAAGTTTTCAATTGTAACACGCTAACAATGAACGACAATAAACGAAAATAACGTTCTATTTTTTCTTTTTTTATATTTCAGTGATTAACCATCAAGAAGAGTCTGCTACATGTTCCAAGCTAACGTTCGGCCAACTCAACGGACTCAATTTCATTAATTATATCACACAATTTAGTACAATTAACTCTTTTAACAATTGTAAATATCTGACAATGTCCGACAATCCCGCTCTTTCGTTTTATGTTTAAATATGTGGATAGCCGTCAGTAAGTTTACTTCACCGTCAGCAAGAGTCTGGTTCATTTTTGATATAGTCTCTTCGCAATAATAAATCACCTCACTTTTCAATTATAAATATCTAATATTTGAGGAAAATTCTATTTCAATTTAAGACAATACCGATCTCCCATGTTGTTCACAAATATGTTAACGAACGATCAGCAAGAGTGTGCTTTGTCTTCTAAACTCTTATTACGCTTTACTAAAATATTACAAATCTGTGAAATAACGACAATGCCGTTTTTTCTCACTTTTTAATTGTACCTGGCATTTCACAACTCCATTCTTTCATTTTATTCTAAAATATTTCAGTAACTAACGATCAGCAAAAGTTAATTCGGCTTGGAAACAATACTTTCATCCTACAGAATGGAATCACTTTTCAGTTGATAACGTCCTGGTATTTACGACGATTCCGATGTTTCATTTTCTACTATATATTTAGTAACTAACGATTAGCATGAGTCTACCTCAGCTTAAAAACACATCTTTACTATACTACATAGAATCGTCTTTAACAGTAGTTATCTGAGAATCTACGACAGTTATATTATTTCATTTAACCTAAAAGGTTTCAGTGACTATCATGAAAAGTTTTTTTTTACATACCAAAACACAGCTCAGGCATATCAGTGAAGAAACTTTTCAACCTTAAATATTCTTCAATTTACCTCATCCTTTCTCTCATGTTATTTTTAAATATGACAGTAACTAAACGATTAGCAAGAAACTACTTCAGCTTCTAAATACTCGTTTGGAGGTATTGAATAAACTCACACTTCAATTTTAAATATCTGAGTATTGTGTTATTTTTACTATATTCTTAATTATGCCTTCAGCTAGCGATCGCCAAATTTCTGTATCAGAATGCAAACACACCATTCACTTTAGAGAATGAACTAATTTTTAATACTACATATCCGATAATTTACGTGAATTCTATAATTTATTTTATTCTAAAACAGTTGATTTTACAAAGGATCATCAAGAGTCTGCTTTATACACCAAAACACACTTTTCCCATACGCAAACGACTCTCTTTTATAATGTAAATATATGATAATTTATGAGTGCTTCGTTGTTTCGTTTTATTTTTAAGTATAGCAGATACTAGCGATCAGCAAAATACTATTTCATATTCTGATTACTTGTTTCGCACTCTGAATTATCTAGTTTTTTTAATTATAAATACATGACAGTTTAGGACAATTGCGATCTATCGTTTTATCTAAAATTTGTTGGAAACTAACGATAAGAAAGATTTGATGTTATATAACATACACACCTTTCGCAGTACTCGCCCTCTTCATTTATAAACATTTGATAATTTACGACTATTTGATTCTTTTATTTTATTCTAACATACATGATTAAGTAATGATCTTCAGAAGTGTGCTTCATCTTTCAAACAGCTCTCTTAGCCATACTAAGTAGACCCACTTTCTATTGTAAATATGAAAGAGAATGAACGACAATTCCGTTCTTTTAACTAACTCTTATTCATCTCGGTAAGTAACGATCAGCAAGGTTCTACCCAAGTTTCGAAACACTCCATTCTCCTTAGTGAGTGCACTCACTCTTAAATTCCAAAAATTTTAAGAATAAATGAATTAACTGAACTGCCATAAATTGTTAGATATTTACGGTTGAAAAGGTGCTCTATTTTATAGGGCGAAACAAGAGTTTGAAACTGGTAAAAGACTAAAATCAATATTACCTTCTCACGCATTTAAATACAAGTGAGAAAACGTAATTATGGTAATGTTTCTATGATTTACCACTGAAAAGAGCTCATTAAGTAATACCAAAGGAGTGTTTAGAACCTGAAAAAGCCTCTTGTTAGTCATGTGTTAGTATAAAACGTAAGAACGGAATTGTATCAAAAAGTCAGATAATAACAATTGAAAAGTGAGGCTATTCAATAAGCCCAACGGAGTCTTTGAAAGATGTACCACATTCTTCCTATTTGTTAGTTACTGACAAACTTAAAATTGAAAGAAAGGAGCGTTTGTAAATTACATATCGACTAGCTGAACTTGTTCATTACTCAAAACACACCAAAAAGAACTAATGTCATAACGCATGTGCTTTGTTCACTTTTCTTGCATTTATTTACTGCATGCAAAAGTGTAGAAAATGTATTAGTATTAGTATAAATCTTCCGAGTAAGACAGCATTGACACACCAAGATTATTAGTGTATAGCATAAGAGGGGAAGAGGATGTCAGAATGACGAACTGTGATACGATATTCTTATCAAGACAATTCTACCGTGTTATCATTCTAGAAGTTGGATATGGAGAATTTTCATCAAGAGATTTATGAATAAATGAGTTTTTCTGGTTTTTGAAATGTGTATCACTTAGTTACTTAATAATCACTTAGAAATCAAAGCATACATTGAGTTTATATGAGAAGCTTATTTCCTTGCCCACAGTTTCGTTGCTTTCTGATGACCAGTGTTACTAAGGTGGTAGAGAGCACAGGACTGACTATACCGTAAATATTTTCCTCCTGACCGTGTACGAAAAGATCTCAAAAGAACTTAAAATCGATTCTTTATTTGGCTCATCAATCAGTTCACCGGTCTCAGACCGAAAGTAAGGCTGCTTTAGAGGTTAGAATATAATTGGTTCCATAGTAAGATTTACAGAATACAATCGGGAAAATATTATTAACGATAGACCGGAATCTAGTCAATCTTACACAACTCTGTATGTAAGCCCTAGTGAGCAGCAAGGACGCTAATAAAAGCCTAGAGTGTTAACTCACAGGAGACTTTCTTTAAATAATATATCCTTAAGAAAACAATTCTTTGGATTAAGCAGTTACTATGAGGCTATCGATCAAAATCCAGGTGAGAACGTTATGGGTGCTAAGTAGATTTCTTCAGCAGGTAGCACTCTAGAATAGTATTATAGTTGCATTTTAACGGGAAGTATAACAATTACTTGATTATAATTGTTAAATTAATATTAATTTTTTTTTACATTTGGTATCTTATCATTTTTCAATCCTAAGGGCACACCTAAAAAAAAACCGCTGATTGCTCCCAAAACTATACGTCTGTCATACCCTCGTCTTATTAAAGTGAGAAGTAAATCCACGATTTTTTAAATGCTACTCCATTGTATAACGAGAGTTAAAGAGCTCGAAAAGCACTACTGCTTCGATTTAAGACCTAGGTACACAACAGAAGTTCTTGAGGTTTTGGATTCATTTTTGGATCCCTTTACTAGCTGTAAGCCAATAGGAATCAAGTAATACATTCCGATGTCCACTGCTGACTTCAAGCTCAATATAATCTCTTAATAATATCTCCTTTCAGACGTTGTAGAATATTATTACAATGAAGTCAAGTGATGTATTTGCTAATGTTCCCATTTTAAGGCGATTTCTGACGTAGTGGATGCATATTACAAAAAGCTTCACAAGCTCGGAGATGCTTATCCTATCGCAAGTGACCCATCAACTTTTGCATCTTTTCAACGCGCTTTCTCTGCACTATACCTTATGAGCTCACTGTGATATTCATTCTTTCTCAGTTAAAGAGTTCTTGTTCCGCATGTCACAGGGTTTAAACTCGAATATTTCGAACTACCAAAACCTTAGAACAATATGAGCTGCAGTACTTTTCCCTTTTCAACCCGTCCGCTCTCATCGGTTGTACGGCATGCAAACTTATTCCAATCGTTCTAATGCAAGTATCATGGCGTATCTCGACATGTACTATTATTATCTTTTTATCTAATGCATCCTGATATCTACAATTAGTAATACCATTATTTCTGCATAAAGCCACAGTCGGCATCCTTGTAGATGAACCGTAAAACTTTTGCCATTTGAAAGTAATTTTTCCATCAGATTTTAGTCAATTACAGCGTGTAAGTTGCAATTGAAAAATCCTAATCTCACTGCGCTTCTTATCAAATATTACTATGTCTCGTTGATTGTAGTGAATGCTAACTGATTGCATTCATTTTTTTTTATAACAGAACAACACGTATCTTGACATTTCTTCTTTCTATAATATATGAATGTTTCTGTATCTTGGTAACACAATGTTCTCTGAAAACAGGCTGAAGTAAAGATCTATGCACATATCTGTGTGCTTCGACTTTCTTCTTTCCAATGCTACGGCTTTTAGTAGGACTGTGCAACGAATGTACTCTAGGTAGTTTGCAATTATATTCCGCTATATGCAGCGATCATCTATGCAGAATTCTACAGACGATTTGGTGCCTTTATTTTTGTAAAAAAAATTTACTTGAAGATCTCGGATGGCTCTGTTCAACGGCCATGGATATGCTCCCATACATACCAGGCCAAATGACAGTCTGGTTCTGTGTTAGAGATGACTACACTTTGTAAGCTTCAAATGCTGCTATTAATCGGGTACATTTTGTGGTGTAGCTTTCTGCTCATGAGAATATACGTTTGAGTCCATGGACAGGACACGCAAACTCTTTCACGTCAGCTAAATGAGGTAGTGTTGAATTTAATAAATATGATTACAGAAATTCTTCTTCTTGATCATTCCGTCTCAGATATGAAATGTGTCAAAAACCTAATACAGCTGGTGAACTATTCTGCTACAGAGGGGATGGTTAGCAGAAATTTACTCAACGGAGAGAAAACGTTTAGAAGATCGAGAAATTCAAATCCTCCATTAAGTTCATTAAAATTGTTCGATATGGCACTTTGTAGTGCAAACTAAAGCGTGCCAGCCACAAAGACATTAAGGTTCTATAGATTAGTGTGATAGATACGTTGCGTTCTCAATATAGATACTTGAGGAATTGTCAAAGTTGCAAAAGACGCCCCGACATTTTTTATAAACGCAAGTTAAACTTTCAGGCTAAGCGAAACTGATAGCAGTATCTATTACATTCGCTGGTCACCTGGCGAGCAAGTACTCGAACACTATTCCTATGGGAGAAAATTGAGGGCTTCTGCTTTAAGTTGTGGAAAGTGAGCCTAGGAAGTTTCATTTCTTTCAGGTGTACTTAACTTAAAATCTCCCAATGTGACCTACATATCAAAACAAATTCTGTCAATTGATAATTTTGTTGTTGTCTTTGTTCTACAGCTGTTCTACCAAGCCTGTATAAATACTTTCTATCGCGAATCAGTTCTTTAAACCTATAGCTTTATAAATTCTTCGCCCGGGATTGTTTCACAGACAAGAGAAGCGTGGCTGGGACTACAAGGTAATCTTGTACTTAATTACCTAAAAATATAGTAATAAAGTTTCATGCCAATAGCCTGCATTTGATTCTTTTAAAAGCTTTCGACCATAAGTGTAATATAACTGTTACGGAAAACTCTTTAGCTTCGTGGCCTTTTGACTGAAATCCAGTATGGTACAGTCGCAAGTGAACAAGCTGCTGAGCAGTACGCATTGATTGTCTTTAAGTCGTATAAAACCTAGGGCAACATGTTGAAAGCAACAGGGAGTGACGTGTACTAGTGCTTTCATTATTACGCCCCTTCTTGGTTAAAAATGTACATGGAATGTTTGCTTGTACCGCATATCAAACGTCGTTTTTTATTATCGTAAAACTTTGCTTCTTTTTAGGAGATTTGAAAACTAAACGGTACCTACACAATTTTTAGTGTCCTTGCGGATGTCAGATTCATTGGAGTCAATCCTTTGCTGTAGAACATTTTAACATATAAACAATCATACAATAAACAATTGTTATAAAAGTCAATTGAATGGTACTGTTGTATGCGAATGTTATATAAAAATGAATTGGTTTAAATCGTTAGATTTGTCCTACTAAGATTCTATTTCCTCCTCGGGTACCAAACCGCTCGTGGTAAAGGATCCGAAAATATGTAACCTTCATGTTTTATTCCTTGTTTGATACCTTCTTTTAGATTTACTTCAAGATCGTCTTTATCTCCATTATGTTAGGTCTATAAGGCGGGGACGATATCACAAAATAATAATCATAACTCATTGGAGCAACAATTAAGCCGTTGTCAATGAGATATTGGTTTTTTACAGCTGTTGTTCGTTATCATCTATATCAGATTGTCTTCCGATCTCCCATTTCTACATGGACTCCCTTGGCAGAATGCATAAAATATTGAATACTTCATATCGGCTCTTTTACACTAACATATGGTTCGTTCACAATCCTATCTTGCAGTCACTTTTTATATACAGGTAAGTAAGATTATCCGGTTGCAGCTGATGGTAGCTATGTGGGTCCCTGCAATTCGCATATCCTCTTACACACACAACCTGTTTCGATTGAGTTCATGCTTAGACCATTTCGTTCATGGAACTGTATTCATTGCTGGACAGCTGCTGTGTTAGTAATGGGAAAAGTGGCCATATTGAAGGTTTGAAACTACTTCCTTCTTATATCTGATATGACTTATTCAAGGGACGTCTTTTTTCCATCTCCATACAGGCGAATAAGAAATTTCTAACGTTACCACTTTGTCAGGATTCACATTTGGTTGGTTGAAGACTAACGTTCCCAATTCTTCTAATTGATGGAACTTGAAGGCTGCAAACTATTCACTTTTGAGTATAGCTGAGGTCGTGACACAACCTGTTGCATTATGAAAAAGTTAAAAGCAATGAAGATACATACCCTCGAATACATTCGAAGCATACCCTTTCAGTTCTGTGATTGTGAAAATGTGAAACTCTATATGAAAATTAGCTATATGAAAATGTGAAAATGGCTATGTGAAAATTAGCAACTGCTCATGAGTCTTTTACCACGATTCTAAATAGATGAGAATCAGACCCATCAACATCTTCCATTTTTCTTGTCCATATACAGCTACCTTTTGTCCTTTGATATCTGTCTGCATCATTTGAAGCCGTCTAGTATAGATCTCCAAGTTTCTCAAGAACTGTGATTGAATGTCGTGGCTTCAATGGCAGCATTAAATTCGATCATGGCAGATATTTCCACAAACCTCTTTTTTCTTTTTCGGCACTTTCCATCTCTAATTGTAATTTATATCCATAACACATAAGGTGAAAATAGAATTTAACATGATTTATTTCGTACTTAGCGCAGAATTGAATTGCCATTTTTAGTCCACTCTTTGCCGTTTTGAGGCCTCTTCCTTCTACGTTTGGGTTTTAAAACACATAGCAAAAGAGACTGCAATATTCACCGCATTCGAAATGACATTCTTGCGCATTGAGATATTATCACACATGGAAGGTGGCAATAGCTCAACTTGTCTCTCTAATGATAAACTGATTCCCACAAAAGTCCTGTAGAACTTCTGTTATCCTATTAGTATCTGGGAATGAATAATTAATCTTGCTAGCGTTGTGTCTGACGTTGAGTTAATCCCAGAGAAATTTTCGAAGCCTACATTAAACATTGTTCGATAATCATATCACTTGGATCTTCTCTCAAGAAGGCCTCTTTTTGTGTGAATTGTCAATGTTCCTTGAGTTTTAAAAGTCTCGTATGTTAACACACAGGAAACTAAGTTAATAAATCCCTAAAAACACAACTTTTTCGATTAAACAGTTTCTATCAGGCTAACGATCAAGGACAAGGTGAGAGTGTAATGGGTGTTAAGTAGATTACTTCAGCAGGAAGCACTCTTAAATAGTATTGTAGTGTTTATAAACGGGAGGTATAACAATTGCTTGATTATCATTGTTAAATTAATACTTATTTTTTTTAGGCATCAACATCATCAACATTTTTCATCCCCACGGCCCCACCTAAAACCGCTGTAAACCCTCGTCTTCTTAAAGGGAGACTTAAATCCACATCGCCATTGTATAATGTGAGTTAAGTAACTATAAAAGCACTCTTGCATTGTCTTAAGACCTAGGTACACAACACAAGATCTTACGGCTTCGGTTTCATTGTTGCTTCCTTTAAGCCATTAGGAATTAAGGAATAGATGCCGATGTCCACTGCTGACTTCTAAATTTCACAGTGTTGTAAGAAGGACATAATCCGTTTAGCCTTCCCGGTAACCCTCGAATTATTGGCGCACTTGTTGCACTCTAAACCACTAATAAAAATCGAATATCCCCTTGCACCCTCAAAATTATTTCTTTAATCACCGCATCACTTCGATATCGATATAATCTTTTATAATATCTCTTTTCAGACATTCTAGAACACTAAGAATACTATTACAATGAAGTCAAGTGACATCTCTGCTATCGTTCTCATTTTAAGACGATTTCTGACGTAGTGGATGCATATTACAAAAAGCTTCACAAGCTCGGGCATGCTTATTCTATCGCAAATACCCATCAACTTGTCCATCATTTAACGTGCTTTCTCTTTACTATACCTTATGCTCAAGTGATATTCATTCTTTCTCAGCTAAAGATTTCTTGTACCGCACGTCACAGGGTTTAAACTCGAATATTTCGAATTTGCAAGTCCTAAGGACAATATCTGCTGTCGTACTTTTGCCATTTCAACGCACGCTCTCCCGTAGGTTGTACTGCATGCAAACTGATTCCACTCGTTCTAATGCAAGTATCATGGCGGATTTCGACATCTACTGTTATTATCTTTTTATCTAAATGCATCCTGATATCTGCAATTAGTAATACCATTATTTCTGCAGAAAACCACAGTCGGCAGCCTTGTAGATAAATTTTAAATCTTTTGCCATATGAAAGTAATTTTTCAACAGATTTTAGTCAATTACATTAGTAATGCTTTTGGAGCTTTAGTCACTTCATACAATGGCGTAAAATTTAAAAAACCATGGATTCTCTTCTGGCTTTAATAAGACGAGTGTATCACAGACCTGTACCTTTGGGTACGAACAGCGTTTGGATTTACGTGGGCCCTTGTGGTGAAAAATTGTTGGGATACCAAATGTATAAAACAAGTATTAATTTATCAATGATACTCAAGCAATTTTTATACCTCCCGTTTATATGCAACTACATTACTATCTGAGAGTGGTTCTGCTGAAGAAATCTATTTAGGACTCATATCGCTCTCACCTATTTCTTAATTGTTATTCTGATAGAAACGGTTTAATCCAAAGATTTGTGAACTTACGGATATATTATTTAAAGAGAGTCTTCTGTTTGCTAACGCACGAGGCTATCAAATATGGGTTGAATTAGCGTCCTTGCAGCTCACTAGGGATTACATACAGAGTTGTGTAGAATTCACGAGGTCCCGGTGTATCATTAATAATATTTTCCCGATTGTATCCCTTATAACTTGCTATGGAACCCATTTTATTCTAACCTCCAAAGCAGCCTTAATTTTGGACTGAGACCGGTAATCTTTATGGGCCAAATAATGAGTCGAGTTTTAGTTCTTTTAAGATCTTCTCTTACACGGTTAAGTGGAAAAATTTTCCGGTGTAGTCAGTCCTGTGTTTGCTAAGAACTTTGTAATACTGGTCATCACAAAGTAACCAAACTGTGGGCTAATCAAATAACACTTTCATATAATCTCACTCTATGCTTTAATTAGTAACAAAGTGTTACACGTATCATAGAGCAGAAAAAGTCATTAATTTCAGAAGTCTCTTGTTGAAAATTCTAAATATCAAAATTCTTGAATAATATCACGGTAGCATTGTCTTCATAAGAATATCGTATCACATTTCGTCATTCCTACGTCATCTTTCCCTCTATTGATATACTCACATGTTCTTCGTGTGTCAATGCTGTCTTACTCGGAAGATTTAATCAAACTTTCACTCGCAACTCGTGTGTTGATTTAATAATTTCAAACAACCTTTGGATAGCTATTTATCTTGTGAAAGCTTCGCCACAACGATTGTGTAATGGTGAGATATAAACCTGTCCTTTTGATATAAGCAGTGTAGTCCCTCTGTATTTCTTCAATATTTCAACATCAAGTAGTAATACTTTATATTCTACTCTGCTGCATAGAGTAAATAACTGCAAGAAAATGAAAAAAGCTCATTCGTTATGACATTAGATCAGCCATTATACTCGAAAAATGTTCAAATCGTCCCTCAGCTGAAGAAATTTCTGAACGGTCCAAAGTTGTACCGGCATTAGGTGGTTTTCTTTTTAAGTAATTTCTAGGCTCCATTGGGTACGTTTTGTCAGGAAAAGGTATAGAAGAACTTTCGTGTATCCTGTACAATATTACAAATTTAGTGAAAAATGCTGAATGGCAATGCCTACTCAAAATCATTGAGAACTCACTTCTAGACTTTGCTCTGGGACCTCTACATGTGGTTTTGAAAAAGTAATCTTATTTCACGGTAGCTTTGTCTTGATAAGAATATCGTATCTCGTTTCTTCATTCTGACACTTTCCCTCTAATGCTATACATTCATTTTCTTGGTGTGTCAATGCTGTTCTCATCCTCAATCGCATCTCGCGTCTTGATCTCCTATTCTCAAACAATGTTTAGATAGCTATTCATCATGTGAGAGCTTCGGCACAACGATTTTGTAATGCTGAGATACACACCTCTCCGTTTCATATAAGCAGTGTATTGCCTTTTTATTTCTTCAACATTTCAACATCAAGTACTAATAAATACTATACATTCTACTCTTCTGCATACAGTAAATAAGTGCAAGAAAATTGAACAAAGCATTTGTGTAATCACATTAGATCAGCCATTATACTGTAAAGGTCTCAAATCGTACCTGCAGCACAAGAAATTTCTGAACTGACCAAAGTTGTATCTTTAGGAGGTGTCTACTTCAGTAATTTCTAGGCATGATTTGATACATTACGTCAGGAAATGGTATAAAAGAACTTTCGGGTATCCTGTACACTATTTCAACATTAGTGAAAAAATTGAATTTCCATGCCTACTCAACATCATTGAAAACTAACTTCTAGACTTTGGTCGCGACCCTTTTAAATGATTATGAAAGCATTTAAAACCCTCGGAGGAAATGACTAAATCTAAAATCTTGGATCTTATTGAATTCCCGACAAAATCAAATCAGCTAATGATATCTTTAATACAATCGTTAGTGCTTCCTAGAGCAGTGACACTTAACACCAGTGTTGCAATACTTTGGACACTAGAAGCAAATAAAAACTTTGAATACAAACGTGAAGTTAGGTCCCCAGGAAGCACTAACATTCAAACCTAGTGCAATTGATAGTACATTGTTGGTGGTCCTAGATAATACTAAGAGTGGAAGAGAATGTGAATAATTAGTTTTTATTCACACATACTCTCGCTTCCACTCTTCTCCAAAACCCATTCCAGATTTTGGAGCTCTTAAAAGTAGCTCTAAGTAGGAGTATTAATAACCACCGAGCCCCCAGAAGTCCATCGTAGATCCGCCTCTTGAGAAGAGAATTCGTGAATAAACACATATTATTCACATTCAGTTTGCACATTTTTAATAAACAAACATTATTTTCATTCAGTTCCATATACTACTGCATTCTACTGAACTGTAACGCCTCTTAATGTTTAAAAATAATTATTCATTTTTCAATAATTGTAAATGTTTAAGTTCAGTAATTCACCTTGAATAGAGTCAACTAGAAGTGTTTTTGTAACGAAGAAAAAACATGACCTGTGGAATATCTTTAAACAAACTGTCGAGGGTTGATTACCTGAAACCGCGGTAGCCAGAATTAGCCCAGGGTAGGAGACATATTAAAAAAATGAAAATGTCAGGTAAATGCAAAAGTTTTTTTAGTCTTGTAGCTCTTAGTTCGTATGAAAGTACTAATAGAAATATGGCCAATGAATTATGACTATTTTGTAGAACATTCTATTTTAATATCATAGGAAATTCATCTTCCGGCTTGCTTGGTTGCGAAAAGTTATAGAGTGTATTGGTATACTGTGTAAAGTATGTGTACTGTCGCTGATTGGTGAATTCTCTCGGCAGAATGCACAAAACCTTGAATACTTCATATCGGCATTTTTACACAAACATGTGGCTCGATCACAATCCTATCTTGCAGTCACCTTTTATCTACAGGTAAGTTAGATTATCCGGCTGGAGCTGATGGTAGGTGTGTGGGTCAACACCAACCTCTTTCGATTGGGTTTAGGCATAGACCATTTCGCTCCTGAGGTTGGAGGTACTTCCGAATGAATGCTGATGAGTTAGTAATGAAGTAAGTTGCCATTTTGCAGCTTTGTAACTACTTCCTTGATATAATTAATATGGCTTACAAATTTGCTCCAAGTACAGTTGGAAATGGTCTAAGCAAGAACCCAATCGATTGAGGTTGGTGTGTGAAAGAGGAATTGCGAAATCCAGTATTGACACAGCTTCCATCGGCTCTAGCCGGATAGGCTTACTTACCTGTTGATAAAAAGTGTTCGCAAGATAGCTTTGTGAACGAGACACATGTAAGTGTAAAAGAGGCGATAAGAAGTATTCAAGGTATTCTGCATTCTGACAAGGGAGTTTATTTACAAATGGCAGATCAGAAGACAATCTGATTTAAATGATGACGAACAACAGCTGTAGAAGACCAATATGTCATTGACAACGGCTTATATGATGAACCAATCTATTATGATTAATACTTTGTAATACCGTCCCCGCCTTATAGACCTAACAAAATGGACATGAAGACGAACTTGAAATTTTAAATGAAAGTGTATGGACAAGGTATAAAAGATGGTGGTGGTTAATTGTTCTGTTTACATATTTTGTAATCTTTTAAAAGAGCTGCTTTGTTACCCGAAGACATAATGAAACCGGGCTTTACATACAGAGTTGTGTGGGATTCACTAGGTACCGGGCTATCATTAATATTATTTTCACTACTGCATAATGAAGAAACTTACTATGTAACCCATTAGATTCTAACCCCGTAGCAGCCTTACTTTGGGTCTGAGACCGGTGATCTGATCGATGACACAAATAAAAAATCGATTTTAGGTGTTTTTTTGATCTACCAGTAGACGGTTAGCTGGAAAACATTTAAGGTATAGTCAGTCCTGTGTTCGCTACCAACTTAATAACACTGGTCATCACAAAGCAACCAAACTGTGGGTTAATCAAATAATCTTTTCATATAAGCTCACTGTATGCTTTGATTAGTTACAAAATGCCGCACCTTACATACAGCAGAAAAAGACATTGATTTAAGATGTCCCTTGATAAAAATTCTTAAAATTAAAGTTTTTGATGAAAAAGTAATTTTATATAACGGTAGCATTTCTTGATAAGAATATCGCACGACATTTCTTCATTGTGATATCCATCTTCGCTCTAATGCAATACACTCATGTTCTTGGTGTGCCAATGCTGTCTTACTTTAAAGATTTAATCAAATCTTCAATCGTATCTCGCATCTCGATTTCCTATATACAAACAACCTTTGTATAGCTATACATCTTACGAAGCTTCGCTACAAAAATTGTGTAATGGTGAGATACACACCTCTCATTTTGTTATAAGCAGTGTAGCCCTTTTGTATTTTTTCAAAATTTCAACATCAATTACTAATACTATATATTCTAGTCTTCTGCATACTGTAAATAACTGCAAGAAAAGTACCCCTTTGTAGCAGATTAGTTCACCAATTGTATTAACTTTTTTACACCTTTCATATATGAGACGGAATGATTAACAAGAAGAATTTCTGTAATCTTATCTACTAAATTCAACACTACCTCATTTAGCTGAGTTGAATAGAGTTTGCGTGTCCTGTCCATCGACTCAAAGGTATATTTCAAGAGCAGAAAGCTACACCACAAAATGTACCCGATTAATCGCCAGCAGTCGAGGCTTACGAAGTGTAGTCGTCTGTAACATTGAACCAGACTCTCATTTTGCCTGGTATGTAAGCGACCATATCCATCTCCGTTACCAGAGCCATCCTACATCACCATGTAAATTCTTTTACAAAAATAGACGATTCAAATTGTCTGTAGAATTCTGCATAGATGATCACTGCATATAGTAGATTTACATGGCAAACTGCCTACAGTACATTTTTTGCCAGTCCAGCTAAGAGCCGTTAACTTTGGTAAGAAGAAAGTCGAATCACACTGATATGTGCATAGATCGTTACTTCAGCCTTTTTTCAGAGAACATTGTATTACAAAATAGGACAAACAATCATATATTCTATTAAAAGGTGATGTATAGATACGTGTTGTACTCTTATCAAAACGTATGCAATCAGTTAGCATGCACTACAATCAACCAGACATACAAGCGTAGTGAGATTAGGATATTTCAATTGTAACTCACACGCTTTAATTGACTAAAATCTGTTGAAAATTTACTTTCATGTAGCAAAAGATTATAAGGTTATCTACAAGAATGACGACTGTGGCTTTCTGCAGAAACGATAGTATTCCTAATTGTATATATCAGGATGCATTTAGATAAATAGATAAAAAGAGTGCGTGTCGAGATCCGCCATGATACTTGCATTAGAATGAGTGGAAACGATTTGCATGCAGTACAACCAAAGGAAGCTTGCGTGTTGAAATTGGGAAAGTGCAGCAACTCAAATTTTCTTATTACTTGCAAATTCGAAATATTCGAGTTTAAACCCTGTGACGAGTGGACCAAGAAATCTTTAGCTGAGAAAGAATGAATATCAAGGTGAGCATAAAGTATAGTAAAGAGAAAGCGCGTTTAATGTTCGATTAGTTGATGGGTAACTTGCGATAGGATAAGCATCCCCGAGCTTATGAAGCTTTTTGTAATATGCATCCAGTACGTCAGAAATCATCTAAAAATGGGAATGATAACACAGATATCACTACCCTTCATTGTAATAGTTTTCTACAATGTCTGAAAAGAGATAATAATAAAAGATTATATCAATCTCTAAGTAATGCGGTGGTTAAAGAAATAATTTTGAGGATTCAAGGGGATGTTCGGTTTTTAAATAGTTGTTTAGAGTGCAACAAGAGCTCCAATAATTCGAGGGTTTCATATGGAGGTTACCGCAAGGTTAAACGTATTATGCCGGGCTATGTCCTCCTTACAACTCTGTGAAATTTAGTAGTCAGCAGTGGACATCGGTATCTATTAATTAATACCTAATGGCTTAAAGCTAGTAAAGGAAGTCAACAATGAATCCAATTCCCTAAAATCTTGTGTTGTGTACCTAGGTATTAAGACGTCACAATAGTGCTTTTAGAGCTCTTTACCTCACATTATACAATGGCGTACTATGTAAAAAAAACGTGGATTAACTTCTCCCTTAACAAGACGAGCGTATCACACACGTATGGTTTGGGAACTAACAGCGGTTTGTTTTAGGTGGGCCCTTGCAATTGAAATATGTTGGGATACCAAATGTAAAAAACAAGTATTAATTTATCAAGGATAATCAAGGAATTGCTATACTTCCCGTTTATATACAACTACAATATTATTTGAGTGTGTTACCTGCTGAAGAAATCTACTTAGCACCCATAACGGTCTCACCTGGTTCTACTAATCAAAGCATACAATGAGATTACTAATCAAATCATACAATGAGATAACTAATCAAAGCATACATTGAGATTATATGAAAAGATGATTTGATTAGCCCACAGTTTGGTTGCTTTCTGATGACCAGTGTTTCTAATTTGGTACCGAACACAGAACTACCGTTAATATTTTCCATTTAACCGTCTAAGGGAAGATCTCAAGAGAACCTAAAATCGATTCTATATTTGTCTCATCGATCAAATCACTGGTCTCAGACCCAAAGTAAGGCTGCTTCGGAAGTTAGAATATTCCCCATGTATTCCTTATGGGAATTTCGAGACATATAACTGGCCATATCCACACTAATTTTGAAGCACCAACAAAACTATTAGCGTTTTCTGAAAGCAATAACGATGCACTAACGATTGCACTAGGTTTAATCATCGGTGCTTTCTGCCTGGGCTAACGTGAAGTTTGCCCCCCAAATTTTTTTTGCATCTAGGGTCTACACTATTAAAACACTAATGTTTATACACGAGTTTACTTGGTGATCTAGCATGGCTCTGGTCAAGGGAGATGGATATGCTCGCATACATACCAGGCCTAATGAGAGTCTGGTTCTGTGTTAGAGATGAGTACACTTCGTAAGCCTCAACTTCTAGCGACTAATCGGCTACATTTTGTGGAGTAGCTTTCTGCTCTTGAAAAGATACCTTTGAGTCGATGGACAGGACACGCAAACCCTGTTAAATTCAGCTAAAAGAGGTAGTGTTGAATTTAATATATAAGATAACAGAAATTCTTCTTGTTAATCATTCCGTCCCATATATGAAAGGTGTCAAAAAGATAATATAATTGGTGAGCTAATCTGCTACAGACGGGAAGCTTAGCAGAACTTTACTCACCGGTGAGCAAACGTTTAGAAGATCGAGAAATTCAAATCCTGCAATAAGCTTAATAAGAGTGCGCGACATGGCAGTCTGTAGTGCAAAATGAATCGTGCGAGTCAGTTAGACCTTAAGGTTCTATAGGCTGAAGATTAGTGTAATAGATACGTTGCGTTCTCAATATAGCAGCTTGATGAAGCGGGTCAAGGTTGCAAAAGACGACTCGAAATTTTTGTCAATCGATAATTTTGTTGATGTCTGTGTTCTACACCTGTTCTACCAGGCCTCTATAATTACTGTGTATCGCGAATCTGTTCTTTAATCCGCTAGCTTCATAAATTCATCTGTCGGACTTGTCTCACAGGCCAAGAGAGGCGTGCCTGGGTCTACAAGGTAATCTCGTACCTAATTACCTAAAAATATGCTATTAGAGTATCATGCCAATAAGCTGCATGTGATTCCTTTACAAGCTTACGACCATAAGTGTAATACAATTGTTGCGGAAAATTGTTAAGCTTCGTGGCCTTCTGAGTGAAAAGCAGCTTGGTTTAATTGCAAAGGAAGAAGATGCTGAGCAGTACGTATTGATTGTCGTTATGTCGTATAAAACCTAAGGGATCGACGATGTTGAATGAAACAGGGTTCGACGTGTTATAGAGCTTTCATTCTTACGCCCCTTCTGGGATAAAAATGAACATGGAGTCTTTGCATGTACCGCATATCGAAGCATCTTTCTTTATCAAGAGAGTTAAACTTTGCTTCGTTTTAGGAGATTCTAAAACTAAACGGTAGCGAGGCGAAAGGTGTGTTTGGAAAATGGGAATGGCTTTTGTTGTTCGTTAGATACTGAAATACTTAAGAGTAATATGAATTAACTGTATTCTCTTAATTTGTCATACTTAAATTGAAATGTTGGTCAATTTAGAAGGGCCAAAGGAGTTTAAGCTGAAGTACATCCTTGCTGGTCTGTAGTTGTCTATATATTAAAAAATATATTTATACAGCGGAAATGTCGTAAATCGTCAGATATTTACAATAGAAAACTGGTTATTCAGTAAGAGAAGGGACTGTTTCAAAGGTGAAGCACACAATTTCTATTTGTTTGTTACTCTCATTTTTAAAATTAAACAAATAATAACGATATTGTCACATAGTGTAACATATTCATCTTTGAAAAACGGTTCTCCTGAGGAGAACGAAAGAAGTATTTTCAAGCTGAAGAAAATTTTTGCTGATCGGTAGTTTCCGACATATTTCAGAATCCAATATTAGAATGGAATTGTCTTAAAGTATCAGATATACTTAATTAAAAAGCGAGTCCTTTGAATGGAGTGAAAGAGTGCTTCGAAGGTGATGCAGACTGTTGTTGGTCCCTCTGAATTATCATTATTCATAGGTGCAATTCGCCAGCCCCCACCCCCGCTTGGAGTTTCGAAAAAATGCCAATCGTTTGTGCTTATTTTGTGCCGGAATGTACCGCAAAAATTTTCGTTTGTACCACTTCCGGTACGAAGTTATAATAGTTTTAAAGTGGGGGGCTGGGGAAAAGGCAGCCCCCCCCCTTGGAATTTCGAAACGAAACCTATGCCAATCGTTTGTGCTACGTTTGTGCCGGAATGTACCGGAAACATTTTCGTTTGTACCACTTCCGGTACGAAATTATAAGAGTTTTAAAGTGGGGAAGCTGGGGAAACGGCAGCCCCCCTACCTTGGAATTTCGAAACGAAACCTATGCCAATCGTTTGTGCTACGTTTGTGCCGGAATGTACTGCAAACATTTTCGTTTGTAGCACTTCCGGTACGAAGTATTAAGAGTTTTAACCCTTAATGATTCACTATCTTTTCAGTCTGTTTCCGGCACTGCTTGCAAAATAATATATCCACAGACTACCTTCCGCGTAAAATTTTCCAGAGTTGTCACAAGGAGGCAATAGCTTCTCTGGATCGCGGAAAGCATGTACACAAATAACCACAAGGAACAATACCTAAAAATAATAGTCTTCAAACGCAATAGGCAAGATCAGAGCATGTGTAGCCAAATGGTAACGAAAACTCGTTAAGGGTTAACGTGGGGAAGCTGGGGATACGGCAGCCGCCCCACCTAAGAATTTCGAAACAAAACCTATGGCAATCGTTTGTGCTACGTTTGTGCCGGATTGCACCGCAAAAATTTTCGTTTGTACCATTTCCGGTACGAAGTTATAAGGGTTTTAAAGTGGGGCACTGGAGAAACGGCAGCCTCCAAACTTGGAATTTCGAAACAAAACCTATGCCAATCGTTTGTGCTACGTTTGTGCCGCAATATACCACAAAAATCTTCGTTTGTACCACTTTCGGTACGAAGTTATAAAGGTTTTAATGTGGGGGGGGAGAGAAACGGCAGCCTCCAAACTTGGAATTTCGAAACAAAACCTATGGCAATCGTGTGTGCTACGTTTGTGCCGGAATGTACCGGAAAAATTATCGTTTGTACCACTTCCGGTACGAAGTAATAAGGGTTTTAAAGTGGAGGGCTGGAGAAACGGAAGCCTCCAACCTTGGAATTTCAAAACAAGAACTATGCCAATCGTTTGTGCTACGTTTGCAGCGTAGTGTACCGGAAAAATTTTCGTTTGTACCACTTCCGGTACGAAGTTATAATAGTTTTAAAGTGGGGGGCTGGGGAAACGGAAGCCCCCCAACCTTGGAATTTCGAAACGAAACATATGCCAATCGTTTGTGCTACGTTTGTGCCGGAATGTACTGCAAAAATTTTCGTTTGTACCACTTCCGGTACGAAGTTATAATAGTTTTAAAGTGGGGGGCTTGGTTAACGGCAGCCCCCCCTAAGAATTTCGAAACAAAACTTATGGCAATCGTTAGTGCCGGATTGTACCGCAAAATTTTTCGTTTGTACCATTTCCGGTACGAAGTTATAAGGGTTTTAAAGTGGGGGACTGGAGAAACGGCAGCCTCCAAACTTGGAATTTGGAAACAAAACCTATGCCAATCGTTTGTGCTACGTTTGATCCGGAATGTACCACAAAAATTTTCGTTAGTACCACTTCCGGTACGAAGTTATAAGGGTTTTAATGGGGGGGGGCGAGAGAAACGGATGCCTCCCAGCTTGGAATTTCGAAACAAAACCTATGGCAATCGTTTGTGCTACGTTTGTGCCGGAAGGTACCGGAAAAATTTTTGTTTTTACCACTTCCGGTACGAAGTTATAAGGGTTTTAAAGTGGGGGGCTGGAGAAACGGAAGCCTCCAACCTTTGAATTTCGAAACAAAAAATATGCCAATCGTTTGTGCTACGTTTGTGCCTGAATGTACCGGAAAAATTTTCGTTTGTACCACTTCCGGTACGAAGTTATAAGGGTTTTAAAGTGGGGGGGCTGGAGAAACGGCAGCCTCCAACCTTGGAATTTTGAAACAAAAACTATGCCAATCGTTTGTGCTAAGTTTGTGCCGGAATGTTCGGGAAAAATTTTCGTTTGTACTACTTCTGGTACGAAGTTATTATAAGGGTTTTAAAGTGGGGAGCTGGGGAAACGGCAGCCCGCCACCTAGGAATTTCAAAACAAAACCTATTGCAATCGTTTGTACTACGTTTGTGTCGGAAGATTTCCGAATCGGATTATTCAAGATTTCCGGCGGTGGGGCCAACTTTAGAAATGTCAAATTTTATACAAATAGAGGTAGAAACATGGGATTGACAGTAATCGTTAGTGCATCGTTAGCGCACTTAAACACACTAAGCACTAGTGTAAGTACTACCATATTTTGTGATTATTCAAGATTTTCGGGGGTGGGGGCAACTTCAGAAATATCAAGTTCTATACAAATAGAGGAAGAAACAAGGGGTTGACGGTAATCGTTAGTGAATCGTTATTGCACTTAAAAGCACTAAGCAGTAACGTTAGTGTTACCACATTTTGAGATTTATTCAAAATTTGTGGTGGTGGCCAACTTCAGAATAATCAAATTCCATACAAAGTGTCAGTATTATCAGGAATCAGTAATGAATGCACTAATTACTTTGTTAGTGCTTGAAGAGGGTGCAAATTCACGCTGACCACCAAAGATATTTTACTTGTAGCATCTACACTAATTAAGCACTAACGTTAGGGGTTGGTGCACGAAGAAGCACTAACGATGCACTAAGGATTGTACTGGAAATGATCATTAGTGCTTTTTAATTTGGAAGAAATTGGACACAGTGAAAAACTCCCCTTAAATTTCTTATGTGAGTTTCCTGAGATGTAACTGGCCATAACTACACTAATAGTGAAGCACTAATGAAAACGGCTGTAATTTTTTCGTTATTGGTTGAAGTGGGGCGCCAAGTTTATGAAAGCTTCCAAAGGTTTTTTTACTTGTAGGACCTACATTAATGAGGAACTAACGTTAGGTGTTAATGCATTAAGAAGCACTAACGATTTCAGTAGAAGAGGTCATTAGTGCTTTTGATTTTGGCGGAAATTTGACGCAATGAAAAATTCCACATCAATCTCTCATGGGATTTTTGTGGCATATAATTGGCCATATCTACATCAATAGTTAAGCATTAACGGAACTATGAGTGTTTTGCAGAAGCGCTAACGATACATTAACGAATGGACTTATTTTTCGTTACTGCTTGAAGTGGGAACCAAGTTCACGCTGGCCCGCAAAGGTTTCTTACTTGTAGCACCTACAGTAATGAAGTACGAAACTTAGGTGTTGGTGCACTAGGAAGCACTAATGTTACAAGGAAAGAAAACTTTCGAAATTATCGTGAACTTAGCCCCCACTACAAGCACTAACGAAAAAATTAGTTTTATACGTTAGTGCATTGTTAGTACTTCTAGAAGATACAAGTAGTTTTCGTTAGTGTTTCACCATTAGTGTAGAAATGGCCAATTATAAGTCTCAAAACTCCCATAAGAAACACATGGGGAATTATTCATTGTATCAAATTCCCATCGCATTCAAAAGCACTAATTACCTCTGTTAGTGCAATTGTTAGTGCATCGTAATTGCTTCTTAGAGCACAAACACCTAACGTTAGTGCTTCATTAGTGTAGGTGTTACAAGTAAAAAAAACTATGGGGTAGTCAGCGTAAATTTCGCACCGACACTTTAAGCACTAACGGAAAAAAGTCCAATTCGTTAGTGCTTCTATAAAGCACTAACAGTTTCGTTAGTGCTTCACTATTAGTGTAGTTATGGCCAATTACATATCACGAGACACAAGAAATTTAGGCAAATTTTTCATTCAATCAAATTTCCGCCAAATTCAAAATCACTAATGATCTCTTCTAGAGCGATCGTTAGTGCATTGTTAGTGCTTCTTAGCGCATCTACACCTAAGGTTAGTGCTTCATTAGTAAATGTTCTATTATTAAAATACCTTTTGAGGCCAGAGTGAACTTAGCGCCCCCACTTCAAGCACTAAATAAAAACTTAGTGCCATTCGTTAGTGCATTGGTAGTGCTTCTGGAAAACACTAACAATTTAGTTAGAACTTCAATATTAGTTTAGTTATGGCCAATTACATGTAACGAAACACATAATAAATTTATGGGAAATTTTTCATTGCATCAAATTTCCGTCAAATTCAAGAGTACTAATGATCTATTCTAGTGCAATCGTTGGTTCATCGTTAGTGCTTCTAGAAAACACTAACAGTTTCGTTTGTCCTTCAACATTAGTGTAGTTATGGACAATTACATGTCACTAAACTACTTAAAGACATTTATTGGGAATTTTTAATTGCATCAAATTTCCGCCATATTCAAAAGCACTAATGATATCTTCTAGTGCAATTGTTAGTGGTTGTTAGTGCACCAACCCCTAACGTTAGTACTTCATAAGTGTAGGTGCTACAGGTACAATATCTTTGGAGGGCACGGTGAACTTGCGTCAACTTCAAGCACTAACGTTAGGCACTAATTCTAGAAAGCACTAAATGTTTGTATCGAATTTGATATTTCTGAAGTTGGCCCCACCAAAAATCTTGAATAAATTCCAAAATGTGGTAATGCTAACCTTAATGCTTAGTGCATTTAAGTGCACTAACAATGCAATAACGATTGTCTTTAACTGCATGTTTCTATCTCTATTTGTATAGAATTTGATATTTCTGAAGTTGGCCCCCATCTAAAATCTTGATCAAATCCCAAAATATTGTAGCACTAACGTCAGTGTTTAGTATTTTAAGCGCACTAACGATGCACTAACGATTGCCGTTAACTCTATGTTCCTATCTCTATTTGTATAGAATTTGAAAATACTGAAGTTGACCATCCCACCGAAAATCTTGAATGAATTACAAAATATGCTAGCACCAACGATATTGCTAAGTACGTTTAGGTGCACTAACGATGCACTAACGTTTGCCATTA
The DNA here is from genome assembly GCF_964235325.1 of Thermobia domestica. NCBI lineage: Eukaryota > Metazoa > Arthropoda > Insecta > Zygentoma > Lepismatidae > Thermobia > Thermobia domestica. Next base: position 226,772,599 of record NC_137462.1, read on the forward strand.
ACCCTATGTTTCATCCCTATTTTATAAAATTTGATATTTCTGAAGTTGACCACTCCACCAAATTTTTTGAATAAATCTCAAAATATAGTAGCACTAACGTTAGTGCTTAGTGCGTTTAAGTGCACTAATGATGCACTAATGATTGCCGTTGGCAATATGTTTCTACCTTTATTTGTATAAAATTTGATATTACTGAAGTTGCCCCCCCCCCAAAAAAAAATCTTGAATAAATCCCAAAATATGATAGCACTAACGTTAGTGCTTAGTGCTTTTAAGTGCACTAACGATTGCCGTTAACTCAACGTTTCTATCTCTATATGTATAGAATTTGATGTTTCTGAAATTTGCCCCCACTTTAAAACTATTATAACTTTGTACCGGAAGTGGTACAAACGAAAATTTTTTCGGTACATTCCGGCACAAACATAGCACAAACGATTGACATAGGATTGGTTTTAATATTCCAAGTAGGGAAGCTGCCGTTTCCCCAGTCCCCCCACTTTAAAACCCTTATAACTTCGTATCGGAAGTGGTACAAACGAAAATTTTTGCGGTACATTCTGGCACAAACGTAGCACAATCGATTGGCATAGATTTGATTTGAAATTTTTAGGTGGGGGGCTGCCGTTTCCCCAGCCCCCATTTCAAAACCCTTATAACTTCGTACCGGAAGTGGTACAAACGAAAATTTTGTGATACATTCCGGCACAAACGTAGCAAAAACCGATTGGCATGTGTTTTGTTTTGAAATCCCTAGTAGGGCTGCCATTTCCCCAGCCCCCCACTTCAAAACCCTTATAACTTCGTATCGGAAGTGGTACAAACAAAAATTTTTGCGGTACATTCCGGCACAAACGTAGCACAAACGATTGCCATAGATTTAGTTTCGAAATTTTTAGGAGGGGGGCTGCCGTTTCCCCAGCTCCCACTTCAAAACCCTTATAACTTCATACCGGAAATGGTACAAAAGAAAATTTTTGCGGTACATTCCGGCACAAACGTAGCACAAATGATTGGCATAGTTTTTTTAAATTCCTAGGTGGGGGCTGTCGTTGCCCCAGCCCCCCCCACTAAAACCCTTATAACTTCGTACTGGAAGTGGTACAAACAAAAATTTTTGCGGTACATTCCTGCTCAAACGATTTTCATAGGTTTTGTTTCGAAATTTCACTTTAGGGGGGTGTCCGTTTCTCCAGCCCCCCACTTTAAAACCCTTTTAACTTCGTACCGGAAGTGGTACAAACGAAAATTTTTCCGGTACATTCAGGCACAAACCTAGCACAAACGATTGACATAAGTTTTGTTTCGAAATTCCTAGGTGAGTCTGCCGTGTCCCAGCCCCCCACTTCAATACTCTTATAATTTCGTACTGGATGTGGTACAAACGAAAACTTTTGCGGAACATTCCGGCACAAACGTAGCACAAACGATTGCCATAGGTTTTGTTTTGAAATTCCTAGTTGGCGGGCTGCCGTTTCCCCAGCTCGCCACTTTAAACCCCTTATAAATTCGTACCGGAAGTAGTACAAACGAAAATTTTTCCGGTACATTCCGGCACAAACGTAGCACAAACGATTGTCATAGGTTTTGTTTTGAAATTCCAAGTTTGGAGGCTGCAGTTTCTCCAGCCCCCCCACTTTAAAACCCTTATAACTTCGTACCGGAAGTGGTACAAACGAAAATTTTTGCGGTACATTCCGGCACAAACGTAGCACAAACAATTGCCATAGGTTTTGTTTTGAAATTCCAAGTTTGGAGGCTACAGTTTCTCCAGCCCCCCCACTTTAAAACCCTTATAACTTCGTACCGGAAGTGGTACAAACGAAAATTTTTTCAGTACATTCCGGCACAAACGTAGCACAAACGATTGCCATAGGTTTCGTTTCGAAATTCCAAGGTGGGGGGGCTGCCGTTGCCCCAACCCCCCACTTTAAAACTATTATAACTTCGTACCGGAAGTGGTACAAACGAAAAATTTTGTGGTACATTCCGGCACAAACGTAGCACAAACGATTGGCATAGGTTTTTTTTCGAAACTCCAAGGTGGGGGGGGGGGCTGGCGAAATGCACCTATTAATCATAGTATGTATTCTGAAGTTAGAATGAAGTGATTTCTTTAATCATTTATGGAAATACTAGCTGACCAGATTTTGGAGTGACATGAGTGACGCCAGTCACATTCCTTTTGCAGTTCTTTCTCTGTACTTTTTGATGTCCGTGTTATCGCTATGTCCCGTGCAATTGACAGTGGACTAGAATTAACATAAATTATTTTCCATATATTATTCTGTCTGTATATGCATACAGGTGAGTTAACTCAGTGATTATTAGATTGAACTACGAACACTCTTCAGTAGACCACTGCATTGTGTGCCGCCACCGCGGTCGTTGCGTGGGGAATTAAATCTGACTGTGTTAAGGGGAACAAGCTATTTGTCGGCGAAGGACGTTTTTTTATGATTAGCCCCAAACTAGTGACGTCATTTGTTCAAATACTTTGTGCGTACCTGTTAGTTATATACGCGCCCTCCAACTAGTATTCTACCTTCGAGACAACTTGATTGGCTGAAGATTCATCTTAACTCTTCAGGATTGTTTGGCGCAGCAACTGGATATCTACGTGGGACTATCCAAGCAATTTTTCCTCCAGTGCTAATCTCCAATTCTGCAATCCAATTCTCGTTATTCAGACCGACGAGCGATTAGGATACAATTTGTAATTCTTTATTGGCGAGGTCCCACATCATGTTTTTCAGGGAAGGTAAGGTCACAGGGAAATACTTACTGGCAGCACCACCAAGGAGAGAAATCCGAACAGTAGCCCGAACTCAAGTTGGTTACAAACAAATGGCCGCCCGAACACAACTCGAAATGGTTATAAATTGTCAGATATTTACAATTAAAAATGAATAAAAGGCCTGAAAATGGAGTAGACTCTTGGTAATCATTTGTTTCTTACTTACCTAAAAATAAAATGAATTGCCGTAAAGAATAATGTAAAATAACAGTTTTGTCTTAATTTGTCAGACATTTAAAATTCCAATATATAGGACCAAAACATTGAAACTACTTAGACTCTTCCTAATGGTTAATTGCTCAGATGTTTTCAATAAAATGGAAAAAAAGCATTTGTCGCAAATTGCCAGGAATTTACGGTTGAAAATGACTGTATGGAGAAGGAAACATGTCCTTCATGGTATAAGCCTATCACGTACAACAAAGAAGTTGTTACAAAGCTTCAATATGTCAACCTTTTCCCTACTAGCACGGCAGGTATGCAGCATTCAATTCGGATGTACCTCCAATTCGACGAGCGAAATGGTCTAAGCATTAACCCAGTCGAATGAGGTTGGAGTGTGAAAGAGGATATGCGAATTCCTTGACCCACACAGCTACCATCGGCTCCAGCCGGATAAGCTTACCTGTAGATAAGAAGTGATTGCTAGATAGGATTGTGAACGAGCCACATGTAAGTGTAGAAGAGCCAATATAATGTAATCAATTTTTTCTGCCTTCTACCAAGGGAGTTCATGTAAAATGTGATAAAGATGATGACGAACAACAGCTGTAGAGAGCCTATATGTCATTGACAACGGCATAACACTTTCGATCCGTGCGAGTATTTAAATCATTAAATCCCTGAGTCCGGCACAAAATAAAGGTTGGTTTAAAAAATATATGCCTAAGTTTTTATTTGAAACTTTTGCCACTTTGGGACATGAAAGTAGAGATACCGATCTATCATGTACTTGCTGGTTTTGTGTCCCACACAGCACCGGCCTATTTGATAGATATTTTTCCACTTTATTAGACACTGAATTACCACTCAATGTCTCTTGGCCTGTGAGACAAGTCTGGCCAATGAATTATTAAAGTTAGGGGTGTAAATCACTGATTCGCGATACCAAGAAGTTATACAAGCCTGGTAGAACAGGTGTAGAACAGAGACATCAACAAAGTAATCAAATGATCGATATATTTTTTTCCTTTTGTACTTAGGATACAATGGTAGAATTTCAGTTACACAACCTGAAAGATATAAAACTTCCTAGGCTCACTTTCCACATCTTGCAGCAGAAGCCCTGAATTTTCTACCATAGTAGTAGTGTTCGTGTACTTGCTCGTCTCGATGCCCAAAGAAAGTAATAGATACTGCTATAACTTTCGCTTAGCTTGTAAGTTTAACTTGCGTGTAAAAAAAATTTCGAGTCGTCTTTGGCAACCTTGACTCGCTTCATCAAGCTGCTATATTGAGAACGCAACGTATCTAATACACTAATCTTCAGCCTATAGAACCTTAAAACCTTACTGACTCGCACGGTTCATTTTGCACTACAGACTGCCATGTCGCGAACTCTTATTAAGCTTATTGCAGGATTTGAATTTCACGATCTTCTAAAAGTTTGCTCACCGGTGAGTAAAGCTCTGCTAAGCTTCCCCTCTGTAGCAGATTAGTTTACCAATTATATTAGCTTTTTGACACCTTTCATATATGAGACGGGAAGATTAACATGAAGAATTTCTGTTATCTTATCTATTAAATTCAACACTACCTCATTTAGCTGACTTTAATCGAGTTTGCGTGTCCTGTCCATCGACTCAAAGGTATCTTTTCAAGAGCAGAAAGCTACACCACAAAATGTACCCGATTAATCGCTAGCAGTTGAGGCTTACGAAGTGTACTCATCTCTAACACTGAACCAGACTGTCATTTGGCCTGGTATGTATGCGAGCATATCCATCTCCGTTGACCAGAGCCATGCTAGACCACCAAGTAAACTCCTTTACAAAAATAGAAGCATCAAATCGTCTGTAGAATTCTGCATAGATGATCGCTGCATATAGCGTAATATCATGGCAAACTGCCTACAGTACATTAGTAGCACAGTCCAGCTATGAACCATTAACATTTGAAAGAAGAAAGTCGAAGCACACTCATGTGTGCATAGATCGTTACTTCAACCTTTATTTCAGAGAACATTGTATTACCAAGTTACAGTAACATTCAAATATTCTATTGAGAGTAGATGTCGAGATAAGTATTGTTCTGTTATCAAAAAGGATTTAATCAGTTAGCATGCACTACAACCAACCAGACATAGAAGCGTAGTGAGATTAGGATTTTTCAATTGCAACTTACACGCTGTAATTGACTAAAATATGTTGAAAAATTACTTTCATATATCAAAAGATTTAAGGTTTATCTACAAGGCTGCCGAGTGTGGCTTTCTGCAGAAATAATGGTATTACTAATTGCAGATATCAGGAAACATTTAGATAAAAAGATGCCGAAAGTAGATGGCGACAGTAAAAGGATGCCGACAGTAGATGTCAAAATCCGCCATGATACTTGCATTAGAATGAGTGGAATCAGTTTGCATGCAGTACAACCGACGAGAGAGCGTGTGTTGAAATGGGAAAGGTACGACAGCAGATATTGCCCTTAGGACTTGCAAATTCGAAATATTCGAGTTTAAACCCTGTGACGTGCGGAACAAGAAATCTTTAGCTGAGAAAGAATGAATATCAAGGTGAGTATAAAGTATAGTAAAAAGAAAGCGCGTTAAATGATGGATAAGTTGATGGGTATTTGCGATAGAATAAGCATCCCCGAGCTTGTGAAGCTTTTTGTAATATCCATCCACTACGTGAGAAATCGTCTTAAGATGACAACATTAGCAGAGACGTCACTTGACTTCATTGTAATAGTATTCTACATTGTCAGAAAAGAGATATTAATAAAGGATTATATTAATATCGAAGTGATGCGGTGATTAAAGAAATAATTTTGAGGGTGCAAGGGGATGTTCGACTTTTAATTAGTGGTTTAGAGTGCAACAAGTGGGCCAATAATTCGAGGGTTACCGGGAAGGCTAAAGGGATTATGTCCTTCTTACAACGCTGTGAAATTTAGAAGTCAGCAGTGGACATCGGCATCTATTCCTTAATTCCTAATGGCTTAAAGCTAGTAAAGGAAGCAACAATGAAACCGAAGCCGTAAGGTCTTGTGTTGTGTACCTAGGTCTTAAGACGATGCAAGAGTGCTCTTTAAATAACACTCACATTATACAATGGCGAACCATTTAAAAAACTGTTGATTTAAGTCTCCTTTTAAGAAGACGAGGGTTTACAGCGGTTTTAGGTGGGGCCGTGGGGATGAAATTTGTTGATACCAAACGTAAAAAACATAAGTATTAATTTAACAATGTTAATCAAGCAATTGCTATACTTCCCGTTTATAAATACTACAATACTATTTGCTTCCTGCTGAAGTAATCTACTTAACACCCATAACACTCTCACCTTGTTTTTGATCGTTAGCCTGATAGAAACTGTTTAATCGGAAAAGTGGTGTTCTTACTGATTTTTTTAAACTTAGTTTCCTGTGTGTTAACATACGAGACTTTCAAATATGCATTTAATTAGCGTCATTGCTGTTCACTAGAACTTACATAGAGTTTGTAGAATTAACTGGGTTCCGGGCTCTCATTATTAATATTTTCCCGACTGCATATTGAAAAAACTTGCTATGAAACCCATTATATTCTAACCTTCGAAGGAGCCTTACTTTAAGTCTGAGACCGCTGATCTGATCGATGAAACAAATAAAGAATCGATTTTAGATTATTTTGAGGTCTTAATATAATAATCTTTCCATATAAGCTCAGTGGGCTAATATAATAATATTTCCATATAAGCTCTCTGTATGCTTTGATTAGTAACTAAGTACCACAAATTTCTTAGAGCAGAAAAAGTCTTTTATTTCACATGTCTCTTTTTGAAAATTATCCATATCCAAGTCCTTGAATGAAAAAGTAATCCTATTTCACGGTACCTTTGTCTTGATAAGAATATCGTATCTCGTTTCTTCATTCTGACATCCACTTTCCCTCTAATGCTATACATTCATTTTCTTGGTGTGTCAATGCTGTCCTCATCCTCACTCGCATCTCGCGTCTTGATCTTCTAATCTCAAACAACGTTTGGATAGCTATTCATCTTGTGAGAGCTTCGGCACAATGATTGTGTAATGCTGAGATACACACCTCTCCCTTTCATATAAGCAGATATTGTTGTATTGTTGTATTTGCGATTTCTAATTTTAATGATGTTCGTAAAGATTCACAGCTTAGTGCGGGAAAAACATGGTTTAATTTCACGAGTGTGGTGACAAAACGTGCGTGAACATCTCAGGATTGTTTTAGTGAAGTCCTCGTTTCCAATAGTTCTCGGAAACTTATTTAACTTTTAATTTACTGTTTTCTTCAGCCATAATATCGTTTCAAATACGTTACTCCTAACAATGGAAGTGATTTGTGTGTATATTAAATCGAAGTTTAAAATAGATTATTCTATTGTTAAACCGTTTCAAACATGAATGTTTGTGTACATAACCTACCATTTGTTTAATATGTCGACCGGACACGATATTAGCGCCATGCCCGGCAATGTCGACCACTCTGTGTCATTGAACTATAATGATGACCCGGGTATTCATAATTTCAATACTGATGATGGATCTGTGCATAATGATTCAGTGTGTTCTCAGTGCAACAAACTATTACTCAATGCAAGAGGCCTTGCAAACCACAACAGTAAGTGTCATCTCACTAGTACCAAAGCCAAACTCATATCGCACAATGTCACTGCCATGCTTTCACCTTCACACAATTCTACTTCACACACTACATTGAGCAACTGTATTTTTAGGTCCAACGAGATGTCAATTGAAGAATGCAATACCCTCCTTGTAAAACTCAAGTCCATAACGCCTATTCTTCATAGAGTTCCTCGAGGAGCTAGACCAGCGTTGGCTGACTCCCTCTGTCACGTTCTGCAGAATATTATATCTACTAATAACTTGCAATCGTGGAAGGAGCTCTTCTTCTTCCCCTACGTAACTCTTTGTTTACCAACAAGAACGAACAAAGTGTCCAATCTTACTACATGGGTGAAACAAAGAATCACAAGTTGGACTAATTCTCGCTGCGATGCCCTTCTTTATCGCCACCAACGACCCTCCATACCTAGCCGAGTTACAGACCCAGTCTCCTTCAACATCAAGGTTATCGAGAACAAACTTTCCAATGGTGATGTCCATGGAGCAGTCAGACTTCTCGTCTCTGATGACACTTTGGCGCCTCCAGAAGCTACAGTGCTAGATGCATTACGCAACAAACACCCTACACACAGTCATACTTTCACACCCCCTGCACTCATTGACAACGCTCCAGCCGTCCCTAGAGTTTCTGTCAAAGAAGTACAGAAAGCTTTTCGATCCTTCTCTTCCGGCTCTGCTGGAGGTATGGACAGTTTACGCCCTTCCATTCTCAAGGATCTTTTGCTGTGCCAAGACATCGATTCTACAGACCGTCTGTTAAGCACTATCAGTGATTTTCTTCACATAATCCTCACTGGAAACGTACCTACAGAAATTAGACCACTATTTTTTGGAGCGTCGCTTATAGCGTTAAGGATGAAAAGTGGTGATATACGCCCCATCGCTGTCGGTAACGTTTGGAGACGGCTTTCAGCTAAGATAGTATGCCAAAGAATTAGAGAACCGTTATCTACTTTCTTCTCAACACATCAGTTGGGAGTGTGAGTTCCTCATGGCTCAGAGGTTACAGCCCATTTCGCCCGACTGTATTATTCTCATCCCCACAAACAGGAGAAAATTTTCTTGAAACTAGATTTCCGGAATGCATTTAACGAAATTAACAGACTCTATGCTTACAGCCGTTAAAACTCATTTCCCTTATATATACACCTTCATACATCAGTGTTACTCACAGCCTATTCATCTATTTTTTGGTGAAGATATCATACTCTCCCAACGAGGTGTTCAACAAGGCGACCCCTTAGGACCTGCCTTATTTGCGTTAACACTTCACTCTATTGTCAGAAATATCAATACGGAGTTAAACATTTGGTACCTCGACGATGGGACTATAGCTGGAGACAAAGAAGATGTCCTCGAAGCTTTGTCAAAGATTCGTACTCAATCTCGTGACATTGGATTACAGCTCAATTTCTGCAAATGTGAAGTCGGTTTCCTAGGAGTCTCAAACGAACAGGCATCCGACAGAGCCTCCCTTTTAGGTGCTGCGCTACACACTGATACTCGACGCATTTTGTTATTGGACAAGATATCTAAATTAGATCTCTTCTTCACTCGCCTATCTAAGATATCTACCCACTCAGCTTTTTATCTCCTACGGGCCTCATTAGCCATTCCTAGATTGTTATATTTCCTTCGTAGTTCTCCATCCTGGAATGAGACAGATTTTTTGGAACAATATGATGAATCCATCCGACATGGCCTAGAATCTCTTCTAAACTGCTCTCTCACAGATAACTCATGGCTACAAGCATCTCTCCCTGTGGATCACGGAGGTCTAGGAATTCGTCGAGCCCTTGACTTGGCTACTCCATCTTTCCTTTCATCCATATATATCTCTATGCCTTTGATCACTTCTCTTCTTCGCCAGGATATTCATCAGGATTCAGAAGCTGAGATAAATGATTGTATCTCCCAGTGGATATCGTGCGGCGGACTCGATCTACCTGATTTTGATAAGAGAAGTTTTCAAACTTCATGGGACGCTCCTCTTATAGACTCCAGATTATCTTCTATTCTTCACTCCTCCACCAATCCTGAACATAAGGCACGTCTTCTTGCTACTTCTTCCCCTGAAGCAGGTGCCTGGTTACAAGCTATCCCATCTTCATCCCTAGGGCTGCATCTTCCCGACGAAAGTTTTCGAGTCGCTTGTGCGTTACGTTTGGGAGCAGATGTCTGTGAACAAAACCAGTGCCCTGCTTGCGGAAGTTTAGTGGATAAGAAAGGTATACATGGCCTATCATCTGTTCACAGCGCTGGCAGATACTCTCGACACTCCACTGTTAACGATCTCATTATGAGAGCCCTCATCTCCTCTGGAACGCCATCCGTGAGAGAGCCAATAGGGTGTAGTCGCTCTGATGGCAAGAGACCTGACGGAATGTCTTTGGTGCCTTGGAAACGATATGGGATTTCACTTGTACTGATACCCTAGCCCCCTCTAATCTTCCTTCATCTTCCACAAAAGCTGGGACGGTTGCAACTCGCAGAGAATATGAAAAGAGACGAAAATATAACAACCTCTTGGACAAATACCACTTCGTCACCATAGCCATTGAAACTTGTGGGTCCTGGGGTCAGGAAGGTCTAAACTTCATTAAGGAAATTGGACACCGCATAACTATTAACACAGAAGACACCCGAGCCTCATCCTATCTTATTCAAAGAATAAGTATGGCTGTGCAAAGAGGGAACGTAGCCGCGATACTAGGAACTCTCCCTCCGGGAAAAGCTTTGGACGAAATTTTCCTTTTGTAATCAATCTCCTCTCACCAAACTCCTTGTGGCATTCACTTCGAAAGTTTCCAATTTTGGACAGAATATTTGGACAGATATGGAGAATTTTCAAAAAGAGACATGTGAAATAAATTACTTTTTCTGCTCTTGAAATTTGCGTGTATTACCTCCTGCAATTCTCCTTTTCCTAAAATTGCAGGCAACCCAAACAACTCGGCGGTTGGGTTGGTTGCAACTTCGAAAGGCGTTGAAGTAAACCTCAATTTTGTCAGAAATATATCAGTGTGGGTAACTGCAAATAAGAGAGAAATAAATAACTTTCTTATGGTAAATTCCAGTTTAAAGTTCGTAGCACTTGCTTTTGGACGTGATGTTTTGTTTCTTTTTTTCAGGGAACAGAAACGTTCTGGCGTCTAAGAAAACATATCATATAATATTGCAAATTTGCAAGTGGATGTATTTACATTGCAATTTTTGCTAATAAAGATATAATGTTTGTAAAAAGTAACTTTAATTTCATTATCCTGGGGGCTCCTTCATCAGTCTTAGGGGCTCCTTATATCTCGTCGTCCCCCCCAAATATCGATATCGAAAATGTATAATGATATATTCATGTACATATATTTGCGATATCGAATGTTAATATATGATAATATAGATATCGACGATAGCGTTATCGACATAACACAGGCCTATGTCCGAGAAGTGATGCTTGAAATATATTGGAAACAACAATGAAATTCTAAATAAGTTCGCCATTTCCGTATTCAGTCTTGAGGGGGAAGAACGTGAACCCGAATAGAAATTATAAGAAAGAAAATGTTAAGATAAATGTAGGTTTTACGTTTCCTCTTCAATACAAAACTATTAAGAGAAAACTATTACTGTAATTTACCTTTTACTTCTGTTTGTGATTGTTATCACAAATCAGCGACAGTACACATACTTTACACAGTATACCAATACACTCTATAACTTTTCACAACCAAGCAAGCCCGAAGATAAATTTCCTATGATATTAAAATAGAATGTTCTACAAAATAGTCATAATTCATTGGCCATCATTCTATTAGTACTTTCATACGAACTAAGAGCTACAACACTAAAAAACCTATGCATTTACCTGATATTCTAATTTTCTTAATATAAGTCCCCTACCCTGGGCTAATTCTGGCTACCGCGGTTTCAGGTAATCAACCCTCGACAGTTTGTTGAAACATATTCCACAGTTCATGTTTTTTCTTCGTTACAAAAACACTTCTAGTTGACTCTATTCATGGTAAATTATTGAACTTAAACATTTACAATTATTGAAAAATGAATAATTATTTTTAAATCTAAAAAAGGCGTTACATTTCAGAGGAATGAAGTAGTAGATGGAAGTGAATGAAAATAATATTTGTTTTTTTAGATGTGCAAACTGAATGTGAATAATAAGTGTTTATTCACGCATTCTCTTCTCAAGAGGCGGATCTACGATGGACTTCTGGGCGCTCGGTGGTTATTAATACTCCTACTTAGAGATACTTTTAAGAGCTCCAAACTCTGGAATGGATTTTGGAGAAGAGGGGAAGAGAGAGTATGTGTGAATAAAAACTAATTATTCACATTCTCTTCCACTCTTAGGGTTATCTAGGACCACCAACAATGTACTATCAATTGCACTAGGTTTGATTGTTAGTGCTTCCTGGGGACCTATCTTCACGTTTGTATTCAAAGTTTTTATTTACTTCTAGTGTCTAAACTATTGCAACACTAGTGTTAAGTGTCACTGCTTTAGGAAGCACTAACGAAGCACTAACGATTGTATTAAAGATATCATTAGCTGTTTTGAATTTGTCGGGAATTCAATAAGATCCAAGATCCTAGATTTAGTCATCACCTCCGAGGGTTGTAAATGTATTCATAATCGTTTGTAAGGGTCTCGAGCAAAGTCTAGAAGTTAGTTTTCAATGATGTTGAGTAGGCATGAAAATTCAATTTTTTCACTAATGTTGAAATAGTGTACAGGATACCCGAAAGTTCTTCTATACCATTTCCTGACGTAATGTATCCAATCATGCCAAGAAATTACTTAAGTAGACACCTCCTAAAGGTACAACTTTGGACAGTTCAGAAATTTCTTGAGCTGCAGGTACGATTTGAGAACATTACAGTATAATGGCTGATCTAATGTGATTACACAAAAGCTTTGTTCAGTTTTCTTGCACTTATTTACTGTATGCGGAAGAGTAGAATGTATAGTATTTATTGGTACTTGATGTTAAATATTGAAGAAATAAAAAGGCAATACACTGCTTATATGAAAAGGAGAGGTGTGTATCTCAGCATTACACAATCGTTGTGCCGAAGCTCTCACAAGATGAATAGCTATCCAAACGTTGTTAGAGAATAGGAGATCAAGACGCGAGATGCGAGTGAGGATGAGGACAGCATTGACACACCAAGAAAATGAATGTATAGCATTAGAGGGAAAGTGGATGTCAGAATGAAGAAACGAGATACGATATTCTTATCAAGAGAAAGCTACCGTGAAATAAGATTACTTTTTCATTCAAGGACTTGGATATGGATAATTTTCAAAAAGAGACGTGAAATAAAGAAATTTTTCTGCTCTATGAAATTTGTGGTACTTAGTTACTAATCAAAGCATACAGTAAGCTTATATGGAAAGATTATTATATTAGCCCACTGAGCTTATATGGAAAGATTCTTATAAGACCTCAAAAAATCTAAAATCGATTCTTTATTTGTTCATCGATCAGATCAGCGGTCTCAGACCCAAAGTAAGGCTCCTTCGAAGGTTAGAATATAATGGGTTTCATAGCAAGTTTTTTCATTATCCAGTCATGAAAATATTAATAATGATAGGCCGGAACCTAGTTAATTCTACAAACTCTATGTAAGTTCTAGTGTGCAGCAATGACGCTAATTAAATGCATATTTGAAAGTCTCGTATGTTAACACACAGGAAACTAAGTTTAATAAATCCGTAAGATCACAATTTTTTTTATTAAACAGTTTCTATCAGGCTAACGATCAAGAACAAGGTGAGATTGTTATGGGTGTTAAATAGATTACTGTTACAGTATTGTAGTGTTTAATTTTATTATTTGTTTAATTTTAAATATGAGAGTAACAAACAAAAGGAAATTGTGTGCTTCACCTTTAAAACAGTCCCTTCTCTTACTGAATAACCAGTTTTCTATTGTGAATATCTGACCATTTACGACATTTCCGCCGTATAAATATATTCTTTGATATATAGACAACTACAGACCAGCAAGGATTTACTTCAGCTTAAACTTTCCTTTGGCCCTTCTAAATTGACCAACATTTCAATTTAAATATGACAAATTAAGAGAATACAATTAATTCATTTTATTCTTAATTATTTCAGTATCAAACGTAGAACAAAAGCCATCCTAATTTTCCAAACACTCCTTTCGCTTCGCTACCGTTTTGTTTTAGAACCTCCAAAAAAAGGAGCTAAGTTTAACTCTCTTGATAAACAACGATGCTTCGATATGCGTTACATGCAAAGACTCCATGTTCATTTTTATCATAGAGGGGGCGTAAGATTGAAAGCTCTATAACACGTCGATCCCTGTTACTTTCAATTTATTGCCTTAGGTTTTATACGATATAACGACGATCAATACGTACTTATCAGCATCTTCTTCCTTTGCGACTAAACCAAGCTGCTTTTCACTCAGAAGGCCACGAAGCTTAACAATTTTCCGTAAGCTTATGGTCGTAAGCTTGTAAAGGAATCACATGCAGCTTATTGGCATGATACTCTAATAGCATATTTTTAGGTAATTAGGTACGAGATTACCTTGTAGACCCAGGCACGCTACTCTTGGCCTGTGAGACAAGTCCGACCGATGAATTTATGAAGCTAGCGGTTTAAAGAACTGATTCGCGATAGAAAGTAATTATACAGGCCTGGTAGAACACATGTAGAATACAGATATTATCAAAATTATCGATTGACTAAATTTGTTTTCGTACTTAGGTCACATTGGGAGATTTTCAGTTAAGTACACCTGAAAGATATAAAACTTCCTAGGCTCACTTTCCACATCTTCCAGCAGAAGCCCTCAATTTTCTACCATAGTAATAATGTTCGTGTACTTGCTCGTCTCGATGCCCAGAGAAAGTAATAGATACTGCTATTAACTTTCGCTTAGCTTGTAAGTTTAACTTGCGTGTAAAAAAAATTTCGAGTCCTCTTTTGCAACCTTGACTCGCTTCATCAAGCTGCTATATTGAGAACGCAACGTATCTATCAAACTAATCTTCAGCCTATAGAACCCTAAAGTCTTACTGACTCGCACGGTTCATTTTGCTCTACAGACTGTCATGTCGCGCACTCTTATTAAGCTTATTGCAGGATTTGAATTTCTGGATCTTCTAAACGCTAGCTCACCGGTGAGTAAAGTTCTGCTAAGCTTCCCCTCTGTAGCAGATAAGTACATATGAGATGGGATGATTACCAAGAAGAATTTTTGTTATCTTATCTGCTAAATTCAACACTACCTCATTTAGCTACCTCAAATCGTCTGTAGAATTCTACATAGATGATCACTGCATATAGCGTAATATAATGGCAAACAGCCTACAATACATTAGTTGGTCAGTCCAGCTATGAGCCGTTAACATTGGTAAGAAAAAATTCGAAGCACACTCATGTGTGCATAGATCATTGCTTGAACCTCTTTTTTAGAGAAATTTGTATTACCAAGTTACAGAAACATTCAAATATTCTATTAAGAGGAGTTGTCGACATAAGTGTTGTTTTGTTAAAAAAGAATGTAATCAGTTAGCATGAACTACAATCAACCAGACATGGAAGCGTAGTGACATTAGGATTTTTCAATTGCAACTTACACGCTGTAATTGACAAAAATCTGTCGAAAAATTACTTTCATATGGCAAAAGATTTAAGGTTTACCTACAAGGCTGCCGACTGTGGCTTTCTGCAGAAATAATGGTATTACTAATTGCAGATATCAGGATGCATTAAGATAAAAAGATAATAACAGTTGATGTCGAAATCCGCCATGATACTTGCATTAGAACGAGTGGAATCAGTTTGCATGCAGTACAACCGAGAGAGCGTGCGTTGAAATGGGAAAAGTACGACAGCTGATATGTCCTTAGAATTTGCAAATTCGAAATATTCGAGTTTAAACAATGTGACGTGCTGAACAAGATATCTTTAGCTGAGAAAGAATGAATATCAAGGTGAGCATAAGGTATAGTAAAGATAAAGTGCCTTAAATGATGGATAAGTTGATGGGTATTTGCGATAGAATAAGCATCCCCGAGCTTGTGAAGCTTTTTGTAATATCCATCCACTACGTGAGAAATCGTCTTAAAAGGACAACATTAGCAGAGACGTCATTTGACTTCATTGTAATAGTATTTTACATTGTCTGAAAAGAGATATTAATAAAAGATTATATCAATATCGAAGTGATGCGGTGATTAAAGATATAATTTTGAGGGTGCAAGGGGATGTTTGATTTTTAATTAGTGGTTTAGAGTGCAACAAGTGGGCCAATAATTCGAGGGTTACCGGGAAGGCTAAACGGATTATTTCCTTCTCACAACGCTGTGAAATTTAGAAGTCAGCAGTGGACATCGGCATCTATTCGTTAATTTCTAATGGTTTAAAGCTAGTAAGGGAAGCAACAATGAAACCGAAGTCGTAAGTCCATGTGTTGTGTACCTAGGTCATAAGACGATGCAAGAGTGCTTTTATAGTTATTTAAATCATATTATACAATGGCGTACCATTTAAAAAAACTGTGGATTTAAGTCTCCCTTTCAGGAGACGAGGGTTTACAGCGGTTTTAGGTGGGGCCGTGAGAATGAAAAATGTTGATACCAAACGTAAAAAACAAAAGTATTAATTTTACAATGTTAATCAAGCAATTGCTATACTTCCCGTTTATAAACACTACAATACTGTAACAGTTATCTACTTAACACCCATAACACTCTCACCTTGTTCTTGATCGTTAGCCTGATAGAAACTGTTTAATAAAAAAAATTGTGATCTTACGGATTTATTAAACTTAGTTTCCTGTGTGTTAACATACGAGACTTTCAAATATGCATTTAATTAGCTTCATTGCTGCACACTAGAACTTACATAGAGTTTGTAGAATTAACTAAGTTCCGGCCTATCATTTTAATATTTTCCCGACTGGATAATGAAAAAACTTGCTATGAAACAAATTATATTCTAACCTTCGAAGGAGCCTTACTTTGGGTCTGAGACCGCTGATCTGATCGATGAACAAATAAAGAATCGATTTTAGATTATTTTGAGGTCTTAATATAATAATCTTTCCATATAAGCTCAGTGGGCTAATATAATAATCTTTCCGTATAAGCTCACTGTATGCTTTGATTAGTAACTAAGTACCACAAATTTCATAGAGAAGAAAAAGTCTTTTATTTCACGTCTCTTTTTGATAATTATCCATATCCAAGACCTTGAATGAAAAAGTAATCTTATTTCACGGTAGCTTTCTCTTGATATGAATATCGTATCTCGTTTCTTCATTCTGACATCCACTTTCCCTCTAATGCTATACATTCATTTTCTTGGTGTGTCAATGCTGTCCTCTCGCGTCTTGATCTCCTATTCTCTAACAACGTTTGGATAGCTATTCATCTTGTGAGAGCTTCGGCACAACGATTGTGTAATGCTGAGATACACACCTCTCCTTTTCATATAAGCAGTGTATTGCCTTTTTATTTCTTCAATATTTAACATCAAGTACTAATAAATACTATACATTCTACTCTTCCGCATACAGTAAATAAGTGCAAGAAAACTGAACAAAGCTTTTGTGTAATCACATTAGATCAGCCATTATACTGGAATGTTCTCAAATCGTACCTGCAGCTCAAGAAATTTCTGAACTGTCCAAAGTTGTACCTTTAGGAGGTGTCTACTTAAGTAATTTCTTGGCATGATTGGATACATTACGTCAGAAAATGGTATAGAAGAACTTTCGGGTATCCTGTACACTATTTCAACATTAGTGAAAAAATTGAATTTTCATGCCTACTCAACATCATTGAAAACTAACTTCTAGACTTTGCTCGAGACCCTTACAAACGATTATGAAAACATTTACAACCCTCGGAGGTGATGACTAAATCTAGGATATTGGATCTTATTGAATTCCCGACAAATTCAAAACAGCTAATGATATCTTTAATACAATCGTTAGTGCTTCGTTAGTGCTTCCTAAATAGTGACACTTAACACTAGTGTTGCAAAAGTTTGGACACTAGAAGTAAATAAAAACTTTGAATTCAAACGTGAAGATAGGTCCCCAGGAAGCACTAACAATCAAACCTAGTGCAATTGATAGTACATTGTTGGTGGTCCTAGATAACCCTAAGAGTGTGGAAGAGAATGTGAATAATTAGTTTTTATTCACATATACTCTCTTTTCCACTCTTCCCCAAAACCCATTCCTGAGTTTGGAGCTCTTAAAAGTATCTCTAAGTAGGAGTATTAATAAACACCGAGCGCCCAGAAGTCCATCGTAGATCCGCCTCTTGAGATGAGAATGCGTGAATAAACACTTATTATTCACATTCAGTTTGCACATCTAAAAAAACAAATATTATTTTCATTCACTTCCATCTACTACTTCATTCTACTGAAATGTAACGCCTTTTTAGGTTTAAAAATAATTATTCATTTTTCAATAATTGTAAATGTTCAAGTTCAGTAATTTACCATGAATAGAGTCAACTAGAAGTGTTTTTGTAACGAAGAAAAAACATGAACTGTGGAATATGTTTCAACAAACTGTCGAGGGTTGATTACCTGAAACCGCGGTAGCCAGAATTAGCCCAGGGTATGGGACTTATATTAAGAAAATTAGAATATCAGTTAAATGCATAAGTTTTTTAGTGTTGTAGTTCTTAGTTCGTATGAAAGTACTAATAGAATGATGGCCAATGAATTATGACTATTTTGTAGAACATTCTATTTTAATATCATAGGAAATTTATCTTCCGGCTTGCTTGGTTGTGAAAAGTTATAGAGTGTATTGGTATACTGTGTAAAGTATGTGTACTGTCGCTGATTTGTGATAACAATCACAAACAGAAGTAAAAGGTAAATTACAGTAATAGTTTTCTCTTAATAGTTTTGTATTGAAAGGAAACGTAAAACCTACATTTATCTTAACATTTTCTATCTTAAAATTTCTATTCGGGTTCACGTTCTTCCCCGTCAAGACTGAATACGGAAATGGCGAACTTATTTAGAATTTCATTGTTGTTTCCAATATATTTCAAGCATCACTTCTCGGACATAGGCCTGTGTTATGTCGATAACGCTATCGTCGATATCTATATTATCATATATTAACATTCGATATCGCAAATATATGTACATGAATATATCATTATACATTTTCGATATCGATATTTGGGGGGGACGACGAGATATAAGGAGCCCCTAAGACTCATGAAGGTGCCCCCAGGATAATGAAATTAAAGTTACTTTTTACAATCATTATATCTTTATTAGCAAAAATTGCAATGTAAATACATCCACTTGCAAATTTGCAATATTATATGATATGTTTTCCTAGACGCCAGAACGTTTCTGTTCCCTGAAAAAAAGAAACAAAACATCACGTCCAAAAGCAAGTGCTACGAACTTTAAACTGAAATTTACCATAAGAAAGTTATTTATTTCTCTCTTATTTGCAGTTACCCACACTGATATATTTCTGACAAAATTGAGGTTTACTTCAACGCCTTTCGAAGTTGCAACCAACCCAACCGCCGAGTTGTTTGGGTTGCCTGCAATTTTAGGAAAAGGAGAATTGCAGGAGGTAATACACGCAAATTTCAAGAGCAGAAAAAGTAATTTATTTCACATGTCTCTTTTTGAAAATTCTCCATATCTGTCCAAATATTCTGTCCAAAATTGGAAACTTTCGAAGTGAATGCCACAAGGAGTTTGGTGAGAGGAGATTGATTACAAAAGGAAAATTTCGTCCAAAGCTTTTCCCGGAGGGAGAGTTCCTAGTATCGCGGCTACGTTCCCTCTTTGCACAGCCATACTTATTCTTTGAATAAGATAGGATGAGGCTCGGGTGTCTTCTGTGTTAATAGTTATGCGGTGTCCAATTTCCTTAATGAAGTTTAGACCTTCCTGACCCCAGGACCCACAAGTTTCAATGGCTATGGTGACGAAGTGGTATTTGTCCAAGAGGTTGTTATATTTTCGTCTCTTTTCATATTCTCTGCGAGTTGCAACCGTCCCAGCTTTTGTGGAAGATGAAGGAAGATTAGAGGGGGCTATGGTATCAGTACAAGTGAAATCCCATATCTTTTCCAAGGCACCAAAGACATTCCGTCAGGTCTCTTGCCATCAGAGCGACTACACCCTATTGGCTCTCTCACGGATGGCGTTCCAGAGGAGATGAGGGCTCTCATAATGAGATCGTTAACAGTGGAGTGTCGAGAGTATCTGCCAGCGCTGTGAACACATGATAGGCCATGTATACCTTTCTTATCCACTAAACTTCCGCAAGCAGGGCACTGGTTTTGTTCACAGACATCTGCTCCCAAACGTAACGCACAAGCGACTCGAAAACTTTCGTCGGGAAGATGCAGCCCTAGGGATGAAGATGGGATAGCTTGTAACCAGGCACCTGCTTCAGGGGAAGAAGTAGCAAGAAGACGTGCCTTATGTTCAGGATTGGTGGAGGAGTGAAGAATAGAAGATAATCTGGAGTCTATAAGAGGAGCGTCCCATGAAGTTTGAAAACTTCTCTTATCAAAATCAGGTAGATCGAGTCCGCCGCACGATATCCACTGGGAGATACAATCATTTATCTCAGCTTCTGAATCCTGATGAATATCCTGGCGAAGAAGAGAAGTGATCAAAGGCATAGAGATATATATGGATGAAAGGAAAGATGGAGTAGCCAAGTCAAGGGCTCGACGAATTCCTAGACCTCCGTGATCCACAGGGAGAGATGCTTGTAGCCATGAGTTATCTGTGAGAGAGCAGTTTAGAAGAGATTCTAGGCCATGTCGGATGGATTCATCATATTGTTCCAAAAAATCTGTCTCATTCCAGGATGGAGAACTACGAAGGAAATATAACAATCTAGGAATGGCTAATGAGGCCCGTAGGAGATAAAAAGCTGAGTGGGTAGATATCTTAGATAGGCGAGTGAAGAAGAGATCTAATTTAGATATCTTGTCCAATAACAAAATGCGTCGAGTATCAGTGTGTAGCACAGCACCTAAAAGGGAGGCTCTGTCGGATGATATAAGTTGAATTCCAGGTGCAACTTCGTTGAAAAGGGAGTAAAGGGTGTTAGCCTGTTCGTTTGAGACTCCTAGGAAACCGACTTCACATTTGCAGAAATTGAGCTGTAATCCAATGTCACGAGATTGAGTACGAATCTTTGACAAAGCTTCGAGGACATCTTCTTTGTCTCCAGCTATAGTCCCATCGTCGAGGTACCAAATGTTTAACTCCGTATTGATATTTCTGACAATAGAGTGAAGTGTTAACGCAAATAAGGCAGGTCCTAAGGGGTCGCCTTGTTGAACACCTCGTTGGGAGAGTATGTTATCTTCACCAAAAAATAGATGAATAGGCTGTGAGTAACACTGATGTATGAAGGTGTATATATAAGGGAAATGAGTTTTAACGGCTGTAAGCATAGAGTCTGTTAATTTCGTTAAATGCATTCCGGAAATCTAGTTTCAAGAAAATTTTCTCCTGTTTGTGGGGATGAGAATAATACAGTCGGGCGACATGGGCTGTAACCTCTGAGCCATGAGGAACTCACACTCCCAACTGATGTGTTGAGAAGAAAGTAGATAACGGTTCTTTAATTCTTTGGCATACTATCTTGGCTGAAAGCCCTCTCCAAACGTTACCGACAGCGATGGGGCGTATATCACCACTTTTCATCCTTAACGCTATAAGCGACGCTCCAAAAAATAGTGGTCTAATTTCTGTAGGTACGTTTCCAGTGAGGATTATGTGAAGAAAATCACTGATAGTGCTTAACAGACGGTCTCTAGAATCGATGTCTTGGCACAGCAAAAGATCCTTGAGAATGGAAGGGCGTAAACTGTCCATACCTCCAGCAGAGCCGGAAGAGAAGGATCGAAAAGCTTTCTGTACTTCTTTGACAGAAACTCTAGGGACGGCTGGAGCGTTGTCAATGAGTGCAGGGGGTGTGAAAGTATGACTGTGTGTAGGGTGTTTGTTGCGTAATGCATCTAGCACTGTAGCTTCTGGAGGCGCCAAAGTGTCATCAGAGACGAGAAGTCTGACTGCTCCATGGACATCACCATCGGAAAGTTTGTTCTCGAAAACCTTGATGTTGAAGGAGACTGGGTCTGTAACTCGGCTAGGTATGGAGGGTCGTTGGTGGCGATAAAGAAGGGCATCGCAGCGAGAATTAGTCCAACTTGTGATTCTTTGTTTCACCCATGTAGTGAGATTGGACACTTTGTTCGTTCTTGTTGGTAAACAAAGAGTTACGTAGGGGAAGAAGAAGAGCTCCTTCCACGATTGCAAGTTATTAGTAGATATAATATTCTGCAGAACGTGACAGAGGGAGTCAGCCAACGCTGGTCTAGCTCCTCGAGGAACTCTATGAAGAATAGGCGTTATGGACTTGAGTTTTACAAGGAGGGTATTGCATTCTTCAATTGACATCTCGTTGGACCTAAAAATACAGTTGCTCAATGTAGTGTGTGAAGTAGAATTGTGTGAAGGTGAAAGCATGGCAGTGACATTGTGCGATATGAGTTTGGCTTTGGTACTAGTGAGATGACACTTACTGTTGTGGATTGCAAGGCCTCCTGCATTGAGTAATAGTTTGTTGCACTGAGAACACACTGAATCATTATGCACAGATCCATCATCAGTATTGAAATTATGAATACCCGGGTCATCATTATAGTTCAATGACACAGAGTGGTCGACATTGCCGGGCATGGCGCTAATATCGTGTCCGGTCGACATATTAAACAAATGGTAGGTTATGTACACAAACATTCATGTTTGAAACGGTTTAACAATAGAATAATCTATTTTAAACTTCGATTTAATATACACACAAATCACTTCCATTGTTAGGAGTAACGTATTTGAAACGATATTATGGCTGAAGAAAGCAGTAAATTAAAAGTTAAATCAGTTTCCGAGAACTATTAGAAACGAGGACTTCACTAAAACAATCCTGAAATGTTCACGCACGTTTTGTCACCACACTCGTGAAATTAAACCAGGTTTTTCCCGCACTAAGCTGTGAATCTTTACGAACATCATTAAAATTAGAAATCGCAAATACAACAATACAACAATATCTGCTTATATGAAAGGGAGAGGTGTGTATCTCAGCATTACACAATCATTGTGCCGAAGGTCTCACAAGATGAATAGCTATCCAAACGTTGTTTGAGAATAGGAGATCAAGACGCGAGAAGCGAGTGAGGATGAGGACAGCATTGACACACCAAGAAAATGAATGTATAGCATTAGAGGGAAAGTGGATGTCAGAATGAAGAAACGAGATACGATATTCTTATCAAGACAAAGGTACCGTGAAAAAGGATTACTTTTTCATTCAAGGACTTGGATATGGATAATTTTCAAAAAGAGACATGTGAAATAAAAGACTTTTTCTGCTCTATGAAATTTGTGGTACTTAGTAACTAATCAAAGCATACAGTGAGCTTATATGGAAATATTATTATATTAGCCCACTGAGCTTATATGGAAAGATTATTATATTAAGACCTCAAAATAATCTAAAATCGATTCTTTATTTGTTTCATCGATCAGATCAGCGGTCTCAGACCTAAAGTAAGGCTCCTTCGAAGGTTAGAAAATAATGGGTTTCATAGCAAGTTTTTCAATATGCAGTCGGGAAAATGTTAATAATGAGAGCCCGGAACCTAGTTAATTCTACCAACTCTATCTAAGTTCTAGTGAACAGCAAAGACGCTAATAAAATCATATATGAAAGTCTCGTATGTTAACACACAGGAAACTAAGTTTAAAAAAATCAGTAAGAACACCACTTTTCCGATTAAACAGTTTCTATCAGGCTAACGATCAAAAACAAGGTGAGAGTGTTATGGGTGTTAAGTAGATTACTTCAGCAGGAAGCAAATAGTATTGTAGTATTTATAAACGGGAAGTATAGCAATTGCTCGATTAACATATTTAAATAAATACTTATGTTTTTTACGTTTGGTATCAACAAGTTTCATCCCCACGGCCCCACCTAAAACCGCTGTAAACCCTCGTCTTCTTAAAAGGAGACTTAACAGTTTTTTAAATGGTTCGCAATTGTATAATGTGAGTGTTATTTAAAAAGCACTCTTGCATCGTCTTAAGACCTAGGTACACAACACAAGATCTTACGGCTTCGGTTTCATTGTTGCTTCCTTTACTAGCTTTAAGCCATTAGGAATTAAGGAATAGATGCCGATGTCCACTGCTGACTTCTAAATTTCACAGCGTTGTAAGAAGGACATAATCCCTTTAGCCTTCCCGGTAACCCTCGAATTATTGGCCCACTTGTTGCACTCTAAACCACTAATTAAAGTCGAACATCCCCTTGCACCCTCAAAATTATTTCTTTAATCACCGCATCACTTCGATATTAATATAATCCTTTATTAATATCTCTTTTCTGACAATGTAGAATACTATTACAATGAAGTCAAGTGACGTCTCTGTTAATGTTGTCATCTTAAGACGATTTCTCACGTAGTGGATGGATATTACAAAAAGCTTCACAAGCTCGGCGATGCTTATTCTATCGCAAATACCCATCAACTTGTCCATCATTTAACGCGCTTTCTCTTTACTATACTTTATACTCACCTTGATATTCATTCTTTCTCAGCTAAAGATTTCTTGTTCCGCACGTCACAGGGTTTAAACTCGAATATTTCGAATTTGCAAGTCCTAAGGGCAATATCTGCTGTCGTACCTTTCCCATTTCAACGCACGCTCTCTCGTCGGTGTTACTGCATGCAAACTGATTCCACTCAATCTAATGCAAGTATCATGGCGGATTTCGACATCTACTGTCGGCATCCTTTTACTGTCGCCATCTATTTTCGGCATCTTTTTAACTAAATGCATCCTGATATCTGCAATTAGTAATACCATTATTTCTGCAGAAAGCCACAGTCGGCAGCCTTGTAGATAAACCTTAAATCTTTTGATATATGAAAGTAATTTTTCAACATATTTTAGTCAATTACAGCGTGTAAGTTGCAATTGAAAAATCCTAATCTCACTATGCTTCTATGTCAGGTTGGTTGTAGTGCATGCTAACTGATTAAATCCTTTTTGATAACAGAACAACACTTTTCTCGACATCTACTCTCAATAGAATATTTGACTGTAACTGTAACTTGGTAATACAATGTTCTCTGAAATAAAGGTTGAAGTAACGATCTAT
This sequence comes from Thermobia domestica, assembly GCF_964235325.1. Classification (NCBI taxonomy): domain Eukaryota; kingdom Metazoa; phylum Arthropoda; class Insecta; order Zygentoma; family Lepismatidae; genus Thermobia; species Thermobia domestica. The sequence goes on from NC_137462.1 coordinate 226,797,472, forward strand.
GCACACATGAGTGTGCTTCGACTTTCTTCTTTCAAATGTTAACGGCTCATAGCTGGACTGTGCTACTAATGTACTGTAGGCAGTTTGCCATGATATTACGCTATATGCAGCGATCATCTATGCAGAATTCTACAGACGATTTAATGCTTCTATTTTTGTAAAGGAGTTTACTTGGTTGTCTAGCATGGCTCTGGTCAACGGAGATGGATATGCTCGCATACATACCAGGCCAAATGACAGTCTGGTTCAATGTTAGAGATGAGTACACTTCGTAAGCCTCAACTGCTAGCGATTATTGGGGTACATTTTTTGGTGTAGCTTTCTGCTCTTGAAAAGATACCTTCGAGTCGATGGACAGGACACGCAAACTCGATTAATGTCACCTAAATGAGGTAGTGTTGAATTTAATAGATAAGATAACAGAAATTATTCATGTTAATCATCCCGTCTCATATATGAAAGGTGTCAAAAAGCTAATATAATTGGTAAACTAATCAGCTACAGAGGGGAAGCTTAGCAGAACTTTACTCACCGGTGAGCAAACTTTTAGAAGATCGTGAAATTCATATCCTGCAATAAGCTTAATAAGAGTGCGCGACATGGCAGTCTGTAGTGCAAAATGAACCGTGCGAGTCAGTAAGATTTTAAGGTTCTATAGGCTGAATATTAGTGTAATAGATACGTTGCGTTCTCAATATAGCAGCTTGATGAAGCGAGTCAAGGTTGCCAAAGACGACTCGAAATTTTTTTTACACGCAAGTTAAATTTACAAGCTAAGCGAAAGTTATAGCAGTATCTATTACTTTCTTTCGGCATCGAAACGAGCAAGTACACGAACACTATTACTATGGTAGAAAATTCAGGGCTTCTGCTGGAAGATGTGGAAAGTGAGCCTAGGAAGTTTTATATCTTTCAGGTTGTCTTAACTGAAAATCTACCATTGTATCCTAAGTACAAAAGGAAAAATAATATATCGATCATTTGATTACTTTGTTGATGTCTCTGTTCAACACCTGTTCTACCTGGCTTGTATAACTTCTTGGTATCGCGGATCAGTGATTTACACCGCTAACTTTAATAATTCATTCGCCGGACTTGTCTCACAGGCCAAGAGACATTGAGTGGTAATTCAGTGTGTAATAAAGTGGAAAAATATCTATCAAATAGGCCGGTTGCTGTGTGGGACACAAAACCAGCAAGTACATGATAGATCGCTATCTCTACTTTCATGTCCCAAAATGGCAAAAGTTTCAAATAAAAACTTAGGCATATATTTTTTAAACCAACCTTTATTTTGTGCCGGACTCAGGGATTTAATAATTGAAATACTCGCACGGATCGAAAGTGTTAAGCCGTTGTCAATGACATATAGGCTCTCTACAGCTGTTGTTCGTCATCATCTATATCACATTTTACATGAACTCCCTTGGTAGAAGGCAGAAAAAATTGATTACATTATATTGGCTCTTCTACACTTACATGTGGCTCGTTCACAATCCTATCTAGCAATCACTTCTTATCTACAGGTAAGCTTATCCGGCTGGAGCCGATGGTAGCTGTGTGGGTCAAGGAATTCGCATATCCTCTTTCACACACCAACCTCATTCGATTGGGTTAATGCTTAGACCATTTCGCTCCTCGAATGGGAGGTACATCCGATTTGAATCCTGCATACTTGCCGTGCTAGTAGGGAAAAGGTTGACATATTGAAGCTTTGTAACAACTTCTTTGTTGTACCTGATAGACTTATACCATGAAGGACATGTTTCCTTCTCCATACAGTCATTTTCAACCGTAAATTCCTGTCAATTTGCGACAAATGCTTTTTTTCACTTTATTGATAAATATCTGAGCAATTAACCATTAGGAAGAGTCTAAGTAGTTTCAATGTTTTGGTCCTATATATTGGAATTTTAAATGTCTGACAAATTAAGACAAAACTGTTATTTTACATTATTTTTTACGGCAATTCATTTTATTTTTAAGTAAATAAGAAACAAATGATTACCAAGAGTCTGCTCCATTTTCAGGCCTTTTATTCATTTTTAATTGTAAATATCTGACAATTTATAACCATTTCGAGTTGTGTTCGGGCGGCCATTTGTTTGTAACCAACTTGAGTTCGGGCTACTGTTCGGATTTCTCTCCTTGGTGGTGCTGCCAGTAAGTATTTCCCTGTGACCTTAACTTCCCTGAATAACATGATGTGGGACCTCGCCAATAAAGAGTTACAAATTGTATCCTAATCGCTCGTCGGTCTGAATAACGAGAATTGGATTGCAGAATTGGAGATTAGCACTGGAGGAAAAATTGCTTGGATAGTCCCACGTAGATATCCAGTTGCTGCGCCAAACAATCCTGAAGAGTTAAGATGAATCTTCAGCCAATCAAGTTGTCTCGAAGGTAGAATACTAGTTGGAGGGCGCGTAAATAACTAACAGGTACGCACAAAGTATTTGAACAAGTGACGTCACTAGTTTGGGGCTAATCATAAAAAAACGTCCTTCGCCGACAAATAGCTTGTTCCCCTTAACACAGTCAGATTTAATTCCCCACCCAACGACCGCGGTGGCGGCACACAATGCAGAGGTCTACTGAAGAGTGTTCGTAGTTCAATCTAATAATCACTCAGTTAACTCACCTGTATGCATATACAGACAGAATAATATATGGAAAATAATTTATGTTAATTCTAGTCCACTGTCAATTGAACGGGACATTGCGATAACACGGACATCAAAAAGTACAGAGAAGGAACTGCAAAAGGAATGTGACTGGCGTCACTCATGTCACTCCACAATCTGGTCAGCTAGTATTTCCATAAATGATTAAAGAAATCACTTCATTCTAACTTCAGAATACATACTATGAATAATAGGTGCATTTCGCCAGCCCCCCCACCTTAGGATTTCGAAAAAAAACCTATGCCAATCGTTTGTGCCGGAATGTACCACATAATTTTTCGTTTGTACCACTTCCGGTACGAAGTTATAATAGTTTTAAAGTGGGGGGTTGGGGCATCGGCAGCCCCCCCACCTTGGAATTTCGAAACGAAACCTATGCCAATCGTTGTGCTACGTTTGTGCAGGAATGTACCGGAAAAATTTTCGTTTGTACCACTTCCGGTACGATGTTATAAGGGTTTTAAAGTTGGAGGGCTGGGGAAACGGCAGCGCCCCCACCTAGAAATTTCGAAACAAAACCTATGGCAATCGTTTGTGCTACGTTTGTGCCGGAATGTACCGCAAAAATTTTCGTTTGTACCACTTCCGGTACGAAGTTACAAGGGTTTTAAAGTGGGAAGGCTGGAGAAACGGCAGCCTCCAACCTTGGAATTTCGAAACAAAACCTATGGCAATCGTTTGTGCCGAAATGCACCGCAAAAATTTTCGTTTGTACCACTTCCGGTACGAAGTTATAAGGGTTTTAAAGTGTTGGGGCTGGAGAAACGGCAGCCTCCAAACTTAGAATTTCGAAACAAAACCTATGACCATCGTTTGTGCTACGTTTGTGCCGGAATGTACCGGAAAATTTTCGTTTGTACTACTTCCGGTACGAATTTATAAGGGGTTTAAAGTGGGGAGCTGTGGAAACGGCAGCCTGCCACCTAGGAATTTCAAAACAAAACCTATGGCAATCGTTTGTGCTACGTTTGTGCCGGAATGTTCCGCAAAAATTTTCGTTTGTACGACATCCAGTACGAAATTATAAAAGTTTTGAAGTGGGGGGCTGGGACACGGCAGACTCACCTAGGAATTTCGAAACAAAACTCTGTCAATCGTTTGTGCTAGGTTTGTGCCTGAATGTACCGGAAAAATTTTCGTTTGTACCACTTCCGGTACGAAGTTAAAAGGGTTTTAAAGTGGGGGGCTGGAGAAACGGAAACCCCCTAAATTGGAATTTCGAAACAAAACCTATGCCAATCGTTTGTGCTACGTTTGTGCAGGAATGTACCGCAAATTTTTTCGTTTGTACCACTTCCAGTACGAAGTTATAAGTGTTTTAAAGTGGGGGGGCTGGGGCAACGGCAGCCCCCACGTAGGAATTTAAAAAAAACTATGCCAATCATTTGTGCTACGTTTGTGCCGGAATGTACCGCAAAAATTTTCGTTTGTACCACTTCCGGTATGAAGTTATAAGGGTTTTGAAGTGGGAGGCTGGGGAAACGGCAGCCCCCCTCCTAAAAATTTCGAAATTAATCTATGGCAATCGTTTGTGCTACGTTTGTGCCGGAATGTACCGCAAAAATTTTTGTTTGTACCATTTTTGATACGATGTTATAAGGGTTTTGAAGTGGGGGGCTGGGGAAACGGCAGCCCTCCTAGGATTTTCAAAACAAAACGCATGCCAATGGGTTTTGGTATGTTTGTGCCGGAATGTACCGCAAAAATTTTCGTTTGTTCCACTTCCGGTACGCAGTTATAAGGGTTTTGAAATGGGGGATGGAGAACGGCAGCCCCCACCTAAAAATTTCAAATCAAATCTATGCCAATCGATTGTGCTACGTTTGTGCCAGAATGTACCGCAAAAATTTTCGATTGTACCACTTCCAGTAGGAAGTTATAAAGGTTTTAAGTGGGGGGACTGGGGAAACGGCAGCTTCCCTACTTGGAATTTTAAAACCAATCCTATGTCAATCGTTTGTGCTATGTTTGTGCCGGAATGTACCGGAAAAAATTTCGTTTGTTCCACTTCCGGTACAAAGTTATAATAGTTTTAAAGTGGGGGCAAATTTCAGAAACATCAAATTCTATACATATAGAGATAGAAACATTGAGTTAACGGAAATCGTTAGTGCACTTAAAAGCACTAAGCACTAACGTTAGTGCTATCATATTTTGGGATTTATTCAAGATTTTTTTGGGGGGGGAAACTTCAGTAATATCAAAGTTTATACAAATAAAGGTAGAAACATAGTGTCAACGGCAATCATTAGTGCATCATTAGTGCACTTAAACGCACTAAGCACTAACGTTAGTGCTACTATATTTTGAGATTTATTCAAAAAATTTGGTGGAGTGGTCAACTTCAGAAATATCAAATTTTATAAAATAGGGATGAAACATAGGGTTAATGGCAAACGTTAGTGCATCGTTAGTCACTTAAACGTATTTAGCACTATCGTTGGTGCTACCATATTTTGGAATTCATTCAAGATTCTCGGTGGGATGGTCAACTTCAGTAATTTCAAATTCTATACAAATAGAGATAGGAACATAGAGTTAACGGCAATCCTTAGTGCATCGTTAGTGCGCTTAAAATACTAAACACTGACGTTAGTGCTACAATATTTTGGGATTTAATCAAGATTTTAGATGGGGGCCAACTTCAGAAATATCAAATTCCATACAAATAGAGATAGAAACATGCAGTTAAAGACAATCGTTATTGCATTGTTAGTGCACTTAAATGCACTAAGCATTAAGGTTAGCATTACCATATTTTGGGATTTATTCAAGATTTTTGGTGGGGCCAACTTAAGAAATATCAAATTCCATACAAACATTTAGTGCTTTCTAGAATTAGTGCCTAACGTTAGTGCTTGAAGTTGACGCAAGTTCACCGTGCCCTCCAAAGATATTGTACCTGTAGCACCTACACTTATGAAGTACTAACGTTAGGGGTTGGTGCACCAACAACCACTAACAATTGCACTAGAAGATATCATTAGTGCTTTTGAATATGGCGGAAATTTGATGCAATTAAAAATTCCCAATAAATGTCTTTAAGTAGTTTAGTGACATGTAATTGTCCATAACTACACTAATGTTGAAGGACAAACGAAACTGTTAGTGTTTTCTAGAAGCACTAACGATGTACCAACGATTGCACTAGAATAGATCATTAGTACTCTTGAATTTGACGGAAATTTGATGCAATGAAAAATTTCCCATAAATTTATTATGTGTTTCGTTACATGTAATTGGCCATAACTAAACTAATATTGAAGTTCTAACTAAATTGTTAGTGTTTTCCAGAAGCACTACCAATGCACTAACGAATGGCACTAAGTTTTTATTTAGTGCTTGAAGTGGGGGCGCTAAGTTCACTCTGGCCTCAAAAGGTATTTTAATAATAGAACATTTACTAATGAAGCACTAACCTTAGGTGTAGATGCGCTAAGAAGCACTAACAATGCACTAACGATCGCTCTAGAAGAGATCATTAGTGATTTTGAATTTGGCGGAAATTTGATTGAATGAAAAATTTGCCTAAATTTCTTGTGTCTCGTGATATGTAATTGGCCATAACTACACTAATAGTGAAGCACTAACGAAACTGTTAGTGCTTTATAGAAGCACTAACGAATTGGACTTTTTTCCGTTAGTGCTTAAAGTGTCGGTGCGAAATTTACGCTGACTACGCCATAGTTTTTTTTTACTTGTAACACCTACACTAATGAAGCACTAACGTTAGGTGTTTGTGCTCTAAGAAGCAATTACGATGCACTAACAATTGCAATAACAGAGGTAATTAGTGCTTTTGAATGCGATGGGAATTTGATACAATGAATAATTCCCCATGTGTTTCTTATGGGAGTTTTGAGACTTATAATTGGCCATTTCTACACTAATGGTGAAACACTAACGAAACTACTTGTATCTTCTAGAAGTACTAACAATGCACTAACGTATAAAACTATTTTGTTCGTTAGTGCTTGTAGTGGGGGCTAAGTTCACGATAATTTCGAAAGTTTTCTTTCCTTGTAACATTAGTGCTTCCTAGTGCACCAACACCTAAGTTTCGTGCTTCATTAGTGTAGGTGCTACAAGTAAGAAACCTTTGCGGGCCAGCGTGAACTTGGTTCCCACTTCAAGCAGTAACGAAAAATAAGTCCATTCGTTAATGTATCGTTAGCGCTTCTGCAAAACACTCATAGTTCCGTTAATGCTTAACTATTGATGTAGATATGGCCAATTATATGCCACAAAAATCCCATGAGAGATTTATGTGGAATTTTTCATTGCGTCAAATTTCCGCCAAAATCAAAAGCACTAATGACCTCTTCTACTGAAATCGTTAGTGCTTCTTAGTGCATTAACACCTAACGTTAGTTCTTCATTAATGTAGGTCCTACAAGTAAAAAAACCTTTGGAAGCTTTCATAAACTTGGCGCCCCACTTCAACCAATAACGAAAAAATTACAGCCGTTTTCATTAGTGCTTCACTATTAGTGTAGTTATGGCCAGTTACATCTCAGGAAACTCACATAAGAAATTTAAGGGGAGTTTTTCACTGTGTCCAATTTCTTCCAAATTAAAAAGCACTAATGATCATTTCCAGTACAATCCTTAGTGCATCGTTAGTGCTTCTTCGTGCACCAACCCCTAACGTTAGTGCTTAATTAGTGTAGGTGCTACAAGTAAAATATCTTTGGTGGTCAGCGTGAATTTGCACCCTCTTCAAGCACTAACAAAGTAACTAGTGCATTCATTACTGATTCCTGATAATACTGACACTTTGTATGGAATTTGATTATTCTGAAGTTGGCCACCACCACAAATTTTGAATAAATCTCAAAATGTGGTAACACTAACGTTACTGCTTAGTGCTTTTAAGTGCAATAACGATTCACTAACGATTACCGTCAACCCCATGTTTCTTCCTCTATTTGTATAGAACTTGATATTTCTGAAGTTGCCCCCACCCCCGAAAATCTTGAATAATCACAAAATATGGTAGTACTTACGGTAGTGCTTAGTGTGTTTAAGTGCGCTAACGATGCACTAACGATTACTGTCAATCCCATGTTTCTACCTCTATTTGTATAAAATTTGACATTTCTAAAGTTGGCCCCACCGCCGAAAATCTTGAATAATCCGATTCGAAAATCTTCCGACACAAACGTAGTACAAACGATTGCAATAGGTTTTGTTTTGAAATTCCTAGGTGGCGGGCTGCCGTTTCCCCAGCTCCCCACTTTAAAACCCTTATAATAACTTCGTACCAGAAGTAGTACAAACGAAAATTTTTCCGGAACATTCCGGCACAAACGTAGCACAAACGATTGGCATAGTTTTTGTTTCGTAATTCCAAGGTTGGAGGCTGCCGTTGCTCCAGCCCCCGACTTTAAAACCCTTATAACTTCGTACCGGAAGTGGTACAAACAAAAATTTTTCCGGTACATTCCGGAACAAACGTAGCACAAACGATTGCCATAGGTTTTGTTTCGAAATTCCAAGGTTGGAGGCAGCCGTTTCTCTCGCCCCCCCCACATTAAAACCCTTATAACTTCGTACCGGAAGTGGTACAAATGAAAATTTTTGTGGTACATTCCGGCACAAACGTAGCACAAACGATTGCCATAGGTTTTGTTTCGAAATTCCAAGTTTGGAGGCTGCCATTTCTCCAGTCCCCCACTTTAAATCCCTTATAACTTCGTACCGGAAGTGGTACAAACGAAAATTTTTGCGGTACAATCCGGCACAAACGTAGCACAAACGATTGCCATAGGTTTTGTTTCGAAATTCTTAGGGGGGGCTGCCGTTTCCCCAGCCCCCCACTTTAAAACTATTATAACTTCGTACCGGAAGTGGTACAAACGAAAATTTTTGCAGTACGTTCCGGCACAAACGTAGCACAAACGATTGGCATAGATTTCGTTTCGAAATTCCAAGGTTGCGGGGCTTCCGTTTCCCCAGCCCCCCACTTTAAAACTTTTATAACTTCGTACAGGAAGTGGTACAAACGAAAAATTTTCCGGTGCACTACGGCGCAAATGTAGCACAAACGATTGGCATAGTTCTTGTTTCGAAATTCCAAGTTTGGAGGCTTCCGTTTCTCCAGCCCTCCACTTTAAAACCCTTATAACTTCGTACCGGAAGTGGTACAAACGATAATTTTTCCGGTACATTCCGGCACAAACGTAGCACACACGATTGTCATAGGTTTTGTTTCGAAATTCCAAGTTTGGAGTCTGCCGTTTCTCTCCCCCCCCCACATTAAAACCTTTATACCTTCGTACCGGAAGTTGTACAAACGAAAATTTTTGTGGTATATTGCGGCACAAACGTAGCACAAACGATTGCCATAGGTTTTGTTTCGAAATTCCAAGTTTGGAGGCTGCCGTTTCTCCCGCCAACCGCACTTTAAAACCCTTATAACTTCGTACCGGAAGTGGTACAAACGAAAATTTTTGCGGTACAATCCGGCGCATACGTAGCACAAACGATTGCCATAGGTTTTGTTTCGGAATTCTTAGGTGGGGAGGCTGCCGTTTCCCCAGCTTCCCCACTTTAACCCTTAACGAGTTTTCGATACCATTTGGCTACACATGTTCTGATCTTGCCTATTGCGTTTGAAGACTATTATTTTTAGGTATTGTTCCTTGTGGTTATTTCTGTACATGCTTTCCGCGATCCAGAGAAGCTATTGCCTCCTTGTGACAACTCCGGTAAATTTTACGCGGAAGGTAGTGTGTGGATATATTATTTTGCAAGCAGTGCCGGAAACAGACAAAAAAGATAGTGAATCGTTAAGGGTTAAAACTCTTAATACTTCGTACCGGAAGTGCTACAAACGAAAATGTTTGAGGTACATTCCGTCACAAACGTAGCACAAACGATTGGCATAGGTTTCGTTTCGAAATTCCAGGGAGGGGGGGCTGCCGTTTCCCCAGCTTCCCCACTTTAAAACTCTTATAACTTCGTACCGGAAGTGGTAGAAACGAAAATGTTTGCGGTACATTCCGGAACAAACGTAGCACAAACGATTGGCATAGGTTTCGTTTCGAAATTCCAAGGGGGGGGCTGCCGTTTCCCCAGCCCCCCACTTTAGAACTATTATAACTTCGTACCGGAAGTGGTACAAACGAAAATTTTTGCGGTACATTCCGGCACAAAAGAAGCACAAACGATTGGCATAGGATTTTTTCGAAACTCCAAGCGGGGGTGGGGGCTGGCGAATTGCACCTATGAATAATGATAATTCAGAGGGACCAACAACAGTCTGCATCACCTTCGAAGCACTCTTTCACTCCATTCAAAGGACTCGCTTTTTAATTAAGTATATCTGATACTTTAAGACAATTCCATTCTAATATTGGATTCTGAAATATGTCGGAAACTACCGATCAGCAAAAATTTTCTTCAGCTTGAAAATACTCCTTTACTCCGTTTTTTAAAGATGAATATGTTACAAATTGTGACAATATCGTTATTATTTGTTTAATTTTAAAAATGAGAGTAGCAAACAAATAGAAATTGTGTGCTTCACCTTTGAAACAGTCCCTTCTCTTACTGAATAACCAGTTTTCTATAGTAAATCTCTGACGATTTACGACATTTCCGCTGTATAAATATATTTTTTTAATATATAGACAACTACAGACCAGCAAGGATGAACTTCAGCTTAAACTCCTTTGGCCCTTCTAAATTGACCAACATTTCAATTTAAGTATGACAAATTAAGAGAATACAGTTAATTCATATTACTCTTAAGTATTTCAGTATCTAACGAACAACAAAAGCCATTCTCATTTTCCAAACACACCTTTCGCCTCGCTACCGTTTAGTTTTAGAATCTCCTAAAACGAAGCAAAGTTTAACTCTCTTGATAAAGAACGATGCTTCGATATGCGTTACATGCAAAGACTCCATGTTCATTTTTATCCCAGAAGGGGCGTAAGAATGAAAGCTCTATAACACGTCGATCCCTGTTTCATTCAACTTATTGCCTTAGGTTTTTTCCGACATAACGACAATCAATACGTACTTATCAGCATCTTCTTCCTTTGCGACTAAACCAAGCTGCTTTTCACTCAGAAGGCCACGAAGCTTAACAATTTTCCGCAACACTTGTAATACACTTATGGTCGTAAGCTTGTAAAGGAATCACATGCAGCTTATTGGCATGATACTCTAATAGCATATTTTTAGGTGATTAAGTGCGAGATTACCTTGTAGACCCAGGCACGCCTCTCTTGGCCTGTGAGACAAGTCCGGCAGATGAATTTATGAGGCTAGCGGTTTAAAGAACAGATTCGCGATACACAGTAATTATACAGGCCTGGTAGAACAGGTGTAGAACACAGACATCAACAAGATTATCGATTGACAAAATTTGTTTTGGTACTTAGGTCACATTGGGAGATTTTCAGTTAAGTACACCTCAAAAATATAAAAACTTCCTAGGCTTACTTTCCACATCTTCCAGCAGAAGCCCTGAATTTTCTACCATAGTAGTAGTGTTCGTGTACTTGCTCGTTTCGATGCCCAAAGAAGGTAATAGATACTGCTATTAACTTTCGCTTAGCTTGTAAGTTTAACTTGCATGTAAAAAAATTTCGAGTCGTCTTTTGTAACCTTGACCCGCTTCATCAAGCTGCTATATTGAGAACGCAACGTATCTATTACACTAATCTTCAGCCTATAGAACCTTAAAGTCTTACTGACTCGCACGATTCATTTTGCACTACAGATTGCCATGTCGCGCACTCTTATTAAGCTTATTGCATTATTTGAATTTCTCGATCTTCTAAACGTTTGCTCACCTGTGGGTAAAGTTCTGCTAAGCTTCCCGTCTGTAGCAGATTAGCTCACCAATTATATTATCTTTTTGACACCTTTCATATATGGGACGGGATGGTTAACAAGAATAATTTCTGTTATCTTATATATTAAATTCAACACTACCTCTTTTAGCTGAATTTAACAGGGTTTGCGTGTCCTGTCCATCGACTCAAAGGTATCTTTTCAAGAGCAGAAAGCTACTCCACAAAACGTAGCCGATTAGTCGCTAGAAGTTGAGGCTTACGAAGTGTACTCATCTCTAACACTGAACCAGACTCTCATTAGGCCTGGTATGTATGCGAGCATATCCATCTCCCTTGACCAGAGCCATGCTAGATCAACAAGTAAACTTCTGTACAAACATTAGTGTTTTAATAGTGTAGACCATAGATGCAAAAAAAATTTGGGAGGCAAACTTCACGTTAGCCCAGGCAGAAAGCACCGATGATTAAACCTAGTACAATCCTTAGTGCATCGTTATTGCTTTCAGAAAACGCTAATAGTTTTGTTGGTGCTTCAAACTTAGTGTGGGTATGGCCAGTTATATGTCTCCAAATTCCCATATGGAATACATGGGGAATATTCTAACTTCCGAAGCAGCCTTACTTTGGGTCTGAGACCAGTGATTTGATCGATGAGACAAATATAGAATCGATTTTAGGTTCTCTTGAGATCTTCCCTTAGACGGTTAAATGGAAAATATTAACGGTAGTTCTGTGTTCGGTACCAAATTAGAAACACTGGTCATCAGAAAGCAACCAAACTTTGGGCTAAACAAATCATCTTTTCATATAATCTCAATGTAGGCTTTGATTAGTTATCTCATTGTAAGCTTTGATTATTAATCTCATTGTATGCTTTGAATAGTAGAACCAGGTGAGACCGTTATGGGTTCTAAGTAGATTTCTTCAGCAGGTAACACATTCAAATAATATTGTAGTTGTATATAAACGGGAAGTATAGCAATTCCTTGATTATCATTGATAAATTAATACTTGTTTTTTACATTTGGTATCCCAACATATTTCAATTGCAAGGGCCCACCTAAAACCAACCGCTGTTAGTTCCCAAAGCTATACGTGTGTGATACCCTCGTCTTATTAAGGGAGAAGTTAATCCACGTTTTTTTACATAGTACGCCATTGTATAATGTGAGGTAAAGAGCTCTAAAAGCACTATTGTAACGTCTTAACACCTAGGTACACAACACAAGATTTTAGGGAATTGGATTCATTGTTGACTTCCTTTACTAGCTTAAAGCCATTAGGTATTAATTAATAGATGCCGATGTCCACTGCTGACTACTAAATTTCACAGAGTTGTAAGGAGGACATAGCCCGCCATAATATGTTTAACCTTGCGGTAACCTCCATATGAAACCCTCGAATTATTGGCGCTCTTCTTGCACTCTAAACAACTATTTAAAATTGAACATCCCCTTGAATCCTCAAAATTATTTCTTTAAGCACCCCATCACTTAGAGATTGATAAAATCTTTTATTATTATCTCTTTTCAGACATTGTAGAAAACTATTACAATGAAGGGTAGTGATATCTGTGATATCATTCCCATTTTTAGATGATTTCTGACGTACTGGATGCATATTACAAAAAGCTTCAAACGCTCGGGGTTGCTTATCCTATCGCAAGTTACCCATCAACTAATCGAACATTAAACGCGCTTTCTCTTTACTATACTTTATGCTCACCTTGATATTAATTCTTTCTCAGCTAAAGATTTCTTGGTCCACTCGTCACAAGGTTTAAACTCGAATAATTCGAATTTGCAAGTAATAAGAAAATTTGAGTTGCTGCACTTTCCCAATTTCAACACGCAAGCTTCCTTTGGTTGTACTGCATGCAAATCTTTCCACTCGTTATAATGCAAGTATCATGGCGGATCTCGACACGCACTCTTATTATCTTTTTATCTAAATGCATCCTGATATTTACAATTAGTAATACTATCGTTTCTGCAGAAAGCCACAGTTGTCATTCTTGTAGATAACCTTAAAATCTTTTGCTATATAAAAGTAAATTTTCAACAGATTTTAGTCAATTACAGCGTGTGAGTTACAATTGAAATATCCTAATCTCACTACGCTTGTATGTCTGGTTGATTGTAGTGCATGCTAACTGATTGCATACGTTTTGATAAGAGTACAACACGTATCTATACATCTCCTCTTAATAGAATATTTGATTGTTTGTCCTATTTTGTAATACAATGTTCTCTGAAAAAAGGCTGAAGTAACGATCTATGCACATATCAGTGTGATTCGACTTTCTTCTTACCAAAGTTAACGGCTCTTAGCTGGACTGGCAAAAAATGTACTGTAGGCAGTTTGCCATGTAAATCTACTATATGCAGTGATCATTTATGCAGAATTCTACAAACAATTTGAATCTTCTATTTTTGTAAAAGAATTTACATGGTGATGTAGGATGGCTCTGGTAACGGAGATGGATATGGTCGCTTACATACCACGCAAAATGAGAGTCTGGTTCAATGTTACAGACGACTACACTTCGTAAGCCTCGACTGCTGGCGATTAATCGGGTACATTTTGTGGTGTAGCTTTCTGCTCTTCAAATATACCTTTGAGTCGATGGACAGGACAGGCTAGCTCTATTCAACTCAGCTAAATGAGGTAGTGTTGAATTTAATAGATAAGATTACAGAAATTCTTCTTGTTAATCATTCCGTCTCATATATGAAAGGTGTAAAAAAGCTAATACAATTGGCGAACTAATCTGCTACAAAGGAGTACTTTTCTTGCAGTTATTTACTGTATGCAGAAGAGTAGAATATATAGTATTAGTAATTGATGTTGAAATTTTGAAAAAATACAAAAGGGCTACACTGCTTATAACAAAAGGAGAGGTGTGTATCTCACCATTACACAATTTTTGTAGCGAAGCTTCGTAAGATGTATAGCTATACAAAGGTTGTTTGTATATAGGAAATCGAGATGCGAGATACGATTGAAGATTTGATTAAATCTTTAAAGACAGCATTGGCACACCAAGAACATGAGTGTATTGCATTCGAGCGAAGACGGATATCACAATGAAGAAATGTCATGCGATATTCTTATCAAGAAATGCTACCGTTATATAAAATTACTTTTTCATCAAAAACTTTAATTTGAAGAATTTTTATCAACGGACATCTTAAATCAATGTCATTTTCTGCTGTATTTAGGGTGCGGCATTTTGTAAGATTATTTGAAAAGATTATTTAATTAGCCCACAGTTTGGTTGCTTTGTGATGACCAGTGTTATTAAGTTGGTAGCGAACACAGGACTGACTATACCTTAAATGTTTTCCAGCTAACCGTATACTGGTAGATCAAAAAACACCTAAAATCGATTTTTTATTTGTGTCATCGATCAGATCACCGGTCTCACACCCAAAGTAAGGCTGCTTCGGGGGTTAGAATCTAATGGGTTACATAGTAAGTCTCTTCATTATGCAGTAGTGAAAATAATATTAATGATAGCCCGGTACCTAGTGAATCCCACACAACTTTGTATGTAAAGCCCGGTTTCATTTTGTCTTCGGGTAACAAGGCAGCTCTTTTAAAAGATTACAAAATATGTAAACAGAACAATAAACCACCACCATCTTTTATACCTTGTCCCTACACTTTCATTTAAAATTTCATCAAGATCGTCTTCATGTCCATTTTGTTAGGTCTATAAGGCGGGGACGGTATTACAAAGTATTAATCATAATAGCTTGGTTCATCATATAAGCCGTTGTCAATGACATATTGGTCTTCTACAGCTGTTGTTCGTCATCATCTAAATCAGATTGTCTTCTGATCTGCCATTTGTAAATGAACTCCTTTGGCAGAATGCAGAATACCTTGAATACTTCTTATCGCCTCTTTTACACTTACATGTGTCTCGTTCACAAAGCTATCTTGCGAACACTTTTTATCAACAGGTAAGTAAGCCTATCCGGCTAGAGCCAATGGAAGCTGTGTCAATACTGGATTTCGCAATTCCTCTTTCACACACCAACCTCAATCGATTGGGTTCTTGCTTAGACCATTTCCCACCTGGACCTGGAGCAAATTTGTAAGCCATATTAATTATATCAAGGAAGTAGTTACAAAGCTGCAATATGGCAACTTTCTTCATTACTAACACAGCAGCATTCATTCGGAAGTACCTCCAACCTCAGGAGCGAAATGGTCTATGCCTAAACCCAATAGAAAGAGGTTGGTGTTGACCCACACACCGACCATCAGCTCCAGCCGGATAATCTAACTTACCTGTAGATAAAAAGTGACTGCAAGATAGGATTGTGATCGAGCCACATGTTTGTGTAAAAATGCCGATATGAAGTATTCAAGGTTTTGTGCTTTCTGCCGAGAGAATTCACAATTCAGCGAAAGTACACATACTTTACACAGTATACCAATACACTCTATAACTTTTCACAACCAAGCAAGCCGGAAGATGAATTTCCTATATTAAAATATAATGTTCTACAAAATAGTCATAATTCATTGGCCATATTTCTATTAGTACTTTCATACGAACTAAGAGCTACGAGACTAAAAAAACTTTTGCATTTACCTGACATTTTCATTTTTTTAATATGTCCCCTACCCTGGGCTAATTCTGGCTACCGCGGTTTCAGGTAATCAACCCTCGACAGTTTGTTTAAAGATATTCCACAGTTCAATTTTTTTCTTCGTTACAAAAACACTTATAGTTGACTCTATTCAAGGAATGAATAACTATTTTTAAACATTAAGAGGCGATACAGTTAAGTAGAATGCAGTAGTATATGGAAGTGAATTAAAATAATGTTTGTTTGTTGACATGTGCAAACTGAATGCGAATAATATGTGTTTATTCACGAATTCTCTTCTCAAGAGGCGGATCTACGATGGACTTCTGGGGGCTCGGTGGTTATTAATACTCCTACTTAGAGCTACTTTTAAGAGCTCCAAAATCTGGAGTGGGTTTTGGAGAAAAGTGGAAGCGAGAGTATGTGTGAATAAAAACTAATTATTCATATTCTCTTTCACTCTTAGTATTATCTAGTACCACCAACAATGTACTATCAATTGCACTAGGTTTGAATGTTAGTGGTTCGTGGGGACCTAACTTCACGTTTGTATTCAAAGTTTTTATTTGCTTCTATCCAAAGTATTGCAACCCTGGTGTTAAGTGTCACTGCTCTAGGAAACACTAACGATTGTATTAAAGATATCATTAGCTGATTTGATTTTGTCGGGAATTCAATAAGATCCAAGATCCTAGATTTAGTCATTTCCTCCGAGGGTTTTAAAAGTTTTCATAATAATTTGAAAGGGTCGCGACCAAAGTCTAGAAGTTAGTTTTCAATGATGTTGAGTAGGCATGGAAATTCAATTTTTTCACTAATGTTGAAATAGTGTACAGGATACCCGAAAGTTCTTTTATACCATTTCCTGACGTAATGTATCAAATCATGCCTAGAAATTACTGAGGTAGACACCTCCTAAAGGTACAACTTTGGTCAGTTCAGAAATTTCTTGAGCTGCAGGTACGATTTGAGACCTTTGCAATATAATGGCTGATCTAATGTGATTACACAAATGCTTTGTTCAATTTTCTTGCACTTATTTACTGTATGCAGAAGTGTAGAATATAAAGTATTACTACTTGATGTTGAAATATTGAAGAAATACAGAGGGACTACACTGCTTAAATCTAAAGGACAGGTTTGTATGTCACCATTACACAATCGTTGTGGCGAACCTTTCACAAGATAAATAGCTATCCAAAGGTTGTTTGAAATTATTAAATGACACACGAGTTGCGAGTGAAAGTTTGATTAAATCTTCCGAGTAAGACAGCATTGACACACGAAGAACATGAGAGTATATCAATAGAGGGAAAGAGGACGTAGGAATGATGAAATCTGATACGATATTCTTATGAAGACAATGCTACCGTGATATCATTCAAGAATTTGGATATGTAGAATTTTCAACAAGAGACTTCTGAAATTAATGACTTTTTCTGCTCTATGATACGTGTAACACTTTGTTAGTAATCAAAGCATACAGTGAGATTATATGAAAGTGTTATTTGATTACCCCACAGTTTGGTTACTTTGTGATGACCAGTATTACAAAGTTCTTAGCAAACACAGGACTGACTATACCGGAAAATTTTTCCACTTAACCGTGTTAGAGAAGATCTTAAGGCTGCTTTGGAGGTTCCATAGCAAGTTATAAGGGATACAATCGGGAAAATATTATTAATGATACACCGGGACCTCGTGAATCCTACACAACTCTGTATGTAACTCCTAGTGAGATGCAAGGACGCTAATTCAACCCATAATTGATAGCCTCGTGCGTTAGCAAACAGAAGACTCTTTAAATAATATATCCGTAAGTTCACAAATCTTTTGATTAAACCGTTTCTATCAGAATAACAATTAAGAAATAGGTGAGAGCGATATGAGTCCTAAATAGATTTCTTCAACAGAACCACTCTCAGATAGTAATGTAGTTGCATATAAACGGGAGGTATAAAAATTGCTTGAGTATCATTGATAAATTAATACTTGTTTTATATATTTGGTATAACAACAATTTTTCACCACAAGGGCCCACGTAAAACCAAACGCTGTTCGTACCCAAAGGTACAGACAGGTCTGTGATACACTCGTATTATTAAAGCCAGAAGAGAATCCATGGTTTTTTTTTAAATTTTACGCCATTGTATAAAGTGACTTAAGCTCTTAAAGCACTACTGATGTAATTGACTAAAATTTGTTGAATAATTACTTTCATATGGCAAAAGATTTAAAATTTATCTACAAGGCTGCCGATTATGGTTTTCTGCAGAAATAATGGTGTTACTAATTGCAGATATCAGGATGCATTTAGATAAAAAGATAATAACACTAGATGTCGAAATCCGCCATGATACTTGCATTAGAACGAGTGGAGTCAGTTTGCATGCAGTACAATCTACGGGAGAGCGTGCGTTGAAATGGCAAAAATACGACAGCAGATATTGTCCTTAGGACTTGCAAATTCGAAATATTCGAGTTTAAACCCTGTGACGTGCGGTACAAGATATCTTTAGCTGAGAAAAAATGAATATCAATTGAGCATCAGGTATAGTAAAGAGAAAGCACGTTAAATGATGGACAAGTTGATGGGTATTTGCGATAGAATAAGCATGCCCGAGCTTGTGAAGCTTTTTGTAATATGCATCCACTGTCAGAAATCGTCTTCAAATGAGAACGATAGCAGAGATGTCATTTGACTTCATTGTAATAGTATTCTTAGTATTCTAGAATGTCTGAAAAGAGATATTATAAAAGATTATATCGATATCGAAGTGACGCGGTGATTAAAAAAATAATTTTGAGGGTGCAAGGGGATATTCGATTTTTAATTAGTGGTTTAGAGTGCAACAAGTGCGCCAATAATTCGAGGGTTATCGGGAAGGCTAAACGGATTATGTCCTTTTACAACGCTGTGAAATTTAGAAGTCAGCAGTGGACATCGGCATCTATTCCTTAATTCCTAATGGCTTAAAGGAAGCGACAATGAAACCGAAGCCGTAAGATCTTGTGTTGTGTACCT
Source organism: Thermobia domestica (assembly GCF_964235325.1). NCBI lineage: Eukaryota > Metazoa > Arthropoda > Insecta > Zygentoma > Lepismatidae > Thermobia > Thermobia domestica. The sequence goes on from NC_137462.1 coordinate 226,816,595, forward strand.
AGGTCTTAAGATATTGCAAGAGTGCTTTTATAGTTACTTAAGTCACATTATACAATGGCGATGTGGATTTAAGTCTCCCTTTAAGAAGACGAGGGTTTACAGCGGTTTTAGGTGGGGCCGTGGGGATGATAAATGTTGATGATGTTGATGCCTAAAAAAAATAAGTATTAATTTAACAATGATAATCAAGCAATTGTTATACCTCCCGTTTATAAACACTACAATACTATTTAAGAGTGTTTCCTGCTGAAGTAATCTACATAACACCCATTACACTCTCACCTTGTCCTTGATCGTTAGCCTGATAGAAACTGTTTAATCGAAAAAGTTGTGTTTTTAGGGATTTATTAAACTTAGTTTCCTGTGTGTTAACATACGAGACTTTTAAATATGCATTTAATTAACGTCATTGCTGCTCAGCAGAACTTACATAAAGTTTGCAGAATTCACTAGGTTCCGGCCTATTATTATTAATATTTTCCAGACTGCATATTGAAAAAACTTGCTATGAAACCCATTATATTCTAACCTTCGAAGGAGCCTTACTTTGGGTGTGAGACCGCTGATCTGATCGATGAAATATATAAAGAATCGTTTTTAGATTATTTTGAGGTCTTAATATATAAGCTAAGTGGGTCTTAATATATCTTAACCCATATGAGGTCTTAATATATCTTTCCATATAAGCTCAGTGGACTAATATAATAATCTTTCCATATATGCTCACTGTATGCTTTGTTTAGTAACTAAGTACCACAAATTTCATAGAGCAGAAAAAGTCACTTATTTCACATGTCTCTTTTTGAAAATTATCCATATCCAAGTCCTTGAATGAAAAAGTAATCTTATTTCACGGTAGCTTTGTCTTCATAAGAATATCGTATCTCATTTGTTCATTCTGACAACCACTCTCCATCTAATGCTATACATTCATTTTCTTGGTGTGTCAAAGCTGTCCTCATCCTCACTCGCATCTCGCGTCTTGATGTCCTATTATCAAACAACGTTTGGATAGCTATTTATCTTGTGAGAGCTTCGGCAGAACGATTCTGTAATGCTGAGATACACACCTCTCCTTTTCATATAAGCAGTGTATTGCTTTTTTATTTCTTCAATATTTCAACATCAAGTACTAATAAATACTATACATTCTACTCTTCAGCATACAGTAAATAAATGCAAGAAAAGTGAACAAAGAAAATTAGAATATCAGGTAAATGCATAAGTTTTTTAATCTTGTAGCTCTTAGTTCGTATGAAAGTACTAATAGAAATATGGCCAATGAATTATGACTATTTTGTAGAACATTCTATTTTAATATCATAGGAAATTCATCTTCCGGCTTGCTTGGTTGTGAAAAGTTATAGAGTGTATTGGTATACTGTGTAAAGTATGTGTACTGTCGCTGATATGTGATAACAATGACAAACAGAAGTAAAAGATATATTACAGTAATAGTTTTCTCTTAATAGTATTGTATTGATGGGGAAACGGAAAACCTACTTTTATCTTAACATTTTCATCTTAAAATTTCTATTCAGGTTCACGTTCTTCCCCCTCAAGATTGATAACGGAAATGGCGAACCTATTTAGAATTTGATTGTCGTTTCCAATATTTTCAAGCATCACTTCTCGGTCATAGTAGGCCTCTGTTATGTCGATAACGCTATCGTCGATATCTATATTATCATATATTAACATTCGGTATCGCATATATATGGACATGAATATATCATTCTACATTTTCGATATCGATATTCGGGGGGAAGACGAGATATAAGGAGTCCCTAAGACTTGATGAAGGAGGCCCCAGGATAAAAAAATTAAAGTTACTTTTTACAATCATTATATCTTTATTAGCAAAAATTGCAATGTAAATACATACACTTGCAAATTTGCAATATTATATGATATAATTTCTGACGCCAGAACGTTTCTGTTCCCTGAGAAAAAGAAACAAATCATCACGTCCAAAAGCAAGTGCTACGAACTTTGAACTAGAATTTACCATAAGAAAGTTTTTTTATTTCTCTCTTATTTGCAGTTACCCACACTGATATATTTCTAACAGAATTGAGGTTTAGTTCAACGCCTTTCCAAGTTGCAACCAACCCTACCGCCGAGTTGTTTCGGTTGCCTGCTATTTTAGGAAAAGAAGAATGGCAGGTGGTAATATACGCAAATTTCAAGAGCAGAAAAAGTAATTTATTTCACATGTCTCTGTTTAAAAATTCTTCATATCCAAGTGCTTGAATGAAAAAGTAATCTTATTTCACGGTAGCATTGTCTTGATAAGAATATCGTACCTCATTCTTTCATTCTGATTAGATTAGATTATCCGGCTGGAGCTGATGGTAGGTGTGGTTGTCAACACAAACCTCTTTCGATTGGGTTTAGGCATAGACCATTTCGCTCCTGAAGTTGAAGGTACTTCCGAATTGAATGCTGCACAGCTGCTGTGTTAGTAATGAGAAAAGTGGCCATATTGCAGCTTTGTAACTACTTCCTTGATATATTTAATATGGCTTATACCAGGGAGACATTTTTCCGTTTCCATACAGTTGAATAAAGATATGTCCAACAATCATTTGTCAGGATTCACATCTAATTGATAGATGACATTGAATAACTGCAGAATTCTTTTTCTTTATGAACGAACTTGAAGGCAGCCAACTATTTACTCCTGAGTATAGCTGAGGTCGTGTCAAAACCTGTTGCATCATGGAAAAAGTGAAACAATCTATTAATGACGCTAAAGTTTCAATAAATTTAATAATTTCGTAGAATTTCCTTTCAGTTCTGCTTATAGGTGGCTATAAGAGAATCAGAAATTGCTCATGAAGTCTTCTACCAAGATTCTTAAAGATCTGAATCACGCCAACCAGCAGTAACAGATTTCCCGTTTCTAGTTTCTTCTATTATTGCTGTCCATATACAACTGTCTTCAAGATCATTCAAAAAGAAAAAAAACCGTGCAAGATATTCAGAGTCTTAAACGGAGTTAGGAGTAAAATCCTAACAAAATGTTCAAGATTACAAATTTCTTATTCCCCTGTACGGAGAAGGAAACATGTCCTTCCAGGTATAAGCCCATCAGGTAAAAGAAAGAAGTAGTTGCAAGGATTCAATATGGCCACTTTTTCCCCTACCAACACGGCAGGTGTGCTCCATTCGAATTCGGAATTTGCTCCAAGTCCAGGTGGGAAATGGTCTAAGAACCCAATCGATTGAGGTTGGTGTGTGAAAGAGGAAATGCGAAATCCAGTATCGACACAGATTCCATCGGCTCCAGCCGGATAAGCTTACTTACCTGTAGATAAAAAGTGTTCCCAAGATAGGATTGTGAACGAGACACATGTAAGTGTAAAAGAGGGGATATGAAGTATTTAAGGTATTCTGCATTCTGACAAGGGAGTTCAGTTACAAATGGCAGATCAGAAGCCAATCTGATTTACCTGAATGTAATAGAGCTTGCGTGTCCTGTCCATCGACTCAAAGGTATATTTCAAGAGCAGAAAGCTACACCAGAAAATGTACCCGATTAATCGCCAGCAGTCGAGGCTTACGAAGTGTAGACGTCTGTAACACTGAACCAGACTGTCATTTTGCTTAGTATGTATGCGACCATATCCATCTCCGTTACCAGAGCCATCCTAGATCACCATGTAAATTCTTTTACAAAAATAGAAGATTCAAGTCGTCCGAAGAATTCTGCATACATGATCTCTGCATATAGTAGATTTACATGGCAAACTGCCTAGAATACATTTTTTGCCAGTCCAGCTAAGAGCCGTTAAGTTTGGTAAGAAGAAAGTCGAAGCACGCTGATATGTGCATAGATCGTTACTTCAGCAGAGAACATTGCATTACCAAATTGGAGAAACAATCAAATATTCTTTTAAGAGGAGATGTAGAGATACATGTTGTTCCCTTTTCAAAACGTATGCAATCAGTTAGCATGCACCACAATCAACATGAGAACGATAGCAGAGATATCACTTGACTTCATTGTAATAGTTTTCTACAATGTCTGAAGGTAGATATTAATAAAAGATTATATGAATCTCTAAGTGATGCGGTGATTAAAGAAATAATTTTGAGGATTCAAGGGGATGTTCGATTTTTAATTAGTTTTCAGAGTGCAACAAGAGCGCCAATAATTCGAGGGTTTCATATGGAGGTTACTGCAAGGCTAAACGGATTATGCCGGGCTATGTCCTCCTTACAACGCTGTGAAATTTAGAAGTCAGCAGTGGACATCGTCATCTATTAATAAATTCCTAATGGCTTAAAGCTAGTAAAGGAAGTCAACATTGATTCCAATGCGCTAAAATCTTGTGTTTTGTACCTAGGTCTTAAGACGAAGCAATAGTGCTTTTGGAGCTCTTATACAATGGCGTACTATGTAAAAAAAACCGTGGATTAACTTCTCCCTTAACCCATTAACGCCGGAATTATTTTTTGTTTTCAATTCTGTTGAAATTTTTAATTTTGGTTCATTTAGGTGTAAAGAGCACCCAGGAGAAATTTTTAGTTCGTGACGTAAGCGGATTCGTTGGGGTACCCCGTGATCATATGAACACGCTAGGGGTTTAAATTCATACTTTCAAATATTATGCTAGATGGATGCCCTGTTAAATTATTAACACATATGCAAATTAGAAAAACATTTATTGTGTTACAAGCTGTTACACACTAAAAGACAAAAAGAAACACAGTATTGGGGCTATGGAATTATCAGTTTATGGAGCCCATTATCTATGGGACTTTATGGAAAAAAACAGTCAGTGCACAAGCCCACATTGCATTTGAAACATTTCGTACGAACTGTGCTTGAACACAATGTACCTGCACAACGTCTACGCTCAGAGTGAATCACTAAATGGTCCCTTCCATCTTGACGAACATCATCGCTTACACGATATTGTTGACTGCTGAGCTAAGAAATAGCTGGACGTTCTGCACCTAATGGTACGGTCTTATATTTTTGCAAATAAGATTGGACAATATGCCTTCGAAATTCTAAGTGTGAGATGTCTATTCTGGTTTTTCTCAACAAAAGCCATTCATTTTGTACCGATACCTCAATCATTCAAGTGAAAAGAGTCCACTACCACTTTTTGGATCTGATCCCAATACGATAATATGAGATATTCTGGTCCATTTGACTAGTACCTCCCATGTGCTTGTTGTATTCTCCGAATACATATGGACGAATAACACGCACTTTCTTCTTTTCACTCTGGGAATATCGCTCGACACTAGAAAGAGGCTGCGTCCCATGACATGTAGACGCAGTTGTGACGACAGACTTGTCTACCCAACGTACAACACAAATTTCATTAACATTTTTGGCTACCTCAAAAGTGCCGCGTGTTCTTTTTTCATCTCCTTGGAATTTGTAATAGGACAGTCCTTGGTCACTCTATTTTCTCGAATCGTAACAGTAGCATTGTATCCCCTACTCTTGAGGTGCACTAGAAGAGGGATTCCTGTGAACAGGTTGTCGAAGTAAATGTGGAATGGTAGATATTTCATACTGGATGATAACTCGTCTATCACGGTAAGTATAGGAGCTGCGCACTTACCAAACTGTTCTTTATACTCACTCCGACCTCTCGGATTTTCCCCTTGATATACATAAAAATTAATCATATATCCAGATGAAGAGTTTAGACATCAAACTTTATACCCAAAACAGATAGGTTTCCCACGGATAAACTGTTTAAAACCATGCTTACCAAAATATTGCACCATACATTCATCAAAGTCAATATTCTGTTCTGGCTGAAATAAGGAAATGAAACGTTTTTGAAGTAGCATCATGAATGGATGCAGCTTCCACATTTTATCATCTTCAGTTGGTCGAATATTATCAGCACAGTGAACAAAACGACATATGTCCAAAAATCGACTTCTTCGCATAGCATTCACTACCAGTTCATTTCTTACATCACCTGCTCCCTCCCAATACGACCTTTTTCGAAGGAACTGTATTGTACCCAGAAAGCAAAAGAATTGCAATAAAAACTCTCATTTCGTCTTTAGTAATTCCAGGCGGATTACAGTTTTTCAAAGCAGCATATTTGTCAGATTCCGAAACAAGCAAATCTAAAACTTCATCATCGAAAATCATTTCAAAACATACTGTAGGAGATTTTCCACGAAATGTCGAGAAATCTGCCTCAGGAAACACAGTTGCGGCCGCTTTTATGCCTTCATGTGTCCAAATATTGACCACTGTCTTCTTTTTCTTAAAACGATTACCTTTCTTCTGGTGGGGAGACATTGTTGGTGACTCATCTTGCGTATCATCCACACCAAGTCGGGTGGTATCTGTAAAAACTACTTCAGCGTGACTGGTAAGTTGACGCTCTGTAAGGTTGTCAATGAGTCTACTGCCATCCTCTTCTCCTGAATCTTCATCCGAAAAGATGTTTGGTCCCGGGGGTTCAAGATATTCTTGCACGTCATCCGATTCCAAAATATCAAGGATTTGTTGCAGTGAAAGACCTCTGTAACAAAAAAATATACAATTACCAGAAACAGTACTAGCAAAATACATTTCTAATAATAGTAATAATAATAATAATAATAATAATAATAATAATAATAATAATAATAATAATAATAATAATAATAAAGAAGTCAAACGAATAAAGCAAGTCAAATGAAATCACTTATAAACTGTTCTACATTGATAAATCTGCAAAAATTTACTGTACTATATATATTTTTACATACGCACATAAGAAAGAAAAACCTGCCTAAACGCCGTGCGTGTTCACACGATCACACTGATGAAAAACTTGAATAAGCGTGCCCCAGATATTTTCAGGTAAGTCAAATCTAATTAGTTACAAACTTTGTCATCTCTAAAAAAAAAAAAAAAAAAAAAAAAAAAAAAAAAAAAAAAAAACCAGTACAAAATCAAATGAAAGGATAAGTTATAAGAATATTTGTTAATACTTACTTTGAGGACGATTCCATTTTTCTTCTCTTTCTTGCGCACTGCTGATAACTCAGTCTCTAGGTTGCATTCACGCCGCAAAGTGGAAGTTTGTTTGAACATCGTGGCCAGAACCTTCTCCTAGTAGACTACACCAACAATGTGACGAAACCACTAAAAGTGTGTTACACAAGACTTATTTTCATAAATACTAACCGCTGTGATCATATGATCACGCACGGCCCTAGTGGGTTAATAAGACGGGGCTATCACACACGTATACTTTTGGGAACTAGCAGCGGTTTGTTTTGGGTGGGTCCTTGCAATTGAAAAATGTTGGGATACCAAATGTAAAAAACAAGTATTAATTTATCAATGATAATCAAGCAATTGCTATACTTCCCGTTTATATACAACTACAATATTATTTGAGTGCGCTACCTGCTGAAGAAATCTACTTAGCACCCATAACGGTCTCACCTGGTTCTACTAATTAAAGCATACAATGAGATTAATAATCAAAGCATACAATGAGATAACTAATCAAAGCATACATTGAGATTATATGAAAAGATGATTTGATTAGCCCACAGTTTGGTTGCTTTCTGATGATAGACCGAAACCTCCACAGCTCTGTATTAAAGTCCTAGTAAGCAGCAAGGACGCTAATTAAATGCATACTTGATAGCGTCGAGTTTTAACACACAGGAGAATTTCTATAAATATTGTAACCTTAAGAACACAACTCTTTGGATTAAACAGTTTCTATTAGGCTAACGATCAAGAACAAGGTGAGAGCGTTATGCGTGCTTGGTAGATTTCTTCAGCAGGAAGCACTCTCATATAGTATTGTAGTTGTATATAAACATGAAGTATAGCAATTGCTTGATAATCATTGATGAATTAATACTTATGATTATTACATTTGGTATCAAAACCTTTTTCAATCCCCAGTGGCCACCTAAAACCGCTGTATTATCTCAATCTATATGACTGTGATACCTTCGTCTTATTATAGGGAGAAGTAAATTCACGGTTTATAAATGGTACGCCATTGTATAATGTGAGTAAAGCAACTTTAAAAGAATTGCTACTTTGTTTTTAAACCTAGGTACACAACACAAAATACTGCGTACTCCGATTAATTGTTGAATTTTTTTTACTACCTCTAAACCCATAGGAATTAAGGAATACATGACAATGTCCACTGATAATTTCTAAATTACACAGTTTGTAAGATGGAGTTATTCCGGCATAAACCGTTTAGCCTTACCGGGCACCTCAAAATAGAACCCTCGAATTATTGGCAAATCTGTTGCACTCTAAACCACTAATTAAAGATCGAACATCCCCGTCCTTCCTCAAAATTATTTCTTTAAACACCCCATCACTTTGAGATCGAATATTATTTGTCTTCAGACATTGTAAAATACTATTATAATTAAGTCAAGTGTCATCTCTGTTTCAATTAACATCTCTGCTAATGTTATTTAAAAGCGATTTCTATTGTTGTGGTTGCAGATTAAAAAAGCTTTGCAATCTCTGAGATGCCTGTCCTTTCGCAAGTGACCTATCAACTTGCCCATCAAATAATGCGCTTCTCTTTACTATACCTTAAGAGCTCACCTCGATATTCATTCTTTCTCAGCTAAATACTTCTTGTTCCGCACGTCACAGGGTTTAAACTCGAATATTTCGAATTTGCAAGGCCTAACGAAAATGTGACCTCCCGTACTTTTCCCATTTCATCCCGGCCGCTCTCGTCGGTTGTACTGCATTTAAACTGATTCCACCTTTGGACCGATTAGAAATTTCTTGAGTAGAGGTATGATTTTAACACCTTTCAACTATGAACTTCCATTATAAAAAAATTCCATGCGTCTTTTGCAACCTTGACTCATTTCATCAAGTTGCTATATTGATAACGTATGTATCACATTAATCTTCAAGTTATAAAACCTTAAAGTCTTTATGACTCGCATGGTTGCTCTTGTACTACAGACTGCCATATCGCACAGTCATATTAAACTTATTGGAGAATTTGAATTTCTCAATATTCTCAACACATCCCGCCGGTAAGTAAAGTTTTAGTAAGCTTCCCCTCTGTAGCAGATTAGTGCACCAACTGCATTAGCTTTTAGACAACTTTCATATCTGGGACGGATTGATCAACAAGAAGAATAACTCTAATCTTATTTATTAAATTAAACACTACTTTATCTCGCTGACGTGAATAGAGTTTGCGTGTCTTTCCACATACTGAAAGGCATCTTTTAGAGAGCAGAAAGCTACTCAACTATATGTACCCGATTAATCGCCAGCAGTTGAGTCTTATGAAGTGTACTCATATCTAACACTGAACCTGACTGTAATTTGGCAGGTATGTATGCGAGCATATCGATGGCCGTTGACCAGAGCCATCCTAGATCACCCAGTAAATTCATTTACGAAAATATAAGCACCAAATCTTCTGTAGAATTTTGCATAGATGAACACTGCATAGAGCGGAATATCATGGCAAACTACCTAAAGTACATTGCTTGCACAGTCCAGCTAAGAGCTGTGAAAATTAGCAAGAAAAAAGTCGAAAACACATATATGTGCTTAGATATGTTTGATATAAGCAGTGTGGTTTCTCTGAATTTCTTCAATATTTCAACATCAAGTACTAATACCAAATATTCTAGTCTTCTGCATACAGTAAAAAATTGAAAGAAAATAGAAAAAAGCACATGCGTTATGACATTAGATCAGCCATTATACTGGAAAGGTGTTCAAATCGTACCACAGCTGAAAAAATTTCTGAACGGTCCATAGTTCTAACGCTTTGAGGAGGTTTGCAGTTAAGTAATTTCTAAGCACGATTGGATACATCAGTCAGGATATGCTGGAGAACTTTGGGGTATCTTGTACACTATGACAAATTTACTGAAAATGCTGAATGGCCATGCCAACTCAAAATGATGAGAACTCACTACTAGACTTTGCTCGGGGACCTCTACATGGGGTTATGAAGACACTTACAACCGTCGAAGGAGTTGAAAAAATCTAGGATCTGGGATCTTATTCAGCTACGTCACGATGAGGAAATTTATAAGCAACAAACTGCATGATAGAAACCATATTAGGAAATCTCAAAATTAAGACGGTGACATTTTCCGAACCATTAATTTTGTCTGCTGTATAAAGGTATGATTAGATTACAAGAAACTAACAACACAAGGAAGATTCACATTTAGCAGAAAAAGAGGCGTTTTTGAGTAAGGTTCCAAGTGAAATGATAATCGAACAGTGCTTAACGATAACCACAAATTTTTATGGAGGATTAACACTTTATGAATCACAACGTTAGCAAAATTAATCCTTCATTCCCTAATATTGTTGCGATAAAAAAAAGTTCTACAGTACTTTTGTGGACATCAGCTTATCATCAGAGGGATTTGAATTTCTCAATATTCTCAACCTTTTCTCAGCAGTGAGTAAAGTTCTGCTAGCTTCCTCTCTGAAGCAGATTAGTTCACCAATTGTATTAGCTGTTTGACACCTTTCATGTATGAGACTGAATGATTAACAAGAAGAATTTCTGTAATCTAATCTATTAAATTCAATTCTACGTCATTGAGCTGACTTGAATAGAGTTTGCGTGTCCTGTCCATCGTCTCACAGATATCTTTTCAAGAGCAGAAAGCTACACCACAAAATGTACCCGATTAATCGCCAGCAGTTGAGGCTTCCAAAGTGTACTCATCTCTAACACTGAACCAGACTGTCATTTGGCTTGGTATGTATGCGAGCATATCCATCTCCGTTGACCAGAGCCATCCTAGATCACCAAGTAAATTCCTTCACAAAAATAGAAGCATGAAATCGTCTGTAGATTTCTGCATGGATGATCGCTGCATATAGCGGAATATCACGGCAAACTGCCTACAGTACATTCGTTGCACAGTCCAGCTAAGAGCCGTAACATTGGTAAGAAGAAAGTCGAAGCACAGTGATGTGTACATAGATCGTTACTTGAACCTATTTTTTTTAAGAACATTGTATTACCAAGTTACACAAACATTCAGATATTCTATTAAGAGGAGATGTCGAGATACGTGTTTTCTGTTATCAAAAAGAATGTAATCAGTTAGAATGCACTACAATCAACCAGACATAGAAGCGTAGTGAGATTAGGAATTTTCAATTGCAACTTACAAGCTGTAATTGACCAAAATCTGTGGAAAAATTACTTTCATATTCCAAAATATTTAAAGCTGCCGAATGTGGCTTGCTGCAGATATAATCATATTACTAATTGCAGATAACAGGATGCCTTTAGATAAAAAGACAATAAAAGTAGATGGCTAGATCCGCCATGGTTCTTGCATTAGAACGAGTGGAATCACTTTGCATGCAGTTTAACCGACGTGAGAGCATGAGTTAAGTAGGGAAAAGTACGACAGCAGATATTGTCCTTAGGACGTGCAAATTCGAAGTATTCGAGATTAAGCCCTGTGACGTGGGAACAAGAAATCTCTAGCTGAAAAAGAATGAATATCACGGTGAGCATAAGGTATAGTAAAGAGAACGCGCGTTAAATGATGGACAAGTTGATGGGTATTTGTGATAGAATAAGCATCCCCATCCACTACGTCAGAAATCGTCTTAAAACGAGAACGATAGCAGAGATGTCACTTGACTACATTGTAATAGTATTCTACAGTGCCTGAAAAGAGATATTAATAAGAGATTATATCGATCTCTAATTGATGTAGTGATTAAAGAAATAATTTTGAGGATGCTAGGGGATGTTCGATTTTTAATTTGTGGTTTAGAGTGCACCAAGCACGCCAATAATTCGAGGGTTACCGGTAAGGCTAAACGCATTATGCCGGGTTATGACCTTCTTACAACGCTGTGAAATTTAGAACGCTGTGAAATTTCAATTTATATCTTATGGATATATATTTTATTTAGACAGAAAAAATGACGAAAGACTAAAAAAAACCAGACTACATGCACTACAACTAACCATTCATAGTAATATTTGATATGAAGCATAGTGAGATTAGGATTTTTTAATTGCAAGTCACATGCTGTAATAGACTAAAATCAAGTTAATTATGACCTTCGTAAATGTGAAGTACTATCATTTATCTACAAGGTTGCCGACTGTGGGTTTCTGCAGAAATAATGGTATTACTAATTGTAGATATCAGGATGCATTTAGATAAAAAGATAAAACACTACGTATCGCGATCCGCCATGAAACATGCATTAGAACGTGTGAAATCACTTTGCATGCAGTACAACCGAAGTGAGTTTGCGGGTTAAAATGCGGAAAGTATAGCAGCTAATATTGTTCGTAGGACTTGAAAATTCGAAATATTCAAGTTTAAACCCCGTGACGTACGGAAAAGAAGTCTAGCTGAGAAACAATGAATATTACGGTGAGCTGATAAGGTATAGTAGGGAGAAAGAGCGTTAAAATGATGGTCAATTGATGGTAAACTTGTGATAGGGCAGGCAACCCCAAGCTTTTGAAGGCTTTTGTGTTATGCATCTACAGCTTCAGAAATCGCCTTAAAATGAGAACATTACCAGAGAGATGTCATTTGACTTCTTTGTCAAAGTATTCTACAATATCTGAAACTGATATTAATAAGAGTTAAATCGATCTCTGATGAGTTGATTAAAGAAATAATTTTGAGGATGGACGGGTAACTTCGATTTTTAATTAGGGGCTTAGGGTGCAACAGGCGTGCCAATAATTCGAGAGTCCTATTTCGAGGTGCCCGGTATGGGTAAACGTTTAATGCCGGCTTATATCATTATTAGAATGCTGTGAAATTTAGAAATCAGCAGTGGACATCAGCATGTATTCCTTAATTCGTAATAGCTTAGAGCTAGTAAAGAAATTCAATAATGAATCGGAGGCCGCAGAATCTTCTGCTCTGTACGTAGGTTATAAAAACGAAGCAGTAGTGCTTTTAAAGCTACTTAACTCATTATACAAATGTGTACCTTTTAAAAAAACCGTGGAATTACTTCTCCCTTTAATAAGACGGGGGTATCATAGTCATATAGTTATGGGAATGAACTGTGGTTTGTTTAAGGTGGGCCCCTGGGATTGACAAAATATTGTGATACCAAATGTAAAAAACCTTAGAATAAATTTATCAATGATAATCAAGCAACTGCTATACTTCCTGTTTAAATCAAATACAATAATATTTGAGTGTGCTTTCTTTTAAAGAAATCTACTTAGCAGTCATAACGCTCTCACCTTGTTCTTGATGGTTAGCCTGATTGAAACTGTTTAATACAAGGAGTTGTGTTCTTACGGATATATTATTTAAAGAAATTCTCCTCGTGTAGACACTCGAGGCTATCAAATATGCATTTAATTAGCGTTCTTGCTGCTCACTTGGGCTTACATACACAGTTGTGTAGAATTCACTAGGTTCCGGTTTATCATTAAAAATATTTTCACGATTGCTTAATAAAAAAACTTGCTATGAATCCCTTTATATTCTAACCTCCGAAGTAACCTCACTTTGTGTCTGAGACCGGTGATCTGATTGATGAGACAAATAAAGAAACGATTTTAAGTTGTTTTGAGATCTTCTATTACACGGATAGGTGGATAATATTTACGATATATGTCAGTTCTGTGTTCGCTACCAATTTAGTAACACTGGTCATCACAAAGCAACCAAAATGTGGACAGTGCGTGGGTGAGATTCACATCTCTTAAGAAATTCGGTAGAAGACTTCACGAGCAGTTGTTGATTTTTCTTTAGGCCACATACAAACAGAACCGAATTGAAATGATACGAAATCAAAAATTTAAATAACTTTCTCGTCATTAAAACAGTGCTTTACTTATTTCATGATGCAACAGGCTGTGACACGACCTCAGCTATTCTTCAACCTACCAAATCTCAATCCTGAAACAATGGTCAATATTAGAAATTTCTTATTTGCCTGTGTAGAGAAGGATACATGTCCTTCCTGGTATAAGCCATATCAGGAGTAGTTACAAAGCTTCAATATGTCCACTTTTTCCATTACAGCTTGTGTGCACCATTTATTAGGAAGTAGCTCCAAGTCCAGGAGCGAAATGGTCAAAGCATGAACCAAATAGAATGAGGTTGGTGTGTGAAAGATGATATGCGAATTCCAGGACCCACACAGCTACCATCGGCTCCAGCCGGATAATCTTACCTGTAGATATGAAGTTACAGCTAAATAGGATTGTGAACGATCCACATGTAAGTTTAAAAGTGCCAATATGAAGTCTTCAAGGTTTTCTGCATTCTGTCAAGATATTCATTTACAAATGGCAGATCGGAAGACAATCTTATTTAGATGCTGACCAACAACAGTTGTAGAAAACCAATATGTCATTTACAAGGGCTTAATTGTTGATCCAATCAGTTATGATTATTATTTCGTAACAACGTCCTTGCCTGATAGACCTAAAAAAAATGGACACGAATGCGATCTTGACGAAACTTTAAATGAAAAGGTAAGGACTAAAAATAAAATGATGAACATGGTTTATTGGTTAGTTTACATATTTTGGAATCCTTTAACACGAGCTGCTTTTGTACCCGAGGAGAAAGTGAAACTGTAGCAGGACAAATTTAAGTTAACGAGCAAAAACAGATTCATTCATATATCACATTCGCATACTACAGTATCATTCACTTCTACGTTTATAAGAATATTTATTGTTTGATTGTTTATATTTTAGGATGTTCCACTGCAGATGATTGACTCCGAGGATTCTGCCATCTGCAAATACACTTAAAATGATGTAACTGTCGCTTTTTTTCGACTCTCCTACAAGGAAGTAAATTTTTACACTCTTAAAAAAGAACGAAGTTTGGATTTTCCGTACATGCAAAGAATCCATGAACATTTCTATCTAAGACTGGGTCGTAAGAATGAAAGCTCTACTACACGTCTTTCACAGTTTGTTTGAACTTATTGCCCTTGTATTTATACGACATAAGGATTATTAATCTTTACTGCTAAGCAACATTTTACATGCGACTGTACCAAGCTACCTTTCAGATGGAAGCCCACGAAGTTTAAGAATTTTCTGTAACAGTGATAATAGACTTATGGTCGTAAGCTTGTAAAGGATTCAAATGCAAGTAATTGGCCTGAAAATCTAGTATTTGATTCTTAGGAAAATAGGTGCGTGATTATCTTGTAGAGCAAGGCCCGCTTCTCTTGGCCTGTGAGACAAGTCCGGCCGATGAATTACTAAAGCTAGCGGTGCAATGCACAGATTCGCGATACCGAGAAATTCTACAGGCTTGGTGGAAGAGGTGTGGAACAAAATTAACATCAACAAAATTATCAGGTGATAGATTTTTATTTGTACTTAGGTTACATTCGGAGATTTTCAGTCTAGTACTCCTGAATGATATAAAACTTTCTAGGCTCACATCCCATATCTTGAGCCACAAGTCCTGAATATCCACCCTTGGGTATAGTTTTCGAGAACTTGCTCCTCTCGGTGGCCAAAATAAGTAATACAGAGTTCTATAAACTTTTGATTAGAATGAAAGTTATACTTGTGTTAATAATAAATATCGAGGCGTCTTTTGCAACCTTGACTTATTGATCAAAATCCTATATTGATAACGCTACGTATCTCTCACACTTATCTTTAGGCTATAGAATATTAAATTATTTCTGGCTCGCATGGTAAATCTTGCACGACAAAGAGCCTTACCGCACGGTCTTATTAAGTTTATTGGAGAATTTAAATATCGGAATCTTGTCAACGTTTTCTCACCTCTAAGTAAATTCTGGTAAGCTTCCCCTCTGTAGCAGATTAGTAAACCAACTGTATCAGCTTTCCGATAACTTTCATATCCGAGACGAAATGATCATGATCAACAAGAAGAATTTCTGTAATCTTATTTATTAAATTCAGCACTAGCTCATCTCGCATTTGTGAATAGAGCTTGCGTGTCCTTTCACCGACTGAAAGTAGTCCTCTCAAGAGCAGAAAACTACTCTACAAAATGTACATGATTAATCGCCAGCATTTGAGGCTTCCGAAGTGTACTCATCTCGACTGAACCAGAACTTCCGAAGTGAACATTGAACCAGACTGTTATTTGCCTGGTATGTTTGCGAAGATATCCATGGCCGTTGACAACAGGCATCGTAGATCACCAAGTAAATTCCTTTACAAAAATAGAATCACCAAATCTTCTGTAGAATTCTGTTTAGGTGTTCGCTGCATATTGCGGAATAACTTGGGAAACTGCCTAGAGTACATTCCTTGCACAGTCCAAGAGCAGATAACATTGTCAAGAAGAAAGTCGAAAAACATAGATATGTGCTTAGATCTAATCTTCAGACTGTTTTCAGAGATCATTGCATTAACAATTTATAGAATGATACAGATATTTCATTAAGGCGAAATGTCGAGATACGTGTTGTTCTCTTATCATAAATAATGCAAGCAGTTAGCATGCACTGCAACGAACCATACGTAGTAATATTTGATAAGAAGCGTAGTGAAATTAGGATTTTTCAATTGCAACTTACAAGCTGTAATAATCTAAAATTTGTTGAAAAAATACTTTCATATGACAAATGATTTAAGGTTTATCTAAAAGGTTGCCGACTGTGGTTTTTCGCAGAAATTATGGTAATACTAATTGTAGATATCAGGATGCAATTAAAAAAAAAGATAATGACAGTACATGTCGAGATCCGCCATGACACTTGTATTAGAACGAGTGGAATCAGTTTGCCTGCATTACAAACTACGAAAGGGCGTGCGTTGAAATGGGAAAAGTACGACAGCTTATTTTGTCCTTAGGACTTTCAAATTCGAAATATTCGAGTTTAAAACTAGTGACGTGGGGAACACGAAGTCTTTAGCTTAGAAAGACTGGAAATTACGGTGAGCTCATATGGAGGCCTATGTCAGTCGAAAAATTTAGTGAAATTTAGAAATCAGGAACTGACGTCGCGATGTATTCCTTAATTCCTATTGGTTTAGTGCTAGTAAAAAAATTCAACAATGAATCGGAGGCCGCAGTATCTTGCGTTGCATACTTAGATCTTAAAAACGAATCAGCAGTGCTTTAGAGCAACTTAACTATCATTAAACAATGGCGTACCAATTAAAAAACCGTGTATTTACTTCTCCCTTTAATGAGACGAGGCTATCACAATCATATAGCTTCGGAATCGTAAAACAGTTTGTTTTACGTGGGTCCTTGGGATTGAAAAATTTTGTTATACCAAATGTAAAAAACGTAAGTATTAATTTAACAATGATAAAAAAGCAATAGCTAAACTTCCCGTTTTTATGAACTACAATACTATTTGAGAGTGCTTCCTGCTGAAGAAATCTACTAAGCTACCATAACGCTCTTACCATGTTCTTTTCGTGAGCCTGATGGAAACTGTATACTCCAAGATTTGTGTTCCTACGGATACAATATTTTTAGAAATTCTCCTGTGTGTTAAGTATGCATTTAATTAGCGTCCTTCTGCTTACTAGGGCTTACATACAGAGCTGTGTAGTATTCACTTGGTTCCCAGACTAACATTAATAATATTTTCACGATTGTATAATGATAAAAACTTGATATTGAACCCATTATATTCTAATTTCCGAAGCAGCCTTGCTTTGGGACTGAGACCTGTGATCTGATTGATGAGACAAATATAGAATCGATTTTAGGTTCTTTTGAGATCTTCCCTTAGACGGTTAGGTAAGAAATATTTACGGTATCCTGGGTTCGCTACCAAATTAGTAACACTGGTTATCACAAAGCAACCATACTGTCGGCTAATCAAATAATATCTTCATATAATCTCAAAGTATGCTTTGATTAGTAACAAAGTGCCACACATTTCATAGAGTAGAAAAGGTCATTTATTTCAGATGTCTGTTGATGAAAATTCTCTATATCCAAGTTGTTGAATGTAAAAGTAATGTTATATCACGGTAGCATTGTCGTGATAAGAATATCGTTTCACATTTCTTCTCTCTGACACCCACTTTCCCTCTAATGCTATACACTCAAGCTCTTGGTGTATCAATGCTGTCTTAATCGGAAGATTTAAACAAGTCTTCACTCGCGTGTCACTTCTCGATTTCTTATTCTCAAACAAGCTTTGGATAGCTATTCATCTTGTAAAAGCTACGGCAAAACGATAGTGTAACCTCTTCTTTAGATATAAGCAGTGTAGTGCGTCAATATTTCTTTAATATTTGAAAATCAAGTACTAATACAGTACTATATATTCTACTCATCTGCATACAGTAAATAACTGCAAGAAAAGTGTACAATCAACATGCGTTATGATATTAGATCATCCATTGTACTGGTAAGGTGTTAATATCGTACCTCAGCTGAAGAAATTTTCTGAATGGTTCAAAGATGCACTCCCTTTAGGTTGTTTTCAGTTAAGTAATTTCTAGGCACGATTGAATGCACTATGACAGGAAATGGTATAGAAGAACGTTTGCGTATCCTGTACACTATGACAAGTTTAGAGAAAAAGCTGAATGGCCATGCCTACTCAAGATCATTGAGAACTCACTTCTAGACTTTGCTCGGCGCCTTCTACACTCGGTAATGAAGACACTGCAACCGTCGTAGGAGATGACAATATCTAGGATATGTGATCTTATTCAACAACGTCTGGATGAAAAAATCAATATGCAATATTTACAATAAAATGAAATTGGATGAGCAAAACCATATTAGGAAATCTCAAAATTAGGACGGTGACATTTTCCGAACCTTTAACTTTGGCTACAGTATATAGAGAAGGTCATAATCGTATTCCAATCGTAAGTAACTAGATTGAACAGGGGACAAGAACCTCTTTTGAAAGTAATTAAATCAATGCTTCCGTTTTCTCACGCAGCTGGTCATCTTTTCTATAAGAATTAACAACTCACAGAACATTCACAATTCGCAGAAAAAGAGTCCTTCTTGAGCGAAGTTCCATTAATATGATTATCGAACGTGCTTAATTAATGGCTCGAAATTTTCTCGGGGATTAACTCAACGTCAAACACAAAGTTAGCAAAATTAATCCTTGATTCCCAAATACTGTTACGCTAAATAGTGGAACCCTCGAATTATTTGCGCGCCTGTTTTACTGTAAACCACTAATTAAAGACCGAATCTCCACGTCCATCCTAAAAATTATTTCTATAATCACCGCATCACTTAGAGATCGACTTAATTTTTTTTATTATCTCTTTTCAAAAATTTTGGAGCACTCTTACAAAAAGTCAAGTGTCATCTGGGCTATTTTTCTCAATCTAAGGCGGTTTCCCACGTAGTGGATGCATATTACAAAAAGCTTCACTAGCTCGTGATTGCTTGTCCAATCGCAAGTGACCCATCAACTTGTCCATCATTTTAACGCTCTTTCCCTTTACTATACGATATGAGCTCACCGTGAATTCCTTCTTTCTCAGCTAAAGATTTCTTGTTCGGCACGTCACAGCGTTTAAACTCGAATATTTCGAAGTTGCAAATCCTAAGGACAATATCTGGTGTCGTACTTTTCCCATTGCAACGCTCGCTCTCTCGTCGGTTGTACTGCATGAAAATCGTTTCCACTCGTTCTAATGCAAGTATCATGGCGGATTTCGACATCTACTGTTATCATCTTTTTATCTAAATGCATCCTGATATCTGCAATTAGTAATACCATTATTTCTGCAGAAAGCCACAGTCGGCAGCCTTGTAGATAAACCCTTAGATCTTTAGCCTTATGAAAGTATTTTTTCAATAGATTTTAGTCAATTACAGCGTGTAAGTTGCAATTGAAAAATCCTAATCTTACTACGCTAATATGTCTGGTTGATTGTAGTGCATGCTAAGTGATCTCATTCTTTTTGATAACAGAACAACACTTATCTCGACATCTCCTCTTAATAGTATATTTGAATGTTTCTGTAACTTGGTAATACAATGTTCTCTGAAAAAAAGGTTGAAGTAGCGATCTATGCACACATGAGTGTGCTTCGACTTTCTTCTTACCAATGTTAACGGCTCTTAGCTGGACTGTGCAACGACTGTACTCTAGGCATTTGCAATGATATTCCGCTATTATCAGCGATCATTTATGCAGAATTCTACAGAGAATTTAGTGCTTGTATTTTTGTAAAGGAATTTACTTGGTGATCTAGGATTGCTCTGGACAACGGTTATGGATATGCTCGCATACATACCACGTCAAATTATAGTTGGTTCAGTGTTAGAGATCAGTACATTTCGTAAGTCTCAACTGCTGGCGATTAATCGGGTACATTTCGTGGAGTAGCTTTCTGCTCTTGAGAACATAAGTTTGAGTCGATGGACATTACACGCAATCTCTATTCACGTCTGCGAAATAATATAGTGTTGAATTTAATAAATAAGATTACAGAAATACTTGTTGATCATTCCGTCTTAGATATGAAAGGTGTCAAAAAGCTAATACAGTTGGTGCACTCCTCTGCAAGAGAGAAAAATCTTAGCAGAACTTAACTCGCCGGTGGAAACTGTTTAGAAAATCTAGAAATTCAAATCCTCCAGTAAGCTTAATAAGAGTGTGCGTTATGGCAGTGAAAATAGCGCTTAACATAATATTATACCTACTTAAAGCAGATTTGTATTGATATTTTTGTCCACACCATTGTGTGTAGAAGGATTCTTCTTTCTTCGTGTGTGTTTTAAAATTCAGGACAATATAGATGGCAATATTCAGAGCAATCGATTTGAGATTCTTGCGCATTGAGATATTATGACACAAGGAAGCTGGCATTAGCACAACGTGTCGTTCTGATGAAAAACTGATGCCCACAAAATTCTGTAGAACTTCTGTTATCGTAACAGTATTTGGGAATCAAGGATTAATCATGCTAACGTTGTGTCTGGCGTTGAGTTAATCCCCAGAAAATTTTGTGGCCTTCGTTAAGCACTGTTCGATAATTTTATCACTTGGATCTTCTCTAAAGAAAGCCTCTTTTTCTGCGAATTGTGAATGATCCTTGAGTTGTTAATTTCTTGTAATCCTCTGATACCGTATTTGCCTCCATAGCTTCCATCAGTTGAGTATAGTGATTTGCTAATTTTGCATAGGAGATATGACCAGCTGCGTGAGAAAACGGAAGCATTAATTTAATTGCCTACAAATAAAGTTTCTAGTCCCCTGTTCAATCTACTCCCTTTGGATAAATTGGAATACGATTATGAGCTTCTCTATATACTGCAACTAAAGTTTACAGTACCGAAAATGTCACCAACTTAATTTTGAGATTTCCTAATATGGTTTTTGACATGCAGTTTCATTTTCTTGTAAATGTTGCATATTGATTTCGTCATCCAGACATTGTTAAATTAGATCGCAGATCCTAGATTTTGTCATCTCCTCCGACGGTTGTAAATGTCTTCATAACCACATTTAAAGATTCAACAGCAAAGTCTAGATAAAGTTTTCAATGATATTGATTAGGCATGGCTATTCAAGATTTTTACTAATATTGTCATAGCGTACAGGATACCCAAAAGTACTCCTATACAATTTCCTTTAATAATTTATCCAATCATGCTTAGAAATTACTTAACTGCAAGCCTCCTAAAGGACGGTACAACTTTGGACTGTTAAGAAATTTCTTCAGCTGCAGGTACGATTTGAGACCTTTCCAGTATAATGGCTGATCTAATGTGATTACATAAGTGCTTTGTTCACTTTACTTTCACATATTTACTATAAGCGAGAAAGTAATATATATAGTATTAGTACTTGATGTTCAAATATTGAAGTAATAAAGAGGCACTACACTGCTTATATCAAAAGGAGAGGTGTGTACCTCACCATTACACAATCGTTGAGGTGTAACTTTCACAAGATGAATAGTATTCAAAGGTTGTTTGAGATTAGGAAATCGAGACGCGAAATGCGAGTGAGGATTTGAATAAATCTTCCGAGAAAGACAGCATTGACACACCAAGAACATTAGTGTATATCGTTAGAGGGAATGAGGATGTCAGAATGACGAAATGTGATACGATATTCTTATCAAGACAATGCTACAGTGATCTCATTCAAGAACTTGGATATGGAGTATTTTCAAGAGACTTCTGAAATTATGGCTTTTTCTGTTCTATGAAATGTGTGGCACTTACTTACTAATCAAAGCATACAGTGAAATTTATGAAAAGGTTGCTTTGTAATGACGAGTGTTACTAAGTTGGTAGCGAACACAGGACTGACTATACCGTTAATAATTTCTACCTAACCGTGTAAGAGAAGATCTCAAAAGAATCTAAAATCGATTCTTTTTTTTGCTCATCGTTTAGATAACCGGTCTTAGGCCCAAAGTAAGGCTGCTCCTTTGAGGTTAGAATATAATGGGTTCCATAGCAAGTTTTAAAGGATATATAATTAACGATAGGCCGGAACCTAGTGAATCCTACACAAATAAGTATGTAAACCCTAGTGAGCATCGAGGACGCTAATTAAATACCTATTTAATTGGATCGAGTGTTAACACTCAGGAGACTTTCTATAAATAATATATCCGTAAGAACACAATTCGTTGGGTAAAACCGTTTTCATCAGGCTAAAGATCAAGAACCTGATGAAAGCGTTATTGGTGTCTAAATAACAATTAAGAAATAGGTGAGAGCGATATGAGTCCTAAGTAGATTTCTTCAGCAGAAGCACTCTCAATTAATTTTGTAGTTGAATATAGAGGGGAAGTATAGCTATTGCATGAATATCATTAATAAATTAATACTTGATTTACATTTGGTATCCCAACATTTTTCAATTCCAAAGGCCCACCTAAAACTAACCGCTGTTCGTTCCCAAGGCTATACGTCTGTGACACCTTCGTCTAAAAGGCAGAAGTAAATCCACGGTTTTTTACATGCTATGCCATTGTTTAATGTGAGTTAGAGAGCTCTAAAATCACTAATGCTTCGTCTTAACACCTAGGTGCACAACACAAGATTGTGATAAGATATTCTTATCAAGACAATGCTACAGTGATCTCATTCAAGAACTTGGATATGGAGAATTTTCGCCTTCGGATTCATTGTTGATTCCTTTACTAGCTTTAAGCCATTAGGAATTAATAAATAGATGCCGATGTCCACTGCTGACATCAAAATTTCAAGCATTGTAAGAAGCACGTAACCCGGCATAATCCGTTTACCCTTACCGGTATCCTCCATACGCAACCCTCGAATTATTGGCGAGTTTCTTGCACTCTAAATCTCTAATTAAATATCGAACATTCCCGCTCGTCCTCAAAATTATTTCTTTTAACACCGCATCGCTTACAGATCGATTTAATCTCTTATTCATACGTCATTTCACACATTGTAGAATACTATTACAATGAAGTCAGTGACATCTCTGCTAATGTTCTCATTTTAAGGCGATTTCTTACGTATTGGATGCATATTACAAAAAGCTTCACATGCCCGAGGATGCTTATATTATCGCAAGTGAACCATCAACTTGTGCATCTTTTCACCGCGCTTTCTCTACACTATACCTTATGAGCTCACTCTGATACTCTTTCTTTCTCAGCTAGACATTTCTTGTTCCGCACGTCACAAGGATTAAACTCTAATATTTCGAATTAGCAAATCCTAAGAACAATCTGACCTCCCGTACTTTTCCCATTTCAACCCGCCCGCTCTCGTCGGTTGTACTGCATGCAAACTGACTCCACCTTTAAACCGATTAGAAATTTCTTCAGTTGAGGTACGATTTGACCACCTTTCAAGTATAAACTTCCATCTATAAAAAAATTCCGTGTGTCTTTTGCAACCTTGACTCATTTCATCAAGTTGCTATATTGATAACGTATCTATCACACTAATCTTCAAGCAATAATCTTCAAGCTTTATGAATCGCACGGTTCCTCTTGTACTACAGACTGCTATATCGCACAGTGATATTAAATTTATTGGAGGATTTGAATTTCTTAATTTTCTCAACGTTTTCTCACAGGTGAGTAAAGTTCAGCTAAGCTTCCACTCTGAAGCAGATTAGTTCACCAATTGTATTAGCTTTTTGTATGAGACTGAATGATTAACAAGAAGAATTTCTGTAATCTTATGTATTAAATTCAACACTACCTCATTAAGCTGAGTTGAATAGAGTTTGCGTGTCCTGTCCATCGACTCAAAGGTATCTTTTGAAGAGCAGAAAGCTACACCACAAGATGTACCCGATTAATCGCTATCAGTTGAGTCTTACGAAGTGTACTCATCTCTAACACTGAACCAGACTGTCATTTGGGTTGGTATGTATGCGGGCATATCCATCTGCGTCCTAGATCACCAAGTAAATTCCTTCACAAAATTAGAAGCATCAAATCGTCTGTAGATTTCTGCATAGATGATCGCTGCATATAGCGGAATATCATGGCAAACTGCCTACAGTACATTCGTTGCACAGTCCAGCCAAGAGCCGTTACATTGGTAAGAAGAAAGTCGAAGCACACTGATGTGTACATAGATCGTTACTTCAACCTTTTTTTTTTTAGAGAACATTGTATTACCAAGTTACACAAACATTCAAATATTCAAACATTCAAACGAGAAGAGGAGATGTCGAGATACGTGTTGTTCTGTTATCAAAATGAATGTAATTAGTTAGCATGCACTTCAATCAACAAGACATAGAAGCGTAGTGAGATTAGGAGTTTTCAATTGCAACTTACAAGCTGTAATTGAATAAAATCTGTTGAAAAATAACTTTCCTATTACAAAAGATTTAAGGTTTATCTACAAGGCTGGTAGACTGTGGCTTTCTGCAGAAATAATGGTATTACTAATTGCAGATAACAGGATGCCTTTAGATAAAAAGAGAATAAAAGTAGATGGTGAGATCCGCCATGATACTTGCATTTCAACGAGTGGAATCATTTTGCATGCAGTTAAACCTTCGAGAGAGCGTGCCTTAAAGTGGGAAAAGGAACGACAGCTAATGTCCTTAGGACTCGCAAATTCGAAATATTCGAGATTAAGCCCGGTAACGTGGGAACAAAAAATCTTTAGCTGAGAAAGAATGAATATCACGGTGAGCATAAGGTATAGTAAAGAGAACGTGCGTGAAATGATGGACAATTGATGGATCAAGTAATTGTTATACTTCCCGTTTATATGCAACTACATTACTATCTGAGAGTGCTTCTGCTGATAAAATCTATTTAGGACTCATACCGCTCTCCCCTATTTCTTAATTGATATTCTGATAGAAATGGTTTAATCCAAAGAGTTGTGTTCTTGCGGATATATTATTTAAAGAGGATCTTCTGTTTGTTAACGCACGAGGCTATCAAATATGGGTTGAATTAGCGTTTTTGCAGCTCACTAGGGGTTACAAAAGGTGTTGTTTAGGATTCACGAGGTTCCGGTGTATCATTAATATATTTTCAAGGTTGTATCCTGTATAACTTGCTATGGAACCCATTTTATTCTGACCTCCAAAGCAGCCTTAATTTTGGCCTGAGACCGGAAATCACTATAGGCCAAATAAAGAATCGAGTTTTAGTTCCTTTAAGATTTTCTCTTACACGGTTAAGTGGAAAATTTTTTCCGTATAGTCAGTCCTGTGTTTGCTAAGAACTTTGTAATACTGGTCATCACAAAGTAACCAAACTGTGGGCTAATCAAAGCCAAACCAAACTGTGGGCTTTCATGTAAGCTCACTCTATGCTTTGATTAGTAACAAAGTGTTACACGTATCATAGAGCAGAAAAAGTCATTAATTTCAGAAGTCTCGTGTTGAAAATTCTCCATATGCAAATTCTTGAATGATATTACGGTAACATAGTCTTCATAAGAATATCGTATCACATTTCTTCATAACTACGTCCTCTTTCCCTCTATTGATATACTCTCATGTTCTTGGTGTGTCAATGCTGTCTTACTCGGAAGGTTTAATCAAATTTTCACTCGCATCTCGTCTGTCGATTTAATAATTTTAAACACCTTTTGGATAGCTATTCCTCTTGTGAAAGCTTCCCCACAACGATTGTGTAATGGTGAGATACAAACCTCTCCTTTTGATATAAGCAGTGTAGTCCTTCTGTATTTCTTCAATATTTCAACATGAATTACAGCGTGTAAGTTGCAATTGAAAAATTCTAATCTCACTATGCTTCTATGTCTGGTTGGTTGTAGTGCATGCTAACTGATTAAATCCTTTTTGATAACAGAACAACACTTATCTCGACATCTACTCTTAATAGAATATTTGACTGTAACTGTAACTTGGTAATACAATGTTCTCTGAAATAAAGGTTGAAGTAACGATCTATGCACACATGAGTGTGCTTCGACTTTCGTCTTTCAAATGTTAACGGCTCATAGCTGGACTGTGCTACTAATGTACTGTAGGCAGTTTGCCATGATATTACGCTATATACAGCGATCATCTATGCAGAATTCTACAGACGATTTAATGCTTCTATTTTTGTAAAGGAGTTTACTTGGTGGTCTAGCATGGCTCTGGTCAACGGAGATGGATATGCTCGCATACATACCAGGCCAAATGACAGTCTGGTTCAGTGTTAGAGATGAGTACACTTCGTAAGCCTCAACCGCTAGCGATTATTCGGGTACATTTTGTGGTGTAGCTTTCTGCTCTTGAAAAGATACCTTCGAGTCGATGGACAGGACACGCAAACTCGATTAATGTCAGCTAAATGAGGTAGAGTTGAATTTAATAGATAAGATAACAGAAATTATTCATGTTAATCATCCCGTCTCATATATGAAAGGTGTCAAAAAGCTAATATAATTGGTAAACTAATCTGCTACAGAGGGGAAGCTTAGCAGAACTTTACTCACCGGTGAGCAAACTTTTAGAAGATCGTGAAATTCATATCCTGCAATAAGCTTAATAAGAGTGCGCGACATGGCAGTCTGTAGTGCAAAATGAACCGTGCGAGTCAGTAAGATTTTAAGGTTCTATAGGCTGAAGATTAGTGTAATAGATACGTTGCGTTCTCAATATAGCAGCTTGATGAAGCGAGTCAAGGTTGCCAAAGACGACTCGAAATTTTTTTTACACGCAAGTTAAACTTACAAGCTAAGCGAAAGTTATAGCAGTATCTATTACTTTCTTTGGGCATCGAGACGAGCAAGTACACGAACACTATTACTATGGTAGAAAATTCAGGGCTTCTGCTGGAAGATGCGGAAAGTGAGCCTAGGAAGTTTTATATCTTTCAGGTTGTCTTAACTGAAAATCTACCATTGTATTCTAAGTACAAAAGGAAAAAAAATATATCGATCATTTGATTACTTTGTTGATGTCTCTGTTCAACACCTGTTCTACCTGGCTTGTATAACTTCTTGATATCGCGGATCAGTGATTTACACCGCTAACTTTAATAATTCATTGGCCAGACTTGTCTCACAGGCCAAGAGACATTGAGTGGTAATTCAGTGTCTAATAAAGTGGAAAAATATCTATCAAATAGGCCGGTTGCTGTGTGGGACACAAAACCAGCAAGTACATGATAGATCGCTATCTCTACTTTCATGTCCCAAAATGGCAAAAGTTTCAAATAAAAACTTAGGCATATATTTTTTAAACCAACCTTTATTTTGTGCCGGACTCAGGGATTTAATTATTGAAATACTCGCACGGATCGAAAGTGTTAAGCCGTTGTCAATGACATATAGGCTCTCTACAGCTGTTGTTCGTCATAATCTTTATCACATTTTACATGAACTCCCTTGGTAGAAGGCAGAAAAAATTGATTACATTATATTGGCACTTCTACACTTACATGTGGCTCGTTCACAATCCTATCTAGCAATCACTTCTTATCTACAGGTAAGCTTATCCGGCTGGAGCCGATGGTAGCTGTGTGGGTCAAGGAATTCGCATATCCTCTTTCACACACCAACCTCATTCGATTGGGTTAATGCTTAGACCATTTCGCTCCTCGAATGGGAGGTACATCCGAATTGAATGCTGCATACCTCCCGTGCTAGTAGGGAAAAGGTTGACATATTGAAGCTTTGTAACAACTTCTTTGTTGTACCTGATAGACTTATACCATGAAGACAAAACTGTTATTTTACATTATTCTTTACGGCAATTCATTTTATTTTTAGGTAAATAAGAAACAAATGATTACCAAGAGTCTGCTCCATTTTCAGGCCTTTTATTCATTTTTAATTGTAAATATCTGACAATTTATAACCATTTCGAGTTGTGTTCGGGCGGCCATTTGTTTGTAACCAACTTGAGTTCGGGCTACTGTTCGGATTTCTCTCCTTGGTGGTGCTGCCAGTAAGTATTTCCCTGTGACCTTAACTTCCCTGAATAACATGATGTGGGACCTCGCCAATAAAGAGTTACAAATTGTATCCTAATCGCTCGTCGGTCTGAATAACGAGAATTGGATTGCAGAATTGGAGATTAGCACTGGAGGAAAAATTGCTTGGATAGTCCCACGTAGATATCCAGTTGCTGCGCCAAACAATCCTGAAGAGTTAAGATGAATCTTCAGCCAATCAAGTTGTCTCGAAGGTAGAATACTAGTTGGAGGGCGCGTATAAGACTAACAGGTACGCACAAAGTATTTGAACAAGGGACGTCACTAGTTTGGGGCTAATCATAAAAAAACGTCCTTCGCCGACTAATAGCTTGTTCCCCTTAACACAATCAGATTTAATTCTCCACGCAACGACCGCGGTGGCGGCACACAATGCAGAGGTCTACTGAAGAGTGTTCGTAGTTCAATCTAATAATCACTCAGTTAACTCACCTGTATGCATATACAGACAGAATAATATATGGAAAATAATTTATGTTAATTCTAGTCCACTGTCAATTGAACGGGACATTGCGATAACACGGACATCAGAAAGTACAGAGAAGGAACTGCAAAAGGAATGTGACTGGCGTCACTCATGTCACTCCACAATCTGGTCAGCTAGTATTTCCATAAATGATTAAAGAAATCACTTCATTCTAACTTCAGAATACATACTATGAATAATAGGTGCATTTCGCCAGCCCCCCCACCTTAGGGTTTCGAAAAAAAACCTATGCCAATCGTTTGTGCCGGAATGTACCACAAAATTTTTCGTTTGTACCACTTCCGGTACGAAGTTATAATAGTTTTAAAGTGGGGGGTTGGGTCATCGGCAGCCCCCCCACCTTGGAATTTCGAAACGAAACCTATGCCAATCGTTTGTGCTACGTTTGTGCAGGAATGTACCGGAAAAATTTTCGTTTGTACCACTTCCGGTACGATGTTATAAGGGTTTTAAAGTTGGAGGGCTGGGGAAACGGCAGCGCCCCCACCTAGAAATTTCGAAACAAAACCTATGGCAATCGTTTGTGCTACGTTTGTGCCGGAATGTACCGCAAACATTTTCGTTTGTACCACTTCCGGTACGAAGTTATAAGGGTTTTAAAGTGGGAAGGCTGTAGAAACGGCAGCCTCCAACCTTGGAATTTCGAAACAAAACCTATGGCAATCGTTTGTCCCGAAATGCACCGCAAAAATTTTCGTTTGTCCCACTTCCGGTACGAAGTTATAAGGGTTTTAAAGTGTTGGGGCTGGAGAAACGGCAGCCTCCAAACTTAGAATTTCGAAACAAAACCTATGACAATCGTTTGTGCTACGTTTGTGCCGGAATGTACCGGAAAATTTTCGTTTGTACTACTTCCGGTACGAATTTATAAGGGGTTTAAAGTGGGGAGCTGGGGAAACGGCAGCCTGCCACCTAGGAATTTCAAAACAAAACCTATGGCAATCGTTTGTGCTACGTTTGTGCCGGAATGATCCGCAAAAATTTTCGTTTGTACCACATCCAGTACGAAATTATAAGAGTGTTGAAGTGGGGGGCTGGGACACGGCAGACTCACCTAGGAATTTGGAAACAAAACTTCATCAAGATCGTCTTCATGTCCATTTTGTTAGGTCTATAAGGCGGGGACGGTATTACAAAGTATTAATCATAATAGCTTGGTTCATCATATAAGCCGTTGTCAATGACATATTGGTCTTCTACAACTGTTGTTCGTCATCATCTAAATCAGATTGTCTTCTGATCTGCCATTTGTAAATGAACTCCCTTGGCAGAATGCAGAATACCTTGAATACTTCTTATCGCCTCTTTTACACTTACATGTGTCTCGTTCACAATCCTATCTTGCGAACACTTTTTATCAACAGGTAAGTAAGCCTATCCGGCTAGAGCCGATGGAAGCTGTGTCAATACTGGATTTCGCTATTCCTCTTTCACACACCAACCTCAATCGATTGGGTTCTTGCTTAGACCATTTCCCACCTGGACTTGGAGCAAATTTGTAAGCCATATTAATTATATCAAGGAAGTAGTTACAAAGCTGCAATATGGCAACTTTCTTCATTACTAACACAGCAGCATTTATTCGGAAGTACCTCCAACCTCAGGAGCGAAATGGTCTATGCCTAAACCCAATCGAAAGAGGTTGGTGTTGACCCACACACCTACCATCAGCTCCAGCCGGATAATCTAACTTACCTGTAGATAAAAAGTGACTGCAAGATAGAATTGTGATCGAGCCACATGTTTGTGTAAAAATGCCGATATGAAGTATTCAAGGTTTTGTGCTTTCTGCCGAGAGAATTCACAAATCAGCGAAAGTACACATACTTTACACAGTATACCAATACACTCTATAACTTTTCACGACCAAGCAAGCCGGAAGATGAATTTCCTATATTAAAATATAATGTTCTACAAAATAGTCATAATTCATTGGCCATATTTCTATTAGTACCTTCATACGAACTAAGAGCTACGAGACTAAAAAAACTTTTGCATTTACCTGACATTTTCATTTTTTTAATATGTCCCCTACCCTGGGCTAATTCTGGCTACCGCGGTTTCAGGTAATCCACCCTCGACAGTTTGTTTAAAGATATTCCACAGTTCATGTTTTTTCTTCGTTACAAAAACACTTCTAGTTGACTCTATTCAAGGTGAATTACTGAACTTAAACATTTACAATTATTGAAAAATGAATAACTATTTTTAAACATTAAGAGGCGTTACAGTTCAGTAGAATGCAGTAGTATATGGAAGTGAATTAAAATAATGTTTGTTTGTTGAGATGTGCAAACTGAATGTGAATAATATGTGTTTATTCACGAATTCTCTTCTCAAGAGGCGGATCTACGATGGACTTCTGGGGGCTCGGTGGTTATTAATACTCCTACTTAGAGCTACTTTTAAGAGCTCCAAAATCTGGAGTGGGTTTTGGAGAAAAGTGGAAGCGAGAGTATGTGTGAATAAAAACTAATTTTCACATTCTCTTTTACTCTTAGTATTATCTAGTACCACCAACAATGTACTATCAATTGCACTAGGTTTGAATGTTAGTGGTTCGTGGGGACCTAACTTCACGTTTGTATTCAAAGTTTTTATTTGCTTCTAGTGTCCAAAGTATTGCAACACTGGTGTTAAGTGTCACTGCTCTAGGAAACACTAACGATTGTATTAAAGATATCATTAGCTGATTTGATTTTGTCGGGAATTCAATAAGATTTAAGATCCTAGATTTAGTCATTTCCTCCGAGGGTTTTAAATGTTTTCATAATAATTTGAAAGGGTCGCGACCAAAGTCTAGAAGTTAGTTTTCAATGATGTTGAGTAGGCATGGAAATTCAATTTTTTCACTAATGTTGAAATAGTGTACAGGATACCCGAAAGTTCTTTTATACCATTTCCTGACGTAATGTATCAAATCATGCCTAGAAATTACTGAAGTAGACACCTCCTAAAGGTACAACTTTGGTCAGTTCAGAAATTTCTTGAGCTGAGGTACGATTTGAACACTTTTCGAGTATAATGGCTGATCTAATGTCATAACGAATGAGCTTTTTTCATTTTCTTGCAGTTATTTACTCTATGCAGCAGAGTAGAATATAAAGTATTACTACTTGATGTTGAAATATTGAAGAAATACAGAGGGACTACACTGCTTAAATCAAAAGGACAGGTTTGTATGTCACCATTACACAATCGTTGTGGCGAAGCTCTCACAAGATGAATAGCTATCCAAACGTTGTTTGAGAATAGGAGATCAAGACGCGAGATGCGAGTGAGGATGAGAACAGCATTGACACACCAAGAAAATGAATGTATAGCATTAGATGGAAAGTGGATGTCAGAATGAAGAAACGAGATACGATATTCTTATCAAGACAAAGCTACCGTGAAATAAGATTACTTTTTCAAAACCACATGTAGAGGTCCCAGAGCAAAGTCTAGAAGTGAGTTCTCAATGATTTTGAGTAGGCATTGTCATTCAGCATTTTTCACTAAATTTGTAATAGTGTACAGGATACACGAAAGTTCTTCTATACCTTTACCTGACAAAACGTACCCAATGGAGCCTAGAAATTACTTAAAAAGAAAACCACCTAATGCCGCTACAACTTTGGACCGTTCAGAAATTTCTTCAGCTGAAGTACGATTTGAACACTTTTCGAGTATAATGGCTGATCTAATGTCATAACGAATGAGCTTTTTTCATCTTCTTGCAGTTATTTACTCTATGCAGCAGAGTAGAATATAAAGTATTACTACTTGATGTTGAAATATTGAAGAAATACAGAGGGACTACACTGCTTATATCAAAAGGACAGGTTTATATCTCACCATTACACAATCGTTGTGGCGAAGCTTTCACAAGATAAATAGCTATCCAAAGGTTGTTTGAAATTATTAAATCGACACACGAGTTGCGAGTGAAAGTTTGATTAAATCTTCCGAGTAAGACAGCATTGACACACGAAGAACATGAGAGTATATCAATAGAGGGAAAGAGGACGTAGGAATGATGAAATCTGATACGATATTCTTATGAAGACAATGCTACCGTGATATCATTCAAGAATTTGGATATGTAGAATTTTCAACAAGAGACTTCTAAAAATTAATGACTTTTTCTGCTCCATGATACGTGTAACACTTTGTTACTAATCAAAGCATAGAGTGAGATTATATGAAAGTGTTATTTGATTACCCCACAGTTTGGTTACTTTGTGATGACCAGTATTACAAAGTTCTTAGCAAACACAGGACTGACTATACCGGAAAATTTTTCCACTTAACCGTGTTAGAGAAGATCTTAAAAGAACTAAAACTCGACTCTTTATTTGGCCCATAAAGATTACCGGTCTCAGTCCAAAATTAAGGCTGCTTTGGAGGTTAGAATAAAATGGGTTCCATAGCAAGTTATAAGGGATACAATCGGGAAAATATTATTAATGATACACCGGGACCTCGTGAAACCTACACAACTCTGTATGTAACCCCTAGTGAGATGCAAGGACGCTAATTCAACCCATATTTGATAGCCTCGTGCGTTAGCAAACAGAAGACTCTCTTTAAATAATATATCCGTAAGTTCACAAATCTTTGGATTAAACCGTTTCTATCAGAATAACAATTAAGAAATAGGTGAGAGCGATATGAGTCCTAAATAGATTTCTTCAACAGAACCACTCTCAGATAGTAATGTAGTTGCATATAAACGGGAGGTATAAAAATTCCTTGAGTATCATTGATAAATTAATACTTGTTTTATACATTTGGTATAACAATAATTTTTCACCACAAGGGCCCACGTAAAACCAAACGCTGTTCGTACCCAAAGGTACAGACAGGTCTGTGATACACTCGTATTATTAAAGCCAGAAGAGAATCCATGGTTTTTTTAAATTTTACGCCATTGTATAAAGTGACTTAAGCTCTAAAAGCACTACTGATGTAATTGACTAAAATTTGTTGAAAAATTACTTTCATATGGCAAAAGATTTAAAATTTATCTACAAGGCTGCCGATTGTGGTTTTCTGCAGAAATAATGGTATTACTAATTGCAGATATCAGGATGCATTTAGATAAAAAGATAATAACACTAGATGTCGAAATCCGCCATGATACTTGCATTAGAACGAGTGGAGTCAGTTTGCATGCAGTACAACCTACGGGAGAGCGTGCGTTGAATTGGCAAAAGTACTACAGCAGATATTGTCCTTAGGACTTGCAAATTCGAAATATTCGAGTTTAAACCCTGTGACGTGCGGTACAAGAAATCTTTAGCTGAGAAAAAATGAATATCAATTGAGCATCAGGTATAGTAAAGAGAATGCACGTTAAATGATGGACAAGTTGATGGGTATTTGCGATAGAATAAGCATGCCCGAGCTTGTGAAGCTTTTTGTAATATGCATCCACTGTCAGAAATCGTCTTAAAATGAGAACGATAGCAGAGATGTCATTTGACTTCATTGTAATAGTATTCTTAGTATTCTAGAATGTCTGAAAAGAGATATTATAAAAGATTATATCGATATCGAAGTGACGCGGTGATTAAAAAAATAATTTTGAGGGTGCAAGGGGATATTCGATTTTTAATTAGTGGTTTAGAGTGCAACAAGTGCGCCAATAATTCGAGGGTTATCGGGAAGGCTAAACGGATTATGTCCTTTTACAACGCTGTAAATTTAGAAGTCAGCAGTGGACATCGGCATCTATTCCTTAATTCCTAATGGCTTAAAGGAAGCAACAATGAAACCGAAGCCGTAAGATCTTGTGTTGTGTACCTAGGTCTTAATATATTGCAAGAGTGCTTTTATAGTTACTTAACTCACATTATACAATGGCGATGTGGATTTAAGTCTCCCTTTAAGAAGACGAGGGTTTACAGCGGTTTTAGGTGGGGCCATGGGGATGAAAAATGTTGATGATGTTGATGCCTAAAAAAAATAAGTATTAATTTAACAATGATAATCAAGCAATTGTTATACCTCCCGTTTATAAACACTACAATACTATTTAAGAGTGTTTCCTGCTGAAGTAATCTACATAACACCCATTACACTCTCACCTTGTCCTTGATCGTTAGCCTGATAGAAACTGTTTAATCGAAAAAGTTGTGTTTTTAGGGATTTATTAAACTTAGTTTCCTGTGTGTTAACATACGAGACTTTTAAATATGCATTTAATTAACGTCATTGCTGCTCAGCAGAACTTACATAAAGTTTGCAGAATTCACTAGGTTCCGGCCTATTATTATTAATATTTTCCAGACTGCATATTGAAAAAACTTGCTATGAAACCCATTATATTCTAACCTTCGAAAGAGCCTTACTTTGGGTGTGAGACCGCTGATCTGATCGATGAAATATATAAAGAATCGATTTTAGATTATTTTGAGGTCTTAATATATAAGCTAAGTGGGTCTTCATATATCTTAACCCATATGAGGTCTTAATATATCTTTCCATATAAGCTCAGTGGACTAATATAATAATCTTTCCATATATGCTCACTGTATGCTTTGTTTAGTAACTAAGTACCACAAATTTCATAGAGCAGAAAAAGTCACTTATTTCACATGTCTCTTTTTGAAAATTATCCATATCCAAGTCCTTGAATGAAAAAGTAATCTTATTTCACGGTAGCTTTGTCTTCATAAGAATATCGTATCTCATTCTTTCATTCTGTCTTCCACTTTCTCTCTAATGCTATAAACTGATTTTCTTGGTGTGTCAATGCTGTCCTCATCCTCACTCGCATCTCGCGTCTTGATTTCATACTCTCAAACAACGTTTGAATAGCTATTCATCTTGTGAGAGGTTCGCCATGACGATTGTGTAATGCTTAGGTACACTCCTCTCCTTTTCATATAAGCAGTGTATTGCCCCTTAATTTCTTCATTATTTCAACATCAAGTACTAATACTATATATTCTACTCTTCCGCACACAGTAAATAAGTGCATGAAAAGTGAAAAAAGCACTTGTGTAATCACAATAGTACTGGAAAGGTCTCAAATCATACCTGCAACTCAAAAAATTTCTTAACTGTCACAAGTTGTACGCTTAAGAGGTGTCCACTTACCTAGTTTCTAGGCATGACTGGATTCATTATGTCTGGAAATGGTATAGAAGAACTTTCTGGTATCCTGTACACTATGACCACATTAGTGAAAATTTTCAATTTCCATGCCTACTCAACATCATTGAGAACTAACTTCTCCACTTTGCTCGCAAGCCTTACATGTTTTTGTGAAAACATTTACAACCGTCGGAGGAGGTTACTAAATCTAGGATCTCGGATCCTATTAAACATTGTCTGGATGAGGAAATCAGTATGCAACATTTACAAGAATATGAAATTGCATGACAAGAACCCTATTAGGAAATCTGAAGATTAAGACGGTGACCCTATCCCAACGGTAAACTTTGGCTGCAGTTTATAGAGAAGGTCATAATTGTATTGCAATTCATCCAAAGGGACTAGAAGGGACTAGACTTACAGGCCAAGAGAAGCGGGCCTGTGTCTACAAAGTAATCACGTACCTAATATCCTAAAGATCTCCTAATGAACTATCAGGCCAATAATCTGCCTCTGAATCCTTTACAAGCTACGACCATAAGTTTAATATAAGTGTTACGGAAAATTGTTAAGCTTTCTAAGCCTTCTGGCTGAAAAGCAGCTTGGAATAGTCGCAACTGAACAAGGTGCTGTGCAGTAAGGATTGATTGTCCTTATGTCGTATAAAACCAAGGTGAATAAGTTGAAACCAACTGGAATCGACGTGTAGTAGAGCTTTCATTCTTACGCCCTCTTGGATAAAAATGTACATGGAGTTTTCTCATGTATGGAAAATCCAAACATAGTTCTTTATTAAGAGTGTGAAACTTTACTTCCTTGTAGTAGAGTCGAAAACAAAACGGCAGTTACACAATTTCAAGTTTCCTTGCAGATGGCAGAATCCTCGGAGTCAATCTGCTGTTGAAAATCTTAACATATAAACAATTACACAATAAACATTTGTTATTAGGGTACAATTGAATGATACTTTAGTACGCGAATGTCATATCTAAATGAACTGCTTTTTGGTGGATAACCTAATCATGTCCTGCTACAGTTTTGTTTTCTCTTAGGGTACCAAAGCAGCTCGTTTTAAAGATTCCAAAATAACTAAACAGAAGAATACACTACCTTCATGTTTTACAACTTTTCCTTACACTTTATTTTAAAGTTTCATCAAGTTCGTTTTCATGTCTATTTTTTTAGGTCTTTAAGGCGGGGACGAAATCACAAAATAATAATCATAACTGATTGGATCTACAATTAATCCGTTGTCAATGACATTGGATTTTACAGCAGTTGTTCGTTATCATCTATATCAGATTATCTTTCGATCTACCATTTCTACCTGAATACTCTTGGCAGAATGCACAAAACCTTGAATACTTCGTATCGGCTTTTTTACACAATCATGTGGCTCGATCACAATCCTATCTTGCAGTCACTTTTTATCTACAGGTAAGTTAGATTATCCGGCTGGAGCTGATGGTAGGTGTGGTTGTCAACACAAACCTCTTTCGATTGTGTTTAGGCATAGACCATTTCGCTCCTGAAGTTGAAGGTACTTCCGAATTGAATGCTGCACAGCTGCTGTGTTAGTAATGAGAAAAGAGGCCATATTGCAGCTTTGTAACTACTTCCTTGATATATTTAATATGGCTTATACCAGGGAGACATTTCTCCGTTTCCATACAGTTGAATAAAGATATGTCCAACAATCATTTGTCAGGATTCACATCTAATTGATAGATGACATTGAATAACTGCAGAATTCTTTTTCTTTATGAACGAACTTGAAGGCAGCCAACTATTTACTCCTGAGTATAGCTGAGGTCGTGCCAAAACCTGTTGCATCATGGAAAAAGTGAAACAATCTATTAATGACGCTAAAGTTTCAATAAATTTAATAATTTCGTAGAATTTCCTTTCAGTTCTGCTTATAGGTGGCTATAAGAGAATCAGAAATTGCTCATGAAGTCTTCTACCAAGATTCTTAAAGATCTGAATCACGCCAACCAGCAGTAACAGATTTCCCGTTTCTAGTTTCTTCTATTATTGCTGTCCATATACAACTGTCTTCAAGATCATTCAAAAAGAAAAAAAAACCGTGCAAGATATTCAGAGTCTTAAACGGAGTTAGGAGTAAAATCCTAACAAAATGTTCAAGATTACAAATTTCTTATTCCCCTGTACGGAGAAGGAAACATGTCCTTCCAGGTATAAGCCCATCAGGTAAAAGAAAGAAGTAGTTGCAAAGAATAATATGGCCACTTTTTCCCCTACCAACACGGCAGGTGTGCTCCATTCGAATTCGGAATTTGCTCCAAGTCCAGGTGGGAAATGGTCTAAGAACCCAATCGATTGAGGTTGGTGTGTGAAAGAGGAAATGCGAAATCCAGTATCGACACAGATTCCATCGGCTCCAGCCGGATAAGCTTACTTACCTGTAGATAAAAAGTGTTCGCAAGATAGGATTGTGAACGAGACACATGTAAGTGTAAAAGAGGGGATATGAAGTATTTAAGGTATTCTGCATTCTGACAAGGGAGTTCAGTTACAAATGGCAGATCAGAAGCCAATCTGATTTACCTGAATGTAATAGAGCTTGCGTGTCCTGTCCATCGACTCAAAGGTATATTTCAAGAGCAGAAAGCTACACCAGAAAATGTACCCGATTAATCGCCAGCAGTCGAGGCTTACGAAGTGTAGACGTCTGTAACACTGAACCAGACTGTCATTTTGCCTAGTATGTATGCGACCATATCCATCTCCGTTACCAGAGCCATCCTAGATCACCATGTAAATTCTTTTACAAAAATAGAAGATTCAGGTCGTCCGTAGAATTCTGCATACATGATCTCTGCATATAGTAGATTTACATGGCAAACTGCCTAGAATACATTTTTAGCCAGTCCAGCTAAGAGCCGTTAACTTTGGTAAGAAGAAAGTCGAAGCACGCTGATATGTGCATAGATCGTTACTTCAGCAGAGAACATTGCATTACCAAATTGGAGAAACAATCAAATATTCTTTTAAGAGGAGATGTAGAGATACATGTTGTTCCCTTTTCAAAACGTATGCAATCAGTTAGCATGCACCACAATCAACATGAGAACGATAGCAGAGATATCACTTGACTTCATTGTAATAGTTTTCTACAATGTCTGAAGGTAGATATTAATAAAAGATTATATGAATCTCTAAGTGATGCGGTGATTAAAGAAATAATTTTGAGGATTCAAGGGGATGTTCGATTTTTAATTAGTTTTCAGAGTGCAACAAGAGCGCCAATAATTCGAGGGTTTCATATGGAGGTTACTGCAAGGCTAAACGGATTATGCCGGGCTATGTCCTCCTTACACGCTGTGAAATTTAGAAGTCAGCAGTGGACATCGTCATCTATTAATAAATTCCTAATGGCTTAAAGCTAGTAAAGGAAGTCAACAATGATTCCAATGCGCTAAAATCTTGTGTTTTGTACCTAGGTCTTAAGACGATGCAATAGTGCTTTTAGAGCTCTTATACAATGGCGTACTATGTAAAAAAAACCGTGGATTAACTTCTCCCTTAACCCATTAACGCCGGAATTATTTTTTGTTTTCAATTCTGATGAAATTTTTAATTTTGGTTCATTTAGGTGTAAAGAGCACCCAGGAGAAATTTTTAGTTCGTGACGTAAGCGGATTCGTTGGGGTACCCCGTGATAATATGAACACGCAAGGCGTTTAAATTCATACTTTCAAATATTATGCTAGATGGATGCCCTGTTAAATTATTAACACATATGCAAATTAGAAAAACATTTATTGTGTTACAAGCTGTTACACACTAAAAGACAAAAAGAAACACAGTATTGGGGCTATGGAATTATCAGTTTATGGAGCCCATTATCTATGGGACTTTATGGAAAAAAACAGTCAGTGCACAAGCCCACATTGCATTTGAAACATTTCGTACGAACTGTGCTTGAACACAATGTACCTGCACAACGTCTACGCTCAGAGTGAATCACTAAATGGTCCCTTCCATCTTGACGAACATCATCGCTTACACGATATTGTTGACTGCTGAGCTAAGAAATAGCTGGACGTTCTGCACCTAATGGTACGGTCTTATATTTTTGCAAATAAGATTGGACAATATGCCTTCGAAATTCTAAGAGTAAGATGTCTATTCTGGTTTTTCTCAACAAAAGCCATTCATTTTGTACCGATACCTCAATCATTCAAGAGAAAAGAGTCCACTACCACTTTTTGGATCTGATCCCTATACGATAATATGAGATATTCTGGTCCATTTGACTAGTACCTCCCATGTGCTTGTTGTATTCTCCGAATACATATGGACGAATAACACGCACTTTCTTCTTTTCACTCTGGGAATATCGCTCGACACTAGAAAGAGGCTGCGTCCCATGACATGTAGACGCAGTTGTGACGACAGACTTGTCTACCCAACGTACAACACAAATTTCATTAACATTTTTGGCTACCTCAAAAGTGCCGCGTGTTCTTTTTTCATCTCCTTGGAATTTGTAATAGGACAGTCCTTGGTCACTCTATTTTCTCGAATCGTAACAGTAGCATTGTATCCCCTACTCTTGAGGTGCACTAGAAGAGGGATTCCTGTGAACAGGTTGTCGAAGTAAATGTGGAATGGTAGATATTTCATACTGGATGATAACTCGTCTATCACGGTAAGTATAGGAGCTGCGCACTTACCAAACTGTTCTTTATACTCACTCCGACCTCTCGGATTTTCCCCTTGATATACATAAAAATTAATCATATATCCAGATGAAGAGTTTAGACATCAAACTTTATACCCAAAAAAGATAGGTTTCCCACGGATAAACTGTTTAAAACCATGCTTACCAAAATATTGCAACCATACATTCATCAAAGTCAATATTCTGTTCTGGCTGAAATAAGGAAATGAAACGTTTTTGAAGTAGCATCATGAATGGATGCAGCTTGCACATTTTATCATCTTCAGTTGGTCGAATATTATCAGCACAGTGAACAAAACGACATATGTCCAAAAATCGACTTCTTCGCATAGCATTCACTACCAGTTCATTTCTTACATCACCTGCTCCCTCCCAATACGACCTTTTTCGAAGGAACTGTATTGTACCCAGAAAGCAAAAGAATTGCAATAAAAACTCTCATTTCGTCTTTAGTAATTCCAGGCGGATTACAGTTTTTGAAAACAGCATATTTGTCAGATTCCGAAACAAGCAAATCTAAAACTTCATCATCGAAAATCATTTCAAAACATTCTGTAGGAGATTTTCCACGAAATGTCGAGAAATCTGCCTCAGGAAACACAGTTGAGGCCGCTTTTATGCCTTCATGTGTCCAAATATTGACCACTGTCTTCTTTTTCTTAAAACGATTACCTTTCTTCTGGTGGGGAGACATTGTTGGTGACTCATCTTGCGTATCATCCACACCAAGTCGGGTGGTATCTGTAAAAACTACTTCAGCGTGACTGGTAAGTTGACGCTCTGTAAGGTTGTCAATGAGTCTACTGCCATCCTCTTCTACTGAATCTTCATCCGAAAAGATGTTTGGTCCCGGGGGTTCAAGATATTCTTGCACGTCATCCGATTCCAAAATATCAAGGATTTGTTGCAGTGAAAGACCTCTGTAACAAAAAAATATACAATTACCAGAAACAGTACTAGCAAAATACTTTTCTAATAATAATAATAATAATAATAATAATAATAATAATAATAATAATAATAATAATAATAATAATAAAAATAAAAATAATAATAATAATAATAATAATAATAATAAAGAAGTGAAACGAATAAAGCAAGTCAAATGAAATCACTTATAAACTTTTCTACATTGATAAATCTGCAAATATTTACTGTACTATTTATATTTTTACATACGCACATAAGAAAGAAAAACCTGCCTAAACGCCGTGCGTGTTCACACGATCACACTGATGAAAAACTTGAATAAGCGTGCCCCAGATATTTTCAGGTGAGTCAAATCTAATTAGTTACAAACTTTGTCATCTCTAAAAAAAAAAAAAAAAAAAAAAAAAAAAAAAAAACAGTACAAAATCAAATGAAAGGTTAAGATATAAGAATATTTGTTAATACTTACTTTGAGGACGATTCCATATTTCTTCTCTTTCTTGCGCACTGCTGATAACTCAGTCTCTAGGTTGCATTCACGCCGCAAAGTGGAAGTTTGTTTGAACATCGTGGAAAGAACCTTCTCCTAGTAGACTACACCAACAATGTGACGAAACCACTAAAAGTGTGTTACACAAGACTTATTTTCATAAATACTAACCGCTGTGATCATATGATCACGCACGGCCCTAGTGGGTTAATAAGACGGGGCTATCACACACGTATACTTTTGGGAACTAGCAGCGGTTTGTTTTGGGTGGGTCCTTGCAATTGAAAAATGTTGGGATACCAAATGTAAAAAACAAGTATTAATTTATCAATGATAATCAAGCAATTGCTATACTTCCCGTTTATATACAACTACAATATTATTTGAGTGCCTGCTGAAGAAATCTACTTAGCACCCATAACGGTCTCACCTGGTTCTACTAATTAAAGCATACAATAAGATTAATAATCAAAGCATACAATGAGATAACTAATCAAAGCATACATTGAGATTATATGAAAAGATGATTTGATTAGCCCACAGTTTGGTTGCTTTCTGATGATAGACCGAAACCTCCACAGCTCTGTATTAAAGTCCTAGTAAGCAGCAAGGACGCTAATTAAATGCATACTTGATAGCGTCGAGTTTTAACACACAGGAGAATTTCTATAAATATTGTAACCTTAAGAACACAACTCTTTGGATTAAACAGTTTCTATTAGGCTAACGATCAAGAACAAGGTGAGAGCGTTATGCGTGCTTGGTAGTTTCTTCACCAGGAAGCACTCTCATATAGTATTGTAGTTGTATATAAACATGAAGTATAGCAATTGCTTGATAATCATTGATGAATTAATACTTATGATTATTACATTTGGTATCAAAACCTTTTTCAATCCCCAGTGGCCACCTAAAACCGCTGTATTATCTCAATCTATATGACTGTGATACCTTCGTCTTATTATAGGGAGAAGTATATTCACGGTTTATAAATGGTACGCCATTGTATAATGTGAGTAAAGCAACTTTAAAAGAATTGCTACTTTGTTTTTAAACCTAGGTACACAACACAAAATACTGCGTACTCCGATTAATTGTTGAATTTTTTTACTACCTCTAAACCCATAGGAATTAAGGAATACATGACAAGGTCCACTGATAATTTCTAAATTACACAGTTTGTAAGATGGAGATAATCCGGCATAAACCGTTTAGCCTTACCGGGCACCTCAAAATAGAACCCTCGAATTATTGGCAAATCTGTTGCACTCTAAACCACTAATTAAAGATCGAACATTCCCGTCCTTCCTCAAAATTATTTCTTTAAACACCCCATCACTT
Organism: Thermobia domestica; assembly: GCF_964235325.1. Taxonomy (NCBI): domain Eukaryota; kingdom Metazoa; phylum Arthropoda; class Insecta; order Zygentoma; family Lepismatidae; genus Thermobia; species Thermobia domestica. Next base: position 226,859,944 of record NC_137462.1, read on the forward strand.
TGAGATCGAATAATATTTGTCTTCAGACATTGTAAAATACTATTATAATTAAGTCAAGTGTCATCTCTGTTTCAATTAACATCTCTGCTAATGTTATTTTAAAGCGATTTCTATTGTTGTGGTTGCAGATTACAAAAAGCTTTGCAATCTCGGAGATGCCTGTCCTTTCGCAAGTGACCTATCAACTTGCCCATCAAATAATGCGCTTCTCTTTACTATACCTTAAGAGCTCACCTCGATATTCATTCTTTCTCAGCTAAATACTTCTTGTTCTGCACGTCACAGGGTTTAAACTCGAATATTTCGAATTTGCAAGGCCTAACGAAAATGTGACCTCCCGTACTTTTCCCATTTCATCCCGGCCGCTCTCGTCGGTTGTACTGCATTTAAACTGATTCCACCTTTGGACCGATTAGAAATTTCTTGAGTAGAGGTACGATTTTAACACCTTTCAACTATGAACTTCCATTATAAAAAAATTCCATGCGTCTTTTGCAACCTTGACTCATTTCATCAAGTTGCTATATTGATAACGTATGTATCACATTAATCTTCAAGTTATAAAACCTTAAAGTCTTTATGACTCTTGTACTACAGACTGCCATATCGCACAGTCATATTAAACTTATTGGAGAATTTGAATTTCTCAATATTCTCAACACATCCCGCCGGTAAGTAAAGTTTTAGTAAGCTTCCCCTCTGTAGCAGATTAGTACACCAACTGCATTAGCTTTTAGACAACTTTCATATCTCGGACGGATTGATCAACAAGAAGAATAACTCTAATCTTATTTATTAAATTAAACACTACTTTATCTCGCTGACGTGAATAGAGTTTGCGTGTCTATCCACATACTGAAAGGCATCTTTTAGAGAGCAGAAAGCTACTCAACTAAATGTACCCGATTAATCGCCAGCAGTTGAGTCTTACGAAGTGTACTCATATCTAACACTGAACCTGACTGTAATTTGGCAGGTATGTATGCGAGCATATCCATGGCCGTTGACCAGAGCCATCCTAGATCACCCAGTAAATTCATTTACGAAAATATAAGCACCAAATCTTCTGTAGAATTCTGCATAGATGAACACTGCATAGAGTGGAATATCATGGCAAACTACCTAAAGTACATTGCTTGCACAGTCCAGCTAAGAACCGTGAAAATTAGCAAGAAAAAAGTCGAAAACACATATATGTGCTTAGATATGTTTGATATAAGCAGTGTGGTTTCTCTGAATTTCTTCAATATTTCAACATCAAGTACTAATACCAAATATTCTAGTCTTCTGCATACAGTAAAAAATTGAAAGAAAATAGAAAAAAGCACATGCGTTAAGACATTAGATCAGCCATTATACTGGAAAGGTGTTCAAATCGTACCACAGCTGAAGAAATTTCTGAACGGTCCATAGTTCTAACGCTTTGAGGAGGTCTGCAGTTAAGTAATTTCTAAGCACCATTGGATACATCAAGTCAGGATATGCTGGAGAACTTTGGGGTATATTGTACACTATGACAAATTTACTGAAAATGCTGAATGGCCATGCCAACTCAAAATGATGAGAACTCACTACTAGACTTTGCTCGGGGACCTCTACATGGGGTTATGAAGACACTTACAACCGTCGAAGGAGTTGAAAAAATCTAGGATCTGGGATCTTATTCAGCTACGTCACGATGAGGAAATTTATAAGCAACAAACTGCATGATAGAAACCATATTAGGAAATCTCAAAATTAAGACGGTGACATTTTCCGAACCATTAATTTTGTCTGCTGTATAAAGGTATGATTAGATTACAAGAAACTAACAACACAAGGAAGATTCACATTTAGCAGAAAAAGAGGCGTTTTTGAGTAAGGTTCCACGTGAAATGATAATCGAACAGTGCTTAATGATAACCACAAATTTTTATGGAGGATTAACACTTTATGAAACACAACGTTAGCAAAATTAATCCTTCATTCCCTAATATTGTTGCGATAAAAAAAAGTTCTACAGTACTTTTGTGGACATCAGCTTATCATCAGAGGGATTTGAATTTCTCAATATTCTCAACCTTTTCTCAGCAGTGAGTAAAGTTCTGCTAGCTTCCTCTCTGAAGCAGATTAGTTCACCAATTGTATTAGCTGTTTGACACCTTTCATGTATGAGACTGAGTGATTAACAAGAAGAATTTCTGTAATCTAATCTATTAAATTCAATTCTACGTCATTGAGCTGACTTGAATAGAGTTTGCGTGTCCTGTCCATCGTCTCACAGATATCTTTTCAAGAGCAGAAAGCTACACCACAAAATGTACCCGATTAATCGCCAGCAGTTGAGGCTTCCAAAGTGTACTCATCTCTAACACTGAACCAGACTGTCATTTGGCTTGGTATGTATGAGAGCATATCCATCTCCGTTGACCAGAGCCATCCTAGATCACCAAGTAAATTCCTTCACAAAAATAGAAGCATGAAATCGTCTGTAGATTTCTGCATGGATGATCGCTGCATATAGCGGAATATCACGGCAAACTGCCTACAGTACATTCGTTGCACAGTCCAGCTAAGAGCCGTAACATTGGTAAGAAGAAAGTCGAAGCACAGTGATGTGTACATAGATCGTTACTTGAACCTATTTTTTTAAGAACATTGTATTACCAAGTTACACAAACATTAAGATATTCTATTAAGAGGAGATGTCGAGATACGTGTTTTCTGTTATCAAAAAGAATGTAATCAGTTAGAATGCACTACAACCAACCAGACATGGAAGCGTAGTGAGATTAGGAATTTTCAATTGCAACTTACAAGCTGTAATTGACCAAAATCTGTTGAAAAATTACTTTCATATTCCAAAATATTTAAAGCTGCCGAATGTGGCTTGCTGCAGAAATAATCATATTACTAATTGCAGATAACAGGATGCCTTTAGATAAAAAGACAATAAAAGTAGATGGCTAGATCCGCCATGGTTCATGCATTAGAACGAGTGGAATCACTTTGCATGCAGTTTAACCGACGTGAGAGCGTGCGTTAAGTAGGGAAAAGTACGACAGCAGATATTGTCCTTAGGACGTGCAAATTCGAAGTATTCGAGATTAAGCCCTGTGACGTGGGAACAAGAAATCTCTAGCTGAAAAAAAATGAATATCACGGTGAGCATAAGGTATAGTAAAGAGAACGCGCGTTAAATGATGGACAAGTTGATGGGTATTTGTGATAGAATAAGCATCCCCATCCACTACGTCAGAAATCGTCTTAAACGAGAACGATAGCAGAGATGTCACTTGACTACATTGTAATAGTATTCTACAGTGCCTGAAAAGAGATATTAATAAGAGATTATATCGATCTCTAATTGATGTAGTGATTAAAGAAATAATTTTGAGGATGCTAGGGGATGTTCGATTTTTAATTTGTGGTTTAGAGTGCACCAAGCACGCCAATAATTCGAGGGTTACCGGTAAGGCTAAACGCATTATGCCGGGTTATGACCTTCTTACAACGCTGTGAAATTTAGAAGTCAGCTGTGGACATCGGCATCTATTCCTTAATTCCTAATGGCTTAAAGATAATAAAGGAGGTCGACAATGAATGCGAAACCGTAAGATCTTGTGTTGTGTACCTAGGTCTTAAGACGATGCAATAGTGCTTTTTAGATCGGACCTTGGGGTTGAAAAACGTAAAAAAAAAAAAGTATTAATTTAACAATGATAATCAAGCAATCTCTATACTTCCCGTTTATAACCACTGCAATACTATTTGAGAGTGCTTCCTGCTGAAGAAATCTACTTAACACCATTCGCTCTTACCTTGTTCTTGATCGTAAGCCTGATAGAAACTGTTTAATCCAAGGAGTTGTGTTCTTACGGATATATTAAACAAAGTTTCCAGTGTGTTAACACAGGAGACTATCAAATATGCATTTAATTAGCGTCATTGTTACTCACTAGAACTTACATAGAGTTTTGTAGGATTCACTAGGTTCCGGCCTATCATTATTAATATTTTCCCGATTGCTTAATGAAAAAACTTCCTATGTAACCCATTATATTCTAACCTCCGAAGCAGCCTTATTTTGGGTCTGAGACCGGTGATCTTATCGATGAAACAAATAAACAATCGTTTTTAGGTTATTTTGAGGTCTTTTCTTAGACTGTTAGGTGCAAAATATTAAAGGTCTGTCCAGTGTTCACTATCAAATTAGTAACACTCGACATCACAAAGCAACGAAGTTGTGGGCTATTCATATAATCTTTCCATATAAGCTCACTGTATGCTCTGATTAGTAACTAAGTGCTACAAATTTCATAGAGCAGAAAAAGTCAATTATATAACATGTCTCCTTGAAAATTGTTCATATCGATCCTTGAATGAAAATGTAATCTTATTTCACGGTAGCTTTGTCTTGATAAGAATATCGTATCTCGTTTTTTCATTCTGACATCCAACTTCCCTCTAATGCTATACACTCATTTTCTTGGTGCGTCAATGCTGTCCTCATCTTCACTCGCATCTCGCGTCCTGATTTCCTATTCTCAAACAACTTTGGATAGCTATTCACCTTCTGAGAGGTTCGCCACAACGATTCTGTAATGCTGAGATACACACGTCTACTTTTCACATAAGTAGTGTATTGCCCCTTTATTTCTTCAATTTTTCAACATCAAGTATTAATACTATATCTTCTACTCTTCCGCATAGAGTGAATAAGTGCAAGAAAAGTAAACAAAGCACTTGTGTAATCACATTGGATCAGCCATTATACTGGAAAGGTCTCAAATCGTACCTGCAGCTCACGAAATTTCTGAACTGTCAAAAGTTGTACCCTTAGGAGGTGTCCACTCAGGTAATTTCTAGGCTTGATTGGATACATTATGTCAGGAAATGGTATAGAAGAACTTTCGGGTATCCTGTACACTATTTCAACATTAGTGAAAAAATTTCATGTCCATGCCTTCTCACCATCATTGAGAACTAACTTTTAGACTTTGCTCGCGACCCTTACATGTGTTTATGAAAACATTTACAACCGTCGAAGGAGATGACTAAATTTAGTATCATGGATCTTATTGAACATTGTCTGGAAGAGGAAATCAATATGCAACATTTACAAGAAAATGTAATTGCATGACAAAAACCAAATTAGGAAACCTCAAAATTAAGATGGTGATCTTATCCGAACGGTAAACTTTGGCCGCAGTATATAAAGAAGGTATATATCGTATTGCAATTCATCTAAAGGGACTAGATTGAACAGGGAACTAGAAACTTTTTTTGAAGGCTATTAAATTAATGCTTCCGTTCTCTCACGCAGCTGGTCATCTTTTCTATGAAAAATTTGCACATCTGTATACTCAACAGATGGAAGCCCTGGAGGCAAATAGGTATCAGAAGATAAAAGAAATTAACAACTTAAGCAACCTTCACAATTCGGCCACGAAATATTCTAGAGGATTAACTCAACGTCAGACAAACGTTAGCAAGATTAATAAATCATTCCAAAATACTGTTACGATAACAAAGTTCTAAAGTAATTTTAAGGAGACACTTTGTCATCTCAGTGGCACGTTGAGCTAATGCCATTTTCCTTGTGTGATAATATTTCATTGCACAAGAATGTCAATTCGACTGCGCTGAATATAGCGAGGTCTTTGCTGTACTGAGATTTAAAACCCACACGTAGAACTAAGAGTTCATGTACACGCAATGGTGTAGACGAACAATAGCAAGTAAAATCTGCGTTAAGTACATGACGTATATAAATTATGTTAAGCGATAATTTCAACTTATATCTTATGGATATATATTTTATTTAGACAGAAAAAATGACGAAAGACTAAAAAAAACAGACTACATGCACTACAAGTAACCATTCATAGTAATATTTGATATGAAGCATAGTGATATTAGGATTTTTTAATTGCAAGTCACATGCTGTAATAGACTAAAATCAAGTTAATTATGACCTTCGTAAATGTGAAGAACTATCATTTATCTACAAGGTTGCCGACTGTGGGTTTCTGCAGAAATAATGGTATTACTAATTGTAGATATCAGGATGCATTTAGATAAAAAGATAAAACACTACGTATCGCGATCCGCCATGAAACATGCATTAGAACGTGTGAAATCACTTTGCATGCAGTACAACCGAAGTGAGTTTGCGGGTTAAAATGCGGAAAGTATAGCAGCTAATATTGTTCGTAGGACTTGAAAATTCGAAATATTCAAGTTTAAACCCCGTGACGTGCGGAAAAGAAGTCTAGCTGAGAAACAATGAATATTACGGTGAGCTGATAATAAGACGGGGGCATCATAGTCATATAGTTATGGGAACGAACTGTGGTTTGTTTAAGGTGGGCCCCTGGGATTGACAAAATATTGTGATACCAAATGTAAAAAACCTTAGAATAAATTTATCAATGATAATGAAGCAACTGCTATACTTCCTGTTTAAATCAAATACAATAATATTTGAGTGTGCTTTCTTTTAAAGAAATCTACTTAGCAGTCATAACGCTCTCACCTTGTTCTTGATCGTTAGCCTGATTGAAACTGTTTAATACAAGGAGTTGTGTTCTTACGGATATATTATTTAAAGAAATTCTCCTTGTGTAGACACTCGAGGCTATCAAATATGCATTTATTTAGCGTTCTTGCTGCTCACTTGGGCTTACATACAGAGTTGTGTAGAATTCACTAGGTTCCGGTTTATCATTAAAAATATTTTCACGATTGCTTAATGAAAAAACTTGCTATGAATCCCTTTATATTCTAACCTCCGAAGTAACCTCACTTTGTGTCTGAGACCGGTGATCTGATCGATGAGACAAATAAAGAAACGATTTTAAGTTGTTTTGAGATCTTCTATTACACGGATAGGTGGATAATATTTACGATATATGTCAGTTCTGTGTTCGCTACCTATTTAGTAACACTGGTCATCACAAAGCAACCAAACTGTGGACAGTGCGTGGGTGAGATTCATATCTCTTAAGAAATTCGGTAGAAGACTTCACGAGCAGTTGTTGATTTTTTTTTTAGGCCACATACAAACAGAACCGAATTGAAATGATACGAAATCAAAAATTTAAATAACTTTCTCGTCATTAAAAGAGTGCTTTACTTATTTCATGATGCAACAGGCTGTGACACGACCTCAGCTATTCTTCAACCAACCAAATCTCAATCCTGAAACAATGGCCAATATTAGAAATTTCTTATTTGCCTGTGTAGAGAAGGATACATGTCCTTCCTGGTATAAGCCATATCAGGAGTAGTTACAAAGCTTCAATATGTCCACTTTTTCCATTACGGCTTGTGTGCACCATTTATTAGGAAGTAGCTCCAAGTCCAGGAGCGAAATGGTCAAAGCATGAACCCAATAGAATGAGGTTGGTGTGTGAAAGAGGATATGCGAATTCCAGGACCCACACAGCTACCATCGGCTCCAGCCGGATAATCTTACCTGTAGATAAGAAGTTACAGCTAAATAGGATTGTGAACGATCCACATGTAAGTTTAAAAGTGCCAATATGAAGTCTTCAAGGTTTTCTGCATTCTGTCAAGATATTCATTTACAAATGGCAGATCGGAAGACAATCTTATTTAGATGCTGACCAACAACAGTTGTAGAAAACCAATATGTCATTTACAAGGGCTTAATTGTTGATCCAATCAGTTATGATTATTATTTCGTAACAACGTCCTTGCCTGATAGACCTAAAAAAAAATGGACACGAATGCGATCTTGACGAAACTTTAAATGAAAAGGTAAGGACTAAAAATAAAATTATGAACATGGTTTATTGGTTAGTTTACATATTTTGGAATCCTTTAACACGAGCTGCTTTTGTACCCGAGGAGAAAGTGAAACTGTAGCAGGACAAATTTAAGTTAACGAGCAAAAACAGATTCATTCATATATCACATTCGCATACTACAGTATCATTCTCTTCTACGTTTATAAGAATATTTATTGTTTGATTGTTTATATTTTAGGATGTTCAACTGCAGATGATTGACTCCGAGGATTCTGCCATCTGCAAATACACTTAAAATGATGTAACTGTCGCTTTTTTTCGACTCTCCTAAAAGGAAGTAAATTTTTACACTCTTAAAAAAGAACGAAGTTTGGATTTTCCGTACATGCAAAGAATCCATGAACATTTCTATCTAAGACTGGGTCGTAAGAATGAAAGCTCTACTACACGTCTTTCACAGTTTGTTTGAACTTATTGCCCTTGTATTTATACGACATAAGGATTATTAATCCTTACTGCTAAGCAACATTTTACATGCGACTGTACCAAGCTACCTTTCAGATGGAAGCCCAAGAAGTTCAAGAATTTTCTGTAACAGTGATAATAGACTTATGGTCGTAAGCTTGTAAAGGATTCAAATGCAAGTAATTGGCCTGAAAATCTAGTATTTGATTCTTAGGAAAATAGGTGCGTGATTATCTTGTAGAGCAAGGCCCGCTTCTCTTGGCCTGTGAGATATAAGGAGCCCATAAGACTTGATGAAGGATCCCCCAGGATAAAGAAATTAAAGTTACTTTTTACAATCATTATATATTTATTACAACAAATTGCAATGTAAATACATACACTTGCAAATTTGCAATATTATATGATATATTTTCTTAGACGCCAGAACGTTTCTGTTCCCTGAAAAAAAGAAACAAATGATCACGTCCAAAAGCAAGCGCTACGAACTTTGAACTAGAATTTACCATAAAAAGTTTTTTCTATTTCCCTCTTATTTGAAGTTACCCACACTGATATATTTCTGACAGAATTGAGGTTTAGTTCAACCCCTTTCGAAGTTGCAACCAACCCAACCGCCGAGTTTTCGGTTGCCTGCTATTTTAGGAAAAGGAGAATTGCAGGTGGTAATATATGCAAATTTCAAGAGCAGAAAAAGTAATTTATTTCACATGTCTCCTTTTGAAAATTCTCCATATCCAAGTGCTTAAATGAAAAAGTAATTTTATTTCACAATAGCATTGACCTGAAAAGAATATCGTACCTCATTTCTTTATTCTGTCATCCACTTTTTCTCTAATGCTATACACTTATTTTCTTGGTGTGTCAATGCTGTGCTCATCCTCACTCGCATCTCGCGTCTCGATTTCATACTCTCAAAGTTTGAATAGCTATTCATCTTGTGAGAGGTTTGCCAGAACGATTGTGTAATGCTTAGGTACCGACCTCTACTTTTCATATAAGCAGTGTATTGCCCCTTTATTTCTTCATTATTTCAACATCGAGTACTAATACTATATATTCTACTCTTACGCATACAGTAAATAAGTGCAAGAAAAGTGAACAAAGCACTTGTGTAATCACAATAGATCAGCCATTGTCCTGGAAAGGTCTCAAATCATACCTGCAGGTCAAGAAATTTCTTAACTCTCATAAGTTGTACCCTTATGAGGTGTCCACTTAAGTAGTTTCTAGGCATGACTGGATTCATTATGTCAGGAAATGGTATAGAAGAACTTTCTGGTATCCTGTACACTATGACAACATAAGTGAAAATTTTGTATTTCCATGCCTACTCAACTTCATTGTAAACTATCTTCTAGACTTTGCTCTCAAGCCTTACATGTGTTTGTGAAAACATTTACAACCGTCGGAGGAGATTACTAAATCTAGGATCTTGGATCCTATTGAACATTGTCTGGATGAGGAAATCAATATGCAACATTTACAAGAAAATGAAATTGCATGACAAAAACCCTATTAGGAAATCTGAAGATTAAGACGGTGACCTTATCCCAACGGTAAACTTTGGCTGCAGTATATAGAGAAGGTCATAATCGTATTGCAATTCATCCAAAGGGACTAGAATTAACAGGGGACTCACAGGCCAAGAGAAGCGGGACTGTGTCTACAAGGTAATCACGTACCTAATATCCTTAAAAACTCCTAATAAAGTATCAGCCCAATAATCTGCCTCTTAATCATTTACAAGCAACGACGATAAGTTTAATATAAGTGTTACGGAAAATTGTTAAGCTATCTAGGCCTTCTGTCTGAAAAGCAGATTGGAATAGTCGCAACTGAACAAGGTGCTGTGCAGTAAGGATTGATTGTCCTTATGTCGTATAAAACCTAGGTCAATAAGTTGAAACCAACTGGAATCGACGTGTAGTAGAGCTTTGATTCTTACGCCCCTTTGGATAAAAATGTACATGGAGTCTTTTCATGTATGGAATATCCAAACATAGTTCTTTATTAAGAGTGTGAAACTTTACTTCCTTGTAGTAGACTCGAAAACAGAACGGCAGTTTTACAATTTAAAGTGTCCTTGCAGATGACAGAATCCTCGGGTTCAATCATCTGCTGTTGAAAATCTTAACATATAAACAATTACACAATAAAAATTTGTTATTAAGGTACAATTGAATGATACTTTAGTACGCGAATGTCATATCTAAATGAACTGGTATTTGGTGGATAACTTAATCATGTCCTGCTACGGTTTTGTTTTCTCTTAGGGTACCAATGCATTTCGTTTTAAAAATTTCCAAAATAACTAAAAAGAAGAACACACTACCTTCATCTTTTACAAATATTCCTTACACCTTATTTTAAAGTTTCATCAAGTTCGTTTTCATGTCAATTTTTTTAGGTATATAAGGCGGGGACGAAATCACAAAATAATAATCATAACTGATTGGATCAACAATTAATCCGCTGACAATTACTTTGGTTTTTTACAGCAGTTTTTCGTTATCATCTACATCAGATTATCTTTCGATCTGCCATTTCTACTTGAATTCTCTCGGCAGATTGCACAAAACCTTGAATACTTCATATTGGCATTTTTACACAAACATGTGGCTCGATCACAATCCTATCTTGCAGTCACTTTTTAACTACAGGTAAGTTAGATTATCCGACTGGAGCTGATGGTAGGTGTGTGGGTCAAACCAACCTCTTTCGATTGGGTTTAGGCATAGACCATTTCGCACCTGAGGTTAGAGGTACTTCCGAATTGAATGCTCCACAGCTGCTGTGTTAGTAATGAAAAAAGTGGCCATATTGCAGCTTTGTAACTACTTCCTTGTTAGAGTTAATATGGCTTACAAATTTGCTCCAAGTCCAGGTGGGAAATGGTCTAAGCAAGAACCCAATCGATTGAGGTTGGTGTGTGAAAGAGGAAATGCGAAATACAATATTGACACAGCTTCCATCGGTTCCAGCCGGATAGGCTTACTTACCTGTTGATAAAAAGTGTTCGCAAGATAGGATTGTGAACGAGACACATGTAAGTGTAAAAGAGGCGATATGAAGTATTAAAAATATTCTGCATTCTGCCAAGGGAGTTCATTTACAAATGGCAGATCAGAAGACAATCTGATTTAGATGATGACGAAAAACAGCTGTAGGAAACCATTATGTCATTGACAACAGCTTAAATATTGATCCAATCTTTATCATTATTACTTTGTAATACCGTCTCCGCCTTATAGACATAACAAAATGGACATGAAGACGATCTTGATGAAATTTTAAATGAAAGTGTATGGACAAGGTATAAAACATGGTGGTGGTTTATTGTCTTGTTAATATATTTTGGAATCCTTTAAAAGAGCTGCTTTGTTACCCGAATACAAAATGAAACCGGGCTCTACATACAGAGCTGTGTGGGATTCACTAGGTACCGCGCTATCATTAATATTATTTTCACTACTGCATAATGAAGAAACTTACTATGTAACCCATTAGATTCTAACCCCCGATGCAGCCTTACTTTGGGTCTAACACCGGTGATCTGATCGATGACACAAATAAAAAATCGATTTTAGGTGTTTTTGAGATCTACCAGTAGACGGTTAGCTGGAAAACATTTAGGTATAGTCAGTCCTGTGTTCGCTACAAATTTAATAACACTGGTCATCACAAAGGAACCAAACTGTGGGCTAATCAAATAATCTTTCATATAAGCTCACTGTATGCTTTGATTAGTTACCAAATGCCGCACCTTACATACAGCAGAAAAAGACATTGATTTAAGATGTGCCATGATGAAAATTCTTCATATTAAAGTTTCTGATGAAAAAGTAATTTTTTATATCGGTAGCATTGTTTTGATAAGAATATCGCATCACATTTCTTATTCTGATATCCACCTTCCCTCTAATGCAATACACTCATGTTCTTGGTGTTTCAATGCTGTCTTACTTGAAAGTTTTAATCAAATCTTAAAAAGTTTCTCGCATCTCGATTTCCTATTTTCAAACAACCTTTGGATAGCTATTCATCTTTCGAAGCTTCGCTACAAAAATTGTGTAATGGTGAGATACACACCTCTCCTTTTGATATAAGCAGTGTAGCCCTTTTGTATTTTTCAAAATTTCAACATCAATTACTAATACTATATATTATACTCTTCTGCATACAGTAAATAACTGGAAGAAAAGTACCCCTTTGTAGCAGATTAGTTCACCAATTGTATTAGCTTTTTTACACCTTTCATATATGAGACGGAATGATTAACAAGAAGAATTTCTGTATTCTTATCTATTAAATCCAACACTACCTCATTTAGCTGAGTTGAATACAGCTTGCGTGTTCTGTCCATCGACTCAAAGGTATATCTCAAGAGCAGAAAGCTACACCACAAAATGTATTCGCTTATTCGCCAGCAGTCGAGACTTACGAAGTGTAGTCGTCTGTAACACTGAACCAGACTTTCATTTTGCCTAGTATGTATGCGACCATATTCATTTCCGTTACCAGAGCCATCCTAGATCACCATGTAAATTCTTTTACAAAAATAGAAGATTCAAATTGTCTGTAGAATTCTGCATAGATGATCACTGCATATAGTAGATTTACATGGCAAACTGCCTACAATACATTTTTTGCCAGTCCAGCTAAGAGCCGTTAACTTTGGTAAGAAGAAAGTCGAAGCACACTGATGTGTGCATAGATCGTTACTTCAACCTTTTTTCAGAGATCATTGTATCACATTAATATAAGAAACAATCAAATATTCTATTAAGAGGAGGTGTATAGATAAGTGTTGTACTCTTATCAAAACGTATGCAATCAGTTAGCATGCACTACAATCAACCAGACATACCAGCGTAGTGAGATTAGGATATTTCAATTGTAACTTACACGCTGTAATTGACTAAAATCTGTTGAAAATTTACTTTCATAAAGCCAAAGATTTTAAGGTTTATCTACAAGGATGTCGACTTTGCTTTCTGCAGAAATGATCGTATTACTAATTGTAGATATCAGGATGCATTTAGATAAAAAGATAATAAGAGTACGTGTCGAGATCCGCGATGATACTTGCATTAGAACGAGTGGAAACGATTTGCATGCAGTACAAAGTAAGCTTGCGTGTTTAAATTGGGAAAGTGCAGCAACTCAAATTTTCTTATTACTTGCAAATTCAAAATATTCGAGTTTAAACCCTGTGACGAGCGGAACAAGAAATCTTTAGCTGAGAAAGAATGAATATCATGGTGAGCATAAAGTATAGTAAAGAGAAAGCGCGTTTAATGTTCGATAAGTTGATGGGTAACTTGCGATAGGATATGCATCCCCGAGCTTGTGAAGCTTTTTGTAATATCCATCCAGTACGTCAGTAATCATCTTAAATTGGAACGATAGCAGAGATATCATTTGACTTCAATGTAATAGTTTTCTACAATGTCTGAAAACAGATATTAATAAAAGATAGGATTCAAGGGGATGTTAGAATTTTAATTAGTTGTTTAGAGTGGAACAAGAGCGCCAATAATTCGAGGGTTTCATATGGAGGTTACCGCAACGTATTATGCCGGGCTATGTCCTCCTTGCAACGCTATGAAATTTAGAAGTCAGCAGTGGACATCGGCTTCTATTAGTTAATTCCTTATGGCTTAAAGCTAGTAAAGGAAGTCAACAATGATTGCAATGCCCTAAAATATAGTGTTGTGTATTTAGGTCTTAAGACAATGCAATAGTGCTTTTAGTGCTGTTTTCCTCACATTATACAGTGGCGTAGGATGTAAAAAACCGTAGATTAACTTCTTCCTTAAAAGACGGAAGTATCACACACGTATAGCTTTGGGAACTAACAGCGGATTGTTTTAGGTGGGCCCTTGCAATTGAAAAATGGGATACCAAATGTAAAAAACAAGTATTAATTTATCAATGAAAATCAAGCAATTCCTATACTTCCCGTTTATATGCAACTAACATATTATTTGAGTGCGCTACCTGCTGAAGAAATCTACTTAGCACCCATAACGGTCCCACCTTTTTTTACTAATCAAAGGGTACAATGAGATTACTAATCAAAGCATACAATGAGATTACTAATCAAAGCATACAATGAGATTACTAATCAAAGCATACAATGCGATAACTAATCAAAGCCTACATTGAGATTATATGAAAAATGACTTGATTAGCCAACAGTTTGGTTGGTTTCTAATGACCAGTGTTTCTAATTTGGTAGCGAACACATAACTACCGTAATATTTTCCACCTAACCGTCTAAGGGAAGATCTCAAAAGAACCTAAACTCGATTCTATATTTGTCTCGTCGATCAGATCACCGGTCTCAGACCCAAAGTAAGGCTGCTTCAGAAGTTAGAATATTCCCCATGTATTCCTTATGGGAATTTCGAGACATATAACTGGCCATAGCCACACTAATTGTGATGCACCAACGAAACTATGATGCACCAACGATGCGTTTTCTGAAAGCAATAACGATGCACGAACGATAGCACTAGGTTTAATCATTGGTGCTTTCTGGCTGGGCTAACGTGAAGTTGAACCCCCAAATTTTTTTTTGCATCTAAAATCTAAACTATTAAAGCACTACTGTTGGGAGTTGGTGTTCTATGGAGCACTTAAGAAGCACTAACGATTGCACTAGAAGAGATCATTAGTGATTCAATGGGGGGCGGACAGGATCTCGGACGTTCCAAAGGAACTAGATTGAACAGGTGACTAGAAACATCATTTGTATTTAATTAAATTAATGCTTCCGTTTTCTCACGCAGCTGGTCATTTTTTCTATGAAAAAATTTGCACATCGCAGATGGAAGCCCTGGAGGCTAATACGGTATCAGAGTATTACAAGAAATTATCAACTCAAGGACCATTAACAATTCACAGAAAAAGAGGCCTTTTTGAGCGAAGATCCAAGTGATATGATTAACGAAGAAGAATATCGAATCACATTTCGTTATTCTGGCATCCTCCTTCCCTTTAACGATATACATTCATGTTCTAAGTGTGTCAATGCTGTCTTACTCGGAAGATTTAACCAAATCTTCACTCGCATCTCGCGTTTCGATTTCGTATTCTCTAACAACCTTTGGATAACTAATAATCTTGTGAAAGTTTCGCCTCAACGATAGTGTAATGGTGAGGTACACGCCCATCCTTTTCATATAAGCACTGTAGTACCTCTTTATTTCTTCAATATTTGAACATCAAGTATTAATTCTATATATTCTACTCTTTCGCATACAGTAAATATTTGCAAGAAAAGTAAACAGAGCACATTAGATCAGCCATTATACTGGAAAGGTATCAAATAGTACCAGAGTTGCTGAAGAAATTTTTGAACTGTCCAAAGATGTACCGCCCATAGGAGCTTTCCACTTCAGTAATTTCTAGGCATAATTGGATACATTATGTCATGAAATTGTATAGAGGAACTTTCGGGTATCCTGTACACTATGACTACATTAGTGAAAATTCTGAATGTCCATGCCTACTCAACATCATTGAGAACTCAGTTCTAGACTTTGTTCGGCGACGCTTACATGTGTTTATGGAAACATTTACAATCCTCGGAGATGTCTAAATCTAGTATCTTGGATCTTATTGAACATTGTCTGTGTGAGGAAATCAATATGCAACATTTACAAGACAACTAGAAACCTTATTTGAAGACTATTAAATTAATGCTACCGTTTTCTCAAGCAGCTGGTCATCTTTTCTATGAAAAATTTGCACATCAATATACTCAACAGATGGAAGCCCTGGAGAAAAATACGGTATCAGACGATTGGAAAAAATTAACAACTCAAGGAACCTTTATAATTCGCAAAAAAAATGTCTTTTTGAAGAAGTTCCAATCGATATGATAATCGAAAAGTGCTTAATGAAGGTCACGAAATTTTCTGGAGGATTAACTCAACGTCAGAGAAACGTTAGCAAGATTAATAAATCATTTCAAAATACTATTACGATCACAAAAATTCTAAAGTACTTTTGTGGGGACGCTTTGTCATCTCTGCGGCACGTTGAGCTAATGCCACCTTCCATGTGTGATAATATCTCATTGCACAAGAATGTCAATTCGGCTGCGCTCAATGTAAACGACTCTTTGTTGTACTGAGAATCAAAACTCACACGTAGAAGGAAGAGTTCTTCCACACGCAGTGGTGTAGACGAAAAATGGTAAGTAAAATCTGCTTTAAGTACAGTACGTATAGAAATTATGGTAAGCGCTATTTTCAACTTATATCTTAAGGATATATATTACAACTAGACATGGAAAGGAACGAAAGATTAAAAAAAAATCACTCGGGAAGTTTTCCAACGATCCAATTTAAGTCTGGCATGAAACAACTACAATTCAATCACGGTTCTTGAGAAACTAGGAGATTAATACTAGACGGCTACAAATGATGCAAGAAGTTTTCGAAGGATAAAGGTAGCTGAATATGGACAGGAATAATGGAAGAAATTACAGACGGGATATAGATCATTAGTATGATATGGAAAGATTATATGATTAGCCCAAAGTATGGTTGCATTGTGATGAACAGTGTTATTAAGTTAGTAGCGAAAAAAGGACCGACTATACCGTAAATGTTTTCCAACTAACCGACTAAGGGAGGATCTCAAAAGAACCTAAAATCGATTCTTTATTTGTCTCAACGATCAGATCTCCAGTCTCAGATTAAAAGTAACGCTCCTTCGGAGGTTGGAATGTTATGGGTTATGGGAACACCCGAACCTAGTGAATACTATACTACTCTCTATGTACGCCTTAGTGAGCAACCAGGACTATAATTAAATGCATATATGATAGCCTCGAGTGTTAACACACGGGAGACTTTCTTGAAACAATATATCCGTAAGAACACAACTCCTTGGAGTAAACAGCTACTATCAAGCTAGTGAACAAGAACAAGCTGTGGCGTTATGGGTGCTAAGTAGATTTTTCATCAGGAAGCATTCTCAAATAGTATTGTAGTTGCATATAAAAGCGAAGTATAGCAATTGCTTGAATATCATTGATAAATTAATAAGTATGTTTTTACTTTCGGAATCAACACATAATTAAGTCCCAAGCGCCCTCCTAAAAAAAACCGCTGTCCGTTCCCAAATCTATATGACATTGATATCCTCGTCTCATTAAAGGGAGAAGGAAGTCCAAGGTTTTTTAAGTGGTTCGCAATTGTATAATGTGAGTTAAGTACCTTTAAGAGTACTACTGCTTCGTTTTTAAGACCTAGGTATACAACACAAGATACTGCGGCTTCCGATTCATTGTTGAATTTCCTTACTAGTTGTTAGCCAATAGGATTTATGGAATACATGGCGACGTCCACTGCTTTCTAAATTTCAAAATATATTTTAGAAAGACATAAGCCGTCATAAGCCCTTTACTTTTTCCGAACACCTCAAAAGAGAAACCTCGATTATTGGCACACCTGTTACACCCTAAACTGCTAATTGAAAGTCAAACATAGCCCTCCATCTTTAAAATTATTTCTTTAATCACCGCATCAATTAGTGGTCGATTTAATCTCTTATTATTATGTTTTTTTCATACATTGTGGGATACTATTACAATGAAGTCAAATGACATCTCTGCTAATGTTATCTTTTTAAGGCGATTTCTGACGTAGTGGATGCATATTACAAAAAGCTTCACAAGCTCGGGGTTGCTTGTTCTATCGCAAGTGACCCATCAACTTGTCCATCATCTTAACGCGCTTTCTCTTTACTATACCTTATGAGCTAACCGTGATATACAGTCTTTCTGAGTTAAAGACTTCCCGTTCAGCACATCACTGGTTTTAAACACGAATATTTTCAATTTGCAAGTCCTAAGGACAATATATGCTGCCGTATTCTTCCAACTTCAACTCACACTCTCTTGTCGGTTGTAGTTCATGCAAACTGATATCTACGATTAGTAATACCATTATTTCTGCGGAAAGCCACAGTCGGCAGTCTTGTATATATGCCATTTGAAAGTAATTGTTCAACAGATATTAGTCTATTACAGGGTGTAAGTTGCAATTGAAAAATCCTCTTCTGACTACTCTTCTTTTCAAATAATACAATAACTGGTTAGTCGTAGTGCATACTTACTGCTTGCATTCGTTTTGAAATAGATCAACACATATCTCGACATAATCTCTTAGTAAAATATCTTAACGTTTTTGTAACTTGGTAATACAATGCACTCTGAAAACAATCTGTAGTATAGAACTAAGCTCATATCTGTGTGTTTCGACTCTCTTCTGCCCAATAATAACGGCTCTTAGCTAGTCTGTGCAAAGAATGTACTCTAAGCAGTTTGCCATGCTATTCCGCTATTTGCAGCGATCATGTATGCAGAATTCTACAGACGATTTGGTGCTTCTATTTTTGTAAAGGAATATGCTTGGTTTTCTAAAGATGATTCTGGTCAACGGCCATAGATATTCTCTCATACATACCAGGCCACTGTACAGTTTGCTACAGTGTTAGAAACGAGTACACTTCATAAGCCTCAACTGCTGGCGATTAATCGGGTACATTTTATGGAGTAGCTTTCTGCTTGTGAGAAGATACCTTTGAGTCGATGGACAGGAAACGCAATCTCAATTCAAGTCAGCGAGAAAATTAGTGTTAATTTAATAATTAAGATTACAGAAATACTTCTTGTTGATTATTCCGTCTCGGATATTAAAGGTGTCAAAAAGCTAATTCAGTTGGTGCACTAATCTGCTACAGAGGGGAACTAAGCAAAACTTTACTCATCGGTTAGAAAATGTGTAGAAGATCGAGAAATTCAAATCCTCCAATAAGCTTATGAAGATTGTGCGATATTCCCTCTGTAGTGCAAAATAAACCGTGCGAGTCACAAAGACTTTAAGGTTCTATAGCCTGAAGATTAGTGTGATAGATACGTAGCGTTATAAATATAGCATCTTGATGAAGTGGGTTATGGTTGCAACAAACGTTTTGAAATTTTTTGACTGTACGCAAGTTAACTTTCAGGCTAATCAAATGTTAATAGAAGTATCTATTACTTTCTTTGGGCACCGAAACTAGTAAGTACTCGAACAGTATTACTAAGGGAGAAAATTTAGGGCTTCTGCTCCAAGAAGTGGGAAGTGAGCCAAAAAAGATTTATATATTTTAGGTGCACTTAACTGAAAATCTGCTGAAATTAAGAGAGTTAAACTCTGTTTCATTTTAGGAGATTCGAAAACTAAACGGTAGTTACACAATGTTTACTGTCCTTGCAGATGGCAGAATCCATGGAGTCTGTCATCTGCTGTTGAACATCTTAACATATAAACAATCAACAATAAAAAATTTTATAAACGTACAATTAAATGATAATGTAGTACACGAATGTCATATCTAAATGAATTGGTTTTTGATCGTTAACTTAAATAAGTCCTGCTACGGTTTCATTTTTTCTTCGGTTAAAAAAGCAGCTCATGTTACAGGATTCCAAAATATGTAACAGAACAATAAACCACCTTCATGTTTTATACCTTGACCACACACCATTTAAAGTTTCATCAAGATCGTCTTCATGTTCATTTTGTTAGATTTATAAGGCTGGCACGGTATTACAAAATAATAATCATAAGAGATTGGATCATCATTTAAGCCGTTGTAAAAGAAATATTGGTTTTTTACAGCTGATGTTTGTCATCTAAATCAGATTGTCTTCCGAGCTGCCATTTGTAAATAAACTCTCATGGCAGAATGCAGAATACCTTGAATACTCATATCGGCCCTTTTACACTTACATGTGTCTCGTTCACAATCCTACCTTGCAATCATTTTTATCTACAGATAAGTAAGCTTATCCGGCTGAAGCCAATGGTAGCTGTGTGTATGCTGATTTCGCATATCCTCTTTCACACACCAACCTCCATCGACTGGGTTCATGCTTAGACCATTTCCCACCTGGACTTGGAGCTACTTCCGAATTTAATGGTGTACACCTGACGAGTTAGTAGGGGAAGAAGTGTCCATATTGAAGGTTTGTAACTACTTCTTTGTTATACCTGATAGGATTATACTACGAAAGATATGATTCCTTCTCCATACAGGGAAATAAGAAATGGGTAATATTGAATATTTTGTTAGGATTGAGCTTTGACTACTAACTCCGTTGAAGACTTTGACTAACATGCACAATTCTTTTTTCTTTTTTAAGGATATTTAAGGCTGTTGTAACATAAGCCTGTTGTAACATTAAAAAGAGTGAAAGCAGTCTTTTAGTGAAGCTAAAGTTTCTTCAAATTTAATGATTTCGTAGCATTTCCTTTCGGTTTTGCTTCTATGTGGGTTTAAAAGAATCAGCAACTGCTAATGTTGTCTTCTAACAAGATTCTTAAAAGATCTGAATCACACCCATCAACAGCTAGAGATTCCCCGTTTCTAGTTTCTTCTATTACTGTTGTCCATATACAGTTCCTTCGAAACCTCTTTGCATCATTGAAACAACCTAGTTTTTATCTCCAAGACTCTGAAAGACCGTGATTGAATTGTCATAGCCTCAAAGGCATAATTAATTGCCATCGTTCCGATATTTCCCGATAGATATTTTTGTCTTTCGGCACTTTTCGTGACTAATTGTAATTTATGCCCATAAAATATTAGGTAAAAATAATGCTTAACATAATTTATATACGTACTTAACGCAGATTTGACTGGCCATTTTTAGTGCACACCATTGCGTGTAGAAGGATTCATCCTTCTACGTGTGGTTTTTAAAACACATGACATGAGAGACTCTGCATTATTCACCTCAGTGGAATTGACATTCTTGAGCATTGAGACTATATCACACAAGGAAGGTGGCATTATCTCAACCTGTAGCTCTGATGATAAGCTGATGTCCGTAAAACAACTGTAGAACAATTTTATTCGTAACAATATTTGGGAATGAAGGATTAATTTTGCTAACGTTGTCTCATAAAGAGTTAATCCTCCATAAAAAATTTGTGGCTATCGTTAAGCACTGTTCGATTTCATTTCACTTGGAACTTTGCTCAAACACGCCCCTTTTTCTGCTAGATGTGAATGTTCCTTGTGTTGTTAATTCTTGTAATTTTCTCATACCTTTATACAGCAGCCAAAATTAACGGTTCGGAAAATGTCACCGTCTTAATTTTGAGATTTCCTAATATGGTTTCTGTCATGCAGTTTCATTTGGTTGTAAATCTTGCATAGAGATTTCCTCATCCAGACGTTGCTGAATAAGATCGCAGATCCTAGATTTTTTCAACTCCTCCGACGGTTGTAAGTATCTTCATAACCCCATGAAGAGGTTCATAACCCCGAGCAAACTCTAGAAGTGAGTTCTCATGATCTTGAGTTGGCTTGGCCATTCAGCATTTTCAGTAAAGTTGTCATAGTGTACAAGATAACCCAAAGTTCTCAGGCATATCCTCACTTAATGTATCAAATCGTGCTTAGAAATTACTTAACTGCAAACCTCCTCAAAGCGTTACAACTATGGACCGTTCAGAAATTTCTTCAGCTGTGGTACGATTTGAACATTTTCCAGTATAATGGCTGATCTAATGTCATAACGCATGTGTTTTTTTCTATTTTCTTGCAATTTTTTACTGTATGCAGAAGACTAGAATATTTGGTCTTAGTACTTGATGTTGAAATATTGAAGAAATTCAGAGAAACCACACTGCTTATATCAAACATATCTAAGCACGTATATGTGTTAACGACTTTTTTCTTGCTAATCTTAACGGCTCTTAGCTGGACTGTGCAGGGAATGTACTCTAGGTAGTTTGCGGTGATATTCCGCTCTATGCAGCGTTCATCTATGCAGAATTCTACAGACAATTTGGTGCTTATATTTTCGTAAATGAATTTACTTGGTGATCTAGGATGGCTCTGGTCATCGGCCATGAATATGCTCGCATACATACCAGGCCAAATGACAATCAGGTTCAGTGTTAGATATATTAGTACACTTCGCAAGACTCAACTGCTTGCGATTAATCGGGTAAATTTAGTGGAGTAGCTATCTGCTCTTTAAAAGATGCCTTTGAGTATGTGGAAAGACACGCAAACTCTATTCACGTCAGCGAGATAAGGTAGTGTTTAATTTAATGAAATAGATTAGAGATATTAATCTAGTTGGTCAATCCGTCTCAGATATAAAAGGTGTCTAAAAGCTAATGCAGTTGGTGCACTAATCAGCTACAGAGGGGAAGCTTACTAAAACTTTACTTACCGGTGAGAAATGTTGAGAATATTGAGAAATTCAAATTCTCCAATAAGTATAATATGACTGTGCGATATGGCAGTCTCTAGTACAAGAGAAACCGTGCGAGTCAAAAAGGCTTTAAAGTTTTATAACTTGAAGATTAGTGTGATTGATACGTTATCAATATAGCAACTTGATGAATTGAGTCAAGGTTGCAAAAGACGCATGGAATTTTTTTATAGATATATTTGAAAGGTGTTAAAATCGTACCTCAACTCATGAAATTTCTTATCGGTCCAAAGGTGGAATCAGTTTGCATGCAGTACAACCGACGAGAGCGGCCGGGATGAAATGGGAAAAGTACGGGAGGTCATATTTTCGTTAGGCCTTGCTAATTTGAAATATTCGAGTTTAAAGCCTGTGACGTGCGGAACAAGAAGTAATTAATTGAGAAAGAATTAATATGGAGGTGAGCTCTTAAGGTATAGTAAAGAGAAGCGCATTATTTGATGGACACGTTGATAGGTCACTTGCGAAAGGTCAAGCATCTCCGAGATTGTAAAGCTTTTTGTAATCTGCAACCACAACAATAGAAATCGCTTTAAAATAACATTAGCAGAGATGCTAATTGAAATAGAGATTACACTTGACTTAATTCTGATAGTATTTCACAACGTCTGAAGACAAATATTATTCGATCTCTAAGTGATGGGGGGTGATTAAAAAGATAATTTTGAGGAAGGACGAGAATGTTCGTTCTTTAATTAGTGGTTTAGAGTGCAACAGGTTTGCCAATAATTGGAGGTTTCTATTTTGAGGTGCCCGGTAAGGCTAAACGGCTTATGCAGGATTAACTCCATCTTACATAGCTGTGAATTTTAGAAATTATCAGTGGACATTGTCATGTATTCCTTAATTCCTATGGGTTAGAGGTAGTGAAAAAATTCAACAATTAATCAGAGGCCGCAAACTTTTGTGTTGTGTACCTAAGTTTAAAAACAAAGTAGCAATGCTTTTAAAGCTTCTTTACTCACATTATACAATGGCGTACCATTTATAAACCGTGGCTTTACTTCTCCCTATAATAAGACGAAGGTATCACAATCATATAGATTGAGTTAATACAGCGGTTTTAGGTGGCCACTTGGGATTGAAATATGTTGTGATATCAAATGTAATAATCATAAGTATTAATTTATCAATGATTATCAAGCAATTACTATACTTCATGTTTATATGCAACTACAATACTATATGAGAGGGCTTCCTGCTGAAGAAATCTACCAAGCACGCATAACGCTCTCACCTTGCTCTTGATCGTTAGCCTAATAGAAACTGTTTAATCCAAAGAGTTGTGTTCTTAAGGATTCAATATTTATTGAAATTCCCCGTGTGTGTTAGAACTCGACGCTATCAAGTATGCATTTAATTAGCGTCCTTGCTCCTTACTAGGACTTATATACAGAGCTATGGGTTATTCACTAGGTTTTGGTCTATGATTAATAATATTTTCACGATAGCATATTAATAAAAAACTTGGTATAACCCATTATATTCTAACTTAAGAAGCAGCCTTACTTAGGGTCTGAGACCAGTGATCTGATCGATGAGACAAATATAGAATCGAGTTTAGGTTCTTTTGAGATCTTCCCTTAGACGGTTAGGTGGAAAATATTAACGGTAGTTATGTGTTCGCTACCAAATTAAAAACACTGGTCATCAGAAAGCAACCAAACTGTGGGCTAATCAAGTCATCTTTTCATATAATCTCAATGTAGGCTTTGATTAGTTATCTCATTGTATGCTTTGATTAGTAATTTCATTGTATGCTTTGATTAGTAGAACCAGGTGAGACCGTTATGGGTGCTAAGTAGATTTCTTCAGCAGGTAGCACACTCAAATAATATTGTTGTTGTATATAAACGGGAAGTATAGCAATTCCTTGATTATCATTGATAAATTAATACTTGTAATATAATTAATAAATTAATACAGCAATTGCTTGATTGTCATTTATATATAAATACTTGTTTTTTACATATGGTATCCCAACATTTTTATTTGCAAGGGCCCACCTAAAACAAACCGCTGTTAGTTCCCAAAGCTATACGTGTTTGATACCCCCGTCTTATTAAGGGAGAATTAATCCACGCCTTTTTACATAGTACGCCATTGTATAATGTGAGGAAAAGAGCTCTGAAAGCACTCTTGCATCGTCTTAAGACCTAGGTACAACACACCAGATTTTAGGGCATTGGAATAATTGTTTACTAGCTTTAGGCCATTAGGAATTAATTAATAGATGCTGATGTCCACTGCTGACTTCTAAATTTCACAGTGTTGTAAGGAGGACATAGCCCGGCATAATACGTTTAGCTTTGCGGTAATCTCCATATGAAACCCTCGAGCTATTGGCACTCTTGTTGCACTCTAAAAAGCTAATTAAAAGTCGAACATCCACTTGAATCCTCAAAATTATTTCTTTAATCACCGCATCACTTAGAAATTCATAAAATCTTTTATTAATATCACTTTTCAGACATTGTAGAAAATTATTACAATGAAGTCAAGTGATATCTCTGCTATCGTTCCCATTTTAAAATGATTCTGACGTACTGGATGCATATTACAAAAAGCTTCAAAAGCTCGGGGTTGCTTATCCTATCGCAAGTTACCCATCAACTTATCGAACATTAAACGCGCTTCCTCTTTGCTATAATTATTCTCACATAGATATTCATTCTTAGTCAGCTAAAGATTTCTTGTTACACTCGTCACAGGGTTTAAACTCGAATATTTCTAATTTGTAAATAATAAGAAAATTTGAGTCTGCACTTTCCGAATATCAAGAGGCAAGCTTACTTTGTTTGTAATGCATGCAAATCGTTTCCACTCGTCCTAATGCAAGTATCATGGCGGATCTCGACACGTACTCTTATTATCTTTTTATCTAAATGCATCCTGATATCTACAAATAGTAATACGATCATTTCTGCAGAAAGCCACAGTCGACATCCTTGTAGATAAACCTTAAAATGTTTGGCTTTATGAAAGTAAATTTTCAACAGCTTTTAGTCAATTACAGCGTGTAAGTTACAATTGAAATATCCTAATCTCACTACGCTTGTATGTCTGGTTGATTGCAGTGAATGCTAACTGATTGAATACTTTTTGATAAGAGTACAACACGTATCTCTACATCTCCTCTTAATAGAATATTTTATTGTTTCTCCAATTTGGTAATACAACGTTCTCTGAAAAAAGGCTGAAGTAACGATCTATGCACATATCAGTGTGCTTCGACTTTCTTTTTACCAACGTTAACGGCTCTTAGCTGGATTGGCAAAAAATGTACTCTAGGCAGTTTGCCATGTAAATCTACTATATACAGTGGTCATCTTGCAGAATTCTACAGACGATTTGAATCTTCTATTCTTGTAAAAGAACCTACATGGTGATCTAGGATGGCTCTGGTAACGGAGATGGATATGGTCGCATACATACCAGGCAAAATGACAGTTTGGTACAGTGCTACAGACGACTAGTATTAGTAATTGATGTTGAAATTTTGTAAAATACAAAAGGGCTACACTGCTTATATCAAAAGGAGAGGTGTGTCTCACCGTTACACAATTTTTGTAGCGAAGCTTCGAAAGATGAATAGCTATCCAAAGGAAGGTTGAAAATAAGAAATGGAGACGCGAGATACGATTGAAGATTGTATTAAATCTTCCAAGACAGCATTGACACACCAAGAACATGAGTGTATTGCATTAGAGGGAAGGTGGATATCAGAAGGAAGAAATGTGATGCGATCTTCTTATCAAGACAATGCTACCGTTATATAAATTTACTTTTTCATCAAAAACTTTAATATGAAGAATTATCATCAAGGGACATCTCAAATTAATGAGTTTTCTGCTGTATGTAAGGTGCGGCATTTTGTAACTAATCAAAGCATATAGTGAGCTTATATGAAAAGATTAATTGATTAGCCCACAGTTTAGTTGATTTGTGATGACCAGTGTTATTAAGTTGGTAGCGAATCCAGGACTGACTATACCTTAATCTTTTCCCAGCTAACCGGCTTCTGGTAGATCTCAAAAACACTTAAAATTGATTTTTTATTTGTGTCATCGATCAGATCACCGGTCTCAGACCCAAAGTAAGGCTGCTTCGGACGTTGGAATCTAATGGGTTACATTATCCAGTCGTGAAAATAATATTAATGATAGACCGGAACCTAGTGAATCCCACACAACTCTGTATGTAAAGACCGGTTTCATTTTGTCTTCGGGTAACCAAGCAGCTCTTTTCAAGGATTCCAAAATACGTAAACAGAACAATAAACCACCACCATGTTTTATACCACCATGTTTAGTTAGTGGTTTAGTGTGCAACAAATGCGCCAATAATTCGAGGGTTATCGGGAAGGCTAAACGGATTATGTCCTTCTTATAACCATCCAATAGTCAGCCTCTGAATCCTTTACAATCTACGACCATTAGTGTAATATAAGTGTTACGGAAAATTGTTAAGCTTTCTAGGCCTTCTGTTTGAAAAGCAGCTTCGAATAGTAGAAAATGAATAAGGTGCTGTGCAGTAAGGATTGATTGTCCTTATGTCGTATAAAACCAAGGTCAATAAGTTGAAACCAAATGGAATCGACGTGTAATAGAGCTTTCATTCTTAC
Source organism: Thermobia domestica (assembly GCF_964235325.1). Taxonomy (NCBI): domain Eukaryota; kingdom Metazoa; phylum Arthropoda; class Insecta; order Zygentoma; family Lepismatidae; genus Thermobia; species Thermobia domestica. The sequence continues at coordinate 226,887,086 of NC_137462.1, forward strand.
GCCCTCTTGGATAAAAATGTACATGGAGTCTTTGTTGTATGGAATATTCAAACATTATTCTTTATTAAGAGTGTGAAACTTTACTTCCTTGTAGGAGAGTCGAAAACTAAACGGCAGTTACACAATTTTAAGTGTCCTTGCAGATGGCAGAATCCAATCATCTACTGTTGAACATCGTAACATATAAACAATTAATGCGTTACATATATGCAAAGACTCCATGTTCATTTTTAACCCAGAGGGGGCGATCCCTGTTACTTTCAACTTATTGCCTTAGGTTTTATACGACATAACGACAATCAATACGTACGACTCAGCATCTACTTCCATTGCGACTAAACCAAGCTGCTTTTCACTCAGAAGGCCACGAAGCTTAACAATTTTCCGTAACACTTATATTACACATGGTCGTAGGCTTGTAAAGGAATCACATGCAGCTTATTGGCATGAAACTCTAATAACATATTCTTAGATAATTAGGTACGAGATTACCTTGTAGACCCAGGCACGCTTCTCTTAGTCTGTGCGACATGTCCGGCCGATGAATTTAGGAAGCTAGCGGTTTAAAGAACTGATTCGCGATAGAAAGTAATTATACAGGCCTGGTAGAAAATATATAGAACACAGACGTCAAAAAAATTATCGATTGACAAAATTTGTTTTGGTACTTGGGTCACATTGGGAGATTTTCAGTTACGACAACCTGAAAGATATAAAAGTTCCCAGCCTCACTTTCTACATCTTCGAGCAGAAGCCCTGATTTTTTACCTTTGTAATAGTGTTCGAGTTCTTGCTCGTCTCGATGCTCAAAGAAAGTAATAGATACTGCTATTAACTTTCGATTAGCCTGAAAGTTAAACTTGCGTCTATAAAAAATTTCGATGCGTTCTTTCCAAGGGGGGGGCTGGGTGCTATCGTGAAGTTGCCCCGCCCTAAAGTTTTTTGTTTCTAGCGTCCAAACTATTAAAGCACTAATGTTGGGAGTTTGTGTTCTAAGAAGCACTAAGCACTAGCGATTTCACTAGAAGAGATCATTAGTGATTCAATGCGGGGGGGGGGGGGGCAAGTTCTTGGACGTTTCAAAGGAACTAGATTGATAATGGGACTAGAAACATCATTTGTATTAATTAAATTATTGCTTCCGTTTTCTCACGCAGCTGGTCATTTTATCTATGAAAAATTTGCACATCACTATACTCTGCAGATGGAAGCCCTGGAGGCTAATACGGTATCAGAGGATTACAAGAAATTAACAACTCAAGGAACAATCACAATTCACAGAAAAAGAGGCCTTTTTGAGTGAAGATCCAAGTGATATTTTTATCGAACAATGCATAATGTAGGCCACGAAAATTTCTCGGGGATTAACTCAACGTCAGACCTAACGTTGGCAAGATTAATCCTTTGTTCCCTAATATTGTTACGATAAGAAAAGTCCTACAGGATATTTGTGCGCATCAGTTTATCATTAGAACGACAAGTTGAGCTAATGCCACCTTCCTTGTGTGATAATATCTCAATGCCCAAGAATGTCATTTTGACTGCGGCGATTATTGCAGAGTCTCTATTGTTATGTGTTTTAAAACCCACACGTAGAAGGAAGAGGCCTTCTACACGCAATGGTGTGGACTAAAAATAGCAACTCAATTCTGCGTTAAGTACGAAATAAATCATGTTAAACTCTATTTTTACCTTATATGTTATGCATATAAGTTACAATTAGACATGGAAAGTGCGGTATCTGGAAATATCTGCCACGATTGAATTTAATGCTGCCATTGAAGCCATGACAATTCAACCAAAGTTCTTGAGAAACTTGGAGATCTATACTAAACGGCTTCAAATGATGCAAACAGTTTTCGAGGGACGAAAGGTAGCTATATGTGGACAAGAAAAATCGAAGAAACTAGAAACAGGAAAACTGTAGCTGTTGACCGGTGTGATACTGATCTATTAAGAATCTTGGTAGAAGACTTCATGAGCAGTTGCTAATTTTCACATAGGCATTTTCACATTTTCAAATAGCTAATTTTCATATAGCCTTTAACATTTTCACAATCGCAGAACTGAAAGGGTACGCTTCGAATGTATTAAATTTAAAGAGAACCTATCCTCATAGCTTTTAACTTTTTCATGATGCAACAGGCTGTGTCACGACCTCAGCTATACTCAAAAGTGAATACTATGCAGCCTTCAAGTTCCTTCAATTAGAAGAATTGTGAAAGTTAGTCAGAGTCTTCAACCAACCAAATGTGAATCCTGACAAAGTGGTAACGTTAGAAATTTCTTATTTGCCTGTATGGAGATGGAAAAATGCCGAGCCTGGAATAAGCCATATCAAATATAAGAAGGAAGTAGTTACAAAGCTTCAATATGGCCACTTTTCCCATTACTAACACAGCAGCTGTCCAGCAATCAATCCAGTTCTAGGAACGAAATGGCCTAAGCATGAACTCAATCGAAACAGGTTGAGTATGAAAGAGGATATGGGAATTGCACGGACCCACATAGCTACCATCAGCTCCAACCGTAAAATTCTTACTTACCTGTAGATAAAAGGTGACTGCAAAATAGGATTGTAAACGAACCACATGAAGTATTCAATATTTTATGCATTCTTCCAAGGGAGTCCATGTAGAAATGGAAGATCGGAAGACAATCTAATATAGATGATAACGAACAACAGTTGTAAAAAACCAATATTTCATTGACAACGGCTTAATTGTTGAAGAAATGAGTTATGATTATTATTTTGTGATATCGTGCCCGCCTTATAGACCTAACAAAATAGAGATGAAGACGAACTTGATGTAAATCTAAAAGAAGGTGTAAAAACAAGGAATAAAACATGAAGGTTACATATTTCGGGATTCTTTAACACGAGCAGCTTTGGTACCCGAGGAGGAAATAAAACCTTAGCAGGACAAATCTAACGAGTTAAACCATTTCATTTATATATAACATTCGCATACCACAGTACCGTATCCAAGAGGGGACGTAAGGATGAAAGCTCTTGTACACGTCGATCCTTGTTGCTTTCAACTTGTTGCCCTAGGTTTTATACGACTTAAGGACAATCAATGCGTACTGCTCAGCAGCTTGTTCATTGCGACTTTATCAAGTTGGATTTCAGTCAAAAGTCCACGAAGCTAAATTGTTTTCCGTAACAATTATATTACTCTTATGGTCGTAAGCTTGTAAAAGAATCACATGCAGGTTATTGGCATGAAACTTTATTAGCATATTTTTAAGTAATTAAGTACAAGATTACCTTGTACACCCAGGCACGCTTCTCTTGGCTGTGAGACAAGCCCGGGCGAAGAATTTATAAAGCTAGCGGTTCAAAGAACTGATTCGCGATACAAAGTAGTTATACAGGCTCGGTAGAACAGGTGTAGAACACAGACATCAACAAAATTATCAATTGACAGAATTTGTTTTGATATGTAGGTCACATTGGGAGATTTTCAGTTAAGTACACCTGAAAGATATGAAACTTCCTAGGTTCACTTTCCTCAACTTAGAGCAGATGCCTTCAATTATCTCCCATACTAATAGTGTTCGAGTACTTGCTTGTTCCGGTGCCAAGAGAATGTAAGAGATACTGCCACTAACTTTCGCTTAGCCTGAAAGTTTAACTTGCGTGTATAAACAATGTCGGGGCGTCTTTTGCAACTTTGACTCACTTCCTCAAATGTCTATATTGAGAACGCAACGTATCTATCTCACTAATCTATAGAACCTTAATGTCTTTGTGACTCGCACGCTTCAGTTTGCACTACAAAGTGCCATATAGCACAATTTTAATGAGCTTAATGGAGGATTTGAATTTCACGATCTTCTTTACGTTTTCTCTTTGTTGAGTAAAGTTCTGCTAACCATCCCCTCTGTAGCAAAATAGTTCACCAACTGAATCAGGTTTTAGACACATTTCATATCTGAGACGGAATGATCAACAAGAGTAATTTCTGTAATCATATTTATTAAATTCAACCCTACCTCATTTAGCTGACGTGAATAGAGTTTGCTTGTCCTGTCCATGGACTCAAAGGTATCTTGTCATGAGCAGAAAGCTACACCACAAAATGTAAACGATTAATAGCAGCATTTGAAACTTACGAAGTGTAGTCATCTCTAACACTGAACCTGACTGTCATTTGGCCTGGTATGTATGCGAGCATATCCATGGCCGATGACCAGAGCCATACGAGTTCTTCAAGTAAATTTTTTTTTTACAAAAATAGAGGAACCAATTCGTCTGTAGAATTCTGCATAAATGATCGCTGCATATAGCGGAATATCATTGCAAACTACCTAGAGTACATTCGTTGCACGATCCTATTAAAAGGCGTAACATTGGAAAGAAGAAAGTCGAAGCACACAGTCATGTGCATAGATCTTTACTTCAGCCTATTTTCAGAGATCATTCTGTTACCAAGATACAGAAACATTCATATATTATAGAAAGAAGAAATGTCGAGATACGAGTTGTTCTCTTATCAAATAGAATGCAATCAGTTAGCATGCATTACAATCCACGAGACATAGTAATATTTGATAGGAAGCGCAGTGAGATTAGGATTTTCAATTGCAACTTACACGCTGTAATTAACTAAAATCTGATGAAAAATTACTTTCAAATGGCAAAAGTTTTACGGTTCATCTACAAGGCTGCCGACTTTGGTTTTTGCAGAAATAATGGTATTAATAATTATAGATATCAGGATGCATTAGATTAAAGGATATTAACAGTACATATCGAGATCCGCCATGATACTTGCATTAGAACGAGTGGAATGAGTTTGCATGCAGTACAACCGATGTGAGCGGGGGGGTTGAAAAGGGAAAGTACAGCAGCTCATATTGTTCTTAGGATTTGGTATTTCGAAATATTCGAGTTTAAACCCTGTGACGTGCGGAACAAGATATCTTTAACTGAGAAAGAATGTATATCACAGTGAGCTTATAAGGTATAGTTCAGAGAAAGAGCTTTGAAAAGATGCACAATTGATGGGTCACTTGCGATAGAATAAGCATCCACGAGCTTGTGAAGCTTTTTGTAATATGCATCCACTACGTCAGAAATCGCCTTAAAATGGGAACATTAGCAGATATGTCACTTGACTTCATTGTAAATGTATTCTACAACGTCTGAAAAGAGATATTAATAAGAGATTATATCGATCTCTAAGTGATGCGGTGATTAAAAAAATAATTTTGAGGACGAACTGGGATGTTCGATTTTTAATTAGAAGTGCAAGAAGCTCGCCAATTATTCGAGGTTTCCGTATGGAGGTTAACGGTAAGTCTAAACGGATTATGCCGGGTTACGTCCTTCTTACAATGCTGTGAAATTTAGAAGTCAGTAGTGGACATCGGCATCTATTCCTTAATTTTTAATGGCTTACAGCTAGTAAAGGAAGTCAACAATGAATCCGAAGCCGATAAATCTTGTGTTGTGTACATAGGTGTTAAGACGGAGCGATAGTGCTTTTAGAGCTCTCTAACTCAAATTATACAATGGCATACCATGTAAAAAACCGTGGATTTATATCTCCCTTTTTAAGACGAGGGTATCACAGACGTATAGCTTTGGAAACGAACAGAGGTTTGTTTTAGGTGGGTCGTTGGAATTCAAACTATTGGGATACCAAATGTAAAAACGTATTAATTTATCAATGATATTCATGCAATAGCTATACTTCCCCTCCATATTCAACTACAAAATTATTTGAGAGTGCTTCTGCTGAAGAAATCTACTTAGGACTCATATCGCTCTTACGTATTTCTTAATTGTTATTCTGACACCGATAACGCTTTCATCAGGTTCTTGATCTTTAGCTAATGATAACTGTTTAATCCAACGAATTGTATTCTTACGGATATATTTTTTATAGAAAGTCTCCTGTGTGTGAACACCCGAAGCGATTAAATAGGTGTTTAATTAGCGTCTTTGATGCTCACTAGGGTTGACATACAAATTCGTGTAGGATTCACTAGGTTCCGGTCTATCTTAATTATATTTTCACGATTGTATCCAGTAAAACATGCTATGGAACCCAAAATATTCTAACCTCAAAGGAGCAGCCTTACTTTGTGTCTGAGACCGGTTATCTGATCGATTAGCGAAAAAAAGAGTGGATTTTAGGTTCTTTTGAGATCTTCTCTTACACGGTTAGGTAGAAAATACTTACGGTATAGACAGTCCTGTTTTCGCTACCAAGTTAGTAACACTGGTCATCACAAAGCAACTTTTCATAAAAGTCACTGTATGCTTTGATTAGTAACTAAATGCCACACATTTTATAGAACAGAAAAAGGTATTAATTTCAGGTCTCTTGAAAATTCTTCATATCCAAGTTCTTGAATGACATCACTGTAGCATTGTCTTGATAAGAATATCGTATCACATTTCGTCATTCTGACATCCTCATTCCTTAGATCAGCCATAATACTGGAAAGGTCTCAAATCGTACCTGCAGCTGAAGAAATTTTTAAACTGTCCATAGTTGTACCGCCCTTAGGAGGTTTCCACTTCAGTAATTTCTAGGCATGATTGCATACATTATGTCAGGAAATGGTATAGAGGAACTTTCCGGTATGCTGTACACTATGACAACATTAGTGAAAATTCTGAATGTCCATCCTACTCAACATCATTGAGAACTCACTTGTAGACTTAGCTCGGCGAAGCTTACATGTGTTTATGTAAACATTTACAATCATCGGAGCAGATGCCTAAATCTAGGATCTTGGATCTTATTGAACAATGTCTGGATGAGGAAATCAATATGCAACATTTATAGTCCAGTCCCTGTCCATAAGACCCGTAGGAATTTTGAGGTGGACTAAGTTTCTCTTCAGATCCAAGTAAGACACGTCTCAGTGATGGAAAAAATCTTGGGTGATCATCTGGCAACCCGGGCATAAGTTGGCAAATTGAAAATTCAGTATGGCGGCCATGCGAAAATGCCATATTTACCTAAAACACGAATATCTCATCATTAAATGAAGTTAGAAACTTCATTCTTGTACCGAATTCAAGATAATGAACACTGTAATCAAGAAACATTCGTAACATCGAAACATAGTGCCGCCATTTTTAAATATGGCGGCAGGTTTTTCGAAATTTCGATTTTTTTCGTACACTATTATCATTTATTCGAAGATAACTACGAAACTATAAGAGATACCATAAACATACCTCAAATAAACGGGATAGAGCATAATGAGAGCTTTCCAACGGTACCAATATCTTTTCTCTATCTTTAAATTTGATGGAGTTATTGAAATTTTAGTAGCTCAAGGTGTTTGGCTTCAGATTAAGTTAAGAAATGTTAAGCGCTAAAGCGAAACTATCCATGATTTTTCTGCACAAGTTTAATGCTGATAAATTACTCTAAGATCTTACAGTGAGATTTCTAGGTAAAATTGCAAATGGTTAATAATAATAATAATAATAATAATAATAATAATAATAATAATAATAATAATAATAATAATAATAATAATAATAATAATAAATCGTGGTTGCTAAAACAATAATTCAACAATTTCAGTAGAAAAAAGCAATATAATTAAAAGTGATATAAAGTTAGTACACTAATACAAATAATAATAAAAGCACCATATTTATAATATAACAAATCTTTATGAAATTACTTGGTTTTGGTTTTCTTACAATCCTGTGATGAAATATTTGGTCGGTCTTGTTGAGGGCAACTAATTAATTGTTATTAATAAGTTCGTTGCATATTTTGTCTACATGGATTGAGTTACAGTTCGTAACGTTACCGATTATTACAAATCATTTTGTACTTACAGAAGGTCGTAAAACTAACAATTTTTTTTAGACATTTGCATCGTCTTGTAGAACAGCTCTTGAAAGTATATGTTCGAATAACATCTTCTGGTAGCTCATTAATGCTAATATCCGGTGTGAGCGATGGATCATCTGCATTGTATGTCCATCCAAAATCCGTTGGATCTAATGGTTCTTCTGCGCCTAACACTGTAGAATACGAATATACCATGTAAAAGGATCTTTTCAGGTGACCCTGTAATGACGAACTGGTGTAAGGTAATTCCTGTAAGCTATGAAGACTACTTTGATTCATAATTTCAAATCGGTAAGTGTCAAATGTCTTAGATCTTGAGCCTGATTTTACAACCCTGACCAAATATTCTTCAGCAAGTTCCAAGCACTCAGCACTTGGAGGAAGACTTTGTCCAAATTTGCACAGATACTTTTCCGGTTCTGCCTTAAGAGCGGATATTTTGTTACCTATCTTACTGGTAACATCAGACTCTGTAAGAAAGTGTGCTGCAAGAAGGGCATCTGTTGCTGCACCTATTTCGTTGACAAGTGTGTGAATTGGTATAATATCGGATCTCGATTTTCGCATCCATAATTCTGAAAGTCCATTTTCATGTAGGATTTTGTAAAAATGAATCAGTAAAACAAACACATCTGTGTCATTTGAGAGCACTACAACGCGTTGCATCCCATGCTTAACCGCATGGATAACGTGAGGGATAATGCGTATGTCAGCTTCCTCAACAGCTACTTTGAGAGTTCCTGATATTTCCGTGAATCTCTTATCTTTGATTGATACAGCTGGAGTAGGACCACCGTCAAGCAAGACGCCACTGAGTATAGTTTCCCAATCTCGATTTATTCTAACTGTCTTCAAAAATTCAGCCAGAGCAGCCTGAATCAAAACTTTGTTCTCAGATGATGCCCAAAATCTGTCCATCTGTACAGGAAGTGTTGTGGTAGTGCTTATTGATGTCAATGGTAGTGGCTGTACAGAAGATCTTCTTTCCCTCTCAGCACTTTTGATTGATGTTGGAAGATAGCTATCAAACACATAGTCAACACGGCTGAATTTGCAGGCATTATTTACAATGGTGTCAAGTGATGTGAACAAGTCTTTATATGTGACATTTCCTTTAACTTTCAGTCTTCGAAACTGGTTTATTACATCAACTACAACACAGGTTTCGAGAGGATCATTTTTCTGGAAATTTATGGCCGTGGTATCTAATCTTTTTATCAAAATATTCATAAGCTGAGACTTTGAGGGTTTCGTAGTGGCGCCGTTCTCATCTAGTGAGGGTGAAGGTGAAATATCATAACTAAGAATTTCTGCCATCGACAATCCTCTCTCCTTGGCAATTTCTACTTTTCTTTGAACCAGTAATTGATCCTTAATAACGCTTCTCACAGTTTACTTTTTCATCTGCATGCTAGGTTGTGTTATACTTCGAAATGTGGGAAGATTTTATCTGTGAATGGGTGCCATCAGTGATTTCGAGCGAGATATAAACCTTTCCTGTCGTAATGTGGCAAAAGCTTCTTCGGCAGTCATCAAAAATTGTAAAAGTTTCTTAGCACTCGATTCCGGGACACACTCATTGGTTAAAAGGTTGTGAAGCTTCACTTCGCCATTCACAATATATGGATTTTTTCTCCTCTCAATGTACTGGAACATGTTTTGGATGCTTTCTTCCATTTTATTTCTGAGCCTTCCCGTTAATTCATAATACATTTTTAACTCATAATCACATGGTATAACATTAAGAACAGACTGAAATGTTTTTCGTATGAGCAGTAGTTCATGGTAAGAAGCTTCCATTCTGCAATATATTCCTTCCTTTTTGTTTGGCCAATAATTCCTCCAGCTGATTTTTGAGAACGATTTATTGTCTGTTCGAGAGCCATGTCAATACTCACAGCGTTAATTCATTTCGTACAACAAAATGTCCTTGTTTGAACTTCTTATATATTTCAGGATGGCGTGTTTCAAGATTCAGCATTTGCTCAAAGAATAGTGAACCCCATCTCAAATAGTTTATTCTGTCAAATACCTGAAAAACTGGAAGGATATCTTTTAGTGTTTGAAGATAGAGACTCCAATTACCTTCTCTGTCAGCTCTTATGAGGTTCTTTAAAAGACTTATTAGATGTAAGAACCCCTCAAGAAATTGACACTGCTCAGACATCCTCATCTGCTCCTCAGTGAAAACATTTAAGGCTTCCAAAACTTCCTGTGATGCTGCAATCAGCTCTTTAAACTTTGCTTGCGCATCTTCTGTTGTTGAGTGATTCATAGCAGTAAGAAGTGATTTTCTAATTAGCTTTCCAGCCTCTCTGACAGAAGAAAAAGAACATAGTTTGTCAGCTATTTCATCAATAGTGAGGTTTGATGAATAAACAAGTTGGGACTGGTTTCTTTGTAGTGGTTGGCAAAATTGAATAGTATCACCAAATATATTTTTCATGTATAGTTTGACCTTTTTGTTAGTAATTAAATTCTCTCCAGCCTGTTTGTTGACATAATCACGAATCTCAGAAAGGGTTAGGCCATAGCCATTATTTAGAATGTTCTGAAAAAGTAGTCGACTATCCTCCATTAATTGACTTTTTTTTGGGTTGATTCTCTTTTTGTTGACTTTGCTTTTTATATTTTTGAAGGTACGCTTCCAAACAAAGTTTGTGGTAGTATAAATCTGCTCCAAACACAGCGGATTGATCTTCAAGATCACAAGTTCTCGTGTACATGCCATCTTGGAAGTACAAAGTTGCTGGAAGGAATAATTTAGCACGATTCGTTTCACTTATTCTATATTTTTCTTTGATATTATTGTGTTTCAAATTTCCACAAATAATACATGGAAGACTGGCAGAATCCACCTTAGGAGATGGAGGGTTACGAGACAGTACGTCCCCTCTTAATCTTTTATATCTTGATGTTGAGGAATCTTCCATGACGTCTTCCTTTGGTTCTACTTGCAGATTGGCTTCGTTCTCTCGCTTCTTCTTCAGCAAACGATTTATATGAGTATAGTTTTTGTAACACTCATTTGAACAATGATATTTGAACTCAAAATCTCGTCCAAGGACACTGATTCGCTGGAAGGTCTCATCTTGCCATATTTCAGCTGCATCCAAGACTTTTTGTCTTCCTTCTATTGTAGTTGTGGTTTTCTCTTTATTCTTATGCTTTTGGCATATGATGCATTTGGAACCATCCACTTCTGTTTGGCTTCCGCTTCCACGGCCTAATTGTAGGCCAACAGGATGTTCATCATCATTCATTTCAATAAATGGGTCAGCTGAGTACTGAAAAAAAAAAGAAACAAAATGTCAATGCCTACATTTAACGTGTAGGTGGGTGAAACACTTGAACATTACACCAAAATCACGCGTTTAAAAATTACTTTGGTAGGTGAAAATTCAAGGAATATTTTAATTAAGATGCGGATTTAATTACAATAATGTCCCGTATTGAATAGTGATAAAATTATTAAAGAAGTTCATTAGTTAGTAATATAAACCATGATTTTGCAACACTGCTTGTTGCAAACATTGAGACAAAGGCTTTGGAGTAAGAACAACAATCGTTGAAACTTGATTATTTTCATTTGAAAAATTTATTTCTTTTACAACAGGCAGAAAATATATCAAAAAAGCCATTCCACTGACTTAAATAAACGACCTGTTCTACTCGAAATTTATAGATTTAAAGTATTTACCCACTATTTACACACATTTAGCAGATAAACACTCTTTGCACTATCATCCTTGTGTAAACATTACTCGCCAATGTTTGCAACACTCAGGACAAAATGTTACTAACTTTTACACAGCATCATTTCGTGAGAGTTCATATTATTACCCCTCACACATACATACATACACACACACACACACACACACATACACACACACACACACACACACACACAAACACACACACACACAGAGGTTCGAAACCACAGGAGGGTTGAAATGGATTTTTCCCCCACTTGAGGTTACGAAAAAGTGAAATTTACTTAAATTCCCTTTATTTCCATTTGAAAAGTAACTTTTTCCCCTCATTTCTCCGCACATTTCGCACCCTGCACACACACACACACACACCTCCTTAAAATGTTATATATACTAACGTAAACACCATTCATTACTACGAAAGTAGTGTTACTTCCAACGAAACCATAAATTTTAAAAGGGCGTGTCAAAAAATAACGAAGAATGTTCTTACCTTTTCGAGGTGATGTGAGGTGATTTTAGTTTAGCATCCCTTTTCAGCAGCGAGGCTATATGAGACGTGGACCTACTGATTAACGTGGAATCCGAACCACATGAGCTCCCGCCGGGAATCGAACCCGGGTCTCCCACGCCAAAGGCGCGTACGCTAAACGCTTAGCCACGAGGGAGCTCTCTTACATTTTTGAATCTGAACTACAAAAATGGTGTCTCGCAATATATATGGAGGTTACAGTAGATCTTAGTCGTATTTTTCTGGCACAGTCTACATAAAAATAAGGCGATGCCTATTTTTAATTATTACTTTGGATGAAAATCATGAGGAAATTGACTTCACCTTACTAAATTTAATCTGAAGCCAAACATCTTGAGCTACTAAAATTTCAATAACTCCGTTAAATTTAAAGATAGAGAAAAGATATTGGTACCGTTGGAAAGCTCTCATTATGCTCTATCCCGTTTATTTGAGGTATGTTTATGGTATCTCTTATAGTTTCGTAGTTATCTTCGAATAAATGATAATAGTGTACGAAAAAAATCGAAATTTCGAAAAACCTGCGCCATATTTAAAAATGGCGGCACTATGTTTCGATGTTACGAATGTTTCTTGATTACAGTGTTCATTGTCTTGAATTCGGTACAAGAATGAAGTTTCTAGCTTCATTTAATGATAAGATATTCGTGTTTTAGGTAAATATGGCATTTTCGCATGGCCGCCATATTGAATTTCCAATTTGCCAACTTATGACCGGGTTGCCAGATGATCACCCAAGATTTTTTCCATTACTGAGACGTGTCTTACTTGGATCTGAAGAGAAACTTAGTCCACCTCAAAATTCCTACGGGTCTTATGGACAGGGTCTGTATTATTACAAGAAAAAGAAACTGCATGACAAAAACCATATTAGGGAACCTAAAAATTATGACGGTGACCTTATCCGAACCGGCAAACTTTGGCTAATGTATACAGAGAAGGTCATAATCGTCTTGCAAATCATCAAAGCTTCAAGACTGAACAGGAAAGTAGAAAATTTATTTGAAGGCTTTAAATGAATGCTTCCGTTTTCTCAAGTAGCTGGTCATCTCTTCTATGAAAAATTTGCACATCACTGTACTCAACAGATGGAAGGCAAATACGGTATCAGATGATTGCAAAATATTAACAACTCAAGAAACCTTCTTAATTCGCAGAAAAAGACGTGTTTTTGAGCGAAATTCCTATTGATATTATAATCGATCATTGCTTAATAAGGGCCACAAATTTTCTGGAGTATTAACTCAACGTCAGACATAACTTTAACAAGATTAATAAATCATTCCAAAATATGGTTATGAATACAAAAGTTCTAAAGTACTTTTGAAGAGACACTTTGTCATCTCAGAGCCACCTTCCATGTGTGATAATATCTCATTGCACAAGAATGTCAATTCGACTGCGCTCAATGTAAAGGACTCTTTGTTGTACGGAGAATTAAAATTCACTCGTAGAAGAAAGAGTTCTTCTACACGCAGTGGTGTAGACGAAAAATGGTAAGTAAAATCTGCTTTAAGTACAGTACGTATATAAATAATGTTAAGCGCTATTTTCAACTTATATCTTAAGGATATATAAACTCAATTAGACAAGGAAAGTGACGAAAGATTAAAAAAGACATTCGCGAAGTATTCCAACGATCGAATTTAAGTCTGCCATTGAAGCAACGACAATTCAATCACGATTCTTCAGAAACTTGGAGATTAATACTAGACAGCTTCAAATGATGGAAGAAGTTTTCGAAGGATAAAGGTAGCTGTATATGGACAGGAATAATGGAAGAAATTACATACGGGATATAGATCATTAGTATGATATAGAAAGATTATTTGATTAGCCCAGAGTTTGGTTGCCTTGTGATGAACAGTGTTATTAAGTTGGTAGCGAACATAGGACTGACTATACCGTAAATATTATCCAACTAACCGTCTAAGGGAAGATCTCAAAAGAACCTAAAATCGATTCTTTATTTGTCTCAACAAACAGATGGCCAGTACAGACCAGTACTGGCCAGTACAGTACAGTACAGTACAGACCAAAAGGAATGTAATTGGTTCCATAATATTTTTTTCAGGATGCTATCGTGAAAATATTATTAATGATAGACTCGAAACTACTGAATACTATACTACTCAGTATGTACACCTTAGTGAGCAGCAAGGACTATAATTAAATGCATATTTGATAGCCTAGAGTGTTAACACACAGGAGACTTTCTTTAAACAATATATCCGTAAGAACACAACTCCTTGGAGTAAACAGTTACTATCAAGTTAACGATCAAGAACAAGGTGCGGCGTTATGGGTGCTAAGTAGATTATTCAACAGGAAGCAATCTCAAATAGTATTGAAGTTTCATATAAAAGCGAAGTATAGCAATAGGTTGAATATCATTGATAAATTAATAAGTATGTTTTTTACATTTGGAATAACAACACAATTCATTCCCAAGCGCCTACCTAAAAAAAAACCGCTGTCCGTTCCCAAATCTATATGACATTGATATCCTCGTCTCATTAAAGGGAGATGTAAGTCCAAGGTTTTTTAAGTGCTTCGCCATTGTATAATGTGAGTTAAGTACCTCTCTTCGTTTTTAAAACCATGGAATACAACACAAGATACTGCGGCTCCCGATTCATTGTTGAATTTCCTTACTAGCTGTTAACTAATGGGAATTTTGGAGTACATTGCGACGTCCACTGCTTTCTAAATTTCAAAATATTTTTAGAAAGACATAAGCCACCATAAGCCCTTTAGTTTTACCGAACACCTCGAATTAGAACCCTCGAAGTATTGGAACAACTGTTGCACCGTAAACGGATAGTTAAATATCAAACATACCCTTCCATATTCAAAATTATTTGTTTAGTCACCGTATCACTTAGTGATCGATTTAATCTCTTATTATTATCTTTTTCATACATTGTGGAATACTATTACTATCAAGTCAGCTGACATCTCTGCTAATTTAATTTTTGTAAGGCGATTTCTGACGTAGTGGATGCATATTAAAAAAAGCTTCACAAGCTCGGGGTTGCTTGTTCTATCGCAAGTAATCCATCAACTTGTCCATCATTTTACCGCGCTTTCTCTTTATTATACCATATGTGCTCATCGTGATATACAGTCTTTCTCAGTTAAAGACTTCCTGTTCAGCACGTCACTGGTTTTAATCTCGAATATTTTCAATTTGAAAGTCCTAAGGACAATATATGCTACCATATTTTTCCCACCTCAACTCACACTCTCTCGTCGGTTGTACTGCATGCAAACTGATTTCTACGATTAGTAATACCATTATTTCTGCGGAAAGCCACAGTCGGCAGCCTTGTAGATATGTCATATGAAAGTAATTTTTCAACAGATTTTAGTCTATTAGAGAGTGTAAGTTGCAATTCAAAAATCCTATTCTGACTACGCTTCTTTCCAAATATTACAATGATTGGTTAATTGTAGTGCATGCTTACTGCTTGCATTCGTTTTGAAAAGAGAACAACACGTATCTCGACATATTATTTTAGTAAAATCCTAACTATGTTTTTGCAACTTGGTAATACAATGTTTTCTGAAAACAGTGTGAAGTATAGATCTAAGCTCATATCTGAATGTTTCGACTTTCTTCTGGCCAATATTAACGGCTCTTTGCTGGACTGTGCAAGGAATGTACTCTAAGCAGTTTGCAATGCTATTCCGCTATATGCAGCGATCATCTATGAAGAATTCTATAGACTTCTCTATTTTTGCCTCTATTTTTGTAAAGGAATTTACTTGTAATTCTAGGATGGCTCTGGTCAATGGCCATAGATATTCTCGCATACATACAAGGCCAGTGGACAGTCTGGTTCAATGTTAAAAATCAGTACACTTCTTGACCGTTAACTGCCGACGATTAATCAGGTTCATTTTGTGGAGTAGCTTTCTGCTTTTGAGAAGATACCTCTGAGTCGATGGACAAAACACGCAAGATCTATTCAAGTCACCGAGATAATTACTGTTAATTTAATAATTAAGATTACACAAATTCTTCTTGTTGATCATTCCGTCTCAGATATTAAAGGTGTCATAAAGCTAATTCAGTTGGTGCTCTAATCTGCTACAAAGGGGAACTTAGCAGAACTTTACTCATCGGTAAGAAAATGTGTAGAAGATCGAGAAATTCAATTCCTCCAATAAGCTCATTAAGATTGTGCGATATTCCCTCAGTAGTGCAAGATAAACCGTGCGAGTCACAAAGACTTTAAGGTTCTATATACTGAAGATTAGTGTTATATATATGTAGCGTTATAAATATAGCATCTTGATGAAGTGAGTTATGTTTGCAAAAAACGCCTTGAAATTTTTTATAGACGCAAGTTAACTTTCAGCCTAACAGAAAGTTAATAGAAGTATCTATTACTTTATTTGGGCACCGGCACTAGCAAGTACTCGAACACTATTACTAAGGGTGAAAATTTAGGGCTTCTGCTCCAAGATGTGAGAAATGAGCCTAGGAAGATTTAAATATATTAGGTGCTCTAACTGAAAACCTGCTAACGTAATCTGAGTTCAAAAAAATTTTGTCAATTGATAATTTGTAGATGTCTCTGTTCTACACCTGTTCTACCGGGCCTGTTTAACTACTTAGTATCGCGAAACAGTTTTTTAAACCGCCAGCTTTACAAATTCATCGGTCGGAACTGTCTCACAGGCCAAGAGAAGTGGGCCTGGGTCTACAAATAAACACGTTTCTAATTAACTAAATATCATGTATTAGAATTTCAGGCAATAAACCTGCATGTGAATCCTTTACTAGTTTAGGACCATCAGTTTGCATGCAGTACAACCGACGAGAGCGGCCGGGTTGAAATGGAAGAAGTACGGAAGGTCATATTGTCGTTAAGAATTGCAAATTCGAAATATTCGAGTTTAAACTTGGTGATGTGTGGAACAAGAAATATTTAGCTGATAAAGAATGAATATCGAAGAGAGATCATAACGTATAGTAAAGAGAAAGCGCATTATTTGATGGACAAGTTGATTGGTTACTTGCGAAATGACAGGGATCTCCGAGATTGTTAAGCTTTTGGTAATATGCATCCACAACAATAGAAATTGCCTTAAAATAACATTAGCAAAAATACTAATTGAAGAAGAGATGATACTTGACTTCATTATAATAGTATTCTACAATGTCTGGAGACGAATATTAATCGATCTCTAAGTGATGCGGTGATTAAAGAAATAATTTTGAGGTTGGACGGGGATGTTCGATTTTTAATTAATGGTTTAAAGTGCAACAGGTGTGCCACTAATTCGAGGGTGTTATTTCGAGGTGCTTGGTAAGGCTAAACGGCTTATGCAGGATTAACTCCTTCTTACAATGCTGTGTAATTAAGAAATTATTAGTGGACATTGGCATGTATTCCTTAATTCCTATCAGCTTAGAGCTAGTAAAGAAATTCAACAATTAATCGGAGGGCGCAGTATTTTGTGTTGTGTACCTAGGTTTAAAAACAAAGCAGCTTTTAAAGCTGCTTTACTCACATTATACAATAACGTACTATTTATAAAAAGTGGATTTACTTCTCCCTATATATGACGAAAGTATCACAGTCATATAGCATTGAGATAATACTGCGGTTTCAGAAGGGCTCTTGGGATTGAAAAATGTTGTGATACCAAATGTAATAATCATAAGTATTAATTTATCAATGATTATCAAGCAATTGCTATACTTCCTGTTTATATGCAAGTACAATACTATTTGAGAGTGCTTCCTTCTGAAGAAATCTACCTAGCACGCATAACGCTCTCACATTGTTCTTGATCGTTAGCCTAATAGATGCTGTTTAATCCAAAGAGTTGTGTTCTTACGAATACAATATTTATAGAAATTCTCCTGTGTGTTAAAACTCGAGGCAATCAACTATGCATTTAATTAACGTTTTTGCTGCTTACTAGAGCTTACATACAGAGCTGTCTAGTATTCACTAGTTTTCGGTCTATCATTAATAATATTTTCACGGTTGCATAAAGATAAAAACTTGATATGGAACCCATTATATTCTAACTTCCGAAGCAGCCTTACTTTAGGTCTGAGACCGGTGATCTGATCGATGAGACAAATATAAAATTGAATTTAGGTTCTTTTGAGATCTTCCCTTAGACGGTTAGGTGGAAAGTATTAATGGTAGTCCTGTGTTCGCTAACAAATTAGTAACACTGGTCATCACAAAGCAACCAAACTGTGGGCTAATCAAATAATCTTTTCATATAATCTCATTGTATGCTTTGATTAGTAATCTCATTGTATGCTTTGATTAGTAATCTCATTGTATGCTTTGATTAGTAGTACCAGGTGAGACCGTTATGGGTGCTAAGTAGATTTCTTCAGCAGGTAGCACTCTTAAATAATATTGTAGTTGTATATAAACGGGAAGTATAGCAATTGCTTGATTATCATTGATAAATTAATACTTGTTTTTTACATTTGGTATCCCAACATATTTCAATTGCAAAGGCCCACCTAAAACAAACCGCTGTTACTTCCGAAAGCTATACGTGTGTGATACCCCCCGTCTTATTAAAGGGTGAAGTAAATCCACGGTTTTTTACATAGTACGCCATTGTATAATTTGAGTTAAAGAGCTCTAAAAGCACTATTGCATTGTCTTAAGACCTAGGTACACAACACGAGATCTTTCGGCTTCGGATTCGTTGTTGACTTTACTAGCTTTAAGCCATTAGGAATTAAGGAATATATGACGATGTCCACTGCTGACCTGTAAATTTTACAGCGTTGTAAGGACATAACCCGGCATTATCCGTTAGGCTTGCGGTAACCTCCATATGAAACCCTCGAATTATTGGCGCTCTTGTTGCACTCTAAACCACTAATTAAAATTCGAACATCCCCTTCCATCCTCAAAATTATTTCTTTAATCACCGCATCACATAGAGATCGAAATAATCTTTTATTAATATCTCTTTTCAGACAAAGCAGAATACTACTACAATGAAGTCAAGTGTCATCTCTGCTATCGTTCTCATTTTAAGACGATTTCTGACGTAGTGGATGTATATTACAAAAAGATTAACAAGCACGGGGATGCTTATCCTATCCCAAGTTACCCATCAACTTATCGATTATTAAACGCGCTTTCTCTTTACTATACCTTATGCTCACCGTGATATTTATTCTTTCTCAGCTAAAGATTTCTTGTTCCACACATCACAGGGATTAAACTCGAATATTTCGAATTTGCAAATCCTATGAATTATATGAGCTGCTGCACTTTCCAATTTCAACCAGCAAGCTCACTTCGGTTGTACTGCATGCAAGCCGTTTCCACTCGTTCTAAAGCAAGTAACATGGCGGATCTCGACACGTACTGTTATTATCTATTTATCTAATTGCTTCCTGATATCTAGAATTATCAATACCATTATTTCTGCAGAAAGCAACAGTCGACAGCCTTGTAGATAAATTTTAAAATCTTTTGCCATATGAAAGTAATTTTTCAACAGATTTTAGTTAATTACAGCGTGTAAGTTACAGTTGAAAAATCCTAATCTCACTACGCTTCTATGTCTGGTTGATTGTAGTGCATGCTAACTGATTGCATTCTTTTTGATAACAGAACAACACGTATCTCTACATCTCCCCTTAATAGAATATTTGTGATTCGCTGCAACTTGGTAATACTATGTTCTCTGAAAAAAGTTTTAAGTAACGATCTATGCTCATATCAGTGTGCTTCGACTTTCTTCTTACCAATGTAAACGGCTCTTAATTGGACTGTGCAAAAAATGTACTCTAGGCAGTTTCCCATGATAATCTACTATATGCAGTGATCATCTATGCAGAATTCTACAGACGATTTAGTTCTTCTATTTTTGTAAAAGAATTTACTTCGTGATCTAGGATGGCTCTGGTAACGGAGGTGGATATGCTCGCATGCATACCAGGCAAAATGACAGTTTGGTTCAGTGTTAGAGATCAGTACATTTCGTAAGCCTCAACTTCTGGCGATTAATCGGGTACATTTTGTGGTGTAGCTTTCTCCTCTTGAAAAGATACCTTTGAGCTAATACAATTGGTGAACTAATCTGCTACAGAGGAAGAGCTTAGTAGAACTATACTCACCGGTGAGAAACCGTTTAGAAGATCGAGAAATCAAATCCTGCAATAAGCTTAATAAGAGTGTGCGTTATGGGTCTGTAGTGCAAAAAAAAACCGTGTGAGACTTTAAGGTTGTATAGCTTGAAGATTAGTGTGATAATTACGTTGCGTTCTCAATATAGCAGTTTGATGAAGTGTCAAAATTGCAAAAGACAACTCGAAATTTTTTATACACGCAAGTTAAACTTACAAGCTAAGCGAAAGTTAATAGCAGTATCTATTACTTTCTTTGGACATCGGGGAGAGCAAGTACTCGAACACTATTACTATGGGAGAAAATTCAGGGCTTTTGCTGGAAGATGTGGAAAGTGAGCCTAGGAATTAAATATCTTTCAGGTGAAATTAACTGAAAATCTCCCAATGTTACCTAAGTATCAAAGCAAATTCTGTCAATTGATAATTTTGTTGATGTCTGTGTTCTACACCTGTTCTACCAGGCTTGTGTAATTACTTTGTATCGCGAATCAGTTCTTTAAACCGCTAGCTTCATAAATTCATCGGCCGGACTTGTGTCTCAGGTCAAGAGAAGCGTGCCTTTGTCTACAAGGTAATCTCGTACCTAATTACCTAAAAATTTGCTATTAGGGTTTCATGCCAATAAACTGCATGTAATTACTTTACGAGCTTACGACCATAAGTGTAATATACTGTTACGGAAAATTGTTAACCTTCGTGGCCTTCTGACTGATAAAGTAGTTTGTTACAGTCGAAAAGGTAGAAGAAACTGAGCAGTACGTATTGATTGTCCTTATGTCGTATAACACCTAAGGCAATAAGTTGAAAGCAACAGGGATCGACGTGTAATAAAGCTTTCATTCTTAGGCCCCCTCTTGGGTATAAATGTACATGGAGTCTTTGCATGCACCGCATTTCGAACCATCGTACCTTATTAAGAGATTTAAACTTTGCTTCTTTTTAGGAGATTCTAAATCTAAACGGTAGCTACACAATTTTTAGTGTCCTTGCAGATGTCAAATTCCTTGGAATCATCGTGTGCTATACAACATCTTGACACATAAACAATCAACCAATAAACGATTGTTATAGACATCAATTCAATGGTACTGTAGTATACGATTGTTATATCTAAATGAATTGGTTTAGCTCGTTAAATTGGGTTTGCCCTGTTACGGATTTATTTCCTTCTCGGGTAGCAAAGCCGCTCGTGTTAAAGGATCCCAAAATATGTAACCTTTTTGTTATATACCTTGTTTATATACCCTCTTTTAGATTTACATCAAGATCGTCTTCAAGTCCATTTTTTTAGGTCTATAAGCGGGGACGATATCACAAAATAATAATCATAACTGATTGGTTCAACAATTAAGCTGTTGTCAATGACATATTGTTTTTTTACAACTGCTGTTCGTTATCATCTATATCAGATTGTCTTCCGATCTCTCATTTTCACATGGTCTCCCTTGGCAGAATGCACAAAACCTTGAATACTTCATATCGGCTCTTTTACACTAACACGTGGTTCGTTCACAATCCTATCTTGCAGTCACTTTTTATCTACAGGTAAGTAAGATTATCCGGTTGGAGCTGATGGTAGCTGTGTGGGTCCCTGGAATTCGCATGTCCTCTTTCACACACAACCTGTATCGATTGAGTTCATACTTAGGCCATTTCGCTGATGGAACGGCGGTACTTCCAAATGCTGCACAGCTGCTGTGTTAGAAATAAAAAAAAAGTGGCCATACTGAGGCTTTGTAACTACTTCCTTGTTATATCTGAAATGGCTTATACCAGGGAGGGCATTTTGCCATCTCCATACAGGCGAATAAAGAATTTCTAACGTTACCACTTTGTCAGGATACACATTTGGTTGTTTGAAGACTCTGTCTAACTTTCAGAACTCTTCTTTTTAAAGGAACTTGAAGGCTGCAACCTATTCACTCCTGAGTATAGCTGAGGTCGTGTCACAGCCTGTTGCATCATGTAAAAAGTGAAAGCAATCTTTTAATGACGATAAGATTTCTTTAAATTTAATAGTTTCGAAGCATTTCCTTTCAGTTCTGTGATTGTGAAAATGTGAAAGGCTATGTGAAAATTAGCTATGTGAAAATGTGAAAATGCCTATGTGAAAATTAGCAACTGCTCATGAAGTTTTCTACCAAGATTCTTAATAGATCAGAATCACACCCATCAACAGCTACAGATTTCCTGTTACTAGTTTCTTCTAATACTGTTGTCCATATACAGCTACCTATACTCTTTAGAAAATTGTTTGCATCAATTGAAGCCGTCTAGTATAGATCTCCAACAAGTTTCTGAAGAACTATGATTGAATTGTCGTGGCTTCAATGGCAGAATTAAATTCGATCGTGGCAGATATTTCCAGAAAGCTCTTTTTCTCTTTCGGCACTTTCCATGTCTAATTGTAATTTATATCCATAACATATAAGGTGAAAATAGAGTTTAACATGATTTAATTCGTACTTAACGCAGACTTGAGTTACCATTTTTAGTGCACACCATTGCGTGTCGCAGGATTCTTCCTTGTACGTGTGGGTATTAAAACACAAGACAATACAGACTCTGCATATTCTCCTATGTCGAAATGACATTCTTGCGCATTGAGACATTATCACACAAGGAAGGTGGCATTAGCTCAACGTGTCGCTTTGATGATAAACTGATGCCCACAAAAGTCCTGTTAGTTGAGATGCTACATCGCAGAAAACAACGAAAAACTGCAAATTGTGATAAGAACATTCCCGTTGGTATAAATAATGTTTATGGTTATAGTATGAAATTAAGTCGGGGAGGCATCGTCTAAAATTAAAGAAATCCAAGATGGCTGCCATATTTCAAAATAGCTACGCGGTTACAGTTTTTCTATTACTCGTCGCAGGAACTGAGAGTTTGGTATCGATTTATAGGTTTTTGAGGTCAAGGATTCCAATTTTGATGTTAAAAACAAATTAGGAATTACTATAGGTACTTTTCTATTCCATATAATTTTTAAATTGAAACATAGGCGAAATCATTATACACTATTTTTATCTAAAAATATATAATATAATGTTATGCAACTCCTTTTTTTACGTTATTGATGCTATTGTTTATAGCTATTGATGATGAATCTTTATAGAATAATGGTAAAAGTGATTAAATTCCTGGAACAAAATCAGTTGAAGCAAGTTTGTCTATGAGCATGGTAGGCAGCCACCATATATCAAGTCCAATGTCAATATCCTCGCTAATGACACGTTTTAGCCATGCAATTTCTTCTTTCTTCTGATTCGTAGCAGTGGGTGTCAGCATGAGTTTCAATGTAACATCAGAACAAGTTGGATTATTGGGTTCTTTTGACTTAAGGATTGCTGGCTCCACCAAAGTAAGCTCGTCCGGAAGACTAGGCACACTTCGCTTTTTGAAATTACTTATGACATACTGTATATCTTGTGTAGGCCTTACTGTTCCTAAACATTCAGGTTCGGATTTTGAAATATTGATATACTTGTCCCATGAAAGGAACTGTCCGAAGTTGAACTACTAAGATTGTGGTCTATGTTATCGTACGCCCCACTTGTGAATATATCTTTACGTAGTTTTAATGGACAAAATGCCTTTTCTTCTTGGTACCTGACAAGTTCACACATCGCTGTTGAGAGTTCCAGCAATCGACACGAGTATAGGAGATTGAAAGACCAAGTGAATGTAGATTTTGTGTGTGTGTTTTTCCAAATATTGAAAGACTAAAGTAAACTGGCAGCGGGGGTTCTCTATCAGTTTCATGCCTCAATATGTTTCCAGTTGGATTTCGGAATTGTATATTAAAACAAAGAAATTGCGATTTGGTTAAAAATGGCTGTGTAACAACTTCATTGTCTTCAATGTTGGATCCATACAAGAGCATATTCACATTGGCAAGTACAGAGCGAGGAACAGATTTACGTTGGATTTTAGCATGTAAATCACCATTGAATGCGTTCTTTTGTTATAGCATTTCTTTCATTACTATTTTAGCAACACGCAACAAAACAAGGGCGTCTTCATCTTGGTCGTTTTTACAAGATTCCAACATGGTATTACCAAAAGTTTTATCATATGCTAATATATATTATTTGCCAGACATTTGTGCCGTCATATACGGGAAATGTGCAAGAATCCTCTGTCGTAAACTTAAGGTGTGGCATTTTCTCATCCGTTCCTAGTAGTTGCATTAGTCTCATCTTCTACATTTTTGTCAGGACACTCATCTTGAAAACTGGTTGCGTTTCATGTGAACCCTTCATACTTTCCTCCATGAAATAAACTAACTCTGCAAAAACGTCCCTTCAAATACAGAATATTGCAAATTAATGTCAATTGACTACTCCGAGACTTGTTATAAAATCCTGCTAGGCACTTTGCATGGGATTTTGCATCTAGAGCAATCACGTCACCACCATTAAGTTTTGCTAGTAGATCACTATTTCCTTGTTCAATGGCACATTTCCTCACCTTTTGATCTATTTGTAACGTGGTTACATTAAACAATTGATCCTTGCTGGTCGCAGCACCATTACAAAAGAAGCACATCTCTTCAGAAGTAGATGATCGATGTTTACTATCATATGATAATGATGTAGACTATTTGTCACCTTCATTAAGCTTCCGTTTCTTTGCTCTTTCGAACATTGTAGGGTTATAATTTAATGCACTTTATTATGCCATTTTGCTTGTCCTTTTAAAATTACTTTTTCCACTTCACAGTTATCTTCATCAAACAGTTTTATATACATATCACTGGGTAAGGCACAAATATATTGAAAGTTTTCTAAATTATTTGCAAGCGTTGCTTGCGTATCCAGTGTTACGAAAAGATGCATTTGGGTTATTTGCAGAACATACCAAATGTTCATCAGATATCTTTTGACACAGTATACACTTTGTCCAATCAACACTTTTAGTTCTTTTTTATCTTCCAGGTTACATGCAGAAACTATTCAGAGACGTTTTGTCATTTTCGATTGCCACCTTCACGTACTCAAATCGGAAAAAAAAATAATTTTAAAAAAATAAAATAAAAACAGGGATTAGTTTGGTATTGCATTTCTTACAACGAGTTTACCGTTTTATAAGGGAACCAGAAATATAAAATCCTGTACTAGTGATCAGAACATTTCCTTAGCGCAATGCAATATATATATATATTATTCCTAACGCGTTTTTAACACAAAAATGCAATCCTTGACTTCAAAAACCTATAAATCGATACCAAGCACTCAATTCCTGCGACGTATAACAGAAAAAGTGACCGCCTAGCTATTTTGAAATATGGCCGCCATCTTGAATTTCTTTGCGTTTAGACGATGCCTCCCCGACTTAATTTCATTGTATAATCTTAAACATTATTTGTACCAAAGGGGATGTTCTTATCACAATTTGCAGTTTTTATACACGTAGCACCTCAACTATGTAGAACTTTTGTTAATGTAACAGTAATGGAATGAAGGATTAATCTTGCTGACGTAGTGTCTGACGTTGAGTTAATCCCCGAGAAAATTAGTGCCCATAATTAAGCACTATTCGATAATCATATCACTGGGAACTTCGCTCAAGTAGGCCTCTTTTTCTGCGAATTTTGAATGTTCCTTGATTTGTTATTTTCTTGTATACTTTGATACCGTATTTGCCTTCAGGGCTTCCATCTGGTGTGTATAGTGATGTGCAAAAAAGATGACCAGCTGCGTGAGAAAACGGAAACATTAATTTAATTGCATTCAAATGAAGGTTGTTGTCCCCTGTTCAATCCAGTCCGTTCGGATGATTTGGAATACGATTATGACCTCTATATACTGCAGCCAATGTTCACGGTAATGTTAACAGTAACGGTTCTTAACTGAACATCTCCCAATGTAACTTAAGTACAAAAAAAATTCTGTCAATTGATAATTTTGTTGATGTCTATGTTCTACACTTGTTCTACCAGGCCTGCCAAGTATACACTGCTGAGTATATCTGATGTCATGTCACAGCCTGTTGCATCACGAAAAAAGTGAAAGCAATCTTTTAATGAGGCTAAAGTTTCTTTAAATTTAATAATTTCGTAGCATTTCTTTTCAGCTCTGCTTGTACGTGGCCTTAAAAAATTCAGTGGCTGCTCATGAAGTCTTTGAAACTGATTCAGACCCATCAACAGCTACAGATTTTCCGTTTGTAGTTTCTTCCACTATTCTTGTCCATATAAAGCGATTGACACACCAAGATCATGAGTGTATAGCATTAGAGGTGAAGAGGATGTGAAATTCCTGTGAATTGAGATATTATCACACAAAGAAGGTTAGCTTAACATGTCGATCTGATGATAAACTGATGCCCACAGAAGTCCTTTAAATCATCTGTAAAAGTATTTGGGAATGAAAAATTATTCTTGGTAACATTGTCTACCGTTAAGTTAAACCCCGAGAAAATTTCTTGGCCTTCATTAAGCATTGTACGATAATTATATCACTTGGATCTTCGCTCTAGAAGGCGTCTTTTTCTGCGAATTGTGAATGTTCATTGAGTTGTTAAGTTCTAGTAATACTCTGATACCGTATTTGCCTCCAGGGTTGAGTATAGTGATGTGAAAATTTTTCATAGAAAAGATGACCAGCTGCGTGAGAAAACGGATGCATTAGTTTAATGGAATAGAAATGATGTTTCTAGTCCCCTGTTTAATACAGTCCCTTTGGATAAACTGCATTACGATTACACCTCTCATTCTGCAGCCAATGTTAACGGTTCGGAAAATGTTACCATCTTAATTTTGATTTGCTAATATGTTTTTTCACATGCACTTTCATTTTCTTGTAAATGTTACACATTGATTTTGTCATCCAGACATTGTTAAATAAAATAGCAGATCGTAGATTTTGTCATTTCCTGCGAGGATTGTAAGTGTCTTCATTACCACATGTAAAGATCCCGGAGCAAAGTCTAGAAGTGAGTTCTCAATGATCTTGAGTAGACATGGCCATTCAGCATTTTCACTAAATTTGTCATAGTGTACAGGATATACCAAAGTTCTTCTATACGATTTCCTGACAATGTATTCAATCTTGACTAGAAATTACTTAACACGAAAACCACCTAAAGCCGGTACAACTTTGGACAGTTCAGAAATTTCTTCAGCTGAAATACTATTTCAACACCTTTCCAATATAATATCTGATGTAATATCATAATGCATGTGCTTTGTTCACTTTTCTTGAAGTTATCTACAGTATGCAGAAGAGTAGAATATATAGTATTAGTACTTGAAGTTGAAATTTTGAAAAAATACAGAGGGCTTATATCAAAGGAGAGGTGTGTATCTCAGCATTACACAATCGTTGTATCGAAGCTTCGAAAGATGAATAGCTATCCAAAAGTTGTTTGAGAATAGGAAATCGAGACGCGAGATATGATTGAAGATTTGATTAAATCTTCCGAGTAAGACTGCATTGTCACACCAAGAACATGAGTGTATTGCATTACAGGGAAAGTGGATGTCAGAATGATGAAATGTGATACGATATTCTTATCAAGACAATGCTACCGTGATGTAAAATTACTTTTTCATTCAAAAACTTGAATATGAAGAATTTTCATCAAGGGACATTAGAAATCAATGACTTTTTCTGCTGTATAAAATTGTGGCACTTAGTTACTAATCAACGCATACAGTGTGCTTATATGAAAAGATTGTTTGATTAGCCTACAGTTTGGTTGCTTTGTGATGACCAGTGTTATTAAGTTGGTACCTAACACAGGACTGACTGTACCGTAAATGTTTTCCACCTAACCGTCTACGGGAAGATCTCAAAAGAACCTAAAATCGATTCTATAATTGTCTCATCGATCAGATCACCGGTCTCAGACCCAAATTAAGGCTGCTTCGGATACATAGCAAGAATGGGTTACATAGCAAGATATTTCATTATGCAATCGTGAAAATAATATTAATGATAGACCGGAAACTCGTGAATCCTACACAACTCTCTATGTAAAGCATTGTGAGCTGCTGGGACGGTAATTAAATGCAAATTTGTCAGCCTCGGATGTTAACAAACAGGATAATTTCATTAAATAATATACCTGTTAGAACACAACTCTTTGGATTAAACAGTTTCTATCAGGCTAAAGATCAAGAACAAGGTGAGAGCGTTATGGGTGCTAAGTAGATTTCTTCAGCAGGAAGCACTCTCAAATAGTATTGTAGTTGCATATAAACATGAAATATAGCCATTGCTTAATTATCATTTATAAATTAATACTTATGCATTTACCTAATATGTTCACTTTCTTAATATAAGTCCCCTACACTGGGCTAGTTCTGGCTACCGCGCTTTCAGGTAATCAACTCTCGACAGTTTGTTGAAAGATATTCCACAGTTCATGTTTTTTCTTCGTTACAAAAACACTTCTAGTTGACTCTATTCATGGTGAATTACTGAACTTAAACATTTACAATTATTCAAAAATGAATAATTATTTTTAAACATAAAAAGGCGTTAGAGTTCAGTAGAATGCAGTAGTAGATGGAAGTGAATGAAAATAATGTTTGTTTCTTAAGATGTGCAAACTGAATGTGAATAATAAGTGTTTATCACGCATTCTCTTTCCAGAGGGGAATCTACGATGGACTTCTGGGGGCTTCGTGGTTATTAATACTCCTACTTAGATCTACTTTTAAGAGCTCCAAACTCTGGAACAGGTTTTGGAGAAGAGTGGAAGAGAGAGTATGTGTGAATAAAAACTCATTATTTACATTCTCTTCCACTCTTAGTGTTATCTAGGACCACCTACATAGAACTATCAATTGCACTAGGTTTTATTTTTAGTGCTTCCTAGGGGCTAACTTCATGTTTGTCCTTCAAAGTTTTTATTTGCTTCTAGTGTCCAAACTATTGCAGCACTAGTGTTAAGAGTCACTGCTCTAGGAAGCACTAACGAAGCATTAACGATTGTATTTAAAATATCATTAGATGTTTTGAATTTGTCGGGAATTTAACCCAGTGATATACTCTCCAATAATTTATGGGAGTTTCGTAACCAAAGATGACACTTTGACCTAACCTCACTGAACCTCACGCTCAAAAACTCACTTCGACCTGAAAATCTTTTCGACTTCACGCTCACACAACCTCACGCTCAAATAACCAGCCTGACATCACGCTCACTCGACCTCACGTTCGCATCACCAGTCTGACCTCACGATCACTCAACCTCACGCTTACATCACCTGTCGGACGTCATGCTCAAATAACCATCCTGAACTCACGATCACTCAACCTCACGTTAGCATCACTAGTCTGACCTCACGCTCACTCAACCACACGCTCACATCACCAGCCTTATCTCACGCTCACTTCGTGAGGCTGAGGTCGAGTGAGTTTCGAACTCGTGAGCGCCGATCTCGTGAGTTTGGACATCTGTGTGACATATAAGTGCGCACATCTAAAATAATAGTAAAGCAAAACCTAACCATTAGTCTTTCCTGGAAGCACTAACGATTCCACCAGGATTTTACAATAATGTTTCCTGGGCGTCTAACATGAAGTTGCACTCCAAAAGTTTTTTGCTTGTATCGTCCAAACTATTTCAGCAATAATGTTTCGACTTGGTATTCTGAGAAGCACTAACAAAGCACTATCGATTGCACTAAAAAGACTATTAGCGCTTTTGAATTTGGCGAGAATCTGAGCCAATTAAAAATTCCCCATGTATTCCTTATGGGAATTTCGAGACATATAACTGGCCATAGCCACACTAATTGTGAAGCACCAATGAAACTATTAGCGTTTTCTGAAAGCACTAACGATGCACTAACGATTGCCCTAGGTTTAATCATTAGTGTTTTCTGGGGGGCTTAACGTGAAGTTGGCCCCCCAAATTTTTTTTCATCTAGGGTCTAAACTATTAAATCACTAATGTTGGGGGTTGGTGTTCTATGGCGCACATAAGATGCCCTAACTATTGCACTGGAAGAGAGCATAAGCGCTTTTGAATTTGGCGGTAATTTGAACCAATTAAAAATTCCCCATGTATTTCTTACGGGAATTTCCTGACATATAACTGGTCGTAGTCAAAATAATTGTGAAGCACTAACGAAACTCTTAGTGTTTTCCGGAAGTACTAACGATGCACTATCGATTGCAATAGACTTAATAGTTAGTGCTTCCTGGGGGTGCTATCGTGAAGTTGCCCCGCCTCAAAGTTTTTTGCTTCTAGCGTCCAAACTATTAAAGCACTAATGTTGGTAGTTGGTGTTCTAAGAAGCACTAAGCACTAACGATTGCAGTAGAAGAGATCATTAGTGATTCAATGGGGGGGGCAAGTTCTCGGACGTTGCAAAGAAACTAGATTGAACAGGGGACTAGAAACATCATTTGTATTTAATTACATTATTGCTGCGTTTTCTAACGCAGCTGGTCATCTTTTCTATGAAAAATTTGCACATCACTATACTCTGCAGATGGAAGCCCTGGAGGCTAATACGGTATCAGAGGATTACAAGAAATTAACAACTCAAGGAACATTCACAATTCACAGAAAAAGAGGCCTTCTTGAGCAAAGATCCGAGTGATATGATTATTGAACAATGCCTAATGTATACCACGGAAATTTCTCGGGGATTAACTCAACGTCAGGCACAACGTTAGCAAGATTAATTATTCATTCCCAAATACTTTTAAGATAACAGAAGTTCTACAGTACTTTTGTGGGCATCAGTTTACCATTAGAGTGACAAGTTGAGCTAAAGCCAACTTCCTTGTGTGATAATATCTCAATGCGCAAGAATGTCATTTGGACTGCGGTGAATATTGCAGAGTCTCTATTGTTGTGTGTTTTAAAACCCACGTGTAGGAGGAAGAGGCCTTCTACACGCAATGGCAACTCAATTCTGCGTTAAGTACGAAATAAATCATGTTAAACTGTATTTTCACCTTATATGTTATGGATATAAATTACAATTAGACATGGAAAGTGCCGAAACAGGAAAAAGCGGTTTCTGCAAATATCTGCCACGATCGAATTTAATGCTGCCATTGAAGCCATGACAATTCAATCACAGTTCTTGAGAAACTTGGAGATCTATACTAGACGGCTTCAAATGATGCAAACAGTTTTCGAAGGACGAAAGGTAGCTGTATATGGACAAGAAAAATGGAAGAAACTAGAAACAGGAAAACTGTAGCTGATAATCGATGTGATACTGATCTATTAAGAATCTTGGTAGAAGACTTCATGAGCAGTTGCTAATTTTCACATAGGCATTTTCACATTTTCACATAGCTAATTTTCACATAGCCTCTCACCTTTTCACAATCACAGAACCGAATGGAAATGCTTCGAATGTATTAAATTTAAAGAGACAATGTCGTAATTGAAAGAGTGCTTTTACTTTTTTTATGACGCAACAGGCTGTGTCACGACCTCAGCTATACTCAAAAGTGAATAGTTTGCAGCCTTCAAGTTCCTGCAATTAGAAGAATTGTGAAAGTTAGACAGAGTCTTCGACCAACCAAATGTGAATCCTGACAAAGTGGTAACGTTAGAAATTTATTATTCGCCTGTATGGAGATGGAAAAATTCCGTCCCTGGAGTTAGCCATATGAGATATAACAAGGAAGTAGATACAAAGCTTCAATGTGGCAACTTTTTTTCATTACTAACACAGCAGCTGTCCAGCATTCAATCCAGTTCCAGTAGCGAAATGGTCTAAGCATGAACTCAATCGATACAGGTTGTGTGTGAAAGAGGACATGCGAATTCCAGGGACCCACACAGCTACCATCAGCTCCAACGGATAATCTTACTTACCTGTAGATAAAAAGTGACTGCAAGATAGGATTGTGAACGAACCACATGTTAGTGTAAGAGAGACGATATGAAGTATTCAATATTTTATGCAATCTGCCAAGGGAGTCCATGTAGAAATGGGAGATCGGAAGACAATCTGATATAGATGATAACGAACAACAGCTGTAAAAAACCAATATGTCATTGACAACGGCTTAATCGTTGATCCAATGAGTTATGATTATTATTTTGTGATATCGTCTTCGCCTTATAGACCTAACATAATGGAGATGAAGACGATCTTGATGTAAATCTATAAGAAGGTATTAAAACAAGTTATAAAACGTGAAGGTTACATATTTTGGGATTCTTTACACGAGCGTCTTTGGTACCCGAGGAGGAAATAAAACCTTAGCAGGACAAATCTAACGAGTTAAACCAATTCATTTAGATATAACATTCGGATACTACAGTACCATTCAATTGACGTTTAAAACAATTGTTTATTGTTTGATTGTTTATATGTTAAGATGTTCTACAGCAAACTATTGACTCCAATGAATCTGACATCCGCAAGGACACTAAAAATGGTGTAGTTACCGTTTAGTTTTCAAATCTCTAAAAAAGAAACAAAGGTTAACGATAATAGAAAACGATGTTTCGATATGCGGTACAAGCAAAGATTCCATGTACATTTTTATCCAAGGGCGTAAGAATGAAAGCTCTAGTACACGTCGATCCTTGTTGCTTTCAAATTATTTTTTTAGGTTTTATACGACATAAGGACAATCAATGCGTACTGCTCAGTATCTTGTTCATTTTCGACTGTACCATGCTGGATTTCAGTCAAAAGACCACGAAGCTTAATAGTTTTCTGTAACAGTTATATTACACTTATGGTCGTAAGCCTGTAAAAGAATCTCATGCAGGTTATTGGCATGAAACTTTATTAGTATATTTTTAGGTAATTAACCCATTAACGCCGAAATTATTTTTTGTTTTCAATTTTGATGAAATTTGTAATATTGGTTCATTTAGGTGTGAAGACCACCCATGAGAGTTTTTTTAGTTAGTGACGTAAGCGGTTTCGTTGGGGTACCCCGTGATCATAAGAACACGCTAGGCGTTTAAATACATACTTTCATATATTGTGGTTAGATGGATGGCCTGTTAAATTATTAACACACATGCAAAAGAGAAAAACATTTATTGTGTTACAAGCTTTTACACCCCAGAAGACAAATAGAAACACAGTATTGGGACTATGGAATTGTCAGTTATCTATGGGACTTTATGGAAATTGAAAAAGCAGTCAGTGCACAAGCCCACATTACATTTGAAACATTTTGTACGAACTGTGCTTGAACTCAATGTACCTGCACAACGTCTGCGCTCAGAGCGAATCACTAAATGGTCTCTTCCATCTAGACGAACATCATCGCTTACACGATATTGTTGAATGTTGAACTTAGAAATAGCTGGACGTCCTGCACCTAATGGTACAGTCTTATATTTTTGCAAATAAGTTTGGACAATGTGCCTTCGAAATTCTAAGTATGAAATATCTATTACGGTTTTTCTCAACAAAAGCCATGCATTTTGTACTGATACTTTGGGCCTGAGACCGGTTATCTGATCGATGAGCGAAAAAAAGAATCGATTTTAGGTTCTTTTGAGATCTTCTCTTACACGGTTAGGTAGAAAATATTAACGGTATAGTCAGTCCTGTGTTCGCTACCTAGTAACACTGGTAATCACAAAGCAACCTTTTCATAAAACTCACTGTATGCTTTGACTAGTAACTAAGTGCCACACAATTCATAGAGCAGATAAAGTCATTAATTTCAGGTCTCTTGAAAATTCTCCATATCCAAGTTCTTGAATGATATCACTGTAGCATATTCTTGATAAGAATATCGAATCACATTTCGTCAGTCTGGCATCCTCCTTCCCTCTAACGATATACATTCAAGTACTTGGTGTGTCAATGCTGCCGTACTCGGAAGATTTAATCAAATCTTCACTCGCATCTCGCGTCTCGATTTCCTATTCTCTAAAAACCTTTGGATAACTATTCATCTTGTGAAAGTTTCGCCTCAACGATAGTGTAATAGTGAGGTGCACGCCTCTCCTTTTCATATAAGGAGTGAAGTGCCTCTTTATTTCTTCAGTATTTGAACATCAAGTACTAATTCTATATATTCTACTCTTTCGCATACAGTAAATATTTGCAAGAAAAGTGAACAAAGCACATTAGATCAGCTATTATACTGGAAAGGTCTCAAATAATACCAGAGTTGCTGAACAAATTTTTGAACTGTCCAAGTTGTACCGCCCATAGGAGGTTTCCACTTCAGTAATTTCTAGGCATGATTGGATACATTGTCAGGAAATTGTATAGAGGAACTTTCGGGTATCCTCTACACTATGACAACATTAGTGAAAATTCTGAATGTCCATGCCTACTCAACATGATTGAGAACTCACTTCTAGACTTAGTTCGGCGACGCTTACATGTGTTTATGGTAACATTTACAATCCTCGGAGGAGATGCCTAAATCTACGATCTTGGATGTTATTGAACATTGTCTGGGTGAGAAAATCAATATGCAACATTTACAAGAAAATAAAACTGCATGACAAAAACCATATTAGGAAACCTAAAAATTAAGACGGTAACCATATCCGAACCGGCAACCTTTACCAGGTGTATATAGAGAAGGTCATAATCGTATTGCAGTTCACCCAAAGGGACTAGATTGAACAGGAAACTAGAAACTTTATTTGAAGGCTATTAACTTAATGCTTCCGTTTTCTCAAGCAGCTGGTCATCTTTTCTATGAAAAATTTGCACATCACTACACTCAACAGATGGAAGCCCTGGAGGCAAATACGGTATCAGACGATTGGAAAAAATTAACAAATCAAGGAATCTTCATTATTCGCAAAAAAAGATGTCTTTTTGAGCGAAGTTCCAATTGATACAATAATCGATCAGTACTTAATGAAGGCCACGAAATTTTCTGGAGGATTAACTCAACGTCAGACATAACGTTAGCAAGATTAATAAATCATTCCAAAATACTCTTACGATAACAAAAGTTCTAAAGTAATTTGAGGAGACGCTTTGTCATCTCAGCGGCACGTTGAGCTAATGCCACCTTCCATGTGTGATAATATCTCATTGCACAAGAATGTAAATTCGACTGAGCTCAATGTAAACGAGTCTTTGTTGTACTGAGATTTAAAACTCACACGTAGAAGGAAAAGTTCTTCTACACGCAGTGGTGTAGACGAAAGTACAGTACGTATATAAATTATGTTAAGCGCTATTTTCAACTTATATCTTAAGGATATATATCACAATTAGAAACGGAAAGTGACGGAAGACTAAAAAAAACATTGGGGAAGTATTCCAACGATCGAATTTAAGTCTGCCATTGAAGCAACAACAATTCAATCACGGTTCTTGAGAAACTTGGAGATTAATACAAGACGGCTACAAATGATGCAAGAAGTATATGATGCAAGAATTTTCGAAGTATATGGACAGGAATAATGGAAGAAATTATAGACGGGATATACATCATTAGTATGACCTGGAATGGTTGTTTGATTGGCCCACGGTTTGGTTGCATTGTGATGAACAGTGTTATTAATTTGGTAGCGAACATAGGACTGACTATACCGTAAATATTTTCCAACTAACCGACTAATTGAAGATCTCAAAAGAACCTAAAATCGATTCTTTATTTGTCTCAACGATCAGATCACCAGTCTGAGATCAAAAGTAACGCTCCTTCGGAGGTTGGAATGTAATGGGTTCCATAACAATTTTTTTCAATATGCAATCGTAAAAATATTATTAATGATAGACCCGAATCTAGTGAATACTATACTACTCTATATGTACGCCTTAGTGAGCAGCAAGGACTATAATTAAATGCATATTTGATAGCCTCGAGTGTTAACACACAGGAGACTTTCTTGAAACAATATATCCGTAAGAACACAACTCCTTGGAGTAAACAGTTACTATCAAGCTAACGAACAAGAACAAGGTGTGGCGTTATGTGTGCTAAGTAGATTTTTCAGTAGGAAGCAATCTCAAATAGTATTGTAGTTGCATATAAAAGCGAAGTATATCAATTGCTTGAATATCATTGATAAAGTATGTTTTTTACATTTGGAATCAAAACATAATTCAGTCCCAAGCGCCCACCTAAAAAAGCCAATGTACGTTCCCAAATCTATATGACATTGATATCCTCGTCTCATTAAAGGGAGAAGGAAGTCCAAGGTTTTTTAAGTGGTTCGCAATTGTATAATGTGAGTTAAGTACCGCTAAGAGCATTACTGCTTCGTTTTTAAGACCTAGGTATACAACACAAGATACTGCGGCTTCCGATTCATTGTTGAATTTCCTTACTAGCTGTTAGCCAATACGAATTATGGAATACATGGCGACGTCCACTGCTTTCTAAATTTCAAAATATTTTGAGAAAGACATAAGCCGTCATAAGCCCTTTAGTTTTACCGAACACCTCGAAAGAGAAACCTCGAATTATTGGCACACCTGTTGCACCCTAAACTGCAAATTAAAAATCAAACATACCCCTCCATCTTCAAAATTATTTCTTTAATCACCGCATCAATTAGTGGTCGATTTAATCTACTATTATTATGAATTTTCATACATTGTGGGATACTATTACAATGAAGTCAAATGACATCTCTGCTAATGTTATCTTTTTAAGGCGATTTCTGACGTAGTGGATGCATATTACAAAAGCTTCACAAGCTCGGGGTTGCTTGTTCTATCGCAAGTGTCCCATCAACCTGTCCATCATCTTAACGCGCTTTCTCTTTACTATACCTTATGAGCTCACCGTGATATACAGTCTTTCTCAGTTAAAGACTTCCCGTTCAGCACGTCACTGGTTTTAAACTCGAATATTTTCAATTTGCAAGTCCTAAGGACACTATATGCTGCCGTATTTTTCCAACTTCAACTCACACTCTCATCGGTTGTAGTGCATGCAAACTGATATCTACGATTAGTAATACCATTATTTCTGCGGAAAGCCACAGTCGGCAGTCTTGTAGATATGCCATATGAAAGTAATTTTTCAACAGATATTAGTCTATTACAGGGTGTAAGTTGCAATTGAAAAATCCTATTCTGACTACTTTTCTTTTCAAATATTAATATAACTGGATAGTTGTAGTGCATGCTAAGTGCTTGCATTCGTTTTGAAATAGTTCAACACATATCTCTTAGTAAAATATCTGAATGTTGTTGTAACCTGGTAATACAATGTTCTCTGAAAACAGTCTGAAGTATAGATCTAAGCTCATATCTGTGTGTTTCGACTTTCTTCTGGCCAATAATAACGGCTCTTAGCTGGACTGTGCAATAGGGTGCATCGAATTTCCACTTTTTTTGAAATCAGCTTACCCTTAGTGATATTTTTTTGCAAAATGGGCTCCAAATAACGTGTAAAAAATTGCAAGTCGATTGGTCAATATCTTTAGGTGCCACCAACGGCTGAAAATTTTAAAATTTTGTTAAAAAATAAATGTTATTTAAAAAAATATAAAATACGTACTTTTATAAAATATGGTTGTCCTATGTGATTTTTTTTTTGTAAAACGTCTATATGTTACGTGCAAAAAATTTCAGCTTGATGAGTCAAGTCATTCAGGTGCCACCAGTGGCTTAAAATATGGTCAAATGTGGTATAATATGGTCATTTCCGAAAATTTAGTTGCATTGTTTGTAATTCATCTGGATCGTTAATTAGATAAGAAATATTTTGTTTTACATCTGCAGCTCTTTGCTTATTTCCAAACATTAATGTTGGAAATAACCCAGAACTCACCACGAGGAGGTGGCTGCAGTTTGAGGTCTGCCCACCTGTATATACTAATGTTGCATATGGTAGTGCAAGTTCATATCGTTACTCTTTTACCTCAAATTGTTTTTGTATTAAATTCTGGTATGTTTTCTCTTGATTGTAGTGTTGCTAGGACAAATCTATGTCGTACTTCTTGCTCACATATCGCCGATACCGCTTCTGTCACCAACTTCACCATTCTTTCTACAGCGCGAGTGTGACAGGGTAAGGATGTATAGATTCATCAGCCATTGGAGCTGTCTTTACATTTTCTCTTAGCTTCTGCAGGCTCAGTTGTTTTGTCAGCGGTGGCTCCAGCACCGTGCATGTTGACCAATTAATCATATCAACATAGTTTGTCGCTTCTAAGTTGACTTCAGGGACGATGAATTCTCGTACCGGTACGCGATCACCAGATTGGGTCGTTTGTATTGCTTTTAGGACTCTCCTCCAGCCAAGTTCTCGTACCTTAATTCGTTTACGAAAATATAAGCACCAAATTGTCTGTAGAATTCTGCATAGATGAACGCTGCATAGAGCGGAATATCATGGCAAACTGCCTAGAGTACATTCCTTGCACAATCCAGCTAAGAGCCGTTAAGATTAGCAAGAAAAAAATCGAAAACACATATATGAGCTTAGATATGTTTGATATAAGCAGTGTGGTTTCTCTGAATTTCTTCAAAATTTCAACATCAAGTACTCATACCAAATGTTCGAGTGTTCTGCATACAGTAAAAAATTGCAAGAATATAGAAAAAAGGACATGCGTTATGACTTTAGATCAGCCATTATACTGGAAAGGTTTTCGAATCGTACCACAGCTGAAGAAATTTCTGAACGGTCCATAGTTGTAACGCTTTGAGGAGGTTTGCAGTTAAGTAAAATCTAAGCACGATGGATACATTGTCAGGATATGCTGGAGAACTTTGGGGTATCTTGTACACTATGACAACTTTACTGAAAATGCTGAATGGCCATGCCAACTCAAGATCATGAGAACTCACTTCTAGACTTTGCTCGGGGACCTCTACATGGGGTTATG
Organism: Thermobia domestica; assembly: GCF_964235325.1. Taxonomy (NCBI): domain Eukaryota; kingdom Metazoa; phylum Arthropoda; class Insecta; order Zygentoma; family Lepismatidae; genus Thermobia; species Thermobia domestica. The sequence goes on from NC_137462.1 coordinate 226,926,035, forward strand.
AAGACACTTACAACCGTCGAAGGAGTTGAAAAAATCTAGGATCTGCGATCTTATTCAGCTACGTCACGATGAGCAAATCTATATGCAACAAACTGCATGACAGAAACCATATTAGGAAATCTCAAAATTAAGACGGTGACATTTTCCGAGCCGTTAATTTTGGCTGCTGTATAAAGGTATGAGCAGTTTACAAGAAATTAACAACACAAGGAACATACACATTTAGCAGAAAAAGAGGCGTTTTTGAGCAAAGTTCCAAGTGAAATGATAATCGAACAGTGCTTAACGATAGCCACAGATTTTTATGAAGGATTAACTCTTTATGAGACACAACGTTAGCAAAATTAATCCTTCATTCCCAAATATTGTTACGATAAAAAAAGTTCTACAGTACTTTTGTGGACATCAGCTTATCATCAGAGCTACAGGTTGAGATAATTCCACCTTCCTTGTGTGATAGAATCTCAATGGCAAGAATGTCAATTCTACTGCGGTGAATATTACAGAGTCTCTCTTGTCATGTTTTTTAAAACCCACACGTAGAAGGATGAGTCCTTCTACACGCAATGGTGTGGACTAAAAATGGCCTGTCAAATCTTCGCTAAGTACGTATATAAATTATGTTAAGCATTATTTTTACCTAATATTTTATGAGCATAAATTACAATTAGACATGAAAAGTGCCGAAAGACAAAAATAGCTTTCGGGGAATATCTGAACGATGGAAATTAATTATGCCTTTGAAGTTATGACAATTCAATCACGGTCCTTGAGAATTTTGGAGATAAATACTAGGCTGTTTCGAATGATGCAAAGAGGTTTCGAAGGTGCAAAGGTAGTCGGGGAATCTGTAGCTGTTGATGGGTGTGATTCAGATCTTTTAAGAATCTTGTTAAAAGACTTCATGATCAGTTGCTGATTCTTTTAATGCCACATACAAGTAAAACCGAAAGGAAATGCTACGAAATCATTAAATTTGAAGAAACTTTAGCGTCACTAAAAGACTGCTTTCACTTTTTTTTTATGATACAACAGGCTTTGACACAACATCAGCTATACTCAGGAGAGAATAATTGCAAGCCTTAAATATCCATCAAAAAGAAAAAGAATTGTGCATGTTAGTCAAAGTCTTCAACGGAGTTAGTAGTCAAATCTCAATCCTAAAAAATGTTCAATATTACACATTTCTTATTTCCCTGTATGGAGAAGGAATCATATCTTTCCCTGTATAAGCCTATCAGGTATAACAAGGAAGTAGTTACAAAGCTTCAATATATACACTTCTTCCCCTACTAACACGGCAGGTGTGCACCATTCAATTCGGAAGTAGCTCCAAGTCCAGGTGGGAAATGGTCTAAGCATGAACCCAGTCGATGGAGGTTGGTGTGTGAAAGAGGATATGCGAAATCCAGCATCCGCACAGCTACCATTGGCTTCAGCCGGATAAGCTTACTTATGTGTAGATAAAAAGTGATTGCAAGGTAGGATTGTGAACGAGACACATGTAAGTGTAAAAGAGGCGATATGAAGTATTCAATATTTTATGCATTCTGCCAAGGGAGTTGGGAGAAATGGGAGATGGGAAGATGTAGAAATGGTACATGTAGAAATGGGAGATGGGAAGACAATCTGATATAGATGATAACGAACAACAGCTGTAAAAAACCAATATGTCATTGACAACGGCTTAATTGTTGATCCAATGAGTAATGATTATTATTTTGTAATACCATCCCAGCCTTATAGACCTAACAAAATGAACATGAAGACGATCTTGATGAAACTTTAAAAGAAGGTGTGTGGACAAGGTATAAAACATGAAGGTGGTTTATTGTTCTGTTTACATATTTTGGAATCCTTTAACACGAGCTGCTTTTTTACCCGAAGACTTATTTAAGTTAACGATCAAAAAGCAATTCCTTTTAATATCATATTGGCGTACTACAGTATGATTTAATTGTACGTTTATAATTTTTTTTATTGTTTGATTGTTTAGATGTTAAGATGTTCAACAGTAGATGACAGACTCCATGGATTCTGCCATCTGCAAGGACACTAAACATTGTGTAACTACCGTTTAGTTTTCGAATCTCTTAAGAAGAAGCTAAGTTTAACTCTCTTAATTTCAGCAGATTTTCAGTTAAGTGCACTTAAATTATATAAATCTTCCTTGGCTCACTTCCCACATCTTGGAGCAGAAGCCCTAAATTTTCTCCCTTTGTAATACTGTTCGAGTACTTACTAGTGTCGGTGCCCAAAGAAAGTAATAGATAATTCTATTAACTTTCGATTAGCCTGAAAGTTAACTTGCGTGTATAAAAAATTTCAAGGCGTTTTTTGCAACCATAACCCACTTCATCAAGATTTATAACGCTACGTATATATCACACTAATCTTCAGGCTATAGAACCTTAAAATCTTTCTGACTCGCACGGTTTATCTTGCACTATAGAGGGAATATCGCACAATCTTCATAAGCTTATTGGAGGATTTGAATTTCTCGATCTTCTACACATTTTCTCACCGCTGAGTAAAGTTCTGCTTAGTTCCCCTCTGTAGCAGATTAGTGCAACAACTGAATTAGCTTTTTGACACCTTTAATATCTGAGACGGAATGATCAACAAGAAGTATTTCTGTAATGTTAATTATTAAATTAACACTAATTATGTCGCTGAATTGAATAGAGCTTCCGTGTCCTGTCCATCGACTCAAAGGTATCTTCTCACAAGCAGAAAACTACTCCACAAAATGTACCCGATTAATCGCCAGCAGTTGAGGCTTATGAAGTGTACTCGTCTCTAACACTGAAGCAAACTTTACGTTGACCTGGTTTGTATGCGAGAATATCTATTGCCGTTGACCAGAATCATCCTAGAAAACCAAGTATATTACTTTACAAAAATAGAGGCAGCAAAACGTCTGTAGAATTCTGCATAGATGATCGCTGCATATAGCGGAATAGCATGGCAAACTGCTTCGAGTACATTTTTTGCGCAGTAGGGTGCATCGAATTTCCACTTTTTTTGAAATCAGCTTACCCTTAGCGAAATTTTTTTGCGAAATGGTCTCTATATGTCATATAGAAAATCGCAGGCCGATTAGTTAATTTCTTTAGGTGCCACTGACGGCCTAAAGTTTCAAAAATCTGCTAAGAAATACATTTTTTTTATAAACATTTTATACATATTTACTTTTACGAAAACATTTTACCCTTAGTCGTTATTTTCGGCAGAAATGTACATGTTTTACCTGAGAAAAAAATTCAGCTTGATCGGTCAAGTCTTTCAGGTGCTACCGGCTTCTTAAAATTTGGACACCCCCCCCCAAATATATTTTATTCAGTGTTTTGTAAAAAAAAATCGAGTTTTCGTCACTTATAAGCAGCTAATTAGGTAAAAAAGTGGGGCAATCAAGGTAAAAAAAAAAAACAGACTTTACAGTAGATTGGATGTTATCAAATAAGACACATACCGGTAGTTGTCCAGCTTATGTTCGTAGCGCGAAAAAAAATAACAAGTAATTATTTTTGTAGGAAGACTCCTTTCGTTAATACACCTGCACTGCATATAATGAAGTTGCCCAAAAGCTAGTTTGTCGTAAAATTAAAACTAGAGTAGCCTCGAGAGAAAAGAAAAAAGTGACTTCTTGTTAGTGCGTCTGGAGGTGAGAATAGGAGTAATTTTCCGTTGCTATCTAGACAGAAAAAATGGTGTTTGATGTGGAAACTGTTTACGTGTTTGATTGTGTTTGAGTGAAAATACGTGTGCATTTGTGTGCGTTTTTGAAGGATTGCGTCCTACTTGTGCATGTCGGCAGTCATTGAATGTGTCAGTTCGCCATTCCAATGGTGCGGCAAGTTTGTTGAGTTCTTGCGTTGACAAAAGTGTCTAACTGTTCAAAATTGTTTTCGGTGAATAAACTATCAAGTGTCCGTAAAGATGTCACCTAAAAAGAAGTCGCGTTTGAATGTAAGGAACTTTGTCCATAATGTCATTGGATCCCCTGTGGAATTCAATTTTAATCAGCTTCCATCAATCGCTGGTGTTCTAAAGCAATTCTTGTCGGAAAGAGAGAACACGAAATGGGAAGCAGCATCTCAGAAGGACCACTCTGCATAGTGCTAGATCATTCAATGGCAAGGAAAGTAATCCAAAATTGGAAAAATGCATCAATCAGCGGTGCAGCTATTTTGAGCGAGCAACGGGTTATAGCGTTGATTTTACATGATCACAAAAATGTTCGTCAGCTGTAAAAGTTGGACAAACCCGTTTCCTTTGCTTCCAAAGTTGCAGAATTTCAGGCGTTCGCCAGCAAAACTTTTTGATATCGCTTCTTCCAAATGCATCGATCTGGTTGCTTGCACTTCTGCGAGAGAGAAGAAAGTGCCTGAATTGAAGGTTTAATTTTTAATTGACCAGAGAATCACCCGACAGATGGGTATGGCAAGACTTTATAGAAAGAAGACACAGAAACCTGTCAAACATTTATTGCGAAAAAACCGAGGTCGGAAAAATCAACGAGAGCCCAATGAAATTAGTAGTTCCAGTAGACAAAACGATAGTGTACCTTTGCAAAATGAATCATGATAAGAGTCAGTTTCCACTGTCGAGTTTCTTCTTGCGCTTAAAAGAAAGAAGACTAGCCCTTCTAAACAAATGATAGTTAGATTGCTGACATTCTCCAATGCAGTATATCAATGTAATATATCAGACCGCAATTATCACTTCGTCGCTTTTGGCAGATATCGGACTGGTTACCCCAGTTCATAAGCAGAAGGTAATCGACAAAAGGAAGATTCGGAAAGAGAAGAAATCCTTAGGAAACGCCATCGTTGAAGAAGCGAGTGCATCGCTTGAATCGATTAAAGTAAAAGTGTTATACTTCGCAAGTGTTGTGCAATTCTTCCGACCAGTGTTGGTAGCAGTACCGTCACAACCCAAAAAGCCAGATCGGACAGCGGGATATTTTGATGAACAAAGAACTTTGTGATGGCAGCCCGTATGCTCTCTCCTCTTCCAGATGAAGGAGAAATGTGGCCAAGATAGTTCGATCCTGGCTCCTATAGCAGTCTTCTTTTTTCATTATTCGGTGGTTGATGCCGTCTTTAGTCTCAAGGATGAGAGTCTGATTCTTTCTTCCGTCGAAGTATAACACTTTTACTTTAATCGATTCAAGCGATGCACTCGCCTCTTCAACGATGGCGTTTCCTAAGGATTTCTTCTCTTTCCGAATCTTCCTTTTGTCGATTACCTTCTGCTTATGAACTGGGGTAACCAGTCCGATATCTGCCAAAAGCGACGAAGTGATAATTGCGGTCTGATATATTACATTGATATACTGCATTGGAGAATGTCAGCAATCTAACTATCATTTGTTTAGAAGGGCTAGTCTTCTTTCTTTTAAGCGCAAGAAGAAACTCGACAGTGGAAACTGACTCTTATCATGATTCATTTTGCAAAGGTACACTATCGTTTTGTCTACTGGAACTACTAATTTCATTGGGCTCTCGTTGATTTTTCCGACCTCGGTTTTTTCGCAATAAATGTTTGACAGGTTTCTGTGTCTTCTTTCTATAAAGTCTTGCCATACCCATCTGTCGGGTGATTCTCTGGTCAATTAAAAATTAAACCTTCAATTCAGGCACTTTCTTCTCTCTCGCAGAAGTGCAAGCAACCAGATCGATGCATTTGGAAGAAGCGATATCAAAAAGTTTTGCTGGCGAACGCCTGAAATTCTGCAACTTTGGAAGCAAAGGAAACGGGTTTGTCCAACTTTTACAGCTGACGAACATTTTTGTGATCATGTAAAATCAACGCTATAACCCGTTGCTCGCTCAAAATAGCTGCACCGCTGATTGATGCATTTTTCCAATTTTGGATTACTTTCCTTGCCATTGAATGATCTAGCACTATGCAGAGTGGTCCTTCTGAGATGCTGCTTCCCATTTCGTGTTCTCTCTTTCCGACAAGAATTGCTTTAGAACACCAGCGATTGATGGAAGCTGATTAAAATTGAATTCCACAGGGGATCCAATGACATTATGGACAAAGTTCCTTACATTCAAACGCGACTTCTTTTTAGGTGACATCTTTACGGACACTTGATAGTTTATTCACCGAAAACAATTTTGAACAGTTAGACACTTTTGTCAACGCAAGAACTCAACAAACTTGCCGCACCATTGGAATGGCGAACTGACACATTCAATGACTGCCGACATGCACAAGTAGGACGCAATCCTTCAAAAACGCACACAAATGCACACGTATTTTCACTCAAACACAATCAAACACGTAAACAGTTTCCACATCAAACACCATTTTTTCTGTCTAGATAGCAACGGAAAATTACTCCTATTCTCACCTCCAGACGCACTAACAAGAAGTCACTTTTTTCTTTTCTCTCGAGGCTACTCTAGTTTTAATTTTACGACAAACTAGCTTTTGGGCAACTTCATTATATGCAGTGCAGGTGTATTAACGATAGGAGTCTTCCTACAAAAATAATTACTTGTTATTTTTTTTCGCGCTACGAACATAAGCTGGACAACTACCGGTATGTGTCTTATTTGATAACATCCAAACTACTGTAAAGTCTGTTTTTTTTTTACCTTGATTGCCCCACTTTTTTACCTAATTAGCTGCTTATAAGTGACGAAAACTCGATTTTTTTTTACAAAACACTGAATAAAATATATTTGGGGGGGGTGTCCAAATTTTAAGAAGCCGGTAGCACCTGAAAGACTTGACCGATCAAGCTGAATTTTTTTCTCAGGTAAAACATGTACATTTCTGCCGAAAATAACGACTAAGGGTAAAATGTTTTCGTAAAAGTAAATATGTATAAAATGTTTATAAAAAAAAATGTATTTCTTAGCAGATTTTTGAAACTTTAGGCCGTCAGTGGCACCTAAAGAAATTAACTAATCGGCCTGCGATTTTCTATATGACATATAGAGACCATTTCGCAAAAAAATTTCGCTAAGGGTAAGCTGATTTCAAAAAAAGTGGAAATTCGATGCACCCTACTGCGCAAAAAATGTACTCGAAGCAGTTTGCCATGCTATTCCGCTATATGCAGCGATCATCTATGCAGAATTCTACAGACGTTTTGCTGCCTCTATTTTTGTAAAGTAATATACTTGGTTTTCTAGGATGATTCTGGTCAACGGCAATAGATATTCTCGCATACAAACCAGGTCAACGTAAAGTTTGCTTCAGTGTTAGAGACGAGTACACTTCATAAGCCTCAACTGCTGGCGATTAATCGGGTACATTTTGTGGAGTAGTTTTCTGCTTGTGAGAAGATACCTTTGAGTCGATGGACAGGACACGGAAGCTCTATTCAATTCAGCGACATAATTAGTGTTAATTTAATAATTAACATTACAGAAATACTTCTTGTTGATCATTCCGTCTCAGATATTAAAGGTGTCAAAAAGCTAATTCAGTTGTTGCACTAATCTGCTACAGAGGGGAACTAAGCAGAACTTTACTCAGCGGTGAGAAAATGTGTAGAAGATCGAGAAATTCAAATCCTCCAATAAGCTTATGAAGATTGTGCGATATTCCCTCTATAGTGCAAGATAAACCGTGCGAGTCAGAAAGATTTTAAGGTTCTATAGCCTGAAGATTAGTGTGATATATACGTAGCGTTATAAATCTTGATGAAGTGGGTTATGGTTGCAAAAAACGCCTTGAAATTTTTTATACACGCAAGTTAACTTTCAGGCTAATCGAAAGTTAATAGAATTATCTATTACTTTCTTTGGGCACCGACACTAGTAAGTACTCGAACAGTATTACAAAGGGAGAAAATTTAGGGCTTCTGCTCCAAGATGTGGGAAGTGAGCCAAGGAAGATTTATATAATTTAAGTGCACTTAACTGAAAATCTGCTGAAATTAAGAGAGTTAAACTTAGCTTCTTCTTAAGAGATTCGAAAACTAAACGGTAGTTACACAATGTTTAGTGTCCTTGCAGATGGCAGAATCCATGGAGTCTGTCATCTACTGTTGAACATCTTAACATCTAAACAATCAAACAATAAAAAAAATTATAAACGTACAATTAAATCATACTGTAGTACGCCAATATGATATTAAAAGGAATTGCTTTTTGATCGTTAACTTAAATAAGTCTTCGGGTAAAAAAGCAGCTCGTGTTAAAGGATTCCAAAATATGTAAACAGAACAATAAACCACCTTCATGTTTTATACCTTGTCCACACACCTTCTTTTAAAGTTTCATCAAGATCGTCTTCATGTTCATTTTGTTAGGTCTATAAGGCTGGGATGGTATTACAAAATAATAATCATTACTCATTGGATCAACAATTAAGCCGTTGTCAATGACATATTGGTTTTTTACAGCTGTTGTTCGTTATCATCTATATCAGATTGTCTTCCCATCTCCCATTTCTACATGTACCATTTCTACATCTTCCCATCTCCCATTTCTCCCAACTCCCTTGGCAGAATGCATAAAATATTGAATACTTCATATCGCCTCTTTTACACTTACATGTGTCTCGTTCACAATCCTACCTTGCAATCACTTTTTATCTACACATAAGTAAGCTTATCCGGCTGAAGCCAATGGTAGCTGTGCGGATGCTGGATTTCGCATATCCTCTTTCACACACCAACCTCCATCGACTGGGTTCATGCTTAGACCATTTCCCACCTGGACTTGGAGCTACTTCCGAATTGAATGGTGCACACCTGCCGTGTTAGTAGGGGAAGAAGTGTATATATTGAAGCTTTGTAACTACTTCCTTGTTATACCTGATAGGCTTATACAGGGAAAGATATGATTCCTTCTCCATACAGGGAAATAAGAAATGTGTAATATTGAACATTTTTTAGGATTGAGATTTGACTACTAACTCCGTTGAAGACTTTGACTAACATGCACAATTCTTTTTCTTTTTGATGGATATTTAAGGCTTGCAATTATTCTCTCCTGAGTATAGCTGATGTTGTGTCAAAGCCTGTTGTATCATAAAAAAAAAGTGAAAGCAGTCTTTTAGTGACGCTAAAGTTTCTTCAAATTTAATGATTTCGTAGCATTTCCTTTCGGTTTTACTTGTATGTGGCATTAAAAGAATCAGCAACTGATCATGAAGTCTTTTAACAAGATTCTTAAAAGATCTGAATCACACCCATCAACAGCTACAGATTCCCCGACTACCTTTGCACCTTCGAAACCTCTTTGCATCATTCGAAACAGCCTAGTATTTATCTCCAAAATTCTCAAGGACCGTGATTGAATTGTCATAACTTCAAAGGCATAATTAATTTCCATCGTTCAGATATTCCCCGAAAGCTATTTTTGTCTTTCGGCACTTTTCATGTCTAATTGTAATTTATGCTCATAAAATATTAGGTAAAAATAATGCTTAACATAATTTATATACGTACTTAGCGAAGATTTGAGAGGCCATTTTTAGTCCACACCATTGCGTGTAGAAGGACTCATCCTTCTACGTGTGGGTTTTAAAAAACATGACAAGAGAGACTGTGTAATATTCACCGCAGTGGAATTGACATTCTTGCGCATTGAGACTCTATCACACAAGGAAGGTGGAATTATCTCAACCTGTAGCTCTGATGATAAGCTGATGTCCACAAAAGTACTGTAGAACTTTTTTTATCGTAACAATATTTGGGAATGAAGGATTAATTTTGCTAACGTTGTGTCTCATAAAGAGTTAATCCTTCATAAAAATCTGTGGCTATCGTTAAGCACTGTTCGATTATCATTTCACTTGGAACTTTGCTCAAAAACGCCTCTTTTTCTGCTAAATGTGTATGTTCCTTGTGTTGTTAATTTCTTGTAAACTGCTCATACCTTTATACAGCAGCCAAAATTAACGGCTCGGAAAATGTCACCGTCTTAATTTTGAGATTTCCTAATATGGTTTCTGTCATGCAGTTTGTTGCATATAGATTTGCTCATCGTGACGTAGCTGAATAAGATCGCAGATCCTAGATTTTTTCAACTCCTTCGACGGTTGTAAGTGTCTTCATAACCCCATGTAGAGGTCCCCGAGCAAAGTCTAGAAGTGAGTTCTCATGATCTTGAGTTGGCATGGCCATTCAGCATTTTCAGTAAAGTTGTCATAGTGTACAAGATACCCCAAAGTTCTCCAGCATATCCTGACAATGTATCCATCGTGCTTAGATTTTACTTAACTGCAAACCTCCTCAAAGCGTTACAACTATGGACCGTTCAGAAATTTCTTCAGCTGTGGTACGATTCGAAAACCTTTCCAGTATAATGGCTGATCTAAAGTCATAACGCATGTCCTTTTTTCTATATTCTTGCAATTTTTTACTGTATGCAGAACACTCGAACATTTGGTATGAGTACTTGATGTTGAAATTTTGAAGAAATTCAGAGAAACCACACTGCTTATATCAAACATATCTAAGCTCATATATGTGTTTTCGATTTTTTTCTTGCTAATCTTAACGGCTCTTAGCTGGATTGTGCAAGGAATGTACTCTAGGCAGTTTGCCATGATATTCCGCTCTATGCAGCGTTCATCTATGCAGAATTCTACAGACAATTTGGTGCTTATATTTTCGTAAATGAATTTACTTGGTGATCTAGGATGGCTCTGGTCAACGGCCATAGATATGGTCGCTTACAAAACAGGCCAAATAACAGTCAGGTTCAGTGTTAGATATGAGTACACTTCATAAGACTCAACTGCTGGCGATTAATCGGGTACATTTGGTGGAGAAGCTTTCTGCTCTTTAAAAGAAGCCTTTGAGTATGTTGAAAGACACGCAAACTCTATTCACGTCAGCGAGATAAGGTAGTGTTTAATTTAATTAATAAGATTAGAGATATTCTTCTTGTTGATCAATCCGTCTCAGATATGAAAGGTGTCTAAAAGTTAATGCAGTTGGTGCACTAATCTGCTACAGAGGGGAAGCTTACTAAAACTTTACTTACCGCTGAGAAATGTTGAGAATATTGAGAAATTCAAATTCTCCAATAAGTTTAATATGACTGTGCGATTTGGCAGTCTGTAGTACAAGAGCAACTGTGCGAGTCAAAAAGACTTTAAGGTTTTATAGCTTGAAGATTAGTGTGATACATACGTTATCAATATAGCAACTTTATGGAATGAGTCAAGGTTGCAAAAGACGCATGGAATTTTTTTATAATGGAAGTTCATAGTTGAAAGGTGTTAAAATCGTACCTCAACTCAAGAAATTTCTAATCGGTCCAAAGGTGGAATCAGTTTGCATGCAGTACAACCGACGAGAGCGGGCGGGATGAAATGGGAAAAGTACGGGGTGTCATATTTTCGTTAGGCCTTGCAAATTCGAAATATTCGAGTTTAAACCCTGTGACATGCGGAACAAGAAGTATTTAGCTGAGAAAGAATGAATATCCAGGTGAGCTCTTAAGGTATAGTAAAGTGAAGCGCATTATTTGATGGACAAGTTGATAGGTCACTTGCGAAAGGACAGGCATCTCCGAGATTGTAAAGCTTTTTGTAATCTGCATTCACAACAATAGAAATCGGTTTAAAATAACATTGGCAGAGATGCTAATTTAAGCAGAGATGACACTTGATTAATTATAATAGTATTTTACAATGTCTGAAGACAAATAGTATTCGATCTCAAAGTGATGCGGTGATTAAAGAAATAATTTTGAGGATGGACGGGGATGTTCGATTTTTAATTAGTGGTTTAGAGTGCAAAAAGTGTGCCAATAATTCGAGGGTTCTATTTTGAGGTGCCCGGTAAGGCTAAACGGCTTATGCCGGATTAACTCCATCTTAAAATGCTGTGTAATTTAGAAATTATCAGTTGACATTGGCGTGTATTCCTTAATTCCTATAGGTTTAGAGGTTGTAAAGAAATTCAACAATTAATCGATTGGGTTCTTGCTTAGACCATTTCCCACCTGGACTTGGAGCAAATTCCGAATTTGAATGGAGAACACCTGCCGTGTTAGTAGGGGAAAAAGTGGCCATATTGAATCTTTGCAACTACTCCCTTGTTTTACCTGATGGGTTTATACCTGGAAGGACATGTTTCCTTCTCCATACAGGGGAATAAGAAATTTGTAATCTTGAACATTTTGTTAGGATTGAGATTTGACTCCTAACTCCGTTGAAGACTGAATATCTTGCACAGTTTTTTCAATGATCTTGAAGGCAGTTGTATAAGGACAACAATAATACAAGAAACTAGAAACGGGAAATCTGTTGCTGCTGGTTGGTGTGATTCAGATCTTTAAGAATCTTGGTAGAAGACTTCATGAGCAGTTTCTGATTCTCTTATAGCCACATATAAGCAGAACTGAAAGGAAATTCTACGAAATTATTAAATTTATTGAAACTTTAGCGTCATTAAAAGATTGTTTCACTTTTTCCATGATGCAGCAAGCTATGACACGATCTCAGCTATACTCAGGAGTGAGTAGTTGGCTGCCTTCAAGTTCGTTCATAATGAAAAGGAATTCTGCAGTTAGTGTCATCAATCAATTAGATGTGAATCCTGACAAATGATTATGTTAGACATTTCTTTATTCACCTGTATGAAAACGGAAAATTGTCTCCCTGGTATAAGCCAAATCAGATGTATGAAGGAAGTAGTTACAAAGCTGCAATATGGACACTTTTCTCATTACTAACACAGCAGCTGTGCAGCATTCAATTCGGAAGTACCTCCAACTTCAGGAGCGAAATGGTCTATGCCTAAACCCAATCGAAAGAGGTTGGTATTGACCCACACACCTACCATCAGCTCCAGACGGATAATCTTGCTTACCTGTAGATAAAAACTGACTGCAAGATAAAATTGTGATCGAGCCACATGTTTGTGTAGAAAAGCCGATATGAAGTATTACGGTTTTGTGCATTCTGCCAAGAGAAATCAAGTAGAAATGGCAGATCGAAAGATAATCTGATATAGATGATAACGAACAACTGCTGTAAAAAACCAATGTCATTGACAACGGATTAATTGTTGATCCAATCAGTTATGATTATTATTTTGTAATTTCGTCCCCGTCTTATAGACCTAAAAAAATGGACATGAAAACGAATTTGATGAAACTTTAAAATAAGGTGTAAGGAAAAAGTTGTAAAACATCAAGGTAGTGTATTCTTCTGTTTAGTTATTTTGGAATCTTTTAAAACTAGCTGCTTTGGTACCCGAAGATAAAACAAAACCGTAGCAGGACATGATTAAGTTATCCACCAAAAACCAGTTCCTTTAGATATGACATTCGCGTACTAAAGTATCATTCAATTGTACCTAAGTAACAATTGTTTATTGTTTAATTTTTTATATGTTAAGATGTTCAACAGCAGATGATTGACTCCGAGGATTCTGCCATCTGCAAGGACACTTAAAATTGTGTAACTGCCGTTTAGTTTTCGACTCTCCTACAAGGAAGTAAAGTTTCACACTCTTAATAAAGAACAATGTTTGGATATTCCATACATGCAAAGACTCCATGTACATTTTTATCCAAGAGGGCGTAAGAATGAAAGCTCTACTGCACGCCGATTCCAGTTGGTTCCAACTTATTGACCTAGGTTTTATACGACATAAGTACAATCAATCCTTACTGCACAGCACCTTGTTCATTTGCGACTATTCCAAGCTGCTTTTCAGACAGAAGACCTAGAAAGCTTAACAATATTCCGTAACATTTATATTACACTTATGGTCGTAAGCTTGTAAAGGATTCAGAGGCAGATTATTGGTCTGAAATTCTATTAAGTGATTTTTAGGATATTAGGTACGTGATTACCTTGTAGACCCTGTGAGTCCCCTGTTCAATCTAGTCCCTTTAAATGAATTACAATACGATTATGACTTTCTCTATATACTGCAGCCAAAGTTTACCGTTGGGATAAGGTCACCGTCTTAATCTTCAGATTCCTAATAGGGTTTTTGTCATGCAATTTCATTTTCTTGTAAATGTTGCATATTGATTTCCTCATCCAGACAATGTTCAATAGGATCCAAGATCCTTGATTTAGTAATCTCCTCCGACGCTTGTAAATGTTTTCACAAACACATGTAAGGCTTGCGAGCAAAGTCTAGCAGTTAGTTCTCAATGATGTTGAGTAGGCATAGAAAATCAAAATTTTTACTAATGTTGTCATAGTGTACAGGATACCAGAAAGTTCTTCTATACCATTTCCTGTCATAATGAATCCAGTCATGCCTAGAAACTACTTAAGTGGACACCTCATAAGGGTACAACTTGTGACAGTTAAGAAATTTCTTGAGCTGCAAGTATGATTTGAGACCTTTCCAGTACAATGGCTGATCTATTGTGATTACACAAGTGCTTTGTTCACTTTTCTTGCACTTATTTACTGTATGCGGAAGAGTAGAATATATAGTATTAGTATTTGATGTTGAAAGAATGAAGAAATAAAGGGGCAATACACTGCTTATATGAAAAGGATAGGTGTGTACCTCAACATTACACAATCGTTCTGGCGAACCTCTCACAAGATGAATAGCTATTCAAACGTTGTTTGAGAGTATGAAATCGAGACGCGAGATGCGAGTGAGGATGAGGACAGCATTGACACACCAAGAAAATGAGTGTATAGCATTAGAGAGAAAGTGGATGACAAAATGAAGAGATGAGGTACGATATTCTTATCAAGACAATGCTACCGTAAAATAAGATTACTTTTTCATTCAAGCACTTGGATATGGAGAATTTTCAAAAAGAGACATGTGAAATAAATTACCTTTTCCGCTCTTGAAATTTGTCGCATTTAGTTACTAATCAAAGCGTACAGTGAGCTTATATGGAAAGATTATTTGATTAGCCCACTGATTGGTTGCTTTGCGATGTCGAGTGTTACTAAATTGGTACCGAACACTGGACAGACTTGTAGATAAATCTTAATTCTTCTGTCATATGAAGGCCATAATTCAACAGATTCTAATCTAATACAGCTTGTGGCTTGCAATTGAAAAATAAAAATCTCATTAAGCTTCTTATCAAATATTACTATGTATGTTTGGTTGTAGTGCATGCTAACTGCTTGCATTCGTTTTGGTAAGGCAACAACACCTATCTCGACATCTCCTCTTAGTAAAATGATATATGAAGGTTTCGGTGTCTTATTAATTCTGTTTTCTGAAAAAAGAATATAAAGGAGCCCCTTAGCAAGTTTTTTCATTATAGTCTTGGGGCCATACATAGAACCTGTTGGAAAAGTTGCGTATATGGCATTTCTCTTTTGGAATAGTTTGTATGATAGTAGTGGACTATTTATGGGTTGGTCAAGTGATCGGGATAGTGCGCAATTGCTACCAATATGGCCGACTAGCCAAAGTCAAACGTTTATGAAATAAAGCACATATCTCCTAAACTAATAGTCCAATCTTCATAAGTTAAAAACCAAATGACGTAGAAGGTCACAGATTATAACAAAGTATCTAAATTGCTTGACTAATCATTGAAATAAACACCTATAAAAATAATTGTATATTAAAATTTGCATTTTTTATAATGGGTATATCTCATATTTTTAAACATAATAGCTGGAATGGTCGAGGAACACGTTTTTTAACCTAAAACGGTATTAAAATATCTTTCATTTGACATATAAATCATTAAGATCGGTTAAGAAACAAAGGAGATACAACGAATTAATTAGGAGCATACCTGGGATATGTTGGAGAAAGTTGCGTATACGGCATTTTTTTTTTTGGATAATTTATGTAATGTTGATGGACTAATTATGGGTTTGTCACGTGATCGATATGATATGCGTTCTCTTTTGGTGTTGGTTCAAATTTTAACCTTTTGCGGATAGATTTTGTTTAGAGTTACGTCACTTGCTTGCATATGTATTATTGAATTATAGTGAATTGGTTGTTTATAATACCTTTTTTCTGTTTTGTATCATTTCAGATAATTTTTTTCTACATCATTTGAAATGGAGGGAAGTGTGTATTCCTTCTTGGAGTGCTTTCAATTCGCTGCTCAGCATTAAAGTACTTCATATGACTAAGGCAGCCCCGGTCATATGAAGTTCCAGGAGTAATTTCCAGGATGTTCTTTCTCAAGTTGGTCAAACTTCAGGCTCACTTTGGTGTGATGAGGGAGTATATCGATTGGCAAAGGAAATTCAATTGTGGTTTCCAGAACGGTTTTAAAAGATATTTCTAGGTCTAGGATCTTTTCATTATTCCAAAGTCATTATGTCATGTTTTGAAAACTATTTGCGTGGAATTGGATCAAGGAGACTCTCATTGAGGTTGATATATTTGGTCCAAATGTTGCAGAAAATGCTCTTAATGGTTCTCATTATCTCGGGGAGTGCATTCATACTTTCTAGTAGCAGAGACCATGGAACGTTTAAAGTGGCAGACATTTTTCAAGACCTGTGACTTCAGGAAATTCACAGACTTGATTGATCGTTTTCACGTATTGCAGAAAGTATTGAAAGAAGGAAAGGTTGATTCAATTCAGTTTGAAGTTGGGTAACTTCACCTTCTCATTCAACAACTTAATACAGACTTTAATTTATTTCTTAACGAAGGATGGGGAAGATCAAAAATGTTCAAGTATTGGATCGAATTCGTTCAAAACTTGTATCATATTTTACGAGACTTGATTCGTAGCGACAGGAAAGGTAATTGGGAACTGCATGTGTCCGCTTTCCGCAGAGGGCTACCATTATTATTATTATTATTATTATTATTATTATTATTATTATTATTATTATTATTATTATTATTATTATTATTATTATTATTATTATTATTATTATTATTATTATTTTTGCTTTGGAAAGATAAATTACATGAGGTGGGGAAGTACTCACTTTGAAGACAGTCTTAAACTTGCTGAAGAGCATCCAAACTTGTATGAAGACTTTTTACGAGGGCATTTCGTTGTTCAGCAAACTAAAAGACATTTCTGTAGTGTCGCTATGGATCAGGCATTAGAGCAGGTGTAGAACAAACCTGCAAAAGGCCCCAGTGGAATCATTGGAATAACCCGCAGAAGCCTGTAGCGCAAAGAAATCTCATTCAACATGAAAAGACTGCAATGAAACATCTTTTTCTTACTTTATGTCGGACGAAATTCTATGATGAATGCGTGACGCACCATGAGTTTTCAAAAACACAAACAGCTCATGATGATAAACAGGTGACAAGACTTGTGAATTTCATCGCTGAAAGGGGCAACCCATTTGCCTTATCCGATGATGGAATTCAGAACATCATTACAGGTCGTCGTTTCACTGAAGAAGAAAAGAAATTTAAGCTAGAATGTGCTGATATAGGAGAGAAGCAATACCAGGAATTTAGGAAAGATGTTTTCGTTGAGAAAACAAAGAAACTGCTTTCACCCTTACACCGGATGAAGAACAATGTGTTTCATTCAGATCCAAAGAAATCAGTTGATGTTCAGAAGGAAACCATTGACGCCTTGCGACTTGTAGATATAGCACGTGAAAGAGGCTATTCAATCGATCGTCTGCTATGTTGGGAACTCACATCTAGCTCTTTTTACTTGATCAGAGATGGATTTCTCCGTAAATCTCAAAAGTCAGAAATGGTTTGTGAGCTTGAGAAAGATTTACCTGGTGGAATGGTACTGAAGCAACTTCCCGGGTCCACTCTTCCAACCGCCACCATAATTGACTTCATGCTTCATGCTAGGACGGTAGCAGCAGCCGGTGGAAAGTCATTGCAAACCTTTGGAGGTCTAGTAAAGAGCATGTTTCAAAGAATACTCCATTTATCAAAAGGATCTGTGAGGGTAGATATTGTTATGGATGTTTACTTGGAAGGAAGTATAAAAATCGTCAGAGAGAAGAAGAAGAATGGCTTGTTATCCTATTGAAATTACTATATGTAACATGGAAACACCTCTACGAAAGGACATGAATTCGTTTTGGGCGTCTACACACAACAAGTACAATTCTCAACAGTTCTTTGCTCAATACATTATAGAACATGGTTCCCAGCACAATATTTCCATCTACATAAGCGGTCTTGGAATCAACGGGGAAAAGAGTGTACGCATTTTGAATGGCGAGTCTACTGATATAGAGGATTTAACATCACATCTTGAAGAAGCAGATGAAAGACTTGTTTTACATGTGAATCACGCCATCAGGTCATCGGAAATGACACGCGTTGTACTTGCTTCATCCGATGCTGATTCATTTGTATGTGCAACGCACTTTTATTCCTTGGAATTTAAGAAGAGAGATATTCTTGAAATGTGGGTTCTGTGTGGCACAGGGTCAACAACCAGATATTTACCAGTTCACACACTTATTGACTACATTCCAGAACCTTTTATCAACGTTTTGCCACCTGTTCATGCGTTGTCTGGATGCGATAGCACAAGCAAATTTTCGACAAAACACATTGCTGTTAAACGCGCGAAGGAGTCACCCGAACTTTTGGAACATTTTGGGAAGAATGAGTTAAACAATGTAATGGTTCAACAAGCTGACTCATACCTTGCAAGCACCATAAAAGCAAACTATACCACACTGGATGAACTCAGAGTTACGCAATATCACAGAATGAAACGTATTGATTTCACAAAGCTCCCACCATCATCATCAACACACTTACACATAAAAAGAGCATATCTTCAAAGTCATCGTTGGTACAATATACTTCAGAATTACACACCACTTATTCCAGCGAACTATGGTTTCCTAGAAGAAGACGGTGATTGGTTATCATCTGTAGTAGAAGAAAAACTTCCGCCGGATTTGCCTGTACCCTGCACATGCAAGAAATGTACCAAAAGCACTGTCTGCAAGTGTCGTTTAGCAGTGATTTCGTGCTCGAAATTCTGTGAATGCGATCTGAATGGTTGTAATAATCCATATAACTAACATGCAAGCTGTAGTACCAAATAAGGAAGTTCATATAATAACATTGTATTATGTCATTCTTTTGTAACATCCAAAATTATGTTTATTTTTTGTTGTTTTTGTTGACTATCTTACTATGATATAATTATTTGTACAATGTACACTATGTATTATTTCTGAAACTATAACAGTAGTTACTACATAATTAAAAACTATAAGTATTCAGAGAAAAGATTGTCATTAAAAGCTTGAACTTATCAAATTCTTCTAACTCCGAAGATTGTAACTTTTAGATTTAAATATTTTCCAACATCTTGCCAAAATATGTTCATATCAAATCTTTTGATCAAACTCGAAATAATCCCATGCAGCAGTAACGAAAATGGAGCTCTATAAGTGTGTATTCCAATATACATAATGACATCAACCCCTCCTTTGTGAGCGCAAAAACCTACGGAGCCTATTTATTCTTTAATACAAATCGTGCACAATCCCGTCCATGTGGAGAACCCATAATTAGTCCATCAATACCACATAAATTATCCGAAAAGAGAAATGCCGTATACGCAACTTTCTCCAACAAATCCCATGTATGCACACAAGTTATTTGTTGTAGTTAAAAAACGTGTTTCTCAATCATTCCAGTTATTTACTTGCCATGTTTAAAACTATGAGTTATGCCCATCATAAAAAATGTAAATTTTAATATACAATTATTTTTTATATGTGTTTATTTCAATGATTAGTCAAACACTTTAGATAATTTATTATAGTCTGTTACGTTCTACGTCATTTGGTTTTTAAATCATGAAGATTGGACTATTAGTTTAGAAGATATGTGATTTTATTCACAAACGTTGCACTTTGGCCGTTCGGCCATATTGGAAGCAATTGCGCACCATCCCGATTACGTGACCAACCAATAAATAGTCCACTACTACCATACAAACTATTCCAAAAGAGAAATGCAATATACGCAACTTTTCCAACAGACATGGTCTGGCCCCAAGACTATTATGCAATCGTGAAAATATTATCAATGGTAGACCGGAACCTAGTGTATCCTACACAACTCTGTATGTAAGCCCTAGTGAGCAGCAAGCACGCTAATTAAATGCATATTTGATAGCCTCCAGTGTTAACACAAGGACAATTTCTTTAAATAATATATCCGTAAGAACACAACTCCTTGTATTAAACAGTTTCAATCAGGGTAACGATCAAGAACAAGGTGAGAGCGTTATGACTGCTAAGTAGAATTGTTTAAAAGAAAGCGCACTCAAATTTTATTGTATTTGCATTTAAACAGGATGTATAGCAGTTGCTCGATTATCATTGATAAATTTATTCTTATGTTTTTTTAAATTTGGTATCACAATATTTTGTCAATCCCAGGGACCCACCTAAAACAAACCGCTGTTCATTCCCATAACTATATGACTGTGATACCCTCGTCTTATTAAAGGGAGAAATAATTTTACGGTTTTTATAAAAGATACACATTTGTATAATGAGTTAAGTAGCTTTAAAAGCACTACTGCTTCGTTTTTATAACCTAGGTACAGAACAGAAGATTCTGCGGCCTCCGATTCATTATTGAATTTCTTTACTAGCTCTAAGCCATTACGAATTAAGGAATACATGCTGATGTCCACTGCTGATATCTAAATTTCACAGCATTCTAATAATGACATAAGCCAGCAGAAGACGTTTAGCATTACCGGGCACCTCGAAATAGGACCCTCGAATTATTGGCACGCTTGTTGCACCCTAAACCACTAATTAAAAATCGAACATTCCCGTCCATCCTCAAAATTATTCGCTTGTTACCCATCAATTGACCATCATTTTAACGCTCTTTCTCTTTACTATACCACATCAGCTTACCGTGATATTCATTCTTTCTCAGCTAAAGACTCTTTTTCCGCATGTCACTGGGTTTAACTCGAATATTTCGAATTCGCAAGTCCTAAGAACAATATGAGCAGCTATATTTTTCGCATTTTAACCCGCAAACTCACTTCGGTTGTAATGCATGCAAACTGATTCCACACGTTCTAATGCAATTATCATGGCGGATGTCGACACCTACTGTTATTATCTTTTTATCTAAATGCATCCTGATATTTAAAATTAGTAATACCATTATTTCTGCAGAAACCTACAGTCGGCAACCTTGTAGATAAATGTTAGTTCTTCACCTATACGAAGGTCATAATTCACCTGATTTTAGTCTATTACAGCATGTGATTTGTAATTGAAAAATCCTAATCTCACTACGCTTCTTATCAAATTTTACTATGTATGGTTAGTTGTAGTGCATGTAGTCTGGATTTTTAATCTTTCGTCATTTTCTCTGTCTAATTAAAATATATATCCATAAGATATAAGTTAAAAATATCGCTTAACATAATTTATATACGTACTGTACTTAACGCAGATTTTACTTGCCATTTTTCGTCTACACCATTGAGTGTAGAAGAACTCTTAGTTCTACGTGTGGGTTTTAAATCTCAGTACACCAAAGACTCTCCTATATTCAGCGCAGTCGAATTGACATTCTTCTGCAATGAAATATTATCACACAAGGAAGATGGCATTAGCTCAACGTGCCCATCAGATGACAAAGTGTCTCCTCAAAATTACTTTAGAACCTCTGTGATCATAACAGTATTTTAGAAAAATTTATTAATCTTGCTAACGTTAGTCTGACGTTTAGTAAATCCTTCAGAAAATTTCGTGGCCGAATTATGAAGGTTCCTTAAGTTGTTAATTTCTTTAATCTTCTGATACCGTATTTGCCTCCAGGGCTTCAATCTGTTGAGTATAGTGATGTGCAAATTTTTCATAGAAAAGATGACCAGCTGCGTGAGAAAACGGAACCATTAATTTAATAGCTTTCAAATAAAGTTTCTAGTCCCCTGTTGAATCTAGTCCCTTTGGATGAATTACAATACGATTATGACCTTCTCTATATACTGCAGCCAAAGTTTACCGTTCGGATAAGGTCACCGTCTTAATTTTGAGGATTCCTAATATGTTTTTTGTCATGCGATTACATTTTCTGGTAAATGTTGCATATTGATTTCCTCATCCAGGCAATGTTCAATAGGATCCAAGATCCTAGATTTAGTCATCTCCTCCGACGGTTGTAAATGTTTTCATAAACACATGTAAGGGTCGCGAGCAAAGTTTAAAGTTTAGTTCTCAATGATGTTGAGTAGGCAGGTACATTCTTTACTATACCATATGCTAACCGTAATATTCATTCTTTCTCAGCTAAAGATTTTTTGTTCCGCACGTCACAGGCTTGAACTCAAATATTTCGAATTTGCAAGTCCCAAGAACAATATGAGTTGCTGTACTTTTCTCATTTCAACTCGCAAGCTCACTTATTGTTGTACTGCATGCAAACTTATTCCACTCGTTCTAATGCAAGTATCATTGCGGATCTCGACATCTACTGTTATTATCTTTTTATCTAAATGCATCCTTATATCTACAATTAGTAATACCATAATTTCTACAGAAAACCACAGTCGGCAGCCTTGTAGATAAACCTTAAATTTTTTGCTATATGAAACTAATTTTTCAACAGATTTTAGTCAACTACAGCGTGTAAGTTGCAATTGAAAAATGCTAATCTCACTACGCTTCTATGTCTGGTTGAATGTAGTGCATGCAAACTGATTACATTCTTTTTGATAACAGAACAACACATATCTCGACATCTCTTAATAGAACATTTGAATGTTTCTGTAACTTGGTAATACAATGTTCTCTGAAAAAAGTCTGAAGTAACGATCTATGCACATATCGGTGTGCTTTGGCTTTCTTCTTACCACTGTTAACGGCTCTTAGCTGGACTGTGCAACGAATGTACTGTAGGCAGTTTGCGTAGCCATTTTTAGTTCACACCATTGCGTGTAGAAGGCCTCTTCCTTCTGCATGTGTGTTTTAAAACACAAGACAAAAGAGACTGCAATATTCACCGCAGACTTATTGACATTCTTGCGCATTGGGACTATCACAGAAGGTGGCATTAGCTCGTGTCGCTCTGATGATAAACTGATGCCCACAAAAGTCCTGTAGAACTTCTTTTATCGTAAGAGTATTTGGGAATAAAGGATTAATTTTCCTAACGTTGTGTCTGACGTTGAGTTAATCCCCAAGAAATTTCGTGGCCTTCATTAAGCACTGTTCGATAACAATATCACTTGGAACTTCGCTCAATAAGGACTCCTTCTGCGAATTGTGAATGTTCCTTGAGTTGTTAATTTCATGTAATCTCTGATACCGTATTTGCCTCCAGGGCTTCCATCGGAGTATAGTGATGTCAAAATTTTTCATAGAAAGGATCACAAGCTGCGTGAGAAAACGGAAGCATTAATTTAATTGCGTTCAAATGAGGTTCTTCACCCCTGTTCAATCTAGTCACTTACCATTGCAATTCGATTATGACCTTCTTTATTTACTGCAGCCAAAGTTAAAGATTAGGAAAATGTCACCGTCCTAATTTTGTATTCCCTAATATGGTTTTGGTCATGCAGTTTCATTTTCTTGTAAATGTTGAATCTTGATTTTGTCATCCGAACGTCGTTGAATAAGAACGCAGATCCTAGATTTTGTCATCTCCTCCTACGGTTGCATAACCACATGTAGAGTCCTCCGAGCAAAGTTTAGAAGTGCGTTCCTAATGATCTTGAGTAGGCATGGCCATTCAGCTTTTGCACTAAAGTTGTCATAGTCTACAGAATACACCAACGTTCTTCTATACCATTTCCTGACATAGTGTATTCAATCGTGCCTAGAAATTACTTAACTGCAAACCTCCTAAAGGGGGTACAACTTTGGACCCTTCAGAAATTTGTTCAGCTGAGGTACGATTTGAACACCTTACCAGTATAATGGATGATCTAATATAACGCATCTGGATTGTTCATTTTTCTTGCAGTTGATGAAATAAATCACCCGGACCCCAAGGTCGATCAAGTGTTCCCGGAACGGTTCGTAACAAGTAAATAACAGAGCTATATCACGGAATGCGAGGCAGTAAATAAAAACAAAATCCACACTTATCATTGTTGAACGAAAAATACCTCAAAAGTACCCTTAATGAAAAATGTATTGATATCAACTATCAAAAATACGTTTAGAAGATCGGGACATTCAAATCCTCCAATAAGCTTAATAAGAGTGTGCAATATGGCAGTCTGTAGTGCAAGATGAACCGTGCGAGTCAGAAAGACGTTAGGTTCTATAGCCATAAGATTAGTGTGATAGATACGTAGCGTTATCAATATAGCAGCTTGATAAAGTGAGTCAATGTTGCAAAAGACGCCCCGAAATTTTTTATACACGCAAGTTTAACGTTCAGGCTAATCGAAAGTTAATAACAGTATCTATTGCTTTCTTTGGGCACCGAAACGAGGAAGTACTCGAACACTATTACTAAGAAAGAAAATTCATTGATTCTTCTCCAAGATGTAGAAAGTGAGCCTAGGAAGTATTATATCTTTCAGGTTTAAAAGCAGCCAAAGTTAAAGGTTCGGAAAATGTAACCGTCTCTTGTACAATCAGAAGGCCACAAAGCTTGACAACTTTCCGTAAAAGTTACATTACACTTATGGTCGTAAGCTTGTAAAAGAATCAAATGCAGGTTATTGGTATTAAACTCTAATAGCAGATATCTAGGTAATTAGATAGGTGTTACCTTGTTAACCCAGGCCCGCTCCACTTGGCTTGTGAGAAAAGTCCGGCCAATGAATCTATAAAGTTAGAACTTTAAAGCACTGATTCGCGATAGAAAGTAGTTATACAGGCCAGGTAGAAAAGGTGTAGAAACACAGACATCAAGAAAATTAACAATTGACATAATTTTTTTGTACTTAGGTTACATTAGGAGAGTTTCAATTAAGAACACCTGAAACATATAAAACTTCCCAGGCTCCCTTAGTAATAGTGTTCGAGTACTTTCTCGTCCTGGTGCCCAAAGAAAGTAATAGATACTGCTAGTTATATAGCCTGAAAGTTAAACTTCCGTATATAAAAAATTCCGAGGCGTCTTTTGAAAACTTGACTCACTTCATCAAGATGCTATATTGATAACGCTACGTATCTATCACACTAATCTTCGGGCTATAGTACCTTAAATCCTTTCTGACTCGCACGATTCATCTTGCACTACAGACTGCAAAATCACACACTCTTATAAGCTTATTGGAGCATTTGAATTTCTCGACCTTCTAAACGTTTTCTCACGGGTGAGTAAAATTCTGGTAAAATTCCCCTCTGTAACAGTTTAGTGCACAAACTTTATTAGCTTTTTTACACCTTTCATATCTGAGACGGAATGGTCAACAAGAAGAATTTCGGTAATCTTATGTATTAAATTCAACACTACCTCATTTCACTGACGTGAATAGAGCTTGCGTGTTCTGTCCATCGACTCAAAGGTATCTTCTCAAGAGCAGAAAGCAATTCCACAAAATGTACCCGATTAAACACTAGCAGTTCAGGTTTACGAAGTGCACTCATCTCTAACACTGAACCACACTATCATTTGGCCTGGTAGGTATCCGAGCATATCCATGACAGTGGAGGAGAGCCATCCTAGATCACCAAGTAAATTCCTTTACAAAAATAGAATTACCAAATCGTCTGTAGAATTCTGCATAAGTGATCGCTTCTTATAGCGGAATATTATGGCAACCTGCCTAGAGTACATTCCTCGCAGAGTCTAGCTAAGAACCATTAACATTGGCAAGAGTAGGATGAAACACACACATATGTTCTTAGATCTATACTTCAGACAGTTTTCAGGGAGCAAAGTTTTACGAACCTGCAGAAACATTCAGATATTTAGCTAAAAGAAGATATCGACATACGTGTTGTTGTTTTATCAAAACGAATGCAAGCAGTTAGCATTCACTACATCCAACCAGACATAGTAATATTTGAGAAAAGCGTAGTGATATCATAATTTGTGAATTTCATCTTACAAGGTGTAATATTCTAAAATTTGTTGAAAAATTAATTACATATTGCAAAAGATTTAAGATTTATCTACAAGCCTGCATGCTGTGATTTTCAGCAGAAACAATGGTATAACTAATTGTAGATATCAGGATTCATTTAGATAAAAAGATAATAATAGTAGATGTCGAGATCGTCCATAATACTTTCATTAGAATAAGTTTCATTAGATTTTTCAATCACATTGTCCCACGTAAAACCAACCGCTGTTCGTTCCCGAAGGTACAGGTTTGTGATACTCTCATCTTATTCAAGGCAGAAGTAAATCAATGGTTTTTTAAATTAGACGCCATTGTATAATCTGACTTAAGGAGCTCTAAAAGCACTACTGTTTCGTTTTTAGTACCTTGGTACACATCACAATATCCTACGGCTTCGGATTCATTGTTGAATTTTTTTACTAGCTGTAAGCCAATATGAATTAAGTAATAGATACCGATGTCCACTGCTGACTTCTACATTACAGCATTGTAAAAAGAACATAAGCCGGCCTAAGTCGTTTAGCAATACCGGACAACTCAAAATTGATCTCTGTAATTATTTACGCGCCTGTTGCAGTCTAAACCTCTAATTAAAAATCAAACATCCTCGTTCATCCTCAAAATTATTTCTTCAATCACCGCATCACTTAGAGTTCGATTTAATCTCCTATTAATATCTTTTTCAGACATTGTAGAACACTATTACAATGAAGTGAAGTGACATCTCTGCTAATGTTCTCATTTTAAGGCGATTTCTTACGTAGTGGATGCATATTACAAAAAGGTCCACAAACTGGGGGATGCATGTCTTATCGTAAGTGACCCATCAACTTGTCCATCTTTTTAAAGCGCTTTCTCTATCCTTATCTTATGAGATCACCGTGATATTCATTTTTTTTCATTCTTGTTCAGCTTGTCACTGTGTTTTAACTCGAATATATCGAATTTGCAAGTCCTAAGAACAATATGATCTGCCTTACTTTTCCCATGTCAACCCGCCCGCTCTCGTCGGTTGTACTGAATGCAAACTGAATGAAACTTATTCTAATGAAAGTATTATGGACGATCTCGACATCTACTGTTATTATCTTTTTATCTAAATGAATCCTGATATCTACAATTAGTTATACCATTGTTTCTGCTGAAAATCACAGCATGCAGGCTTGTAGATAAATCTTAAATCTTTTGCCATATGAAATTAATTTTTCAACAAATTTTAGAATATTACACCTTGTAAGATGAAATTCACAAATTATGATATCACTACGCTTTTCTCAAATATTACTATGTCTGGTTGGATGTAGTGAATGCTAACTGCTTGCATTCGTTTTGATAAAACAACAACACGTATGTCGATATCTTCTTTTAGCTAAATATCTGAATGTTTCTGCAGGTTCGTAAAACTTTGCTCCCTGAAAACTGTCTGAAGTATAGATCTAAGAACATATGTGTGTGTTTCATCCTACTCTTGCCAATGTTAATGGCTCTTAGCTAGACTCTGCAAGGAATGTACTCTAGGCAGGTTGCCATAATATTCCGCTATAAGAAGCGATCACTTATGCAGAATTCTACAGACGATTTGGTAATTCTATTTTTGTAAAGGAATTTACTTGGTGATCTAGGATGGCTCTCCTCCACTGTCATGGATATGCTCGGATACCTACCAGGCCAAATGATAGTGTGGTTCAGTGTTAGAGATGAGTGCACTTCGTAAACCTGAACTGCTAGTGTTTAATCGGGTACATTTTGTGGAATTGCTTTCTGCTCTTGAGAAGATACCTTTGAGTCGATGGACAGAACACGCAAGCTCTATTCACGTCAGTGAAATGAGGTAGTGTTGAATTTAATACATATAGTCCAGTAAAGATAGGGTTGAGAAAGGAACAAATTAGTAACAAGCTGAAAATTTGTATGGAAGTAGGGGGATGTGTCAGGAATAACATACTAAAAGTCCCCTAAAATCCCACTGTAGCTTTTCCCGCAATTTTGAAAAATGTCCGCCATCTTTAGATGACGAAAAGGAATTTATGGAAATCGTCATCCTTTATGTTTATTCTTCTAGCCACCGTTCTAATTATCACAAAGCCATGAATCATATATGGTTGGAAAGCTTTAAAGACAGAGAATCTAAGTAAATAACATACATGCCCATCGTGCTAAATTTCTAAAAGAAGAAGAAGAAGAAAACAACTTTTTTATTTAAAAAAGATATCTTCAGAAATCATGAGAAGTTTGCAACACTGACAGTTATTGCACACCAACGAAACACCACCAAAAGATACCCTTGATATGTATCTCAATCATAGCCAACAATGACACTAATCGGTGCAATACAAGCCGAGAAAAAAATATAACTTATGTTACTTTCTGACCTCTTTGTACGTACAAAAGTGCGTAAGGTGACATACACTTTCACGGTTCTAGTCAGCTTCTTTTATCACATAAAAGTGATATATCATTGGAAATCTTAAGAAACGTAAATTCGAACGAGGTAACACTTATACTAATCAAGCCCAATTTGTGGCAGAAGCGCAAAACCCAAAATTTCGGGACAAAACGTGATTTTCGCATAAATTCTTCAAACCTTGCAACACTGACAATTATTGTGTGTTAACAAAACTCAGCCACCGTTTTCACTATCGTCATTATTAATTTACTTTTAAAATGACCAACGTTTTTCCCAATGGAGTAAGCTTTTATGATATATAGTTTTACATCACTTAAATATAGCACAAAAATCATTTATTGACACCATTAGAAAGTAGCAGAAATTGGTAGTCTCTTATTCATAGGAAAATCGTAATTCACACACTTAAAATCAATCTCAACTACAGTAGTCATTTGAGTGTATTTTTTAAATGTCTTGTTGATAACTAGAATGCAATTTTCCTCCTAGTATCCTTCTAATCAACTTAATATTTACATTAGACATTAGTATACACTTTAAAAACATTTTTGTAACTAGTCCATTCGGACTTATTTTATTAGAAATCAAAGAGGTTATCATTATCTCGTTCATCTCTATGGTCTTCATTATTTGGGTTTGCATTCATGCATCCAATTTCTCGACACTGACATAAATTAGAGCACACAATTCCTGGTTTCCGACAACCGTACATACTTTCACAGCCCTTTTTACAGTTACAGGATATTACACGGAGCGGGTTCCTTGGTCATTCTTGTTGGTACGAGGATACCTCCTAATGTTGTCCATTCATATTCAGTCGCTCGCATATCATTGAGTAATACCTGGGTTCTGAAAACCTACACTGTCAAAGAATGAATGGAATATACTACTTTTAACGTACGCACGCAAAGGTAATTGCCTTTCGGATTTAATCATTGTTGATATAAGATACCTTCGTGTTCTGAATATCCAAACTGAAATCCACCTTCTGTATGATGTAACATGGATGATTCTCAAGTGGTTGAAGACACTAACTAGCCCGAATTGGAATGGATTTATGCAGCTGGTGACAAGCAACAGCCATAAGTATCAAACATATTAAGTAGTAATTCAACCTCTCATCAATCTTCAACCAATAAGCATGGATGCTGTATACTCGGCTCTTATGTTTGCCAGCAAAGAATGTGCAGGAAATAAGCAAAAAAGCGTGCTTAGTCACGTTGGATCAACCTTTGTACTCTAAGGCATGTGACATTGTAGCAGGATGTAGAAATTCTGGTGAATTACCGTCAGTGGTTGTTAGACTTCGGGGGTTTTCACTCTATAATGTCATTTATGGAAACAGATGCATATATAATGAAAGGTAGTGGTATTGCAGAACTTTGGTCTTGTGTGTATGCTAGTAACTCCATGCCACAGATAAAGCCAGGCCATTCTTATTGCTCGTGCTTTGCGAGCTCATTTTTTTAAAACACAACACGGCCCTTAGCAATTGCAACATATACTGTTTAATTAATGAATCAGATAGCACTGAGGAGTTTGTGCGTCAATTGCGAGATGTTTGTATTCCTCTGATGACCGAAGAAGATATCGATACTGATGTAGTTGTTCAACATTCATAGTCAATCAAGATTGCAAATGACCTGAAGTTATTCATTGGCACTGCTGCAAAAACAAGCCGTATCTCTAAGTTATTCGCTCTGTACTTATAGCTTGTAGAAATTATGCGTCTTTTAATTCGAAAGAACTGGAGACTTGAATCTTAATCTTCACTACATGTAAGAAATGTTACTATACTTCTATGCAGCTGAGTATCTTTTGTATGCCAAATACGGGCATCTGTACTTACAAAAAATGTTGCGATTGGAGGATGAAATGGATCTTCATCAGTTCCAGCTATTTGCAGGAGACGGTTACTTCACTATTCGTAGAAAAAAATATATTTTGGAGTGGTACATGGTCTGATATGACGATTGGGCAGGTTTTAGCAAGAGCAATGAAGAGCAGCGGTGGACTGACCCATGGGAGGTATGACTGAAAAGATAATATCTAGGTGTATGTCAAGTATGCCAGCAGCGTGCTACTTACGAGAATGCCTTGAAAAATTATTAAACATAGATAGGCATGAACTTGACACTGGTCGGCATGTGGACCTGTACCAAAGCAGTCAATCGCGTGATATATTGCATCTAAAGAAGTTCTTGCGTTGGTTTTGCCAGCATTCTCCATTCCCTTCATGTCCGGAGCTCGCGTCCCTAAACGCTGGCATGGTAGGTAATGAAATGGTCAACTGATAAATCTAAGGAAATCGGATTGGCTGCTATGGAAGGAATGTTTGGATAGACTTTGGGAAATGTGAAACTTAAACAAAAAGATAAAGTCGTCTAACTATCCGTAATGCACAATGTAGTGCGTATCCGTGATGAGCTACTGGCTGTAAACACCATACTTCAACTGAATCATATGAGTAGAAGTCCGAAAAAGAACTCCAGCAGTGTTTTGCTTACGAGCTTGCACCCTATACACTTTCTTCACAGAAATGTCTATGAGAATAACGAAAAAGTCCGCTTTGTACGACATGTTTGAATATCGGACAAATTTTAAAACTCAAATTGAAAACATTGTGTACGTTATAGATGGAGGCTGGCTTCTACATCATGTTGTTTGGCCACAACATGGAACATACCTTGATGTGCACAACTCGTATGTGTCCTATGTACTCACAAACTCAGTAACGAAAGCAACAATTATTCTTTATGGGTATTGCACTAAAAACTGTACAAAAGCCGCTGAGCGGGAGCAACGTGATTCAAAGGTTCAATCAGCTTTGGTGTTATTCACAAATGAAACTATATTATTAACAAAAAAGAAAAATTCTTTGGTAATTTCAAAAATAAGGATTGTTTCGCCCGTGAGTTGACGGTTCATTTGACACGAGCTGGAATTCAAACCCAGCAAGCAAGGAGTGATGCTGACGCACTTATAGCTAAAACTGCTGTAGCCAAGTCTTTAAATCCTTGTAGGAACGTATAGTAATGGCGAGGATGTTGACATTTTAATCATTTTGCTTGAACAAGGTCATAATCAGTACATCACATTTCGAAATAACCAGTACGACATTGGGCGTGTACAAGACGTGAGTAAAGAATTTAGTACTAAGAAGTTGTAAGATACACAGATAAATATACTAAATTTTTTGCTCAGTTATCATGCTTTAACTGGATGTGACACATCATGTGGTTTGTATCGACAGGGAAAGAAAAAGCCATTTCGATTACTTTAAAAACGGGAAGATTTATGCCAATCACTTGAAGTTTTGAACCATGATAATGCTAGTGTACAATCTATGAAGCTGGCACATCATTTCTATTAACACACTACTATTCTCCAGCAATAGTAATCTTACTGGATGAATTCCAGTATCATTCATACATCCTAGCAGTAAGTCGCTGCCCATTCAGAACGAAATACAATTGGCAAAATTGCCACCCACCAGTGATGCTGCGAAACACCATATCATCAGGTTCAATTGTACCGTGAAAATGATTTGCGGGCGATTGAATATGGATGGACAACATTAGGAGGTATCCTCGTACCAGCAAGAATGACCAAGGAACCCGCGCCGTGTAATGAATAGGAGACTACCATTACCATTTTCCTATGAATAGGAGACTACCAATTTCTGCTACTTTCTAATGGTGTCAATAAATGATTTTTGTGCTATATTTAAGTGATGTAAAACTATGTATCATAATAGCTTACTCCATTGGGAAAAACGTTGGTCATTTTAAAAGTAAATTAATAATGACGATAGTGAAAACGGTGGCTGAGTTTTGTTAATACACAATAATTGTCAGTGTTGCAAGGTTTGAAGAATTTATGCGAAAATCACGTTTTGTCCCGAAATTTTGGGTTTTGCGCTTCTGCCACAAATTGGGCTTGATTAGTATAAGTGTTACCTCGTTCGAATTTACGTTTCTTAAGATTTCCAATGATATATCACCTTTATGTGATAAAAGAAGCTGACTAGAACCGTGAAAGTGTATGTCACCTTACGCACTTTTGTACAAAGAGGTCAGAAAGTAACATAAGTTATATTTTTTTCTCGGCTTGTATTGCACCGATTTGTGTCATTGTTGGCTATGATTGAGATAAATATCAAGGGTATCTTTTGGTGGTGTTTCGTTGGTGTGCAATAACTGTCAGTGTTGCAAACTTCTCATGATTTCTGAAGATATCTTTTTTAAATAAAAAAGTTGTTTTCTTCTTCTTCTTCTTTTAGAAATTTAGCACGATGGGCATATACTACACATCCCCCTACTACCATACCAATTTTCAGCTTGTTACTAATTTGTTCCTTTCTTGGCAGAAAAATGGGCTATCTTTACTGGACTAATAAGATTACCGAAATTCTTCTTGTTGACCATTCCGTCTCAGATATGAAAGGTGTCAAAAAGCTAATAAAGTTTGTGCACTAAACTGTTACAGAGGGGAATTTTACCAGAATTTTACTCACCCGTGAGAAAACGTTTAGAAGGTCGAGAAATTCAAATGCTCCAATAAGCTTATAAGAGTGTGCGATTTTGCAGTCTGTAGTGCAAGATGAATCGTGCGAGTCAGAAAGGATTTAAGGTACTATAGCCCGAAGATTAGTGTGATAGATACGTAGCGTTATCAATATAGCATCTTGATGAAGTGAGTCAAGTTTTCAAAAGACGCCTCGGAATTTTTTATATACGGAAGTTTAACTTTCAGGCTATATAACTAGCAGTATCTATTACTTTCTTTGGGCACCAGGACGAGAAAGTACTCGAACACTATTACTAAGGGAGCCTGGGAAGTTTTATATGTTTCAGGTGTTCTTAAATGAAACTCTCCTAATGTAACCTAAGTACAAAAAAAAAATTATGTCAATTGTTAATTTTCTTGATGTCTGTGTTTCTACACCTTTTCTACCTGGCCTGTATAACTACTTTCTATCGCGAATCAGTGCTTTAAAGTTCTAACTTTATAGATTCATTGGCCGGACTTTTCTCACAAGCCAAGTGGAGCGGGCCTGGGTTAACAAGGTAACACCTATCTAATTACCTAGATATCTGCTATTAGAGTTTAATACCAATAACCTGCATTTGATTCTTTTACAAGCTTACGACCATAAGTGTAATGTAACTTTTACGGAAAGTTGTCAAGCTTTGTGGCCTTCTGATTGTGCGTAGCAAGGACACTAAGTGAACATGGAAAGTGCCGAAAGAGAAAAAACAACTTTGGGGTAATATCTGCAACGATCAAATTTTAATATGCCATTGAAGCCACGACAATTCATTCACAGTCCTAGAGGAACTTGGAGATCAAACTAGAGGGACCAAAATTTACAAACAGTTTTCGAAGGAATAAAGGAAGCTGTATATGGACAACATTAATACAAGAAACTAGAAACGGGAAATCTGTAGCTGTTGTTCAGTGTGATTCAGATCTTTTAAGCAACATAGTAGAAAACTTGATGAGCAGTTGCTGATTTTCTTGTAGCCACATATAAGCACAACTGAAAGGAAATGCTACAAAATGAATAAATTTAAAGAAATTTTAGCGTCATTAAAAGATTGCTTTCACTTTTTTCATGTTGCAAGAGGCTGTGACACGAACTCAGCTATACTGAGGACTGAGTAGGTTGCAGCCTAAAAGTTCCTTCAAAAAGAAGAGTTCTGAAAGTTTGACAGAGACTTCAACCAACCAAATGTGAATCCTGACACAGTGGTACCATTAGAAAATTCTTATTCGCCTGTATGGAGATGGAAAAACGCCCTCCCTGGTATAAGCCATATCAGATATAACAAGAAAGTAGTAACAAAGCTTCAGTATGGCCACTTTTCCCATTACTAACACAGCAGCTGTGCAGCATACAATTCGGAAGTACCACCAATTCAATGAGTGGCATTGTCTTAGTGGTTTGTGAAAGAGGTGGTTTGTGAAAGAGGCTAGCATCTGCTCCAACCAGATAATCTTACTTACCTGTAGATAAAAAGTAACTGCAAGATAGGAATGTGAACGAGCCACACGTTAGTGTAAAAGAGCCGATATGAAGTATTCAAGCGAACTCTGCATTTTGCCTCACTTTTCAATTGATATTATCTGACTTTTTGATACAATTCCGTTCTTACATTTTATACTAACCGATGACTAACAAGAGGCTTTTTTATGTTCTAAACACTCCTTTGGTATTACTTAATGAGCTCTTTTCAGTGGTAAATGATAGAAACATTACCATAATTGCGTTTTTCTCTTGTATTTAAATGCGTGAGAAGATAATGTTGATTTTAGTCTATTACCAGTTTCAAACTCTTGTTTCGCCCTATAAAATAAGCACCTTTTCAACCGTAAATATCTAACAATTTATGGCAATTCAGTTATATTTATTCTTAAAAATTTTGGAATTTAAAAGTGAGTGCATTTACTAAGCAGAATGGAGTGTTTCGAAACTTGGATAGAACCTTGCTGATGGTTACTTACCGAGACGAATAAGAGTTAGTTAAAAGAACGGAATTGTCATTCATTCTCTTTTTATATTTACAATAGAAAGTGGGTCTACTTAATATGGCTAAAGGAGCTCTTTGGAAGATGAAGCACACTTCTGAAGATCATTACTTAATCATGTATGTTAGAATCAAATAAATGAATCAGTCGTAAATTATCAAATATTTATAAATGAAGAGGGGCGAGTACTGCGAAAGGTGTGTATGTTATATAACACCAAATCTTGCTTATTGTTAGTTTGTAACAAATTTTAGATAAAACGATAGATCGCAATTGTCGTAAACTGTCATGTATTTATAATTGAAAAACTAGATAATTCAGTTGTGCGAAACAAGTTATCAGAATATGAAATAGTATTTTGCAGATCGCTAGTTGCTGGGATACTTAAAAATAAATGAAACAAAGAAGCACTCATAAATTGTCATATAACTACATTAGAAAAGGGAGTCCTTTGCGTATGGGAAAGGTGTGTTTTGGTGTATAAAGCAGACTCTTGATGATCCTTTGTTAAATCAACTGTTTTAGAATAAAATAAATTAGAGAATTCACGTAAATTATTGGATATGTAGTATTAAAAATTAGTTCATTCTCTAAAGTGAATGGTGTGTTTGAATTCTGATACAGAAATTTGGTGATCGCTAGCTGAAGGCATAGGCCTAATTAAGAATAAAGTAATAATAACACAATACTCAGTTATTTAATATGAAATGTGAGTTTATTCAATACCTCCAAACGAGTATTTAGAAGCTGAAGTAGTTTCTTGCTGATCGTTTAGTTACTGACATATTTAAAAATAACATAAGAGAAAGAATGAGGTAAATTGACGAATATTTAAGATTGAAAAGTTTCTTCACTGATAGGGCGTGAGCTGTGTTTTCGTATATAAAAAGAACTTTTCGTGATAGTCACTGAAACCTTTAACTTAAAAAAATAATATAACTGTCGTAGATTCTCAGATATTTACTATTAAAGCCGATTCTATGTAGTATAGTAAAGATGTGTTTTTAAGCTGAGGTAGACTCCTGCTAATCGTCAGTTACTGACATATATAGTAGAAAATGAAAGATCGGAATAGTCGCAAATATTAAGACATTATCAAGCGAAAAGTGATTGCATTCTGTATGATGAAAGTATTGTTTCCAAGACGAATTAACTCTTGCTGATCGTTAGTTACTGAAATATTTTACAATAAAATAAAAGAATGGAGTTGTCGTGAAATGCCAGCTACAATTAAAAATTGAGAAAAAAACGGTATTGTCGTTATTTCAAAGATATGTAATATTGTTAGGAAACTCCTTTTAGTTTACCGTAAGAAGAGTTTAGAAGACGAAGCACACTCTTGCTGATCGTTCGTTAACATATTTGTGAACAAAATGAGAAATCCGTATTGTCTTAAATTGAAAGAAGAATTGTCTTAAAATGTTAGATATTTATAATTGAAAAGTGGGGTGATATTTTATTGCGAAGAGACTATATCAAAAATGAACCAGACTCTTGCTAACCATTAGTTAGTGAATTAATTAAGTATAAAATAAAAGAAAGCAAGCGTCGTAAATTTTCAGAGATTTTAAATATGAAAATTTTTCCATTCAATAGGTCGAAACTAGTGGTTGGAAGTAGAAGTAAACTCTTGCTGACGGTTATCCACATATTTAAACATAAAACGAATAACCGGGATTGTCCGACATTGTCAGATTTTTACAATTGTTAAAAGAGTTAATTGTACTAAATTGTGTGATATAATTAATGAAATTGAGTCAGTTGAGTTGGGCGTACGTTGAGCTTGGAACATGTAGCAGACTCTTCTTGATGGTTAATCACTGAAATAAACAAAAAAAAAAAAAAAAAAAGAACGTTATTTTCCTTCATTGTCAGCGTGTTACAATTGAAAACTTGTTCCATTTCATTTGGGCAAAAGGAACATTTCATCTGCGGATATGAAAGTGACACTCATTGTCGTTTTACTGACTTATATACGTACAAGAAAAACAACGGAATAGGGCAAATTGTAAGATAATTGCAACAAAAAGGTGAGTCCACTGAACATCTCGAAACGACTGTTAAACGTCACGCAGACTTTCGCAGATGGTTAGTTACTGACATATTGAAGCACAAAATGAAGGATTGGAAACGATTTGCATGCAGTACAACCAAAGTAAGCTTGCGTGTTGAAATTGGGAAAGTGCAGCAACTCAAATTTTCATATTACTTGCAAATTCGAAATATTCGAGTTTAAACCCTGTGACGAGTGGAACAAGAAATCTTTAGCTGAGAAAGAATGAATATCAAGGAGAGCATAAAGTTTAGTAAAAAAAAGCGCGTTTAATGTTCGATAAGTTGATGGGTAACTTGCGATAGGATAAGGATCCCCGAGCTTGTGAAGCTTTTTGTAATATGCATCCAGTACGTCAGAAATCATCTTAAAATAAGAACGATAGCAGAGATATCACTTGACTTCATTCTAATAGTTTTCTACAATGTCTGAAAGTTGATATTAATAAAAGATTATATCAATCTCTAAGTGATGCGGTGATTAAAGAAATAATTTTGAGGATTCAAGGGGTTGTTCGATTTTTAATTAGTTGTTTAGAGTGTAACAAGAGCACTAATAATTCGAGGGTTTCATATGGAGGTTACCGCAAGGCTAAACGGATTATGCCGGGCTATGTCTTCCTTACAACGCTGTGAAATTTAGAAATCAGCAGTGGACAACGGCATCTATTAATTAATTCGTAATGGCTTAAAGCTAGTAAAGGAAGTCAACAATGAATCCAATGCCCTAAAATCTTGTGTTGTGTACCTCGGTCTAAGACGATGCAATAGTGCTTTTAGAGCTCTTATACAATGGCGTACTATGTAAAAAAACGTGGATTAACTTCTCCCTTAATAAGACGTGGGTATCACACACGTATAGCTTTGGGAACTAACAGCGGTTTGTTTTGGGTGGGCCCTCGCAATTGAAAAATGTTGGGATACCAAATGTAAAAAACAAGTATTAATTTATCAATGATAATCAAGCAATTGCTATACTTCCCGTTTACATACAAGTAGAATATTATTTGAGTGTGCTACCTACTGAAGAAATCTACTTAGCACCCATAACTGTCCCACCTGGTTCTACTAATTAAAGCATACAATGAGATTACTAATCAAAGTATACAATGAGATTACTAATCAAAGCATACATTGAGATTATTAGAATAGATGATTTGATTAGCCCACAGTTTGGTTGCTTTCTGATGACCAGTGTTTCTAATTTGGTAGAGAACACAGAAATCTGTGGCTGTTGTTCAGTGTGATTCAGATCTTTTAAGCAACATAGTAGAAAACTTGATGAGCAGTTGCTGATTTTCTTGTAGCCACATAAAGCACAACTGAAAGGAAATGCTAAGAAAAAAGTAATAAATATAAAGAAATTTTAACGTCATTAAAAGATTGCTTTCACTTTTTTCATGATGCAACAGGCTGTGACAAGAACTCAGCTATACTGAGGACTGAATAAGTTGCAGCCTAAAAGTTCCTTCAAAAAGAAGAGTTCTTTAAGTTAGACAGAGTCTTCAACCAACCAAATGTGAATCCTGACAAAGTGGCACTGTTAGAAAATTCTTATTCGCCTGTATGGAGATGGAAAAACGCCCTCCCTGGTATAAGCCAAATCAGATATAACAAGAAAGTAGTAACCAAGCTTCAGTATGGCCACTTTTCCCATTACTAACACAGCAGCTGTGCAGCATTCAATTCGGAAGTACCTCCAATTCAATGAGCGAAATGGTTTTAGTGGTTTGTGAAAGAGGCTACCATCAGCTCCAACCAGTAAACCTTACTTACCTGTAGATAAAAAGTAACTGCAAGATAGGATAGTGAACGAGCCACACGTTAGTGTAAAAGAGCCGATATGAAGTATTCAAGCGAACTCTGCATTCTGCCAAGAGAGTTGGTATACGAATGGCCGGTCTGATATAGATGATAACGTACAACAGCTGTAAAAAATAAGTATGTCATTCACAACGGTTAATTGTTGATCCAATCAGTTATGATTATTATTTTGTGAAATCATCCCCGCCTTATAGACCTAAAAAAATGGAGATGATGTCGATCTTGATAAAACTTTAAATGAAGGTGTAAGGACAAGATAAAAATTATGAAGGTGGGATATTTTTTAGTTTACATATTTTGGAATTTACCACGAGCTGCTGTGGAATCATTTAACACGAGCATATCCACGGCCGTTGACCAGAGCCATCAGAGATCACCAAGTATATTCCTCTACAAAAATACATGCACTAAATCGTCTGTAGAATTCTGATTAGGTATTCGCTGCATATAGCGGTATATCATGTCTAGCCTACTGTGCATTTTTAGTAGAGCCGTTAACATTGGCAAGAAAGTCGAAATACACATATATATGTGCCTAGATCTATATTTCAGACTGTTTTCAGGAAACACATCATAAAATATGCAAGCAGTTAGCATTCACAACTACTAACCATACATAGTAATATTTGGTAAGAAGTGTAGAGAGCAGGCAGGCGCCCACAAATCCTCGGTAGAATTCTGCATAGATGATCGCTGCGTATATCGGAATATTATGGCAAACGGCGTACAGTACATTCCTCGCACATTTCAGCTAAGAGCCGTTAACATTGAAAGAAGTTAAATGAAAGGCTGAGATAGATCATCTTACTTCTTGATGTAACTTCAGACTGTTATCAGAGAACATTGTGTGACGAAGGTACAGAAACAGTCAGATATTTTACTAAGAGCGTAGTGAGATTAGGATTTTTCAATTGCTACTTACAAGCTAATTTTAAAATTTGTTGGAAAATTATTTTCATTTGTCAAAAGATTTAAGATTTATCTACAGGGCTGCCGACTGTGGTTTTCTGCAGAAATAATGTATTACTAATTGTTGATAAAATAATAATAAGAGTAGGTGACGAGATCCGCCATCATTAGAAAGAGTGGAATCAGTTTGCAAGCAGTACAACCGACGAGAGTAGGCGGATCGAGATGGGATAAGTGCGGTAGCTAATATTGTTCTTAGGACTTCCAAATTCAAAATATTCGTATTTAAACCCAGTGACGTGCGGAACAAGATGGGTTTGGCTGAGAAAGAATGAATATCACGGTGAGCTCATAAGGTGTAGTAAACAGAGAGCGCGTTAAAATGATGGACAAGTTGGAGGGTCTCTTGTGTTAGGACAAACATCGCCGAGCTTGTAAAGCTTTTTGAAAATTGCATATTGTAAAACGCATTTGTAATATTTCTAAAATTTCTGGAAGCACAAACGGTGCACTAACGATTGCAATAGTTTTAACCGTTAGTGCCCTCTGAAAGGGCTAAAGTGAAGTTAGCCCAACGCCAAACTTTTGGTTTCTAGCGTACAAACTATTAAAGCACTAATGCTGGGAGTTGCTGCATAAAAGCACTAACGAAGCACTAACGATTGCACTACAAGAGATCATTAATGCTTGAATGGTGGGGGCCAATTTCTCGGACGTTCCTTTGTATGAATTGCTATACAATTATGACCTTCTCTATATACTGCAGTCAATAGTTAACGGTTCGGAAAATGTCCGTCTTAATTTTGAGATTTCCTCATATGCTTTTTGTCATGCAGTTTCAATTTCTTGTAAATTTTGCATATTGATTTCCTCATCCAGACATTGTTGAATAAGATAGCAGCAGATCCTAAATTTTATCACCTCCGAGGGTTGTAAATGTCTCCATAACCACATGTAGAGGTCCGGGAGAAAAGTCTAGAAGTGAGTTCTCAATGATTTTGAGTAGGTATTGCTATTCAGCATTATCACTAAATTTGTAATAGTGTACAGGATACACCAAAGACCTTCTATACCTTTTCCTGACAAAATGTATCCAATGGAGCCTAGAAATTACTTAACACGAAAACCTCCTAAAGCCGGTACAACTTTGGAACGTTCAGAAATTTCTTCGGCTGAGGTACGATTTGAACACCTTTCAAGTATAAAGGCTCATCTAATGTCATAACGAAAGTGCTTTTTTCACTTTTTTTGCTGTTATTTACTCTATGCAGCAAAGTAAAATATAGGGTATAACTACTTGATGTTGAAATATTGAAGAAATACAGAGGGACTACTCTGCTTATATCAAAAGGAGAGGTTTGTATCTCACAATTTCAAAATCGTTGTGGCGAAACTTTCACAAGATGAATAGCTATCCAAAGGTTTTTTGAAATTAGGAAATCGAGACGCGAGATCCTAGTTAAAATTTGATTAAATCTTCCGAGTAAGACAGCATTGACAAACCATTAACATGAGAGTATATCAATAAAAGGGATAGAGGATGTCAGAATGACGATGTGTGATACGATTTCTTATCAAAACTATGCTACCGTGATATCATTCAAGAATTTGGATATGGAGAATTTTCAACAAGAGACTTCTGTAATTAATGCCTTTTTCTGTTCTATGATACGTGTAGCACTTTGTTACTAATCAAAGCACACAGTGAGCTTATATGAAGTGTTGTTTGGTTTGATTAGCCCACAGTTTGGTTGATTTGTGATGACCAGTATTACAAAGTTCTTAACAAACACAGGACTGACTATACCGCAAAAATTTTACACCTAACCGTGTAAGAGAAGATCTCAAAAGATCTAAAACTCGATTCTATATTTGGCTCATAGATCAGATTACCGGTCTCAGGCCCAAATTAAGGCTGCTTTGGAGGTTAGAATAAAATGGGTTCCATAGCAAGTTATAAAGGATACGTTTGGTAAAATATTATTAATGATAGACCGGAACCTCGTGAATCCTACACAACTCTGTATGTAAGCCCTAGTGAACTGCAAGGACGCTAATTCAACCCATATTTGATGTCTCGTACGTTAACAACAGAAGACTTTCTCTAAATAATATATCCGTAAAACACAACTCTTTGGATTAAACCGGTGTTATTAAGTTGGTAGCGAACACAGGACTGACTATACCGTATATATTTTCCTACTATCCGTCTAAGGTAAGATCTCAAAAGAACCTAAAATCGATTCTTTATTTTTCTCATAGATCAAATCACCGGTCTCAGACCCAAAGTAAGGCTTCGTCGGATGTTAGAATATCATGGGTTCCTTATCAGGTTTTAATCATTTTGCAATCGTGAAAATATTATTAATGATAGACCTCAACTTAGTGAATCCTACACAGCTGTGTATGTAAGACCTAGTAAGCAGCAAGAACGCTAATTAAATGCATACTTGATAGCCTCAAGTTTTAAAACACAAGAGAATTTCTATAAATATTGTATCCGTAAGAACACAATTCTTTGGATTAAACAGTTTCTATGAGGCTTACAATCAAGAACCAGGTGAGAGCGTGGTACGTGCTAACACTTATAAGTAGATTTCTTCAGCAGGAAGAACTTTCAAATAGTATTGTATATGCATATAAACGGTAAGTATAGCATTTCTTTGATTATCATTGATAAATTAATACTTAGGTTTTTTACATTTGGTATCACACCATTTTTAAATACCAAAGGCCCACCTAAAACCAACCACTGTACGTTCTCAAATCTATATGACTGTGATTCCCTCGTCTTATTAAAGGGGGAAGTAAATCCACGGTTTTTTAAATGGTACGCCATTGTATAATGTGAGTTAAGGAGCTTTAAAAGCACTACTGCTTCGTTTTTGAGACCTAGGTACGCAACACAAAATACTGCGCCCTCCGATTAATTGTTGAATTTCTTTACTAGTTTTAAGCCAATAGAAATTAAAGAATACATGTCGATGACCACAGATGATTTCAAATTACATAGCACCGTAAGAATGAGTTAATCGGCATAAGCCGTTTAGCCCTGCCGGGCAACTCGAAATAGAAACTGAGCTCATCCGTGGCTAAGCGGTTAGCGTACGCGCCTTTGGCGCGAAAGGGCCGGGTTCGATTCCCGGCGGGAGCTCATGTGTTTCCGATTCCACGTTAATCAGTAGGTCCACGTCTCATATAGCCTTGCTGCTGACAAGGGATGTTAAAATTTTCATTTTTTGAAATAGAACCCTCGAATTATTGGCACGCCTGTTGCACTCTAAAAAACTATTTAAAAATCGAACATCCCCGTACATCCTCAAAATTATTTCTTTATTCACCGCAACATTTAAAGATCAATTAATATCTGTCGTCAGACATTGTAGAATACAATTACAATGAAAACAAGTATCATCTCGGTTTCAATTAGTTTTTCCGCTAATGTTCTATTAAGGCGATTTCTGTCGTTGTGGATGCAGATTACAAAAAGCCTCTCAAGCTCGGGGTGTCTGTCCTTTAGCAAGTGACCTATCAACTTGTCCATCAAATAACGTGCTTTCTCATTACTATACGTTATGAGCTTCTCTTTATATTCATCTTCCCTCAGCCAAAGGCTTTTTTTCCGCACTTAAACTCGAATATTTAGAATTTGCAAGTCCTAACGACAATATGACCTGCCATACTTTCCCATTCAACCCGCCCGCTCTCGTCGGTTGTACTGCATGCAAATTGATTCCACTCTTCCTAATGCAAATATCATTGTCAATTACAAAGTCGATACACATATGTGCTCAGATCTATACTTCTGACTGTTTCCAGAGAACGAGTCATTACCAAGTCTATAATATGGACATTTACTGTTATCTTTTTATCTAAATACATCGTGATATCTACAATTAGTAATACCATTATTTCTGCAGAAAGCCACAGTCGGCAGCCTTATAGATATGTGAAATGAGAGTATTTTTTCAAAAGATTTTAGTCTATTAAATCGTGTAAGTTTCAATTAAAAATCCTAATATGACTACCCTTCT
Organism: Thermobia domestica; assembly: GCF_964235325.1. Taxonomy (NCBI): domain Eukaryota; kingdom Metazoa; phylum Arthropoda; class Insecta; order Zygentoma; family Lepismatidae; genus Thermobia; species Thermobia domestica. Next base: position 226,969,672 of record NC_137462.1, read on the forward strand.
TTTCAAATATTACTATATCTGGTTAGTTGTATTTTTACTAACCAGATATATGCTAACTGCTTGCATTCGTTTTTATACAGGAACACAACGTATCTCGACAACTCGCCTTAGTATAGAACTTAATGAATACTTGCCGATTTCCACTTATGATTTCAAATTACAAAGCACCGGAGTCAAATTACAAAGCAACGGATTATGCCGGAGTTAATCCGGCATAAGCCGTTTAGCCTTACCGAGCACGTCGAAATAGAACCCTCGAATGTTTCTGTAACTGAATAGTTCTATAATATCTGAATGTTTCTGTAACTTGGTAATGACTCGTTCTCTGAAAACACTCAGAAGTACAGATCTGAGCACATATGTGTTTCGACTTTGTAATTACCAATGTTAATGGCTCTTAGCTGGACTGTGCAACGAATGTACTCTACGCAGTTTGCCATGATATTCCGCTATTATCTCGATCATCTATGCAGAATTCTACAGAGAAATTAATGCTTCTATTTTTGTAAAGGAATTTACTTGGTGATCCAGGATTGCTCTGGTCAACGGTTATGGATATGCTCGCATACATACAAGGTCAAATTATAGCTGGTTCAATGTTACAGATCAGTACACTTCGTAAGCCTCAACTGCTGGCGAGTAATCGGGTACATTTCGTGGAGTAGCTTTCTGCACTTGAGAACATAAGTTTGAGTCGATGGACAGGACACGCAATCTCTATTCACGTCAGCGAAATAATGTAGTGTTGAATTTAATAAATAAGATTACAGAAATAATTGTTGATCATTCCGTCTTAGATAGGAAGGGTGTCAAAACTAATACAGTTGGTGCACTCATCTGCAAGAGAGGGAAGCTTAGCACAAACCGTTTAGAAAATCTAGAAATTCAAATCCTCCAGTAAGCTTAAAAAGAGTGTGCGTTATGGCAGTGAAAATAGCGCTTAACATAATATTATACGTACTTAAAGCAGATTTGTGTTGCCATTTTTGTCCACACCATTGCGTGTAGAAGGATTTTTCTTTCTTCGTGTGTGTTTTAAAACTCATGACAATAGAGTTTGCAATATTCAGAGCAGTCGAATTGAGATTCTTGCGCATTGAGATATTATCACACAAGGAAGGTGGCATTAGCACAACGTGTCGCTCTGATGAAAAACTGATGCCCAAAAAATTCTCTAGAACTTCTGTTATCGTAACAGTATTTGGGAATCAGGGATTAATCATGCTAACGTTGAGGCTGGCCTTGAGTTAATCCCCAGAAAATTTTGTGGCCTTCGTTAAGCACTGTTCGATAATTTTATCACTTGGATCTTGTCTAAAGAAAGCCTCTTTTTCTGCGAATTGTAAATGTTCCTTGAGTTGTTAATAATCTTGTAATCCTCTGATACCGTATTTGCCTCTATAGCTTCCATCAGTTGAGTATAGTGATGTGCAAATTTTGCATAGAAGATATGACCAGCTGCGTGAGAAAACGGAAGCATTAATTTAATTGCCTACAAATAAAGTTTCTAGTACCCTGTTCAAGTTCTAGTCCCCTTTTGATGAATTGGAATACGATTATGACCTTCTCTATATACTGCACCCAAAGTTTAGGGTACGGAAAATGTCACCCACTTAATTTTGAGATTTCCTAATATGGTTTTTGACATGCAGTTTCATTTTCTTGTAAATGTTGCATATTGATTTCGTCATCCAGACATTGTTAAATAAGATCGCAGATCCTAGATTTTGTCATCTCCTCCGACGGTTGTAAATGTCTTCATAACCACATGTAAAGGTTCGGCAGCAAAGTCTAGATAAAGTTCTCAATGATCTTGATTAGGCATGGCTATTCAACATTTTTACTAATATTGTCATAGCGTACAGGATACCCAAAAGTTCTCCTATATAATTTCCTTTCATAATGTATCCAATCATGCTTAATTACTTAACTGCTATACAATTACTCGTATACAATTACTTAACTGCAAGCCTCCTAAAGGCGGTACAACTTTGGACCGTTAAGAAATTTCGTTAGCTGCAGGTCCGATTTGAACACCTTTCCAGTATAATGACTGATCTAATGTCATAATGCACGTGCTTTGTTCTGTTTTCTTGCACTTATTCACTTTGTGCGGAAGAGTAGAATATATAGGATTAGTAGTTGATGTTGAAATATTGAAGAAATAAAGAGGCAATACACTGCTCTTATGAAAAGGAGAGGTGTGTATCTCAGCATTACACAATCGTTGTGGCAAAGCTTTCACAAGATGAATAGCTATTCAAACGTTGATTGAGAATAGCAAATCGAGACGCGAGATGCGAGTGAGGTTTTGTTTAAATCTTCGGAGTAAGACAGCATTCACACTCCAAGAAAATGAGTGTAATCTATTAAAGGGAAGAGGAAGTCAGAATGACGAAATGTGATACATTATTCTTATCAAGACAATGATACCGTGATATCAGATTACTTTTTCAAACAAGAACTTGTCTATGAAAGTTTTCTTCAAGAGAGTTCTGAAATAAATGACTTTTTCTGATCTATCAAATGTGTGGCACTAACTTACAAATCAAAGCATACAGTGAGCTTATATGGAAGGATTATTGGTTAACCCACTGTTCGGTTGCTTTGTTATTAAGTTGATGGCGAACACCAGACTGTCTATACCGTAAATATTTCCACCTAACTGTCTAAGGGAAGATTTGAAAAGAACCTAAAATCTATTTTTTATTTGTCTCATCGATCAGATCACCGGTCTCAGACCCAAAGTAAGGCTGCTTCGATTGTTAGAATATGATGGGTTTCATGGAAAGTTTGTCATTATGCAATCAAGAAAATATTATTAATGATAGACCGGAACCTCGTGAATAATACACAACTCTGTGTGTAAGGCCTAGTGAGCAGCAAGGACGTTAAGTGGCCATGGAAGTGCCGAAAGAGAAAAAACAGCTTTGGGGTAATATCTGCAACGATCAAATTTAATTCTGCCATTGAAGCCACGACAATTCAATCACAGTCCTTGAGGAACTTGGAGATGAATACTAGAGGGATAAAAATTTATAAACAGTTTTCGAAGGAATAAAGGTAGCTGTATATGGACAACAGTAATAGAAGTAATAAAAAAAGGGAAATCTGTAGGTGTTGTTGGGTGTGATTCAGATCTTTTAAGCAACTTGGTAGAAGACTTTATGAGGAATTGCTGATTCTCTTGTAGTCACATACAAGCAAAACTGAAAGGAAATGCTACAAAATTAATAAAATTAAAAAAAAATTAGTGTCATTAAAAGATTGCTTTCACTTTTTTCATGATACAAGGCTGTGACACGAACTCAGTTATACTGTGGACTGAATAGCTTGCAGCCTAAAAGTTCCTTCAAAAAGAAGACTTCTGAAAGTTAGACAGAGTCTTCAACCAACCAAATGTGAATCCTGACAAAGTTGTGCCGTAGATATTCCTTATTCGCCTGTATGAAGATGGAAATATGCCCTCCCTGGTATAAGCCATATCAGATATATCAAGAGAGTAGTAACAAAGCTTAAATATAGCCACTTTTCCTATTACTAACATCTGTGCAGCATTCAGTTCGGAAGTACCTCCAATTCCATGAGCGAAATTGTTTTTGTATGAACCCAATCGAAAGAGGTGGTGTGTGAAAGAGGATATGCAAATTCCAAGGACTTACACAGCTAACACCAGCTCTAACCAGATAATCTTACTACCTGTAGAAAAAATTAACTGCAAGATAGGATTGTGAACAAGGCACACGTTAGTGTAAAAGAGCCGATACGAAGTATTCAGCGAACACTGTATTCTGCTAAGGGAGTTCGTGTACGTACGGAAGACACTCTGATATGGATGATGACGTACAACAGCTGTAAAAAATAAATATGTCATTGACAACGGTTAATTGATAATCCAAAGAGTTATGATTATTAATTTGTAATATCGTCCTCGCCTTGGAGAATTATCATGGAGAATTTTCACCAAGAGATTTCTGAATAAATGACTTTTTCTAACTAACTAACTAACTAACTCTATGGCCTATGGAACCCGGAGGTTCAGTGCCGCGTTCACAAAAGCTCTCCACTGACTTCTATCCTTAGCTAATTGCATCCAGTTTCTACTTTGTATTCCTATCTCTGCGAGATCCATCTTAATATTGTCCTCCCATCTGCGCCTAGGTCTTCCTAATGGTCGTTTTCCTATGGGTCTACCAGTTAAGACTTTGAAAGCGTTTCTACTTTCTTCCATTCTAGCTACATGACCTGCCCACCTAAGCCTCCTAGACTTGACGACCCTAACAATGTTGGGTAAACCGTATAAACTATGTAGTTCCTCGTTATGAAGCTTCCGCCATTCCCCATTCTTGTTCCTCTTGGGTCCGAATATTCTTCTCAGGATCCTGTTCTCAAATACTTTCAGTCCATGTTCTTCCCTCAGAGTAAGCGACCATGTTTCACAACCATACAGAACAACAGGCATGATTATCGTTTTATATATTTTAAGCTTCAAATTCCTCGACAGAATTCGCGACGACAAGATATTTTGAACCGAATAGTAACACGAATTCCCTGCTTTTAGTCGACATTTAATTTCTTCGTGAATATGATTTTCGTTTGTTAATATTGATCCTAAATATTTGAAAGTATCCACTTTATCAAAAGTATTATTTAATATTTTAACGCCTCCACAATTTGCCGTATTACGGTCCCGACGCACTTCCATGTATTTAGTTTTCTCTGCATTTACTTCTAAACCCATGTCCCTGCAAGCGTTTAATAAGATCTCTGCATTTATTTCTACTGTTCTCCTATCATCCCCTATTAAATTTACATCATCAGCATATGCCATAACCTGGTGAATGCCGTTCAACTCTAGGCCCTGGTTGCTATCTTTGATTTTCCTTATAGCGTATTCGAGAACCGAGTTAAATAATAATGGCGACAACGCATCTCCTTGTTTCAGGCCATTTTCGACGTGGAAGCTCGTGGACAAAAATTTTCCTACCCGGACTTTACTTTGGGATTCACTTAAACATATCTTAATTAATCTAATTAGCTTTCTCGGTATTCCAAGTTCTGTAAGAACGTTGTATAATGTTTCTCTCCTAACCGAGTCGTAAGCCTTTCTAAAATCAATAAATAGTTGATGTACCGGGGTATTGTATCCCCACTTCTTTTCGAGTATTTGGCGAATGGTAAATATTTGGTCGATAGTTGATCGATTTCGTCTAAATCTGCACTGATAATCTCCAATAATTTCATCTGCGTATGGGGTCAATCATGCTAACAGAATATTTGAAAGGATTTTATAGGATGTTGACAGAAGAGAAATGCCTCGATAATTATTACAGTCAGTTTTGTCGCCTTTCTTGTGAATTGGAACAATGATTGATTCTTTCCACTCTTGTGGCAATTCTTCCTTGTTCCAGATAAGAAGAATGAGTTTGTGTATCTTGTTCCACAATTTTTCGCCTTCAGCTAAAATTAACTCAGCCAGAATTTCATCTACACCCGGAGATTTGTGTTTCTTCAATTTCTTTATAGCGGCTTCCACTTCTATTCGATTGGGTTCTGGAATATACGGTTCTGCGGTGTGTATCTCCTTTTCTCCACGCACATTAGTTTTTGGCTGCGTGTTCAGCAAATCGTCAAAGAAATCTTTCCATCTATTTAAGAGGCTATCCGTATCGGTGAGAACTGTTCCGTCAGATTTCTTTAATATATAAGCACGAGGTTGATAGCCTTTCTAAAATTCGCTGATCCCCTTATACATGTCCCGAATATTTTTATTTTTACTATTATCTTCAAGTTCCTTAATTTTAGCTTTAAAAAAATCCCGTTTCTTTGTTCTAAAAGTTTTGGAAGTTTCCCGCCTGGTATCTGCGAAATTTTGTGTAGTTATTTCATTCGGATATTGTAGCCACCGTAATTTTGCCTGTTTTCTCTTCTCTGCTAGTTTAATGACTTTTTCTGGTTTTCGATATTTGTCTCACTTAGTTACCAATAAAACATAAAGTGAGTTTATATGAGAACCTTATTTCATTAGCCCACAGATGCTGCACAGATGCTGTGTTAGTAATAGGAAAAGTGGCCATACTTAAGCTTTGTTACTACTCTCTTGTTATATCTGATATGGCTTATACCAGAGAGGGCATTTTTCCATCTCCATACAGGCTAGTAAGGAATATCTACAGCACCACTTTGTCACAATACACATTTGGTTGGTTGATGACTCTGTCTAACTTTCAGAAGTCTTCTTTTTGAAGGAACTTTTAGCCTGCAAACTATTCAGTCCTCAGTATAACAGAGTTCGTTTCACAGCCTTGTATCATGAAAAAAGTGAAAGCAATCTTTCAATGACGCTAATTTTTTTTTTTAAATTTATTAATTTTGTAGCATTTCCTTTCAGTTCTGCTTGTATGTGGCTACAAGAGAATCAGCAACTCCTTATCAAGTCTTCTACCAAGTTGCTTAACAGATCTGAATCACACCCAACAACAGCTACAGATTTCCCGTTTCTTATTACTTTTGTTACTGTTGTCTATATACAGCTACCTTTATTCCTTCGCAAACTGTTTATAAATTTTTATCCCTCTAGTATTCATCTCCAAGTTCCTCAAGGACTGTGATTGAATTGTCGTGGCTTCAATGGCAGAATTAAATTTGATCGTTGCAGATATTACCCCAAAGCTGTTTTCTCTCTTTCGGCATTTCCATGGCCACTTAACGTCCTTGCTGCTCACTAGGTCTTACACACAGAGTTGTGTATTATTCACGAGGTTCCGGTCTATCATTAATAATATTTTCCTGATTGCATAATGACAAACTTTCCATGAAACCCATTATATTCTAATCATCGAAGCAGCATTACTTTGGGTCTGAGACCGGTGATCTGATCGATGAGACAAATAAAAAATCGTTTTTAGGTTCTTTTCAGATCTTCCCTTAGACAGTTAGGTGGAAATATTTACGGTATAGACAGTCTGGTGTTCGCCATCAACTTAATAACAAAGCAACCGAACAGTGGGTTAACCAATAATTCTTCCATATAAGCTCACTGTATGCTTTGATTTGTAAGTTAGTGCCACACATTTGATAGATCAGAAAAAGTCATTTATTTCAGAACTCTCTTCAAGAAATCTTTCATAGACAAGTTCTTGTTTGAAAAAGTAATCTGATATCACGGTATCATTGTCTTGATAAGAATAATGTATCACATTTCGTCATTCAGACTTCCTCTTCCCTTTAATGGAATACACTCAGTTTCTTCGTGTGTGAATGCTGATTACTCCGAAGATTTAAACCAAATCCTCACTCGCATCTCGCGTCTCGATTTGCTATTCTCAATCATCGTTTGAATAGCTATTCATTTTGTGAAAGCTTTACCACAACGATTGTGTAATGCTGAGATACACACCTCTCCTTTACATAAAAGCAGTGTATTGCCTCTTTATTTCTTCAATATTTCAATATCAACTACTAATCCTATATATTCTACACTTCCGCACACAATGAATAAGTGCAAGAAAACAGAACAAAGCACGTGCATTATGACATTAGATCAGTCATTATACTAGAAAGGTGTTCTAATCGGACCTGCAGCTAACGAATTTTCTTAACGGTCCAAAGTTGTACCGCCTTTAGGAGGCTTGCAGTTAAGTAATTGTATACGAGTAATTGTATAGCAGTTAAGTAATTAAGCATGATTGGATTCATTATGAAAGGAAATTATATAGGAGAACTTTTTGGTATCCTGTACACTATGACAATATTAGTAAAAATGTTGTATCCATGCCTAATCAAATTCATTGAGAACTTTATCTAGACTTTGGTGCCGAACCTTTACATGTGGTTACGAAGACATTTACAACCGTCGGAGGAGATGACAAAATCTAGGATCTGCGATCTTATTTAACAATGTCTGGATGACGAAATCAATATGCAACATTTACAAGAAAATGAAACTGCATGTCAAAAACCATATTAGGAAATCTCAAAATTAAGTTGGTGACATTTTCCGTACCTTAAACTTTGGGTGCAGTATATAGAGAAGGTCATAATCCTATTCCAATTCATCCAAACGGAGTAAATTGAACAGGGGACTAGAAACTTTATTTGTAGGCAATTAAATTAATGCTTCCGTTTTCTCACGCAGCTGGTCATATCTATGCAAAATTTGCACATCACTATACGCAACTGATGGAAGCTATGGAGGCAAATACGGTATCAGAAAATTACAAGAAATTAACAACTCATGGAACATTCACAATTCTCAGAAAAAGAGGCTTTCTTTAGACAAGATCCAAGTGATAAAATTATCGAACAGTGCTTAACGAAGGCCACAAAATTTTCTGGGGGATTAACTCAACGCCAGCCACAGCGTTAGCATGATTAATCCCTGATTCCCAAATACTGTTACGATAACAGAAGTTCTAGAGAATTTTTGTGGGCATCAGTTTTTCATCACAGCGACACGTTGTGCTAATGCCACCTTCCTTGTGTGATAATATCTCAATGCGCAAGAATCTCAATTCGACTGCTCTGAATATTGCAAACTCTATTATCCTGAGTTTTAAAACACACACGAAGAAAGAAGAATCCTTCTACACGCAATGGTGTGGTCAAAAATGGCAACACAAATCTGCTTTAAGGACGTATAATATTATGTTAAGCGCTATTTTCACTGCCATAACGCTCACTGGAGGATTTGAATTTCTAGATGTTCTAAACGGTTTGTGCTAAGCTTTCCCTCTCTTGCAGATGAGTGCACCAACTGTATTAGCATTTTGACACCTTTCCTATCTAAGACGGAATGATCAACAAGTATTTCTGTAATCTTATTTATTAAATTCAACACTACATTATTTCGCTGACGTGAATAGAGATTGCGTGTCCTGTTCATCGACTCAAACTTATATTCTCAAGAGCTGAAAGCTACTCCACGAAATGTACCCGATTAATCGCCAGCAGTTGAGGCTTACGAAGTGTACTGATCTGTAACACTGAACCAACTATAATTTGACCTGGTATTTATGCGAGCATATCCTTTCCAGTATAATGGCTGATCTAATGTGACTACACAAGTGCATTGTTCACTTTTCTTTCAGATATTTACTGTATGCGAGAAAGTATTACATATAGTATTAGTACTTGATGTTCAGATATTGAAGAAATAAAGAGGTACTACACTGCTTATATCAAAAGGAGAGGTGTGTACCTCACCATTACACAATCGTTGAGTTGAAACTTTCACAAGATGAATAGTATTCAAAGGTTGTTTGAGATTAGGAAATCTGACGCGAGATGCGAATGAGGATTTGAATAAATCTTCCGAGAAAGACAGCATTGACACACCAAGAACATGAGTGTATATCGTTAGAGGGAATGAGCATGTCAGAATGACGAAATGTGATACGATATTCTTATCAAGACGATGCTACAGTGATCTCATTCAAGAACTTTGATATGGAGAATTTTCAAGAGACTTCTGAAATTATGACTTTTTCTGTTCTATGAAATGTGTGGCACTTAGTTACTAATCAAAGCATACAGTGTAATTTATGAAAACGTTGCTTTGTAATGACGAGTGTTATTAAGTTGGTAGCGAACACAGGACTGACTATACCGTCAATATTTTCTACCTAACCGTGTAACAGAAGATCTCAAAAGAACCTAAAATCGATTCTTTTTTTCGCTCATCGATTAGATAACCGGTCACATTACCAAAGTAAGGTTGCTCCTTTGAGGTTAGAATATAATGGGTTCCATAGCAAGTTTTACAGGATACAATAGGGAAAACATAGTTAACAATAGACCGGATCCTAGTGAGCATCGGTACACAAATAAATATGTAAACCCTAGTGAGCATCGAGGACGCTAAATAAATACCTATTTAATTGCATCGCGTGTTAACACACAGGAGACTTTCTATAAATAATATATCCGTAAGAACACAGTTCGTTGGATTAAACCGTTTTCATCAGGCTAAAGATCATGAACCAGGCAAAAGCGTTATGGGTGTCAAAATAACAATTAAGAAATAGGTGAGAGCGATATTAGTCCTAAGTAGATTTCTTTAGCAGATGCACTCTCAAATAATTTTGTAGTTGAATATAGAGGGGAAGTATAGCTATTGCAAGAATATCATTGATAAAATAATACTTGGTTTTTACATTTGGTATCCCAACATTTTTCAATTCCAAAGGCCCACCTAAAACAAACCGCTGTTCGTTCCCAAAGCTATACGTCTGTGACACCTTCGTCTTAAAAGGCAGAAAAAATCCACGGTTTTTTACATGCTATGCCATTGTATAATGTGAGTTAGAGAGCTCTAAGATCACTATTGCTTTCTCTTAACACCTAGGTACACAACACCAGATTGTGATACGATATTCTTATCAAGACAATGCTATATTGATATCACTCAAGAACTTGGATATGGAGAATTTTCGCCTTCTTATTCATTGTTGACTTACTTTACTAGCTTTAAGCCATTTGGAATTAAGGAATAGATGCCGATACCCACTGCTGAACTCAAAATTTCAAGCATTGTAAGAAGGACGTAACCGGCATAATCCGTTTAGCCTTACCGGTATCCTCCATACGGAACCCTCCAATTATTGGCGCGCTTCTTGCACTCTAAACCTCTAATTAAATGTCGAACATTCCCGCTCGTCCTCAAAATTATTTCTTTTACCACCGCATCACTTAGAGATCGATTTAATCTCTTATTACTACCTCATTTCACACATTGTAGAATACTATTACAATGAAGTCAAGTGACATCTCTGCTAATGTTCTCATTTTAAGGCGATTTCTGACGTATTGGATGCATATTACAAAAAGCTTTACATGCTCGATGATGCTTATCCTATCGCAAGTGAACCATCAACTTGTGCATCTTTTCAACGCGCTTTCTCTACACTATACCTTATGAGCTCACTCTGATATTCTTGGTTTCTCAGCTAAAGATTTCTTGTTCCGCTCGTCACAAGGTTTAAACTCGAATATTTCGAATTAGCAAATCCTAAGAACAATCTGACCTCCCGTACTTTTCCCATTTCAACCCGCCCGCTCTCGTCGGTTGTACTGCATGCAAACTGATTCCACCTTTAAACCGATTAAAAATTTCCTCAGTTGAGGTACGATTTGACCACCTTTCAAGTATAAACTTCCATCTATAAAAAAATTCCGTGCGTCTTTTGCAACCTTGACTCATTTCATCAAGTTGCTATATTGATAACGTATCTATCACACTAATCTTCAAGCAATAATCTTCAAGCTTTTTGACTCGCACGGTTTCTCTTGTACTACAGACTGCCATATCGCACAGTCATATTTAACTTATTGGAGCGTTTGAATTTCTCAATATTCTCAACGTTTTCTCACAGGTAAGTAAAGTTCAGCTAAGCTTCCACTCTGAACCAGATTAATTCACCAATTGTATTAGCTTTTCGACACCTTTCATGGATGAGACTGAATGATCAACATGAAGAATTTTTGTAATCTTATGTATTATATTCAACACTACCTCATTTAGCTGACTTGAATAGAGTTTGCGTGTCCTGTCCATCGACTCAAAGGTCTCTTTTTAAAAGCGGAAAGCTACACCACATAATGTATCCGATTAATTGCCAGCAGTTGAGTCTTACGAATTGTACTTATCTCTAACACTGAACCAGACTGTCATTTGGCTTGATATGTATGCGAGCATATCCATCTCCGTTGACAATGGCCATCCTAGATCACCTTAACAAAAATAGGAGCATCAATTCGTCTGTAGATTTCTGCATAGATGATCGCTGCATATAGCGGAATATCATGGCAATCTGCCTACAGTACATTCGTTGCACAGTCCAGCCAAGAGCCGTTACATTGGTAAGAAGAAAGTCGAAACACACTGATGTGTACATAGATCGTTACTTCAACCTTTTTTTAAGAGAACATTGTGTTACCAAGTTGCACAAACATTCAAATATTCTATTAAGAGGAGATGTCCAGTTACGTGTTGTTCTGTTATCAAAAAGAATGTAATCAGTTAGCATGCACTACAATCAACCAGACATAGAAGCGTAGTGAGATTAAGATTTTTCAAATGCAACTTACAAGCTGTAATTAATAAAATCTGTTTAAAAATAACTTTCCAATTTAAGGTTTATCTACTTGGCTCCTGACTGCTGCAGAAATAATGGTATTACTAATTGCAGATAACAGGATGCCTTTAGATAAAAAGACAATAAAAGTAGATGGTGAAATCCGCCATGATACTTGCATTAGAACTAATGGAATCACTTTGCATGCAGTTTAACTGACGACAGAGCGTGCGCTAAAATGTTAAAAGTACGACAGCTGATATCGTCCTTAGGACTTGCAAATTCAAAATATTCGAGATTAAGCCCGGTGACGTGGGAAAAACAAATCTTTAGAAGAGAAAGCATGAATATCACTGTGAGCATAAGGTATAGTAAAGAGTACGCGCGTTAAATGATAGACAAGTTGATGGGTTTTTGCGATAGAATAAGCATCCCCGAGCTTGTGAAGCTTTTTGAAATATGCATCCCCTACGTCAGAAATCGTCTTAAAATGATAACGATAGCAGAGATGTCACTTGACTTCATTGTAATACTATTCTACAACGTCTGAAAAGAGATATTAATAAGAGATTATATCGATCTCTAAGTGATGGGGCGATTCAAGTAATAATTTTAAGGATGAAAGGGGATGTTCGATTTATAATTAGTGGTTTAGAGATCAACAAGCGCGCCAATAATTCGAGGGTTACGTCGATCCCTGTTGTTTTCAACTTATTGCCTTAGGTTTTATACGACATAAGGACAATCAATATGTACTGCTCAGTTTCTTCTACCTTTGCGACTGTAACAAGCTGCTTTATGTCAGAAGGCCACGATGCTTAACAATTTCCCGTATCAGTTATATTACACTTATGGTCGTAAGCTTGTAAAGGAATTACATGCAGCTTATTGGCATGAAACTCTAATAGCATATTTTAAGGTAATTAGGTACGAGATTACCTTGTAGACCCAGGCTCGCTTCTCTTGGCCTCTGTTACGAGAGTCTCTGTAGCACATTAGTTCACCAATTTTATTAGCTTTTTGACACCTTTCATATATGAGACGGGATAATTAACAAGAAGAATTTCTGTTATCTATTAAATTCAAAACTACCTCATTTAGCTGACTTTAATAGAGTTTGCGTGTCCTGTGCATCGACTGAAAGGTATCTTTTCAAGAGCAGAAAGCTACACCACAAAATGTACCCGATTAATCGCCAGCAGTTGAGTCTTACGAAGTGTACTGATCTCTAACACTGAACCAGACTGTCATTTGGCCCGGTATGTATGCGAGCATATCCATCTCCGTTGACCAGAGCCATCCTATATCACGAAGATCCTTTACAAAAATACAAGTATCAAATCGTCTGTAGAATTCTGCATATAGCGGAATATCATGGAAAACTGCCTACAGTACATTAGTTGCACAGTCCAGCTATGAGCCGTTAACATTGGTAAGAAGAAAGTCGAAGCACACTTATGTGTGCATAGATCGTTACTTCAACCTTTCTTTCAGAGAACATTGTATTACAAAGTTACAGAAACATTCAAATATTCTATTAAGAGGAGATATCGAAATAAGTGTTGTGTTATCAAAAAGAATGAAATCACTTAGGATGCACTACAATCAACCAGACATATTAGCGTAGTAAGATTAGGATTTTTCAATTGCAACTTACACGTTGTAATTGACTAAAATCTGTTGAAAAATAACTTTAAAAGGCAAAAGATTTAGCTACAAGGTTACTTTCATAAGGTTTATCTACAAGGATGCCGACTGTGGTTTTCTGCAGAAATAATGGTATTGCTAATTGCTGATATCAGGATGCATTTAGATAAAAAGATGATAACAGTAGATGTCGAAATCCGCCATGATATTTGCATTAGAACGAGTGGAAACGATTTTCATGCAGTACAACCGACGAGAGAGCGAGCGTTGTAATGGAAAAAGTACGACAGCAGATATTGTAATTAGGACTTGCAACCTCGAAATATTCGAGTTTAAACCTTTGACGTGGCTACAACAAGAAATCATTAGCTGAGAAAGAATGAACTCACGGTGAGCTCATAACGTATAGTAAAGAGAAAGAGCGTTAAGATGATTGACAAGTTGATTGGTCACTTGCGATAGGACAAGCAATCACGAGCTAGTGAAGCTCTTTGTAATATGCATCCACTACGTGGGAAACCGCCTTATATTGACAAAAATAGCACAGATGTCACTTGACTTTTTGTAAAAGTGCTCCGCAATTTCTGAAAAGAGATATTAAAAAAAATTAAATCAATCTGTAAGTGATGCGGTGATTATAGAAATAATTTTTAGGATGGACGTGGAGATTCGGTCTTTAATTAGCGGTTTACAGTGCAATAGGCGCGCCAATAATTCGAGGGTTTCACTATTTAGCACAACAGTATTTGGGAATCAAGGATTAATTTTGCTAACGTTGTATTTGACGTTGAGTTAATCCCCGAGAAAATTTTGAGCCATTAATTATGCACTGTTCGATAATCATATCCATTGGAACTTCGCTCAAGAAGGACTCTTTTTCTGCGAATTGTGAATGTTCCGTGATTTGTTAATTTTCATAGAAAAGATGACCAGCTGCGTGAGAAAATGGAAGCATTAATTTAATTGCTTTCATGTGAGGTTCTTGTCCCCTGTTCAATCTAGTCACTTACGATTGGAATACGATTATGATCTTCGCTATATACTGTAGCCATATTTAAAGGTTCGGAAAATGTCACATTCCTAATTTTGAGATTTCCTAATATTGTTTTGCACATCCAATTTCATTTTATTGTAAATATTGCATATTGATTTTGTCATCCAGACGTTGTTCAATAAGATCACAGATCCTAGCTATTGTCATTTCCTCCGAGGGTTGCAGTGTCTTCATAACCTAGTGTAGAAGGCGCCGAGCAAAGTCTAGAAGTGAGTTCTCAATGATCTTGAGTAGGCATGGCCATTCAGTTTTTTCTCTAGAGTTGTCAGTGTACAGGATACACAAACGTTCTTCTATACCATTTCCTGCCATAGTGGATTCAATCGTACCTAGAAATTACTTAACTGCAAACCTCCTAAAGGGGGTGCATCTGTGGACCATTCAGAAATTCCTTCAGCTGAGGTACGATTTGAACACCTTACCAGTACAATGGATGATCTAATATTATAACGCATGTTAATTGTACACTTTTTTGCAGTTATTTACTGTATGCAGCAGAGTAGAATATATAGTACTGTATTAGTACATGATTTTCAAATATTAAAAAAATACTGACGCACTACACTGCTTATATCAAAAGAAGAGGTTACACTATCGTTTTGCCGAAGCTTTAACAATATGAATAGCTATCCAAAGCTTGTTTGAGAATAAGAAATCGAGATGTGACACGCGAGTGAAGACTTGATTAAACCTTCCGAGTAAGACAACATTGATACACCAAGAACATAAGTGTATAGCATGAGTGGGAAAGTGGGTGTCAGAGTGAAGAAATGTGAAACGATATTCTTATCACGAGAATGCTACCGTGATATACCATTACTTTTACATTCAAGAACTCGGATATAGAGAATTTTCATCAACAGACATCTGAAATAAATAACCTTTTCTTCTCTATGAAATGTGTGGCACTTTGTCACTAATCAAAGCATACATTGAGATTATATGAAGAGATTGATTAGCATCCTGAAAAAAATTGTTATGGAAATCATTACATTCCAACCTCCGAAGGAGCGTTACTTTTGGTCTGAGACTGGTGATCTGATCGTTGAGATAAATAAAGAATCTATTTTAGGTTCTTTTGAGATCTTCCCTTAGACGGTTAGTTGGAAAATAATTACGGTATAGTCAGTCCTTTGTTCGCTTCCAACTTAATAACACTGTTCATCACAAGGCAACCAAACTCTGTGCAAATCAAATAATCTTTCCATATCATACTAATGATCTATATCCCGTCTGTAATTTCTTCCATTATTCCTGTGCATATACAGCTACCTTTATCCTTCGAATACTTATTCCATCATTTGAAGCTGTCTAGTATTAATCTCCAAGTTTCTGAAGAATCGTGATTGAATTGTCGTTGCTTCAATGGCAGACTTAAATTCGATCGTTGGAATACTTTCCGAATGTCTTTTTTAATCTTTCGTCACTTTCCGTGTCTAATTGTAATATATATCCTTAAGATATAAGCTGAAAATAGCGCTTAACATTATTTATATACGTACTGTACTTAAAGCAGATTTTACTTGGCATTTTTCGTCTACACCACTGCGTGTAGAAGAACTCTTCCTTCTACGTGTGAGTTATAATACTCAGTACAACAAAGAGTCCTTTACATTGAGCGGAGGTCGAATTGACATTCTTGTGCAATGTGATATTATCACACATGGAAGGTGGCATTAGCTCAACGTGCCTGTGAGATGACAAAGTGTCTCCTCAAAAATACTTTAGAACTTTTGTTATCGTGACAGTAGTCTGACGTTGAGTTAAATACTCCAGAAAATTTGTGGCCCTTATAAGCAAAGATCGTTTATAATATCAATTGGAACTTCGCTCAAAAAGACATCTTTTTTTGTGAATTATGAATGTTACTTGAGTTGTTAATTTTTTGCAATCATCTGATACCGTATTTGCCTCCAGGGCTTCCATCTGTTTAGTATAGTGATGTGCTAATTTTTCATAGAAAAGATGACCAGCTGCTTGAGAAAACGGAAGCATTCATTCAATAGCCTTCAAAGAAGTTTTCTACTTTCCTGTTCAGTCTACTAGCTCTGATGATTTGCAGTACGATTATGACCTTCTCTATATACATTAGCCAAAGTTTGCCGGTTCGGATGTCACCGTCTTAATTTTTAAGTTCCCTAATATGGTTTTCGTCATGCAGTTTCTTTTTCTTGTAAATTTTGCATATTGATTTCCTCAACCAGACATTGTACAATAAGATCCAAGAACCTACAGTTAGTTATCTCCTCCGAGGATTGTAAATGTTTCTATAAACACATGTAAGCGTCGCCGAGAAAAGTCTAGAAGTGAGTTCTCAATGATGTTGAGTAGGCATGGACATTCAGAATTTTTACTAATGTTGTCATATTGTACATCATACCCGAAAGTTCCTCTATACCATTTCCTGACATAATGTATACAACCATGCCTAGAAATTACTGAAGTGGAAATCTCCTAATGGCGGTACAACTTTGGACAGTTCAAAAATTTCTTCAGCTCCAGGTACGATTTGAGACCTTTCCAGTATAATGGCTGATCTAAGGAATGAGGATGTTAGAATGACGAAATGTGATACGACATTCTTATCAAGACAATGCTACAGTGATGTCATTCAAGAACTTGGATATGAAGAATTTTCAAGAGACCTGAAATTAATAACATTATCTGCTCTATGAAAAGTGTGGCATTTAGTTACTAATCAAAGCATACAGTGAGCTTTATGAAAACGTTACTTTGTGATGACCAGTGTTACTAAGTTGGTAGCGAACACACGACTGACTATACCGTAAATATTTTCTACATAACCGTGTAAGAGAAGATCACAAAAGAACCTAAAATCCACTCTTTTCTTCGCTCATCGATCAGATAACCAGTCTCAGGCCCAAAGTAAGGCTGCTCCTTTGAGGTTAGAATATAATGGGTTCCATAGCATGTTTTACTGGATACAATCGGGAAAATATGATTAATGATAGAGCGGAACCTAGTGAACCCTACACAAATTTGTATGTAAACCCTAGTAAGCATTAAGGACCCTAATTAAACACCTATTTAATAGCTTCGGGTGTTAACACACAGGAGACTTTCTATAAATAATATATCCGTAAGAACCCAATTCGTTGTATTAAACAGTTTTCATCAAGAACCAGGCAAAAGCGTTATGGGTGTCAAAATAACAATTAAGAAATAGGTGAGAGCGATATTAGTCCTAAGTAGATTTCTTTAGCAGATGCAGTCTCAAATAATTTTGTAGTTGAATATAGAGGGGAAGTATAGCTATTGCATGAATATCATTGATAAATTAATACGTTTTTTACATTTGGTATCCCAACAGTTTTCAATTCCAAGGACCCACCTAAAACAAACCGCTGTTCGTTCCCAAAGCTATACGTCTGTGATACCCTCGTCTTAAAAAGGGAGAAGTAAATCCACGGTTTTTTAATAGGTATGTCATTGTACAATGTGAGTTAGAGAGCTCTAAAAGGAATATTGGTTCGTCTTAACACCTAGGTACACAACACAAGATTTTGCCGAACACAAGATAATTACCCGAACATCCCCGCTCGTCCTCAAAATTATTTCTTTAATCATTGCATCACTTAGAGATCGATATAATCTCTTATTAATGTCTCTTTTCAGACGCTGTAGAATAGTATTACAATGAAGTCAAGTGACATATCTGCTAATGTTCCCATTTTGAGGCGATTTCTGACGTAGTGGATGCATATTACATAAAAGCTTAACAAGCTCGGGGATGCTTATCCATCCCAAGCGACCCATCAATTGTGGATCTTTTCAACGCGCTTTCCCTGCACTATACCTTATGAGCTCACTGTGATATTCATTCTTTCTCAGTTAAAGATTTCTTGTTCCGCTCGTCATGGGGTTTAAACACGAATATTTCGAATTAGCAAATCCTAAGAACAATATAAGCTGCTGTACATTTCCCTTTTCAACCCGCACGCTCACATCGGTTGTACTGCATGCATACTCATTCCACTCGTTCTAACGGAAGTATCATGGCGGATCTCGATATGTACTGTTATTATCTTTTAATCTAATGCATCCTGATATCTACAATTAGTAATACCATTATTTCTGCAGAAAGCCACAGTCGGCAGCCTTGTAGATGAACTTTTGCCTTTTGAAAGTAATTTTTCATCTGATTTTAGTTATTTACAGCTTGTAAGTTGCAATTGAAAAATCCTAATCTCAAGGCGCTTCTTATCAAATATTACTGTTTCGTTGATTGTAGTGCATGCTAACTGATTGCATTCTATTTGATAAGAGAACAACACGTATCTCGACATTTCTCCCTTCAATAATATGTGAATGTTTCTGTATCTTGGTAACACAACGATCTTTGAAAATAGGCTGAAGTAAAGATCTATGCACATATCTGTGTGCTTCGACTTTCTTCTTCCCAATGTTACGGCTTTTAATAGGACTGTGCAACGAATGTACTCTAGGTATTTTGCAATGATATTCCGCTGTATGTAGCATTATCTATGCAGAATTCTACAGACGATTTGGTGCCTCTATTTTTGTAAAAAAAAAAATTACTTGTAGACCTTGGATGGATCTGCTCAACGGCCATGGATATGCTCGCATACATACCATGCCAAATGACTGTCAGGTTCAGTGTTAAAGGTGACTACACTTCGTAAGCCTTAAATGCTGCTATTAATCGGGTACATTTTGTGGTGTAGCTTTCTGCTCGTGAGAAGATACCTTTGAGTCCATGGACAGGACACGCAAACTCTTTCACGTCAGCTAAATGAGGTAGTTGAATTTAAAAATACGATTACAGAAATTCTTCTTGTTGATCATTCCGTCAGATATGAAATGTGTAAAAAACCTAATACAGTTGGTGAACTATTCTGCTACAGAGGGAATGGTTAGCAGAACTTTACTCAACAAAGAGAAAACGTAAAGAAGATCGAGAAATTCAAATCCTCCATTAAGCTCATTAAAATTTGTACGATATGGCACTTTGTAGTACAAACTGAAGCGTGCGAGACACAAAGACTTTAAGGCTCAATAGATTAGTGTGATAGATACGTTGCGTTCTCAATATAGACACTTGAGGAAGTGAGTGAAAGTTGCAAAGACGCCCCGACATTTTTTATACATGCAAGTTGAACTTTCAGGCTAAGTGAAAGGTAATAGCAGTATCTCTTACATTCTCTGGGCACCGGGACGAGCAACTAAAGCTCAACTGAAAAGCTGCTTGGAATAGTCGCAACTGAACAAGGTGCTGTGCAGTAAGGATTGATTGTCCTTATGTCGTATAAAACCAAGGTGAATAAGTTGAAACCAACTGGAATCGACGTGTAGTAGAGCTTTCATTCTTACGCCCTCTTGGATAAAAATGTACATGGAGTCTTTGCATGTATGGAATATACAACCATTGTTCTTTATTAAGAGTGTGAAACTTTACTTCCTTGTAAGAGAGTCGAAAACTAAACGGCAGTTACAGAATTTTAAGTGTCCTTGCAGATGGCTGAATCCTCGGAGTCAATCATCTCCTCTTGAACATCTTAACATATAAACAATTAAACAATAAACAATTGTTATTAAAGTACAATTGAATGATACTATAATACGCGTATATCATATCTAAATGAACTGGTTTTTGGTGGATAACTTAATCATCTCCTGTTACGGTTTTGTTTTCTCTTCGGGTACCAAAACAGCTCGTTTTAAAAGATTCCAAAATAACTAAAAAGTAGAATACACTACTTTCATGTTTTAAAACTTTTCCTTACACCTTATTCTAAAGTTTCATCAAGTTCGTTTTCATGTCCATTTTCTTAGGTCTATAAGGCGGGGACGAAATCACAAAATAATAATCATAACTGATTGGATCAACAATTAATCCGTTGACAGTGACTTTGGTTTATTACAGCAGTTGTTCGTTATCATCTATATCAGATCTTTCGATCTGCCATTTCTACTTGAATTCTCTCGGCAGAATGCAGAAGACCTTGAATACTTCATATCGGCATTTTTACACAAACATGTGGTTCGATCACAATCCTATCTTGCAGTCATTTTTTATCTACAGGTAAGTTAGATTATCCGGCTGGAGCTGATGGTAGGTGTGTGGGTCAACACCAACCTCTTTCGATTGGGTTTAGGCATAGACCATTTCGCTCCTGATGTTGGAGGTACTTCCGAATTGAATGCTGCACAGCTGCTGTGTTAGTAACGAAAAAAGTGGTCATATTGCAGCTTTGTAACTACTTCCTTGATATAATTAATATGGCTTATAAATTTGCTCCAAGTCCAGGTGGGAAATGGTCTAAGCAGGAACCCAATCGATTGAGGTTGGTGTGTGAAAGATTAAATGCGAAAACCAGTATTGACTCAGCTTCCATCGGCTCCAGCCGGATAGGCTTACTTACCTGTAGATAAAAAGATTGGATAGGATTGTGAACGAGACACATGTAAGTGTAAAAGAGGCGATATGAAGTATTCAAGGTATTCTGCATTCTGCCAAGGGAGTTCATTTACAAATGGCAGATCAGAAGACAATCTGATTCTGATGATCACGAAAAGCAGCTTTAGAAAAACAATATGTCACTGACAACGGCTTAAATGGTGATCCAATCTATTATGATTATTACTTTGTAATACCGTCCCCGCCTTATAGACCTAACAAAATGGACATGAAGACGACCTTGATGAAATTTTAAATGAAAGTCCAGGTACAAGGTATAAAACATGGTGGTGGTTTATTGTTCTGTTTACATATTTTCGGAATCCTTTAAAAGAGCTGCTTTGTTACCCGAAGACAAAATGAAACCGGGCTTTACATACAGAGTTGTGTGGGATTCACTAGGTTCCGGTATATCATTAATATTATTTTCAGGCCTTAGAAACTTACTATGTATCCCATTAAATTCTAACCTCCGAAGCACCCTTACTTTGGGTCTGAGACCGATGATCTGATCGATGACGCAAATGAAAAATCGATTTTATATGTTTTGGAGATCTACCAGCAGACGGTTAGCTGGAAAACATTTAAGGTATTGTCAGTCCTGTGTTCGCTACCAACTTAATAACACTGGTCATCCCATAGCAACCAAACTGTGGGCTAATCAAATAATCTTTTCATATAAGATCACTGTACATTTTGATTAGTAACGAAGTGCCACAACTTTATACAGCAGAAAAAGTCATTGATTTAAGATGTCCCTCTATGAAAATTCTTCATATTAAAGTTTTTGATGAAAAAGTAATTTTATATAACCGTAGTATTCTCTTGATAAGAATATCGCATCACATTTCTTCATTCTGATATCCACGTTCCCTCTAATGCAGTACACTCATGTTCTTGGTGTGTCAATGCTGTCTTGGAAGATTTAATCAAATCTTCAATCGTATTTCGCATCTCGATTTCCTATTTTCAAACATCCTTTGGATAGCTATTCATCTTTCGAAGCTTCGCTACAAAAATTGTATAATGGTGAGATAAACACCTCTCCTTTTGATATAAGCAGTGTAGCCCTTTTGTATTTTTTCAAAATTTCAACATCAATTACTAATACTATATATTCTGCTCTTCTGAATACACTAAATAACTGCAAGAAAAGTACCCCTTTGTAGCAGATTAGTTCACCAATTGTATTAGCTTTTTTACACCTTTCATATATGAGACGGAATGATTAACAAGAAGAATTTCTGTAATCTTTTCTATTAAATTCAACACTACCTCATTTAGCTGAGTTGAATAGAGCTTGCGTGTCCTGTCCAACGACTCAAAGCTATATTTCAAGAGCAGAAAACTACACCACAAAATGTACCCGCTTAATCAGCAGCAGTCTAGGCTTACGAAGTGTAGTCGTCTGTAACACTGAACCATACTTTCATCTTGCCTGGTATGAATGCGACCATATCCATCTCCGTTACCAGAGCCATCCTAGATCACCATGTAAATTCTTACACAAAAATAGAACATTCAAATTGTCTGTAGAATTCTGCATAGATGATCACTGCATATAGTAGATTTACATGGCAAACTGCCTACAATACATTTTTTGCCAGTCCAGCTAAGAGCCGTTAACTTTGGTAAGAAGATAGTCGAAGCTCACTATCTGCATAGATCGTTACTTCAGCCTTTTTTCAGAGAACATTGTATTACCAAATTGGAGAAACAATCAAATATTCTATTAAGAGGAAATGTATTGATAAGTGCTGTACTCTTATCAAAACGTATGCAATCAGTCAGCATGCACTACAATCAACCAGACATACAAGCGTAGTGAGATTAGGATATTTCAATTGTAACTTACACGCTGTAATTGACTAAAATCTGTTGAAAATTTACTATGATATTTCAAAAGATTTTAAGGTTTATCTACAAGAATGTCGACTGAGGCTTTCTGCAGAAATGATAGTATTACTAATTGTAGATATCAGGATGCATTTAGATAAAAAGATAATCAGAGTACGTGTCGAGATCCGCCATGATCCTTGCATTAGAACGAGTGGAAAGATTTGCATGCAGTACAACAAAGTAAGCTTGAGTGTTGAAATTGAGAAAGTGCAGCAACTCAAATTTTCTTATTACTTGCAAAATCGAAATATTCCAGTTTAAACCCTTTAACGAGTTGAACAAGAAATCTTTAGCTGAGAAAGAATGAATATCAAGGTGAGCATAAAGTATAGTAAAGAGAAAACGCGTTTAATGTTCGATAACTTGATGAGTAACATGCGATAGGTTAAGGATCCCCGAGCTTGTGAATCATTTTGTAATATGCATCCAGTACGTCAGAAATCATCTTAAAATGGGAACAATAGCAGAGATATCACTTGACTTCATTGTAATAGTTTTCTACAATGTCTGAAAAGAAATATTAATAAAAGATTATATCAATCTCTAAGTGATGCGGTGATTAAAGAAATAATTTTGACGATTCAAGGGGATGTTCGATTTTTAATTAGTTGTTCAGGGTGCAACAAAAGCGCCAATAATTCGAGGGTTTCTTATGGAGGTTACCGCCACGTATTATGCCGAGCTATGTCCTCCTTACAAGTCAGCAGTGGACATCGGCATATATTAGTTAATTCTTAATGGCTTAAAGCTAGTAAAGGAAGTCGACAATGAATCCTATGCCCTAAAATCTTGTGTTGTGTACCTAGGTCTTAAGACGATGCAATAGTGCTTTTAGAGCTATTTACCTCACATTATACAATGGTGTACTATTTAAAAAACCGTGGATTAACTTCTCCCTTAAGAAGACCGGGGTATCACACACGTATAGCTTTGGGAACTAACAGCGGTTTGTTTTAGGTGGGCCCTTGCAATTGAAAAATGTTGGGATACAAAATGTAAAAAACATGTATTAATTTATCAATGATAATCAAGCAATCCGTTTATATATAACTAGAATATTGTTTGAGTGTGCTACCTGCTGAAGAAACCTTCATAGCACCCATAACGGTCTCACCTGGTTCTACTAATCAAAGCACACAATGAGATTACTAATCGAAGCATACAATGAGATTACTAATCAAAGTATACAATGAGATAACTAATCAAAGCCTACATTGAGATTATATGAAAAGATGATTTGATTAGCCCACAGTTTGGTTGCTTTCTGATGACCAGTGTTTTTAATTTGGTAGCGAACACCGAACTAACGTTAATATTTTCCACTTAACCGTCTAAGGGAATATCTCAAAAGAACCTAAAATCGATTCTATATTTGTCTCATCGATCAGATCTCCGGTCTCAGACCCAAAGTAATGCTGCCTCGGAACTTAGAATATTCCCTATGTATTCTTTATGGGAATTTCGAGACATATAACAGGCCATAGCCACAGTAATTGTGAAGCCCCAAAGAAACTATTCGAGTTTTTATGAAAGCAATAACGATGCACTAACAATTGCACTAGGTTGAATCATCGGTGCTTTCTGGCTGGGCTAGCGTGAAGTTGGCCCCCCAAATTTTTATTGGATCTAGGGTCTAAACTATTAAGGCACTAACGTTGGGAGTTGGTGTTCTATGGAGCACATAAGAAGCAGTAACGATTACACTAGAAGAGATCATTAGTGATTCAATGGGGGGGGGGAGGCAGGATATCGGACGTTAAAAAAGGAATTAGATTGAACAAGGGACTAGAAACATCATTTGAAAGCACATTAGTTCAGCCATTATACTGGAAACGTCTCAAATCGTACCAGAGTTGCTGAAGAAATTCTACAACTGTCCAAAGTTGTACCGCTCATAGGAGTTTTTCACTTCAGTAATTTCTAGGCATGATTGGATACATTATGTCAGGAATTGGTATAGAGGAACTTTCGGGTATCCTGTACACTATGACAACATTAGTGAAAATTCTGAATGTCCATGCCTACTCAACATCATTGAAAACTCACTACGCCTTAGTGAGCAACAAGGACTACAATTAAATGCATATTTGATAGCCTCGAGTGTTAACACACAGGAGACTTTCTTTAAACAATATATCCTAAGAACACAACTCCTTGGAGTAAACAGTTAGTATCAAGCTAACGAACAAGAACAAGCTGTTGCGTTATGGGTACTAAGTAGATTTTTCAGTAGGAAGCAATCTCAAATAGTATTGTAGTTGCATATAAAAGCAAAGTATAGCAATTGCTTTAATATCATTGATAAATAAATAAGTATGTTTATTACATTTGGAATCAACACATAATTCAGTCCCAAGCGCCCACCTAAAAGAAACCGCTGTACGTTCCCAAATCTATATGACATTGATATCCTCGTCTCATCAAAGGGAGAAGTAAGTCCAAGGCTTTTTAAGTGTTTCGCAATTGTATAATGTGAGTTAAGTACCTTTAAGAGCACGACTGCTTCGTTTTTAAGACCTAGGTGTACAACACAAGATACTGCGGCTTCCGATTCATTGTTGAATTTCCTTACTAGCTTTTCGCCAATAGGATTTATTGAATACATGGCGACGTACAATGCTTTCTAAATTTCAAAATATTTTTAGAAACACATAAGCCGTCAAAAGCTTTTTAGTTTTACCGAACACCTCGAAAGTGAAACCTCGAATTATTGGCACACCTGTTGCACCCTAAACTGCTATTTAAAAAAAAACACCCCTCGATCT
The DNA here is from genome assembly GCF_964235325.1 of Thermobia domestica. Taxonomy (NCBI): domain Eukaryota; kingdom Metazoa; phylum Arthropoda; class Insecta; order Zygentoma; family Lepismatidae; genus Thermobia; species Thermobia domestica. Next base: position 226,995,550 of record NC_137462.1, read on the forward strand.
TCAAAATTATTTCTTTAATCACCGCATCAATTAGTGGTCGATTTAATCTCTTATTATTATGTTTTTTTCATACATTGTGATATACTATTAGAATGAAGTCAAATGACATCTCTGCTAATGTTATCAATTTAAGGCGATTTCTGACGTAGTGGATGCATATTACAAAAAGCTTCACAAGCTCGGGGTTGCTTGTTCTATCGCGAGTGTCCCATCAACTTGTCCATCATTTTAACGCGCTTTCTCTTCACTATAACTTATGAGCTCACCGTGATATACAGTCGTTCTCAGTTAAAGACTTCCCGTTCAGCACGTCACAGGTTTTAAACACGAATATTTTCAATTTGCAAGTCCTAAGGACACTATATGCTGTCGTATTTTACTAACTTCAACTCACACTCTCTTGTCGGTTGTAGTGCATGCAAACTGATATATTCGATTAGTAATACCATTATTTCTACGGAAAGCCACAGTCGGTAGCCTTGTAGATATGCCATATGAAAGTAATTTCTCAACAGATATTAGTCTATTCCAGAGTGTAAGTTGCAATTGAAAAATCCTATTCTGACTACTCTACTTTTCAAATATTAAAATAACTGGTTAGTCGTAGTGCATGCTAACTGCTTGCATTCGTTTTGAAATAGATCAACACATATCTCGACATAATCTCTTAGTAAAATATCTGAATGTTTCTGTAACTTGGTAATACAATGTTCTCTGAAAACAGTCTGTACTATAGATCTAAGCCCATATTTGTGTGTTTCGACTTTCTTCTGCCCAATAATAACGGCTCTTAGCTAGTCTGTGCAAAGAATGTACTCTAAGCAGTTTGCCATGCTATTCCGCTATATGCAGCGATCATGTATGCAGAATTCTACAGACAATTTGATGCTTCTATTTTTGTAAAGGAATATACTTGGTTTTCTAAAGATGATTCTGGTCAACGTCCATAGATATTCTCGCATACAAACCAGGACAATTTACAGTTTGCTTCAGTGTTAGAGACGAGTACACTTCATAAGCCTCAACTGCTGGCGATTAATCGGGTACATTTAGTGGAGTAGCTTTCTGCTTGTGAGAAGATACCTTTGAGTCGAGGGACAGGACACGCAATCTCTATTTAAGTCAGCCAGATAATTAGTGTTAATTTAATAATAAAGATTACAGAAATACTTCTTGTTGATCATTCCGTCTCAGATATTAAAGGTGTCAAAAAGCTAATTCAGTTGGTTCACTAATCTGCTACAAAGGGGAACTAAGCAAAACTTTACTCAGCTTGAGAAAATGTGTAGAAGATCGAGAAATTCAAATTCTCCAATAAGCTTATGAAGATTGTGCGATATTCCCTCTGTAGTGCAAAATAAACCGTGCGAGTCAGAAAGACTTTAAGGTTCTATAGCCTGAAGATTAGTGTGATAGATACGTAGCGTTATAAATATATCATCTTGATGAAGTGGGTTATGGTTGCAACAAACGCCTTGAAATTTTTTATGCACTCAACTTAACTTCCAGGCTAATCGAATATTAATAGAAGTATCTATTACTTTCTTTGGGCACCGACACTAGTAAGTACTCCAACAGTATTACTAAGGGAGAAAATTTAGGGCTTCTGTTCCAAGAAGTGGGAAGTGAGCCAAAAAAGATTTATATATTTTAGGTGCACTTAACTGAAAATCCTCTGAAATTAAGAGAGTTACTGAAATTAGGAGATTCGAAAACTAAACGGTAGTTACACAATGTTTAGTGTCCTTGCAGATGGGAGAATTCATGGAGTCAGTCAACTTCTGTTGAAGATCTTAACATATAAACAATCAAACAATAAAAAATTTTATATACGTAGAATTAAATGATACTGTAGTACACGAATGTGATATCTAAATGAATTGGTTTTTGATCGTTAACTTAAATAAGTCTTCGGGTAAAAAAGCAGCTCGTGTTAAAGGATTCCAAAATATGTAAACAGAACAATAAACCACCTTCATGTTTTATAGCTTGTCCACACACCATTTAAAGTTTCATCAATATCGTCTTCATGTTAATTTTGTTAGGTTTATAAGGCTGGGACGGTATTACAAAATAATAATCATAAGAGATTGGATCACCATTTAAGCCGTTGTCAATGACATATTGGTTTCTTACAGCTGATGTTCGTCATCATCAAAATCAGATTGTCTTCCGAGCTGCCATTTGAATATAAACTCTCTTGGCAGAATGCAAACTACCTTGAATACTTCATATCGGCTCTTTTACACTTACATGTGTCTCGTTCACAATCCTACCTTGCAATCATTTTTATCCACAGATAAGTAAGCTTATCCGGCTGAAGCCAATGGTAGCTGTGCGGATGCTGGATTTCGCATATCCTCTTTCACACACCAACCTCCATCGACTGGGTTCATGCTTAGACCATTTCCCACCTGGACTTGGAGCTACTTCGGAATTGAATGGTGCACACCTGCCGTGTTAGTAGGGGAAGAAGTGTCCATATTGAAGCTTTGTAACTACTTCCTTGTTATACCTGATACGCTTATACTACGAAAGATATGATTCCTTCTCCATACAGGGAACTATGAAATGTGTAATATTGAAAATTTTTTTAGGATTGAGATTTGACTACTAACTCCCTTGAAAACTTTAACATGCATAATTCATTTTCTTTTTGAAGGATATATAAGGCTTTCAATTATTCTCTCCTGAGTATAGCTGATGTCGTGTCAAAGCCTGTTGTAACATAAAAAAATGAAAGCAGTCTCTTAGTGACGCTAAAGTTTCTCGTAGCATTTCCTTTCGGTTTTGCTTGTATGTGGCATTAAAAGAATCAGCAACTGCTCATGAAGTCTTCTAACAAGATTCTTAGAAGATCAGAATCACACCCATCAACAGCTACAGATTCCCCGTTTCTAGTTTTTCTATTACTGTTGTCCATATACAGCTCCTTCGAAACCTCTTTGCATCATTGAAACAGCCTAGTATTTATATCCAAGATTCTCAAGGACCGTGATTGAAAGGCATAATAATTTCCATCGTTCAGATAATCCAGGAAAGCTATTACTGTCTTTCCGCACTTTTCGTGTCTAATTGTAATTTATGCCCATAAAATATTAGGTAAAAATAATGCTTAACATAATTTATATACGTACTTAACGCAGATTTGACTGGCCATTTTTAGTCCACACCTTTGCGTGTAGAAGGACTCATCCTTCTACGTGTGGGTTTTAAAACACATGACATGAGAGACTCTGCAATATTCACCGCAGTGGAATTGACATTCTTTCTCATTGAGACTTTATCACACAAGGAAGGAGGCATTATCTCAACCTGTAGCACTGATGATAAGCTGATGTCCACAAAAGTACTGTAGAACTTTTTTTTTTCGTAACAATATTTGGGAATGAAGGATTAATCTTGCTAACGTTGTGTCTCATATAGAGTTAATCTTCCAGAAAAATTGTGGCTATCTTTAAGCACTGTTCAATTATCATTTCACTTGGAACTTTGCTAAAAAACGCCTCTTTTTCTGCTATATGTCAATGTTCATTGTGTTGTTAATTTCTTGTAATCTTCTCATACCTTTATACAGCAGCCAAAATTAACGGTTTGAAAATGTCACCGTCTTAATTTTGAGATTTCCTAATATGGTTTCTGTCATACAGTTTGTTGCATATAGATTTCCTCATCGTGACGTCGCTGAATAAGATCGGAGATCCTAGATTTTTCAACTCCTTCGACGGTTGTAAGTATCTTCATAGCCCCATGAAGAGGTTCATAACCCCGAGCAAAGTCTAGAAGTGAGTTCTCATGATATTGAGTTCGCTTGGCCATTCAGCATTTTCACTAAATTTGTCATAGTGCACAAGATGCCCCAAAGTTGTCGAGCATATCCTGACTTAATGTATCCAATCGTGCATTAATATTACTTAACTGCAAACCTCCTCAAAGCGTTACAACTATGGACCGTTCAGAAATGTCTTCAGCTGTGGTACGATTTTCCAGTATAATGGCTGATCTAATGTCATAACGCATGTGCTTTTTTCTATTTTCTTTCAATTTTTTACTGTATGCGGAAGACTAGAATATTTGGTATTAGTACTTGATTTTGAAATATTGAAGAATCTCAGAGAAACCACACAGCTTATACCAAACATATCTAAGCACATATATGTGTTTTCGACTTTTTTCTTGCTAATCTTAACGGCTCTTAGCTGGACTGTGCAGGGAATGTACTCTAGGCAGTTTGCCATGATATTCCGCTCTATGCAGTGTTCATCTATGCAGAATTCTACAGACGATTTGGTGCTTATATTTTCGTAAATGAATTTACTTGGTGATCTAGGATAGCTCTGGTCAACGGCCATGGTTATGCTTGCATACATACCAAGCCAAAAGACAGTCAGGTTCAGTGTTAGATATGAGTACACTTCGCAAGACTCAACTGCTGGCGATTAATCTGCTACATTTAGTGGAGTAGCTATCTGCTCTTTAAAAGATGCCTTTCAGTATGTGGAAAGACACACAAACTCTATTCACGTCAGCGAGATAAGGTAGTGTTTAATTTCAAGCTTTGTAACTACTCCTGATATGGCTTATACCAGGAAGGATATGTATCCTTCTCTACACAGGCAAATAAGAAATTTCTAATATTGACCATTGATTCAAGATTGAGATTTGCTTGGTTGAAGAATAGCTGAGGTCGTGTCACAGCCTGTTGCATCATCAAAAAAGTAAAGCACTCTTTTAATGACGAGAAAGTTATTTAAATTTTTGATTTCGTATCATTTCAATTCGGTTCTGTTTGTATGTGGCCAAAAAAAAATCAACTACTGCTCGTGAAGTCTTCTACCGAATTTCTTAAGAGATATGAATCTCACCCACGCACTGTCCACAGTTTGGTTGCTTTGTGATGACCAGTGTTACTAAATTGGTAGCGAACACTGAACTGACAATTATCGTAAATATTATCTACCTATCCGTGTAATAGAAGATCTCAAAAGAACATAAATCGTTTCTTTATTTGTCTCATCGATCAGATCACCGGTCTCAGACCCAAAGTGAGGTTACTTCGGAGGTTAGAATATAAAAAGATTCATAGCAAGTTTTTTCATTAAGCAATCGTGAAAATATTTTTAATGATAAACCGGAACCTAGTGAATTCTACACAACTGTGTATGTAAGCCCAAGTGAGCAGCAAGAACGCTAATTAAATGCATATTTGATTGCCTCGAGTGTCTACACAAGAATTTCTAAAAATAATATATCCGTAAGAACACAACTCCTTGTATTAAACAGTTTCAATCAGGCTAACGATCAAGAACAAGGTGAGAGCGTTATGACTGCTAAGTAGATTTCTTTAAAAGAAAGCACACTCAAATATTATTGTATTTGATTTAAACAGGAAGTATAGCAGTTGCTTGATTATCATTGATAAATTTATTCTAAGGTTTTTTACATTTGGTATCACAATATTTTGTCAATCCCAGGGGCCCACCTTAAACAAACCACATTACATTCCCATAACTATATGACTATGATACCCTCGTCTTATTAAAGGGAGAAGTAATTCCACGGTTTTTTTAAAAGGTACACATTTGTATAATGAGTTAAGTAGCTTTAAAAGCACTACTGCTTCGTTTTTATAACCTACGTACAGAGCAGAAGATTCTGCGGCCTCCGATTCATTATTGAATTTCTTTACTAGCTCTAAGCTATTACGAATTAAGGAATACATGCTGATGTCCACTGCTGATTTCTAAATTTCACAGCATTCTAATAATGATATCTGCCGGCATTAAACGTTTAGTCATACCGGGCACCTCGAAATAGGACTCTCGAATATTGGCACGCCTGTTGCACCCTAAACCCCTAATTAAAAATCGTAGTTTCCCGTCCATCCTCTAAATTATTTCTTTAATCAACTCATCAGAGATCGATTTAACTCTTATTAATATCTGTTTCAGATATTGTAGAATACTTTGACAAAGAAGTCAAATGACATCTCTCTGGTAATGTTCTCATTTTAAGGCGATTTCTGAAGCTTTAGATGCATAACACAAAAGCCTTCACAAGCTTGGGGTTGCCTGCCCTATCACAAGTTTACCATCAATTGACTATCATTTTAACGCTCTTTCTCCCTACTATACCTTATCAGCTCACCGTGATATTCATTGTTTCTCAGCTAGACCTCTTTTCCGCACGTCACGGGGTTTAAACTTGAATATTTCGAATTTTCAAGTCCTACGAACAATATTAGCTGCTATACTTTCCGCATTTTAACCCGCAAACTCATTTCGGTTGTACTGCATGCAAAGTTATTTCACACGCTCTAATGCAAGTTTCATGGCGGATCGCGACACGTAGTGTTTTATCTTTTTATCTAAATGCATCCTGATTTCTACAATTAGTAATACCATTATCTCTGAAGAAACCCACAGTCGGCAACCTTGTAGATAAATGATAGTTCTTCACATTTACGAAGGTCATAATTAACTTGATTTTAGTCTATTACAGCATGTGACTTGCAATTAAAAAATCCTAATCTCACTACGCTTCATATCAAATATTACTATGAATGGTTAGTTGTAGTGCATGTAGTCTGGTTTTTTTTAGTCTTTCATCATTTTTTCTATCTAAATAAAATATATATCCGTAAGATATAAGTTGAAATTATCGCTTAACATAATTTATATACGTCATGTACTTAACGCAGATTTTACTTGCTATTGTTCGTCTACACCATTGCGTGTACATGAACTCTTAGTTCTACGTGTGGGTTTTAAATCTCAGTACAGCAAAGACCTCGCTATATTCAGCGCAGTCGAATTGACATTCTTGTGCAATGAAATATTATCACACAAGGAAAATGGCATTAGCTCAACGTGCCACTGTCTTGACAAAGTGTCTCCTTAAAATTACTTTAGAACTTCTGTTATCGTAACAGTATTTTGGAATGATTTATTAATCTTGCTAACGTTTGTCTGACGTTGAGTTAATCCTCTAGAATATTTCGTGGCCGAATTGTGAAGGTTACTTAAGTTGTTAATTTCTTTTATCTTCTGATACCTATTTGCCTCCAGGGCTTCCATCTGTTGAGTATAGAGATGTGCAAATTTTTCATAGAAAAGATGACCAGCTGCGTGAGAGAACGGAAGCATTAATTTAATAGCCTTCAAAAAAAGTTTCTAGTTCCCTGTTCAATCTAGTCCCTTTAGATGAATTGCAATACGATATATACCTTCTTTATATACTGCGGCCAAAGTTTACCGTTCGGATAAGGTCACCATCTTAATTTTGAGGTTTCCTAATTTGGTTTTTGTCATGCAATTACATTTTCTTGTAAATGTTGCATATTGATTTCCTCTTCCAGACAATGTTCAATAAGATCCAAGATACTAGATTTAGTCATCTCCTTCGACGGTTGTAAATGTTTTCATAAACACATGTAAGGGTCGCGAGCAAAGTCTAAAAGTTAGTTCTCAATGATGGTGAGAAGGCATGGACATGGAATTTTTTCACTAATGTTGAAATAGTGTACAGGATACCCGAAAGTTCTTCTATACCATTTCCTGACATAATGTATCCAATCAAGCCTAGAAATTACTTGAGTGGACACATCCTAAGGGTACAACTTTTGACAGTTCAGAAATTTCTTGAGCTTCAGGTACGATTTGAGACCTTTCCAGTATAATGGCTGATCCAATGTGATTACACAAGTGCTTTGTTTACTTTACTTCCACTTATTCACTCTATGCGGAAGAGTAGAAGATATAGTATTAATACTTGATGTTAAAAAATTGAAGAAATAAAGGGGCAATACACTACTTATGTGAAAAGAAACGTGTGTATCTCAGCATTAAACAATCGTTGTGGCGAACCTCTCAGAAGGTGAATAGCTATCCAAAGTTGTTTGAGAATAGGAAATCAGGACGCGAGATGCGAGTGAAGATGAGGACAGCATTGACACACCAAGAAAATGAGTGTATAGCATTAGAGGGAAGTTGGATGTCAGAATGAAAAAAACGAGATACGATATTGTTATCAAGACAAAGCTACCGTGAAATAAGATTACATTTTCATTCAAGGACTTCGATATGAACAATTTTCAAGGAGACATGTGATATAATTGACTTTTTCTGCTCTATGAAATTTGTAGCACTTAGTTACTAATCAGAGCATACAGTGAGCTTATATGGAATGATTATATGAATAGCCCACTGTTTCGTTGCTTTGTGATGTCGAGTGTTACTAATTTGATAGTGAACACTGGACAGACCTTTAATATTTTCCACCTAACCGTCTAAGAAAAGATCTCAAAATAACCTAAAAACGATTCTTTATTTGTTTCATCGATCAGATCACCGATCTCAGACCCAAAATAAGGCTGCTTCGGAGGTTAGAATATAATGGGTTACATAGCAAGTTTATTCATTATTTAATCGGGAAAATATTAATAATGATAGGCCGGAACCTAGTGAATCCTACAAAACTCTATGCAAGTTCTAGTGAGTAACAATGACGCTAATTAAATGCATATTTGATAGTCTCCTGTGTTAACACACTGGAAACTTTGTTTAATATATCCGTAAGAACACAACTCCTTGGATTAAGCAGTTTCTATCAGGCTTACGATCAAGAACAAGGTAAGAGCGTTATGGTGTTAAGTAGATTTCTTCAGCAGGAAGCACTCTCAAATAGTTTGCACTGGTTATAAACGGGAAGTATAGCGATCGCTTGATTATCATTGATAAATAAATACCTTTTTTTTTTTTTACGTTTTTCAATCCCAAGGTCCGATCTAAAATGCACTATTGCATCGTCTTAAGACCTAGGTACACAACCCAAGATCTTACGGTTTCGGATTCATTGTCGACTTCCTTTATTAGCATCAAGCCATTAGGAATTAAGGAATAGATGCCGATGTCCACTGCTGACTTCTAAATTTCACAGCGTTGTAAGAAGGTCATAACCCGGCATAATGCGTTTAGCCTTACCGGTAACCCTCAAATTGTTGGCGCGCTTGGTGCACTCTAAACCACAAATTAAAAATCGAACATCCCCTAGCATCCTCAAAATTATTTCTTTAATCACTACATCACTTAGAGATCGATATAATCTCTTATTAATATCTCTTTTCATGCACTGTAGAATACTATTACAATGTAGTCAAGTAACATCTCTGCTATCGTTCTCGTTTTAAGACGATTTCTGACGTAGTGCATGCATATTACAAAAAGCTTCACATGCTCGGGGATGCTTATTCTATCACAAATACCGATAAACTTGTCCATCATTTAACGCGCGTTCTCTTTACTATACCTTATGCTCACTGTGATATTCATTCTTTTTCAGCTAAAGATTTCTTGTTCCCACGTCACAGGGCTTAATCTCGAATACTTCGAATTTGCAAGTCCTAACCACAATATCTGCTGTCGTACTTTTCCCTACTTAACGCACGCTCTCTCGTCGGTTAAACTGCATGCAAAGTGATTCCACTCGTTCTAATGCAAGAATCATGGCGGATCTAGCCATCTACTTTTATTGTCTTTTTATCTAAAGGCATCCTGTTATCTGCAATTAGTAATATGATTATTTCTGCAGAAAGCCACATTTGGCAGCCTTAAATATTTTGGAATATGAAAGTAATTTTTCAACAGATTTTGGTCAATTACAGCTTGTAAGTTGCAGTTGAAAATTCCTAATCTCATTACGCTTCTATGTCTGGTTAATTTTAGTGCATTCTAACTGATTACATTCTTTTTGATAACAGAAAACACGTATCTCGACATCTCCTCTTAATAGAATATTTGAATGTTTGTGTAACTTGGTAATACAATGTTCTCTAAAAAAAAGGTTCAAGAAACGATCTATGCACACATCACTGTGCTTCGACTTTCTTCTTACCAATGTTACGGCTCTTAGCTGGACTGTGCAACGAATGTACTGTAGGCAGTTTGCCGTGATATTCCGCTATATGCAGCGATCATCCATGCAGAAATCTACAGACGATTTCATGCTTCTATTTTTGTGAAAGAATTTACTTGGTGATCTAGGATGGCTCTGGTCAACGGAGACGGATATGCTCGCATACATACCAAGCCAAATGACAGTCTGGTTCAGTGTTAGAGATGAGTACACTTTGGAAGCCTCAACTGCTGGCGATTAATCGGGTACATTTTGTGGTGTAGCTTTCTGCTCTTGAAAAGATACGTGTGAGACGATGGACAGGACACGCAAACTCGATTAAAGTCAGCTAAATGAGGTAGTGTTGAATTTAATATATAAAATAACAGAAATTCTTCTTGTTAATCATTCCGTCCCATATATGAAAGGTGTCAAAAAGATAATATAATTGGTGAGCTAATCTGCTACAGACGGGAAGCTTAGCAAAACTTTAATCACCGCTGAGCAAACTTTTAGAAGATCGAGAAATTCAAATCCTGCAATAAACTTAATAAGAGTGCGCGACATGGCAGTCTGTAGTGCAAAATGAATCGTGCGAGTCAGTAAGACTTTAAGGTTCTATAGGCTGAAGATTAGTGTAATAGATACGTTGCGTTCTCAATATAGCAGCTTGATGAAGCGGGTCAAGGTTGCAAAAGACGACTCGAAATTTTTTTACATGCAAGTTAAACTTACAAGCTAAGCGAAAGTTAATAGCAGTATCTATTACTTTCTTCGGGTATCGAGACGAGCAAGTACACGAACACTACTACTATGGTAGAAAATTCAGGGCTTCTGCTGGAAGATGTGGAAAGTGAGCCTAGGAAGTTTTATATTTATGAGGTGTACTTAACTGAAAATCTCCCAATGTGACCTAAGTACCAAAACAAATTTTGTCAATCGATAATTTTGTTGATGTCTGTGTTCTACACCTGTTCTACAAGGCCTGTATAATTACTGTGTATCACGAATCTGTTCTTTAAACCGCTAGCTTCATAAATTCATCTGCCGGACTTGTCTCACAGGCCAAGAGAGGCGTGCCTGGGTCTACAATGTAATCTCGTACCTAATTACCTAAAAATATGCTATTAGAGTATCATGCCAATATGCTGCATGTGATTCCTTTACAAGCTTACGACCGTATGTGTAATACAAGTGTTGCGGAAAATTGTTAAGCTTCCTGGCCTTCTGAGTGAAAAGCAGCTTGGTTTAGTCGCAAAGGAAGAAGACGCTGAGCTGTACGTATTGATTGTCGTAATGTCGTATTAAACCTAATTCAATAAGTTGAATGAAACAGGGATCGACGTGTTATAGAGCTTTCATTCTTACGCCCCTTCTGGGATAAAAATGAACATGGAGTCTTTGCATGTACCGCATATCGAAGCATCGTTCTTTATCAAGAGAGTTAAACTTTGCTTCGTTTTAGGAGATTCTAAAACTAAACGGTAGCGAGGCGAAAGGTGTGTTTGGAAAATGAGAATGGCTTTTGTTGTTCGTTAGATACTGAAATACTTAAGAATAAAATGAATTAACTGTATTCTCTTAATTTGTCATACTTAAATTGAAATGTTGGTCAATTTAGAAGGTCCAAAGGAGTTTAAGCTGAAGTACATCCTTGCTGGTCTGTAGTTGTCTATATATTAAAAAATATATTTATACAGCGGAAATGTCGTAAATCGTCAGATATTTACAATAGAAAACTGGTTATTCAGTAAGAGAAGGGACTGTTTCAAAGGTGAAGCACACAATTTCTATTTGTTTGTTACTCTCATTTTTAAAATTAAACAAATAATAACGATATTGTCACAATTTGTAACATATTCATCTTTGAAAAACGGTTCTCCTCAGGAGAACGAAAGAAGTATTTTCACGCTGAAGAAAATTTTTGCTGATCGGTAGTTTCCGACATATTTTAGAATCCAATATTAGAATGGAATTGTCTTAAAGTATCAGATATACTTAATTAAAAAGCGAGTCCTTTGAATGGAGTGAAAGAGTGCTTCGAAGGTGATGCAGACTGTTGTTGGTCCCTCTGAATTATCATTATTCATAGGTGCAATTCGCCAGCCCCCACCCCCGCTTGGAGTTTCGAAAAAAAAACCTATGCCAATCGTTTGTGCTTCTTTTGTGCCGGAATGTACCGCAAAAATTTTCGTTTGTACCATTTCCGGTACGAAGTTATAATAGTTTTAAAGTGGGGGACTGGGGAAACGGCAGCCCCCCCCCTTGGAATTTCGAAACGAAACCTATGCCAATCGTTTGTGCTACGTTTGTGCCGGAATGTACCGCAAACATTTTCGTTTGTAGCACTTCCGGTACGAAGTATTAAGAGTTTTAACCCTTAACGATTCACTATCTTTTTTGTCTGTTTCCGGCACTGCTTGCAAAATAATATATCCACAGACTACCTTCCGCGTAAAATTTTCCAGAGTTGTCACAAGGAGGCAATAGCTTCTCTGGATCGCGGAAAGCATGTACACAAATAACCACAAGGAACAATACCTAAAAATAATAGTCTTCAAACGCAATAGGCAAGATCAGAACATGTGTAGCCAAATGGTAACGAAAACTCGTTAAGGGTTAACGTGGGGAAGCTGGGGAAAGGGCTGCCGCCCCACCTAAGAAATTCGAAACAAAACCTATGGCAATCGTTTGTGCTACGTTTGTGCCGGATTGTACCGAAAAATTTTCGTTTAAACCAATTCCGGTACGAAGTTATAAGGGTTTTAAAGTGCGGTTGGCGGGAGAAACGGCAGCCTCCAAATTTGGAATTTCGAAACAAAACCTATGGCAATCGTTTGTGTTACGTTTGTGCCGCAATATACCACAAAAATCTTCGTTTGTACCACTTCCGGTACGAAGTTATAAAGGTTTTAATGTGGGGGGGGGGAGAGAAACGGCAGCCTCCAAACTTGGAATTTCGAAACAAAACCTATGGCATTCGTGTGTGCTACGTTTGTGCCGGAATGTACCGGAAAAATTATCGTTTGTACCACTTCCGGTACGAAGTTATAAGGGTTTTAAAGTGGAGGGCTGGAGAAACGGAAGCCTCCAACCTTGGAATTTCGAAACAAGAACTATGCCAATCGTTTGTGCTACGTCTGCGCCGTAGTGTACCGGAAAAATTTTCGTTTGTACCACTTCCGGTACGAAGTTATAATAGTTTTAAAGTGGGGGGCTGGGGAAACGGAAGCCCCCCAACCTTGGAATTTCGAAACGAAACCTATGCCAATCGTTTGAGCTACGTTTGTACCGGAATGTACTGCTAAAATTTTCGTTTGTACCACTTCCGGTACGAAGTTATAATAGTTTTAAAGTGGGGGGCTGGGTTAACGGCAGCCCCCCGTAAGAATTTCGAAACAAAACCTATGGCAATCGTTTGTGCTACGTTTGGGCCTGATTGTACCGCAAAAATTTTCGTTTGTACCACTTCCGGTACGAAGTTATAAGGGTTTTAAAGTGGGGGCTGGAGAAACGGCAGCCTCGAAACTTGGAATTTCGAAACAAAACCTATGCCAATCGTTTCTACTACGTCTGTGCCGGAATGTACCACAAAAATTTTCGTTTGTACCACTGCCGGTACGAAGTTATAAGGGTTTTAATGTGGGGGGGGGGGCGAGAGAAACGGCTGCCTCCAAGCTTCGAATTTCGAAACAAAACCTATGGCAATCGTTTGTGCTAAGTCTGTGCCGGAATGTACCGGAAAAATTTTTGTTTTTACCACTTCCGGTACGAAGTTATAAGGGTTTTAAAGTGGGGGGCTGGAGAAACGGAAGACTCCAACCTTTGAATTTCGAAACAAAAACTATGCCAATCGTTTGTGCTACGTTTGTGCCGGAATGTACCGGAAAAATTTTCGTTTGTACCACTTCCGGTACGAAGTTATAAGGGTTTTAAAGTGGGGGGGCTGGAGAAACGCCAGCCTCCAACCTTGGAATTTTGAAACAAAAACTATGCCAATCGTTTGTGCTATGTTTGTGCCGGAATGTTCCGGAAAAATTTTCGTTTGTACTACTTCTGGTACGAAGTTATTATAAGGGTTTTAAAGTGGGGAGCTGGGGAAACGGCAGCCCGCCACCTAGTAATTTCAAAACAAAACCAATTGCAATCGTTTGTACTACGTTTGTGTCGGAAGATTTTCGAATCGGATTATTCAAGATTTTCGGCGGTGGGGCGAACTTTAGAAATGTCAAATTTTATACAAATAGAGGTAGAAACATGGGATTGACAAAAATCGTTAGTGCATCGTTAGCGCACTTAAACACACTAAGCACTACTGTAAGTACTACCATATTTTGGGATTATTCAAGATTTTCGGGGGTGGGGGCAACTTCAGAAATATCAAGTTCTATACAAATAGAGGAAGAAACATGGGGTTGACGGTAATCGTTAGTGAATCGTTATTGCACTTAAAAGCACTAAGCAGTAACGTTAGTGTTACCACATTTTGAGATTTATTCAAAATTTGTGGTGGTGGCCAACTTCAGAATAATCAAATTCCATACAAAGTGTCAGTATTTTGAGGAATCAGTAATGAATGCACTAATTACTTTGTTAGTGCTTGAAGAGGGTGCAAATTCACGCTGACCACCAAAGGTATTTTACTTGTAGCACCTACACTAATTAAGCACTAACGTTAGGGGTTGGTGCACGAAGAAGCACTAACGATGCACTAAGGATTGTACTGGAAATGATCATTAGTGCTTTTTAATTTGGAAGAAATTGGACACAGTGAAAAACTCCCCTTAAATTTCTTATGTGAGTTTCCTGAGATGTAACTGGCCATAACTACACTAATAGTGAAGCACTAATGAAAACGGCTGTAATTTTTTCGTTATTGGTTGAAGTGGGGCGCCAAGTTTATGAAAGCTTCCAAAGGTTTTCTTACTTGTAGGACCTACATTAATGAAGAACTAACGTTAGGTGTTAACGCACTAAGAAGCACTAACGATTTCAGTAGAAGAGGTCATTAGTGCTTTTGATTTTGGCGGAAATTTGACTCAATGAAAAACTCCCCTTAAATTTCTTATGTAAGTTTCCTGAGATGTAACTGGCCATAACTACACTAATAGTGAAGCATTAATGAAAACGGCTGTAATTTTTTCGTTATTGGTTGAAGTGGGGCGCCAAGTTTATGAAAGCTTCCAAAGGTTTTTTTACTTGTAGGATCTACATTAATGAAGAACTAACGTTAGGTGTTAATGCACTAAGAAGCACTAAAGATTTCAGTAGAATAGGTCATTAGTGCTTTTGATTTTTGCGGAAATTTGACGCATATTATTGTGGCATATTATTGGCCATATCTACATCAATAGTTAAGCATTAACGGAACTATGAGTGTTTTGCAGAAGCGCTAACGATACATTAACGAATGGACTTATTTTTCGTTACTGCTTGAAGTGGGAACCAAGTTCACGCTGGCCCGCAAAGGTTTCTTACTTGTAGCACCTACACTAATGAAGCACGAAACTTAGGTGTTGGTGCACTAGGAAGCACTAATGTTACAAGGAAAGAAAACTTTCGAAATTATCGTGAACTTAGCCCCCACTACAAGCACTAACGAAAAAATTAGTTTTATACGTTAGTGCATTGGTAGTACTTCTAGAAGATACAAGTAGTTTCGTTAGTGTTTCACCATTAGTGTAGAAATGGCCAATTATAAGTCTCAAAACTCCCATAAGAAACACATGGGGAATTATTCATTGTATCAAATTCCCATCGCATTCAAAAGCACTAATTACCTCTGTTAGTGCAATTGTTAGTGCATCGTAATTGCTTCTTAGAGCACAAACACCTAACGTTAGTGCTTCATTAGTGTAGGTGTTACAAGTAAAAAAAAATATGGGGTAGTCAGCGTAAATTTCGCACCGACACTTTAAGCACTAACGGAAAAAAGTCCAATTCGTTAGTGCTTCTATAAAGCACTAACAGTTTCGTTAGTGCTTCACTATTAGTGTAGTTATGGCCAATTACATATCACGAGACACAAGAAATTTAGGCAAATTTTTCATTCAATCAAATTTCCGCCAAATTCAAAATCACTAATGATCTCTTCTAGAGCGATCGTTAGTGCATTGTTAGTGCTTCTTAGCGCATCTACACCTAAGGTTAGTGCTTCATTAGTAAATGTTCTATAATTAAAATACCTTTTGAGGCCAGAGTGAACTTAGCGCCCCCACTTCAAGCACTAAATAAAAACTTAGTGCCATTCGTTAGTGCATTGGTAGTGCTTCTGGAAAACACTAACAATTTAGTTAGAACTTCAATATTAGTTTAGTTATCTCCAATTACATGTAACGAAACACATAATAAATTTATGGGAAATTTTTCATTGCATCAAATTTCCGTCAAATTCAAGAGTACTAATGATCTATTCTAATGCAATCGTTGGTGCATCGTTAGTGCTTCTAGAAAACACTAACAGTTTCGTTTGTCCTTCAACATTAGTGTAGTTATGGACAAATACATGTCACTAAACTACTTAAAGACATTTATTGGGAATTTTTAATTGCATCAAATTTCCGCCATATTCAAAAGCACTAATGATATCTTCTAGTGCAATTGTTAGTGGTTGTTACTGCACCAACCCCTAACGTTAGTACTTCATAACTGTAGGTGCTACAGGTACAATATCTTTGGAGGGCACGGTGAACTTGCGTCAACTTCAAGCACTAACGTTAGGCACTAATTCTAGAAAGCACTAAATGTTTGTATGGAATTTGATATTTCTTAAGTTGGCCCCACCAAAACTCTTGAATAAATCCCAAAATATTGTAGCACTAACGTCAGTGTTTAGTATTTTAAGCGCACTAACGATGCACTAACGATTGCCGTTAACTCTATGTTCCTATCTCTATTTGTATAGAATTTGAAAATACTGAAGTTGACCATCCCACCGAAAATCTTTAATGAATTACAAAATATGGTAGCACCAACGATAGTGCTAAGTACGTTTACGTGCACTAACGATGCACTAACGTTTGCCATTAACCCTATGTTTCATCCCTATTTTATAAAATTTGATATTTCTGAAGTTGACCACTCCACCAAATTTTTTGAATAAATCTCAAAATATAGTAGCACTAACGTTAGTGCTTAGTGCGTTTAAGTGCACTAATGATGCACTAATGATTGCCGCTGGCACTATGTTTCTACCTTTATTTGTATAAAATTCGATATTACTGAAGTTGCCTCCCCCCCAAAAAAAATCTTAAATAAATCCCAAAATATGATAGCACTAACGTTAGTGCTTAGTACTTTTAAGTGCACTAACGATTGCCGTTAACTCAATGTTTCTATCTCTATATGTATAGAATTTGATGTTTCTGAAATTTGCCCCCACTTTAAAACTATTATAACTTTGTACCGGAAGTGGTACAAACGAAAATTTTTCCGGTACATTCCGGCACAAACATAGCACAAACGATTGACATAGGATTGGTTTTAAAATTCCAAGTAGGGAAGCTGCCGTTTCCCCAGTCCCCCCACTTTAAAACCCTTATAACTTCCTACTGGAAGTGGTACAAACGATAATTTTTGCGGTACATTCTGGCACAAACGTAGCACAATCGATTGGCATAGATTTGATTTGAAATTTTTAGGTGGGGGGCTGCCGTTTCCCCAGCCCCCATTTCAAAACCCTTATAACTTCGTACCGGAAGTGGTACAAACGAAAATTTTTGCGGTACATTCCGGCACAAACGTAGCAAAACCGATTGGCATGTGTTTTGTTTTGAAATTCCAAGGTGGGGGCTGCCGTTTCCCCAGCCCCCCACTTCAAAACCCTTATAACTTCGTATCGGAAGTGGTACAAACGAAAATTTTTGCGGTACATTCCGGCATAAACGTAGCACAAACGATTGCCATAGATTTAGTTTCGAAATTTTTAGGAGGGGGGCTGCCGTTTCCCCAGCCTCCCACTTCAAAACCCTTATAACTTCATACCGGAAGTGGTACAAACGAAAATTTTTGCGGTACATTCCGGCACAAACGTAGCACAAACGATTGCCATAGGTTTTGTTTTGAAATTCCAAGTTTGGAGGCTGCAGTTTCTCCAGCCCCTCCACTTTAAAACCCTTATAACTTCGTACCGGAAGTGGTACAAACGAAAATTTTTTCGGTACATTCCGGCACAAACGTAGCACAAACGATTGGCATAGGTTTCGTTTCGAAATTCCAAGGGGGGGGGCTGCCGTTGCCCCAACCCCCCACTTTAAAACTATTATAACTTCGTACCGGAAGTGGTACAAACGAAAAATTTTGTGGTACATTCCGGCACAAACCTAGCACAAACGATTGGCATAGGTTTTTTTTCGAAACTCCAAGTAGGGGGGGGGGGGCTGGCGAAATGCACCTATTAATCATAGTATGTATTCTGAAGTTAGAATGAAGTGATTTCTTTAATCATTTATGAAAATACTAGCTGACCAGATTGTGGAGTGACATGAGTGACGCCAGTCACATTCCTTTTGCAGTTCTTTCTCTGTACTTTCTGATGTCCGTGTTATCGCAATGTCCCGTGCAATTGACAGTGGACTAGAATTAACATAAATTATTTTCCATATATTATTCTGTCTGTATATGCATACAGGTGAGTTAACTGAGTGATTATTAGATTGAACTACGAACACTCTTCAGTAGCCACTGCATTTTGTGCCGCCACCGCGGTCGTTGCGTGGGGAACTAAATCTGACTGTGTTAAGGGGAACAAGCTATTTGTCGGCGAAGGACGTTTTTTTTATGATTAGCCCCAAACTAATGACGTCCCTTGTTCAAATACATTGTGCGTACCTGTTAGTTATATACGCGCCCTCCAACTAGTATTCTACCTTCGAGACAACTTGATTGGCTGAAGATTCATCTTAACTCTTCAGGATTGTTTGGCGCAGCAACTGGATATCTACGTGGGACTATCCAAGCAATTTTTCCTCCAGTGCTAATCTCCAATTCTGCAATCCAATTCTCGTTATTCAGACCGACGAGCGATTAGGATACAATTTGTAACTCTTTATTGGCGAGGTCCCACATCAAGTTATTCAGGGAAGTTAAGGTCACAGGGAAATACTTACTGGCAGCACCACCAAGAGGAGAAATCCGAACAGTAGCCCGAACTCAAGTTGGTTACAAACAAATGGCAGCCCGAACACAACTCGAAATGGTTATAAATTGTCAGATATTTACAATTAAAAATGAATAAAAGGCCTGAAATTGGAGCAGACTCTTGGTAATCATTTGTTTCTTATTTACCTAAAAATAAAATGAATTGCCGTAAAGAATAATGTAAAATAACAGTTTTGTCTTAATTTGTCAGACATTTAAAATTCCAATAAATAGGACCAAAACATTGAAACTACTTTGACTCTTCCTAATGGTTAATTGCTCAGATATTTATCAATAAAGTGAAAAAAAAAGCATTTGTCGCAAATTGCCAGGAATTTACGGTTGAAAATGACTGTATGGAGAAGGAAACATGTCCTTCATGGTATAAGCCTATCACGTACAACAAAGAAGTTGTTACAAAGCTTCAATATGTCAACCTTTTCCCTACTAGCACGGCAGGTATGCAGCATTCAATTCGGATGTACCTCCAATTCCAGGAGCGAAATGGTCTAAGCATTAACCCAATCGAATGAGGTTGGTGTGTGAAAGAGGATATGCGAATTCCTTGACCCACACAGCTACCATCGGCTCCAGCCGGATAAGCTTACCTGTAGATAAGAAGTGATTGCTAGATAGGATTGTGAACGAGCCACATGTAAGTGTAGAAGAGCCAATATAAAGTAATCAATTTTTTCTGCCTTCTACCAAGGGAGTTCATGTAAAATGTGATATAGATGATGACGAACAACAGCTGTATAGAGCCTATATGTCATTGACAACGGCTTAACACTTTCGATCCGTGCGAGTATTTAAATTATTAAATCCCTGAGTCCGGCACAAAATAAAGGTTGGTTTAAAAAATATATGCCTAAGTTTTTATTTGAAACTTTTGCCACTTTGGGACATGAAAGTAGAGATAGCGATCTATCATGTACTTGCTGGTTTTGTGTCCCACACAGCAACCGGCCTATTTGATAGATATTTTTCCACTTTATTAGACACTGAATTACCACTCAATGTCTCTTGGCCTGTGAGACAAGTCTGGCCAATGAATTATTAAAGTTAGCGGTGTAAATCACTGATTCGCGATACCAAGAAGTTATACAAGCCTGGTAGAACAGGTGTAGAACAGAGACAACAACAAAGTAATCAAATGATCGATATATTTTTTTTCCTTTTGTACTTAGGATACAATGGTAGATTTTCAGTTAAGACAACCTGAAAGATATAAAACTTCCTAGGCTCACTTTCCACATCTTCCAGCAGAAGCCCTGAATTTTCTACCATAGTAGTAGTGTTCGTGTACTTGCTCGTCTCGATGCCCAAAGAAAGTAATAGATACTGCTATAACTTTCACTTAGCTTGTAAGTTTAACTTGCGTGTATAAAAAATTTCGAGTCGTCTTTGGCAACCTTGACTCGCTTCATCAAGCTGCTATATTGAGAACGCAACGTATCTAATACACTAATCTTCAGCCTATAGAACCTTAAAACCTTACTGACTCGCACGGTTCATTTTGCACTACAGACTGCCATGTCGCGCACTCTTATTAAGCTTATTGCAGGATTTGAATTTCACGATCTTCTAAAAGTTTGCTCACCGGTGAGTAAAGCTCTGCTAAGCTTCCCCTCTGTAGCAGATTAGTTTACCAATTATATTAGCTTTTTGACACCTTTCATATATGAGACGGGATGATTAACATGAAGAATTTCTGTTATCTTATCTATTAAATTCAACACTACCTCATTTAGCTGACTTTAATCGAGTTTGCGTGTCCTGTCCATCGACTCAAAGGTATCTTTTCAAGAGCAGAAAGCTACACCACAAAATGTACCCGATTAATCACTAGCAGTTGAGGCTTACGAAGTGTACTCATCTCTAACACTGAACCAGACTGTCATTTGGCCTGGTATGTATGCGAGCATATCCATCTCCGTTGACCAGAGCCATGCTAGACCACCAAGTAAACTCCTTCACAAAAATAGAAGCATCAAATGGTCTGTAGAATTCTGCATACATGATCGCTGCATATAGCGTAATATCATGGCAAACTGCCTACAGTACATTAGTAGCACAGTCCAGCTATGAGCCATTAACATTTGAAAGAAGAAAGTCGAAGCACACTCATGTGTGCATACATCGTTACTTCAACCTTTATTTCAGAGAACATTGTATTACCAAGTTACAGTAACATTCAAATATTCTATAAGAGTAGATGTCGAGATAAGTGTTGTTCTGGTATCAAAAAGGATTGAATCAGTTAGCATGCACTACAACCAACGAGACATAGAAGCGTAGTGAGATTAGGATTTTTCAATTGCAATTTACACGCTGTAAATGACTAAAATCTGTTGAAAAATTACTTTCATATATCAAAAGATTTAAGGTGCCGAGTGTGGCTTTCTGCAGAGTAATGGTATTACTAATTGCAGATATCAGGATGCATTTAGATAAAAAGATTCCGAAAGTAGATGGCGACAGTAAAAGGATGCCGACAGTAGATGTCAAAATCCGCCATGATACTTGCATTAGAATGAGTGGAATAAGTTTGCATGCAGTACAACCGACGAGAGAGCGTGTGTTGAAATGGGAAAGGTACGACAGCAGATATTGCCCTTAGGACTTGCAAATTCGAAATATTCGAGTTTAAACCCTGTGACGTGCGCAACAAGAAATCTTTAGCTGAGAAAGAATGAATATCAAGGTGAGTATAAAGTATAGTAAAGAGAAAGCGCGTTAAATGATGGATAAGTTGATGGGTATTTGCGATAGAATAAGCATCCCCGAGCTTGTGAAGCTTTTTGTAATATCCATCCACTACGTGAGAAATCGTCTTAAGATGACAACATTAGCAGAGACGTCACTTGACTTCATTGTAATAGTATTCTACATTGTCAGAGAAGAGATATTAATAAAGGATTATATTAATATCGAAGTGATGCGGTGATTAAAGAAATAATTTTGAGGGTGCAAGGGGATGTTCGATTTTTAATTAGTGGTTTAGAGTGCAACAAGTGGGCCAATAATTCGAGGGTTACCGGGAAGGCTAAACGGATTATTTCCTTCTTACAACGCTGTGAAATTTAGAAGTCAGCAGTGGACATCGGCATCTATTCCTTAATTCCTAATGGCTTAAAGCTAGTAAAGGAAGCAACAATGAAACCGAAGCCGTAAGGTCTTGTGTTGTGCACCTAGGTCTTAAGACGATGAAAGAGTGCTCTTTAAATAACACTCACATTATACAATGGCGAACCATTTAAAAAACTGTTGATTTAAGTCTCCTTTTAAGATGACGAGGGTTTACAGCGGTTTTAGGTGGGGCCGTGGGGATGAAATTTGTTGATACCAAACGTAAAAAACATAAGTATTTATTTAAATATGTTAATCGAGCAATTGCTATACTTCCCGTTTATAAATACTACAATACTATTTGCTTCCTGCTGAAGTAATCTACTTAACACCCATAACACTCTCACCTTGTTTTTGATCGTTATCCTGATAGAAACTGTTTAATCGGAAAAGTGGTGTTCTTACTGATTTTTTTAAACTTAGTTTCCTGTGTGTTAACATACGAGACTTTCTAATATGCATTTAATTAGCGTCATTGCTGTTCACTAGAACTTACATAGAGTTTGTAGAATTAACTAGGTTCCGGCCTATCATTATTAATATTTTCCCGACTGCATATTGAAAAAACTTGCTATGAAACCCATTATATTCTAACCTTCGAAGGAGCCTTACTTTAGGTCTGAGACCGCTGATCTGATCGATGAAACAAAGAATCGATTTTAGATTATTTTGACGTCTTAATATAATAATCTTTCCATATAAGCTCAGGGGGCTAATATAATATTATTTCCATATAAGCTCACTGTATGCTTTGATTAGTAACTAAGTACCACAAATTTCATAGAGCAGAAAAAGTCTTTTATTTCACATGTCTCTTTTTGAAAATTATCCATATCCAAGTCCTTGAATGAAAAAGTAATCCTATTTCACGGTACCTTTGTCTTGATAAGAATATCGTATCTCGTTTCTTCATTCTGACATCCACTTTCCCTCTGGATGACATCCGCTATACATTCATTTTCTTGGTGTGTCAATGCTGTCCTCATCCTCACTCGCATCTCGCGTCTTGATCTTCTATTCTCAAACAACGTTTGGATAGATATTCATCTTGTGAGAGCTTCGGCACAATGATTGTGTAATGCTGAGATACACACCTCTCCCTTTCATATAAGCAGATATTGTTGTATTGTTGTATTTGCGATTTTTAATTTTAATGATGTTCGTAAAGATTCAGAGCTTAGTGCGGGAAAAACATGGTTTAATTTCACGAGTGTGGTGACAAAACGTGCGTGAACATCTCAGGATTGTTTTAGTGAAGTCCTCGTTTCCAATAGTTCTCGGAAACTGATTTAACTTTTAATTTAGTGCTTTCTTCAGTCATAATATCGTTTCAAATACGTTACTCCTAACAATGGAAGTGATTTGTGTGTATATTAAATCGAAGTTTAAAATATATTATTCTATTGTTAAACCGTTTCAAACATGAATGTTTGTGTACATAACCTACCATTTGTTTAATATGTCGACCGGACACGATATTAGCGCCATGCCCGGCAATGTCGACCACTCTGTGTCATTGAACTATAATGATGACCCGGGTATTCATAATTTCAATACTGATGGTGGATCTGTGCATAATGATACAGTGTGTTCTCAGTGCAACAAACAATTACTCAATGCAAGAGGCCTTGCAATCCACAACAGTAAGTGTCATCTCACTAGTACCAAAGCCAAACTCATATCGCACAATGTCACTGCCATGCTTTCACCTTCACACAATTCTACTTCACACACTACATTGAGCAACTGTATTTTTAGGTCCAACGAGATGTCAATTGAAGAATGCAATACCCTCCTCGTAAAACTCAAGTCCATAACGCCTATTCTTCATAGAGTTCCTCGAAGAGCTAGACCAGCGTTGGCTGACTCCCTCTGTCACGTTCTGCAGAATATTATATCTACTAATAACTTGCAATCGTGGAAGGAGCTCTTCTTCTTCCCCTACGAAACTCTTTGTTTACCAACAAGAACGAACAAAGTGTCCAATCTCACTACATGGGTGAAACAAAGAATCACAAGTTGGACTAATTCTCGCTGCGATGCCATTCTTTATCGCCACCAACGACCCTCCAAACCTAGCCGAGTTACAGACCCAGTCTCCTTCAACATCAAGGTTATCGAGAACAAACTTTCCGATGGTGATGTCCATGGAGCAGTCAGACTTCTCGTCTCTGATGACACTTTGGCGCCTCCAGAAGCTACAGTGCTAGATGCATTACGCAACAAACACCCTACACACAGTCATACTTTCACACCCCCTGCACTCACTGACAACGCTCCAGCCGTCCCTAGAGTTTCTGTCAAAGAAGTACAGAAAGCTTTTCGATCCTTCTCTTCCGGCTCTGCTGGAGGTATGGACAGTTTACGCCCTTCCATTCTCAAGGATCTTTTGCTGTGCCAAGACATCGATTCTAGAGACCGTCTGTTAAGCACTATCAGTGATTTTCTTCACATAATCCTCACTGGAAACGTACCTACAGAAATTAGACCACTATTTTTTGGAGCGTCGCTTATAGCGTTAAGGATGAAAAGTGGTGATATACGCCCCATCGCTGTCGGTAACGTTTGGAGAGGGCTTTCAGCTAAGATTGTATGCCAAAGAATTAGAGAACCGTTATCTACTTTATTCTCAACACATCAGTTGGGAGTGTGCGTTCCTCATGGCTCAGAGGTTACAGCCCATGTCGCCCGACTGTATTATTCTCATCCCCACAAACAGGAGAAAATTTTCTTGAAACTAGATTTCCGGAATGCATTTAACGAAATTAACAGACTCTATGCTTACAGCCGTTAAAACTCATTTCCCTTATATATACACCTTCATACATCAGTGTTACTCACAGCCTATTCATCTATTTTTTGGTGAAGATATCATACTCTCCCAACGAGGTGTTCAACAAGGCGACCCCTTAGGACCTGCCTTATTTGCGTTAACACTTCACTCTATTGTCAGAAATATCAATACGGAGTTAAACATTTGGTACCTCGACGATAGGACTATAGCTGGAGACAAAGAAGATGTCCTCGAAGCTTTGTCAAAGATTCGTACTCAATCTCGTGACATTGGATTACAGCTCAATTTCTGCAAATGTGAAGTCGGTTTCCTAGGAGTCTCAAACGAACTGGCTAACACCCTTTACTCCCTTTTGAACGAAGTTGCACCTGGAATTCAACTTATATCATCCGACAGAGCCTCCCTTTTAGGTGCTGCGCTACACACTGATACTCGACGCATTTTGTTATTGGACAAGATATCTAAATTAGATCTCTTCTTCACTCGCCTATCTAAGATATCTACCCACTCAGCTTTTTATCTCCTACGGGCCTCATTAGCCATTCCTAGATTGTTATATTTCTAACGATGCACTAACGATTACTGTCAATCCCATGTTTCTACCTCTATTTGTATAAAATTTGACATTTCTAAAGTTGGCCCCACCGCCGAAAATCTTGAATAATCCGATTCGAAAATCTTCCGACACAAACGTAGTACAAACGATTGCAATAGGTTTTGTTTTGAAATTCCTAGGTGGCGGGCTGCCGTTTCCCCAGCTCCCCACTTTAAAACCCTTATAATAACTTCGTACCAGAAGTAGTACAAACGAAAATTTTTCCGGAACATTCCGGCACAAACGTAGCACAAACGATTGGCATAGTTTTTGTTTCGAAATTCCAAGGTTGGAGGCTGCCGTTGCTCCAGCCCCCCACTTTAAAATCCTTATAACTTCGTACCGGAAGTGGTACAAACAAAAAATTTTCCGGTACATTCCGGAACAAACGTAGCACAAACGATTGCCATAGGTTTTGTTTCGAAATTCCAAGGTTGGAGGCAGCCGTTTCTCTCGCCCCCCCGCACATTAAAACCCTTATAACTTCGTACCGGAAGTGGTACAAATGAAAATTTTTGTGGTACATTCCGGAACAAACGTAGCACAAACGATTGCCATAGGTTTTGTTTCGAAATTCCAAGTTTGGAGGCTGCCGTTTCTCCAGTCCCCCACTTTAAAACTATTATAACTTCGTACCGGAAGTGGTACAAACGAAAATTTTTGCGGTACAATCCGGCACAAACGTAGCACAAACGATTGCCATAGGTTTTGTTACGAAATTCTTAGGGGGGGCTGCCGTTTCCCCAGCCCCCCACTTTAAAACTATTTTAACTTCGTACCGGAAGTGGTACAAACGAAAATTTTTGCAGTACATTCCAGCACAAACGTAGCACAAACGATTGGCATAGATTTCGTTTCGAAATTCCAAGGTTGCGGGGCTTCCGTTTCCCAAGCCCCCACTTTAAAACTTTTATAACTTCGTACAGGAAGTGGTACAAGCGAAAATTTTTCCGGTACACTACGGCGCAAACGTAGCACAAACGATTGCCATAGGTTTTGTTTCGAAATTCTTAGGGGGGGCTGCCGTTTCCCCAGCCCCCCACTTTAAAACTATTATAACTTCGTACCGGAAGTTGTACAAACGAAAATTTTTGTGGTATATTCCGGCACAAACGTAGCACAAACGATTGCCATAGGTTTTGTTTCGGAATTCTTAGGTGGGGAGGCTGCCGTTTCCCCAGCTTCCCCACTTTAACCCTTAACGAGTTTTCGTTACCATTTGGCTACACATGTTCTGATCTTGCCTATTGCGTTTGAAGACTATTATTTTTAGGTATTGTTCCTTGTGGTTATTTCTGTACATGCTTTCCGCGATCCAGAGAAGCTATTGCCTCCTTGTGACAACTCTGGTAAATTTTACGCGGAAGGTAGTCTGTGGATATATTATTTTGCAAGCAGTGCCGGAAACAGACAGAAAAGATAGTGAATCGTTAAGGGTTAAAACTCTTAATAATTCGTACCGGAAGTGCTACAAACGAAAATGTTTGAGGTACATTCCGGCACAAACGTAGCACAAACGATTGGCATAGGTTTCGTTTCGAAATTCCAAGGTGGGGGGGCTGCCGTTTCCCCAGCTTCCCCACTTTAAAACTCTTATAACTTCGTACCGGAAGTGGTACAAACGAAAATGTTTGCGGTACATTCCGGCACAAACGTAGCACAAACGATTGGCATAGGTTTCGTTTCGAAATTCCAAGGGGGGGGCTGCCTTTTCCCCAGCCCCCCACTTTAAAACTATTATAACTTCGTACTGGAAGTGGTACAAACGAAAATTTTTGCGGTACATTCCGGCACAAAAGAAGCACAAACGATTGGCATAGGATTTTTTTCGAAACTCCAAGCGGGGGTGGGGGCTGGCGAATTGCACCTATGAATAATGATAATTTAGAGGGACCAAGAACAGTCTGCATCACCTTCGAAGCACTCTTTCACTCCATTCAAAGGACTCGCTTTTTAATTAAGTATATCTGATACTTTAAGACAATTCCATTCTAATATTGGATTCTGAAATATGTCGGAAACTACCGATTAGCAAAAATTTTCTTCAGCTTGAAAATACTTCTTTCGTTCTCCTGAGGAGAACCGTTTTTTAAAGATGAATATGTTACAAATTGTGACAATATCGTTATTATTTGTTTAATTTTAAAAATGAGAGTAACAAACAAATAGAAATTGTGTGCTTCACCTTTGAAACAGTCCCTTCTCTTACTGAATAACCAGTTTTCTATTGTAAATATCTGACGATTTACGACATTTCCGCTGTATAAATATATTTTTTTAATATATAGACACTACAGACCAGCAAGGATGTACTTCAACTTAAACTCCTTTGGCCCTTCTAAATTGACCAACATTTCAATTTAAGTATGACAAATTAAGAGAATACAGTTAATTCATATTACTCTTAAGTATTTCAGAATCTAACGAACAACAAAAGCCATTCTCATTTTCCAAACACACCTTTCGCCTCGCTACCGTTTAGTTTTAGAATCTCCAAAAACGAAGCAAAGTTTAACTCTCTTGATAAAGAACGATGCTTCGATATGCGTTACATGCAAAGACTCCATGTTCATTTTTATCCCAGAAGGGGCGTAAGAATGAAAGCTCTATAACTCGTCGATCCCTGTTTCATTCAACTTATTGCCTTAGGTTTTTTCCGACATAACGACAATCAATACGTACTTATCAGCATCTTCTTCCTTTGCGACTAAACCAAGCTGCTTTTCACTCAGAAGGCCACGAAGCTTAACAATTTTCCGCAACACTTGTAATACACTTATGGTCGTAAGCTTGTAAAGGAATCACATGCAGCTTATTGGCATGATACTCTAATAGCATATTTTTAGGTAATTAGGTGCGAGATTACCTTGTAGACCCAGGCACGCCTCTCTTGGCCTGTGAGACAAGTCCGGCAGATGAATTTATGAAGCTAGCGGTTTAAAGAACAGATTCGCGATACACAGTAATTATACAGGCCTGGTAGAACAGGTGTAGAACACAGACATCAACAAGATTATCGATTGACAAAATTTGTTTTGGTACTTAGGTCACATTGGGAGATTTTCAGTTAAGTACACCTCAAAAATATAAAACTTCCTAGGCTTACTTTCCACATCTTCCAGCAGAAGCCCTGAATTTTCTACCATAGTAGTAGTGTTCGTGTATTTGCTCGTTTCGATGCCCAAAGAAGGTAATAGATACTGCTATTAAAATTCGCTTAGCTTGTAAGTTTAACTTGCATGTAAAAAAATTTCGAGTCGTCTTTTGCAACCTTGACCCGCTTCATCAAGCTGCTATATTGAGAACGCAACGTATCTATCAAACTAATCTTCAGCCTATAGAACCTTAAAGTCTTACTCACTCGCACGATTCATTTTGCACTACAGATTGCCATGTCGCGCACTCTTATTAAGCTTATTGCAGAATTTGAATTTCTCGATCTTCTAAACGTTTGCTCACCGGTGGGTAAAGTTCTGCTAAGCTTCCCGTCTGTAGCAGATTAGCTCAACAATTATATTATCTTTTTGACACCTTTCATATATGTGACGGGATGATTAACAAGAAGAATTTCTGTTATCTTATATATTAAATTCAACACTACCTCTTTTAGCTGAATTTAACAGGGTTTGCGTGTCCTGTCCATCGACTCAAAGGTATCTTTTCAAGAGCAGAAAGCTACTCCACAAAATGTAGCCGATTAGTCGCTAGAAGTTGAGGCTTACGAAGTGTACTCATCTCTAACACTGAACCAGACTCTCATTAGGCCTGGTATGTATGCGAGCATATCCATCTCTCTTGACCAGAGCCATGCTAGATCAACAAGTAAACTTCTGTACAAACATTAGTGTTTTAATAGTGTAGACCATAGATGCAAAAAAAATTTGGGAGGCAAACTTCACGTTAGCCCAGGCAGAAAGCACCGATGATTAAACCTAGTGCAATCGTTAGTGCATCGTTATTGCTTTCAGAAAACGCTAATAGTTTTGTTGGTGCTTCAAACTTAGTGTGGGTATGGCCAGTTATATGTCTCCAAATTCCCATATGGAATACATGGGGAATATTCTAACTTCCGAAGCAGCCTTACTTTGGGTCTGAGACCAGTGATTTGATCGATGAGACAAATATAGAATCGATTTTAGGTTCTCTTGAGATCTTCCCTTAGACGGTTAAATGGAAAATATTAACGGTAGTTCTGTGTTCGGTACCAAATTAGAAACACTGGTCATCAGAAAGCAACCAAACTGTGGGCTAAACAAATCATCTTTTCATATAATCTCAATGTTATAGTTAACTCATTGTAAGCTTTGATTATTAATCTCATTGTATGCTTTGAATAGTAGAACCAGGTGAGACCGTTATGGGTGCTAAGTAGATTTCTTCAGCAGGTAACACACTCAAATAATATTGTAGTTGTATATAAACGGGAAGTATAGCAATTCCTTGATTATCATTGATAAATTAATACTTGTTTTTTACATTTGGTATCCCAACATATTTCAATTGCAAGGGCCCACCTAAAACCAACCGCTGTTAGTTCCCAAAGCTATACGTGTGTGATACCCTCGTCTTATTAAGGGAGAAGTTAATCCACGTTTTTTTACATAGTACGCCATTGTATAATGTGAGGTAAAGAGCTCTAAAAGCACTATTGTAACGTCTTAACACCTAGGTACACAACACAAGATTTTAGGGAATTGGATTCATTGTTGACTTCCTTTACTAGCTTAAAGCCATTAGGTATTAATTAATAGATGCCGATGTCCACTGCTGACTACTAAATTTCACAGAGTTGTAAGGAGGACATAGCCCGGCATAATACGTTTAACCTTGCGGTAACCTCCATATGAAACCCTCGAATTATTGGCGCTCTTCTTGCACTCTAAACAACTATTTAAAATTGAACATCCCCTTGAATCCTCAAAATTATTTCTTTAAGCACCCCATCACTTAGAGATTGATATAATCTTTTATTATTATCTCTTTTCAGACATTGTAGAAAACTATTACAATGAAGGGTAGTGATATCTGTGTTATCATTCCCATTTTTAGATGATTTCTGACGTACTGGATGCATATTAAAAAAAGCTTCAAAAGCTCGGGGTTGCTTATCCTATCGCAAGTTACCCATCAACTAATCGAACATTAAACGCGCTTTCTGTTTACTATACTTTATGCTCACCATGATATTCATTCTTTCTCAGCTAAAGATTTCTTGGTCAACTCGTCACAGGGTTTAAACTCGATTAATTCGAATTTGCAAGTAATAAGAAAATTTGAGTTGCTGCACTTTCCCAATTTCAACACGCAAGCTTCCTTTGGTTGTACTGCATGCAAATCTTTCCACTCGTTCTAATGTAAGTATCATGGCGGATCTCGACACGCACTCTTATTATCTTTTTATCTAAATGCATCCTGATATTTACAATTAGTAATACTATCGTTTCTGCAGAAAGCCACAGTCGTCATTCTTGTAGATAACCTTAAAATCTTTTGCTATATGAAAGTAAATTTTCAACAGATTTTAGTCAATTACAGCGTGTGAGTTACAATTGAAATATCCTAATCTCACTACGCTTGTATGTCTGGTTGATTGTAGTGCATGCTAACTGATTGCATACGTTTTGATAAGAGTACAACACGTATCTATACATCTCCTCTAATAGAATATTTGATTGTTTGTCCTATTTTGTAATACAATGTTCTCTGAAAAAAGGCTGAAGTAACGATCTATGCACATATCAGTGTGATTCGATTTTCTTCTTACCAAAGTTAACGGCTCTTAGCTGGATTGGCAAAAAATGTAGTGTAGGCAGTTTGCCATGTAAATCTACTATATGCAGTGATCATCTATGCAGAATTCTACAGAGAATTTGAATCTTCTATTTTTGTAAAAGAATTTACATGGTGATCTAGGATGGCTCTGGTAACGGAGATGGATATGGTCGCTTACATACCAGGCAAAATGAGAGTCTGGTTCAATGTTACAGACGACTACACTTCGTAAGCCTCGTCTGCTGGCGATTAATCGGGTACATTTTGTGGTGTAGCTTTCTGCTCTTGAAATATACCTTTGAGTCGATGGACAGGACAGGCTAGCTCTATTCAACTCAGCTAAATGAGGTAGTGTTGAATTTAATAGATAAGATTACAGAAATTCTTCTTGTTAATCATTCCGTCTCATATATGAAAGGTGTAAAAAAGCTAATACAATTGGTGAAATAATCTGCTACAAAGGAGTACTTTTCTTGCAGTTATTTACTGTATGCAGAAGAGTAGAATATATAGTATTAGGAATTGATGTTGAAATTTTGAAAAAAATACAAAAGGGCTACACTGCTTATAACAAAAGGAGAGGTGTGTATCTCACCATTACACAATTTTTGTAGCGAAGCTTCGTAAGATGTATAGCTATACAAAGGTTGTTTGTATATAGGAAATCGAGATGCGAGATACGATTGAAGATTTGATTAAATCTTTAAAGTAAGACAGCATTGGCACACCAAGAATATGAGTGTATTGCATTCGAGCGAAGACGGATCTGAACGATGACACAAATAAAAAATCGATTTTAGGTTTTTTTTTGATCTACCAGTAGACGGTTAGCTGGAAAACATTTAAGGTATAGTCAGTCCTGTGTTCGCTACCAACTTAATAACACTGGTCATCACAAAGCAACCAAACTGTGGGCTAATTAAATAATCTTTTCAAATAATCTTACAAAATGCCGCACCCTACATACAGCAGAAAAAGACATTGATTTAAGATGTCCCTTGATAAAAATTCTTCAAATTAAAGTTTTTGATGAAAAAGTAATTTTATATAACGGTAGCATTTCTTGATAAGAATATCGCATGACATTTCTTCATTGTGATCCGATATTTCTTCATTGTGAAGGAAACATGTCCTTCATGGTATAAGTCTATCAGGTACAACAAAGAAGTTGTTACAAAGCTTCAATATGTCAACCTTTTCCCTACTAGCACGGCAGGTATGCAGCATTCAATTCGGATGTACCTCCAATTCGAGGAGCGAAATGGTCTAAGCATTAACCCAATCGAATGAGGTTGGTGTGTGAAAGAGGATATGCGAATTCCTTGACCCACACAGCTACCATCGGCTCCAGCCGGATAAGCTTACCTGTAGATAAGAAGTGATTGCTAGATAGGATTGTGAACGAGCCACATGTAAGTGTAGAAGAGCCAATATAATGTAATCAATTTTTTCTGCCTTCTACCAAGGGAGTTCATGTAAAATGTGATAAAGATGATGACGAACAACAGCAGTAGAGAGCCTATAAGTCATTGACAACGGCTTAACACTTTCGATCCGTGCGAGTATTTCAATTATTAAATCCCTGAGTCCGGCACAAAATAAAGGTTGGTTTAAAAAATATATGCCTAAGGTTTTATTTGAAACTTTTGCCATTTTGGGACATGAAAGTAGAGATAGCGATCTATCATGTACTTGCTGGTTTTGTGTCCCACACAGCAACCGGCATATTTGATAGATATTTTTCCACTGAATTACCACTCAATGTCTCTTGGCCTGTGAGACAAGTCCGGCCAATGAATTGTTAAAGTTAGCGGTGTAAATCACTGATCCGCGATACCAAGAAGTTATACAAGCCTGGTAGAACAGGTGTTGAACAGAGACATCAACAAAGTAATCAAATGATCGATATATTTTTTTTTCCTTTTGTACTTAGGATACAATGGTAGATTTTCAGTTAAGACAACCTGAAAGATATAAAACTTCCTAGGCTCACTTTCCACATCTTCCAGCAGAAGCCCTGAATTTTCTACCATAGTAGTAGTGTTCGTGTACTTGCTCGTCTCGATGCCCAAAGAAAGTAATAGATACTGCTATAACTTTCGCTTAGCTTGTAAGTTTAACTTGCGTGTAAAAAAAATTTCGAGTCGTCTTTGGCAACCTTGACTCGCTTCATCAAGCTGCTATATTGAGAACGCAACGTATCTATTACACTAATCTTCAGCCTATAGAACCTTAAAATCTTACTGACTCGCACGGTTCATTTTGCACTACAGACTGCCATGTCGCGCACTCTTATTAAGCTTATTGCAGGATATGAATTTCACGATCTTCTAAAAGTTTGCTCACCGGTGAGTAAAGTTCTGCTAAGCTTCCCCTCTGTAGCAGATTAGTTTACCAATTATATTAGCTTTTTGACACGGGATACGGACAAAATCTCGCGGCCGAAACATCGCCGCCCAAAATCTCGCCGGCCAAAACCTCGCGGGACAAAACTTTGGATTTAAGTCTCCCTTTAAGAAGACGAGGGTTTACAGCGGTTTTAGGTGGGGCCGTGAGAATGAAAAATGTTGATACCAAACGTAAAAAACAAAAGTATTAATTTTACAATGTTAATCAAGCAATTGCTATACTTCCCGTTTATAAACACTACAATACTGTAACAGTTATCTACTTAACACCCATAACACTCTCACCTTGTTCTTGATCGTTAGCCTGATAGAAACTATTTAATAAAAAAAATTGTGATCTTACGGATTTATTAAACTTAGTTTCCTGTGTGTTAACATACGAGACTTTCAAATATGCATTTAATTAGCGTCATTGCTGTTCACTAGAACTTACAAAGAGTTTGTAGAATTAACTAGGTTCCGGCCTATCATTATTAATATTTTCATGACTGGATAATGAAAAAACTTTCTATGAACCCCATTATATTCTAACCTTCGAAGGAGCCTTACTTTGGGTCTGAAACCGCTGATCTGATCGATGAACAAATAAAGAATCGATTTTAGATTATTTTGAGGTCTTAATATAAGAATCTTTCCATATAAGCTCAGTGGGCTAATATAATAATCTTTCCATATAACCTTACTGTATGCTTTGATTAGTAACTAAGTACCACAAATTTCATAGAGCAGAAAAATTTCTTTATTTCACGTCTCTTTTTGAAAATTATCCATATCCAAGTCCTTGAATGAAAAAGTAATATTATTTCACGGTAGCTTTCTCTTGATAAGAATATCGTATCTCGTTTCTTCATTCTGACATCCA
Source organism: Thermobia domestica (assembly GCF_964235325.1). Classification (NCBI taxonomy): domain Eukaryota; kingdom Metazoa; phylum Arthropoda; class Insecta; order Zygentoma; family Lepismatidae; genus Thermobia; species Thermobia domestica. The sequence goes on from NC_137462.1 coordinate 227,030,139, forward strand.
CTTTCCCTCTAATGCTATACATTCATTTTCTTGGTTTGTCAATGCTGTCCTCTCGCGTCTTGATATCCTATTCTCTAACAACGTTTGGATAGCTATTCATCTCTTGAGAGCTTCGGCACAACGATTGTGTAATGCTGAGATACACACCTCTCCTTTTCATATAAGCAGTGTATTGCCTTTTTATTTCTTCAATATTTCAACATCAAGTACTAATAAATACTATACATTCTACTCTTCCGCATACAGTAAATAAGTGCAAGAAAACTGAACAAAGCATTTGTGTAATCAAATTAGATCAGCCATTATACTGGAATGTTCTCAAATCGTACCTGCAGCTCAAGAAATTTCTGAACTGTCCAAAGTTGTACCTTTAGGAGGTGTCTACTTAAGTAATTTCTTGGCATGATTGGATACATTACGTCAGGAAATGGTATAGAAGAACTTTCGGGTATCCTGTACACTATTTCAACATTAGTGAAAAAATTGAATTTTCATGCCTACTCAACATCATTGAGAACTAACTTCTAGACTTTGCTCGAGACCCTTTCAAACGATTATGAAAACATTTACAACCCTCGGAGGTGATGACTAAATCTAGGATCTTGGATCTTATTGAATTCCCGACAAATTCAAAACAGCTAATGATATCTTTAATACAATCGTTAGTGCTTCGTTAGTGCTTCCTAAAGCAGTGACACTTAACACTAGTGTTGGAATAGTTTGGACACTAGAAGTAAATAAAAACTTTGAATACAAACGTGAAGATAGGTCCCCAGGAAGCACTAACAATCAAAGCTAGTGCAATTGATAGTACATTGTTGGTGGTCCTAGATAACAATAAGAGTGGAAGAGAATGTGAATAATTAGTTTTTATTCACACATACTCTCTCTTCCACTCTTCTCCAAAATGCATTCCAGAGTTTGGAGCTCTTAAAAGTATCTCTAAGTAGGAGTATTAATAACCACCGAGCGCCCAGAAGTCCATCGTAGATCCGCCTCTTGAGAAGAGAATGCGTGAATAAACACTTATTATTTACATTCAGTTTGCACATCTCAAAAAACAAATATTATTTTCATTCACTTCCATCTACTACTTCATTCTACTGAAATGTAACGCCTCTTAATGTTTAAAAATAGTTATTCATTTTTCAATAATTGTAAATGTTTAAGTTCAGTAATTCACCTTGAATAGAGTCAACTATAAGTGTTTTTGTAACGAAGAAAAAAATTGAACTGTGGAATATCTTTAAACAAACTGTCGAGGGTTGATTACCTGAAACCGCGGTAGCCAGAATTAGCCCAGGGTAGGGGACCTATATTAAGAAAATTAGAATATCAGGTAAATGCATAAGTCTTTTAGTGTTGTAGCTCTTAGTTCGTATGAAAGTACTAATAGAATGATGGCCAATGAATTATGACTATTTTGTAGAACATTCTATTTTAATATCATAGGAAATTTATCTTCGGGCTTGCTTGGTTGTGAAAAGTTATAGAGTGTATTGGTATACTGTGTAAAGTTTGTGTACTGTCGCTGATTTGTGATAACAATCACAAACAGAAGTAAAAGGTAAATTACAGTAATAGTTTTCTCTTAATAGTTTTGTATTGAAGAGGAAACGTAAAACCTACATTTATCTTAACATTTTCTTTCTTAAAATTTCTATTCGGGTTCACGGTCTTCCCCCTCAAGACTGAATACGGAAATGGCGAACTTATTTAGAATTTCATTGTTGTTTCCAATATATTTCAAGCATCACTTCTCGGACATAGGCCTGTGTTATGTCGATAACGCTATCGTCGATATCTATATTATCATATATTAACATTCGATATCGCAAATATATGTACATGAATATATCATTCTACATTTTCGATATCGATATTTGGGGGGGACGACGAGATATAAGGAGCCCCTAAGACTGATGAAGGAGCCCCCAGGATAATGAAATTAAAGTTACTTTTTACAATCATTATATCTTTATTAGCAAAAATTGCAATGTAAATACATCCACTTGCAAATTTGCAATATTATATGATATGTTTTCTTAGACGCCAGAACGTTTCTGTTCCCTGAAAAAAAGAAACAAAACATCACGTCCAAAAGCAAGTGCTACGAACTTTAAACTGGAATTTACCATAAGAAAGTCATTTATTTCTCTCTTATTTGCAGTTACCCACACTGATATATTTCTGACAAAATTGAGGTTTACTTCAACGCCTTTCGAAGTTGCAACCAACCCAACCGCCGAGTTGTTTGGGTTGCCTACTATTTTAGGAAAAGGAGAATTGCAGTAGGTAATACACGCAAATTTCAAGAGCAGAAAAAGTAATTTATTTCACATGTCTCTTTTTGAAAATTCTCCATATCTGTCCAAATATTCTGTCCAAAATTGGAAACTTTCGAAGTGAATGCCACAAGGAGTTTGGTGAGAGGAGATTGATTACAAAAGGAAAATTTCGTCCAAAGCTTTTCCCGGAGGGAGAGTTCCTAGTATCGCGGCTACGTTCCCTCTTTGCACAGCCATACTTATTCATTGAATAAGATAGGATGAGGCTCGGGTGTCTTCTGTGTTAATAGTTATGCGGTGTCCAATTTCCTTAATGAAGTTTAGACCTTCCTGACCCCAGGACCCACAAGTCTCAATGGCTATGGTGACGAAGTGGTATTTGTCCAAGAGGTTGTTATATTTTCGTCTCTTTTCATATTCTCTGCGAGTTGCAACCGTCCCAGCTTTTGTGGAAGATGAAGGAAGATTAGAGGGGGCTAGGGTATCAGTACAAGTGAAATCCCATATCGTTTCCAAGGCACCAAAGACATTCCGTCAGGTCTCTTGCCATCAGAGCGACTACACCCTATTGGCTCTCTCACGGATGGCGTTCCAGAGGAGATGAGGGCTCTCATAATGAGATCGTTAACAGTGGAGTGTCGAGAGTATCTGCCAGCGCTGTGAACACATGATAGGCCATGTATACCTTTCTTATCCACTAAACTTCCGCAAGCAGGGCACTGGTTTTGTTCACAGACATCTGCTCCCAAACGTAACGCACAAGCGACTCGAAAACTTTCGTCGGGAAGATGCAGCCCTAGGGATGAAGATGGGATAGCTTGTAACCAGGCACCTGCTTCAGGGGAAGAAGTAGCAAGAAGACGTGCCTTATCTTCAGGATTGGTGGAGGAGTGAAGAATAGAAGATAATCTGGAGTCTATAAGAGGAGCGTCCCATGAAGTTTGAAAACTTCTCTTATCAAAATCAGGTAGATCGAGTCCGCCGCACGATATCCACTGGGAGATACAATCATTTATCTCAGCTTCTGAATCCTGATGAATATCCTGGCGAAGAAGAGAAGTGATCAAAGGCATAGAGATATATATGGATGAAAGGAAAGATGGAGTAGCCAAGTCAAGGGCTCGACGAATTCCTAGACCTCCGTGATCCACAGGGAGAGATGCTTGTAGCCATGAGTTATCTGTGAGAGAGCAGTTTAGAAGAGATTCTAGGCCATGTCGGATGGATTCATCATATTGTTCCAAAAAATCTCTCATTCCAGGATGGAGAACTACGAAGGAAATATAACAATCTAGGAATGGCTAATGAGGCCCGTAGGAGATAAAAAGCTGAGTGGGTAGATATCTTAGATAGGCGAGTGAAGAAGAGATCTAATTTAGATATCTTGTCCAATAACAAAATGCGTCGAGTATCAGTGTGTAGCGCAGCACCTAAAAGGGAGGCTCTGTCGGATGATATAAGTTGAATTCCAGGTGCAACTTCGTTCAAAAGGGAGTAAAGGGTGTTAGCCAGTTCGTTTGAGACTCCTAGGAAACCGACTTCACATTTGCAGAAATTGAGCTGTAATCCAATGTCACGAGATTGAGTACGAATCTTTGACAAAGCTTCGAGGACATCTTCTTTGTCTCCAGCTATAGTCCTATCGTCGAGGTACCAAATGTTTAACTCCGTATTGATATTTCTGACAATAGAGTGAAGTGTTAACGCAAATAAGGCAGGTCCTAAGGGGTCGCCTTGTTGAACACCTCGTTGGGAGAGTATGATATCTTCACCAAAAAATAGATGAATAGGCTGTGAGTAACACTGATGTATGAAGGTGTATATATAAGGGAAATGAGTTTTAACGGCTGTAAGCATAGAGTCTGTTAATTTCGTTAAATGCATTCCGGAAATCTAGTTTCAAGAAAATTTTCTCCTGTTTGTGGGGATGAGAATAATACAGTCGGGCGACATGGGCTGTAACCTCTGAGCCATGAGGAACGCACACTCCCAACTGATGTGTTGAGAATAAAGTAGATAACGGTTCTCTAATTCTTTGGCATACAATCTTAGCTGAAAGCCCTCTCCAAACGTTACCGACAGCGATGGGGCGTATATCACCACTTTTCATCCTTAACGCTATAAGCGACGCTCCAAAAAATAGTGGTCTAATTTCTGTAGGTACGTTTCCAGTGAGGATTATGTGAAGAAAATCACTGATAGTGCTTAACAGACGGTCTCTAGAATCGATGTCTTGGCACAGCAAAAGATCCTTGAGAATGGAAGGGCGTAAACTGTCCATACCTCCAGCAGAGCCGGAAGAGAAGGATCGAAAAGCTTTCTGTACTTCTTTGACAGAAACTCTAGGGACGGCTGGAGCGTTGTCAGTGAGTGCAGGGGGTGTGAAAGTATGACTGTGTGTAGGGTGTTTGTTGCGTAATGCATCTAGCACTGTAGCTTCTGGAGGCGCCAAAGTGTCATCAGAGACGAGAAGTCTGACTGCTCCATGGACATCACCATCGGAAAGTTTGTTCTCGATAACCTTGATGTTGAAGGAGACTGGGTCTGTAACTCGGCTAGGTTTGGAGGGTCGTTGGTGGCGATAAAGAATGGCATCGCAGCGAGAATTAGTCCAACTTGTGATTCTTTGTTTCACCCATGTAGTGAGATTGGACACTTTGTTCGTTCTTGTTGGTAAACAAAGAGTTTCGTAGGGGAAGAAGAAGAGCTCCTTCCACGATTGCAAGTTATTAGTAGATATAATATTCTGCAGAACGTGACAGAGGGAGTCAGCCAACGCTGGTCTAGCTCTTCGAGGAACTCTATGAAGAATAGGCGTTATGGACTTGAGTTTTACGAGGAGGGTATTGCATTCTTCAATTGACATCTCGTTGGACCTAAAAATACAGTTGCTCAATGTAGTGTGTGAAGTAGAATTGTGTGAAGGTGAAAGCATGGCAGTGACATTGTGCGATATGAGTTTGGCTTTGGTACTAGTGAGATGACACTTACTGTTGTGGATTGCAAGGCCTCTTGCATTGAGTAATTGTTTGTTGCACTGAGAACACACTGTATCATTATGCACAGATCCACCATCAGTATTGAAATTATGAATACCCGGGTCATCATTATAGTTCAATGACACAGAGTGGTCGACATTGCCGGGCATGGCGCTAATATCGTGTCCGGTCGACATATTAAACAAATGGTAGGTTATGTACACAAACATTCATGTTTGAAACGGTTTAACAATAGAATAATATATTTTAAACTTCGATTTAATATACACACAAATCACTTCCATTGTTAGGAGTAACGTATTTGAAACGATATTATGACTGAAGAAAGCACTAAATTAAAAGTTAAATCAGTTTCCGAGAACTATTGGAAACGAGGACTTCACTAAAACAATCCTGAGATGTTCACGCACGTTTTGTCACCACACTCGTGAAATTAAACCATGTTTTTCCCGCACTAAGCTCTGAATCTTTACGAACATCATTAAAATTAAAAATCGCAAATACAACAATACAACAATATCTGCTTATATGAAAGGGAGAGGTGTGTATCTCAGCATTACACAATCATTGTGCCGAAGCTCTCACAAGATGAATATCTATCCAAACGTTGTTTGAGAATAGAAGATCAAGACGCGAGATGCGAGTGAGGATGAGGACAGCATTGACACACCAAGAAAATGAATGTATAGCGGATGTCATCCAGAGGGAAAGTGGATGTCAGAATGAAGAAACGAGATACGATATTCTTATCAAGACAAAGGTACCGTGAAATAGGATTACTTTTTCATTCAAGGACTTGGATATGGATAATTTTCCTCCTCCTAAGCAGCCTTAATTTTGGCCTGTTACCGGTAATCTTTATGGGCCAAATAATGAGTCGAGTTTTAGTTCTTTTAAGATCTTCTCTTACTCGGTTAAGTGGAAAATTTTTCCGCTATAGTCAGTCCTGTGTTTGCTAAGAACTTTGGAATACAGGTCATCACAAAGTAACGAAACTGTGCGCCAATCAAATAACACTTTCATATAAGCTCACTCTATGCTTTGATTAGTAACAAAGTGTTACACGTATCATAGAGCAGAAGACGGCATTAATTTCAAAAGTCTCGTGTTGAAAATCCTCCATATCCAAAATCTTGAATGATATCACGGTAGCATAGTCTTCATAAGAATATCGTAACACATTTCGTCATTCCTACATCCTCTTTCCCTCTATTGATATACTCTCATGTTATTGGTGTGTCAATGCTGTTTTACTCGGAAGATTTAACCATATTTTCACTCGCACCTCGTGTGTCGATTTAATAATTTCAAACAACTTTTGGATAGCTATTTATCTTGTGAAAGCTTCGCCACAACGATTGTGTAATGGTGAGATACAAACCTCTCCTTCTGAAATAAGCACTGTAGTCCCTCTGTATTTCTTTAATATTTCAATATCAAGTAGTAATACTTAAATTCTACTCTGCTGCATAGAGCAAATAACTGCAAGAAAATTGAAAAAAAGCTCATTCGTTATGACATTAGATCAGCCATTATACTCGAAAGGTGTTCAAATCGTACTTCAGCTGAAGAAATTTCTGAACGGTCCAAAGTTGTACCGGCATTAGCTGGTTTTCCTTTTAAGTAATATCCAGGCTCCATTGGGTACATTTTGTCAGGAAAATGTATAGAACTTTGGTGTACCTGTACACTATTACAACTTTAGTGAAAATGCTGAATGGCAATGCCTACTCAAAATCATAGAGAACTCACTTCTTGACTTTGCTCTGGGACCCCTACATGTGGTTTTGAAAAAGTAATCTTATTTCACGGTAGCTTTGTCTTGATAAGAATATCGTATCTCGTTTCTTCTTTCTCTCATCCACTTTCTCTCTAATGCTATACACTCATTTTCCTGGTGTGTCAATGCTGTCCACATCCTCACTCGCATTTAGCGTCGTGATCTCCTATTCTCAAACAACGTTTGGATAGCTCTTCATCCTGTGAGAGCTTCCGCATAACGATTGTGTAATGTTGAGATACACACCTCTCCTTTTCATATAAGCAGTGTATTGCCTTTTTATTTCTGCAATATTTCAACATCAATTACTAATAAATACTATACATTCTACTCTTCTGCATACAGTAAATAAGTCCAAAAAAAGTGAACAAAGCATTTGTGTAATCACATTAGATCAGCCATTATACTGGAAAGGTCTCAAATCGTACCTGCAGCTCAAAAAATTTGAAATTTCTAAACTGTCCAAAGTTGTACATTTAGGAGGTGTCTACTTAAGTAATTTCTAGGCATGAATGGATACATTACGTCAGGAAATGGTATAGAAGAACTTTCGGGTATCCTGTACACTATTTCAACATTAGTGAAAATATTGAATTTCCATGCCTACTCAACATCATTTAAAACTTACTTCTAGACTTTGCTTGCAACCTTACAAATGATTATGAAAACATTTATAACCCTCGGAGGAGATGACTAAATCTAGGATCTTGGTACTTATTGAATTCCCGACAAATTCAAACAGCTAATGATATCTTTAATACAATCGTTAGTGCTTCGTTAGTGCTTCCTAAAGCAGTGACACTTAACTATTGTTGCAATAGTTTGGACACTAGAAGCAATAAAAACTTTTAATACAAACGTGAAGTTAGGTCCCCAGGAAGCACTAACAATCAAACCTAGTGCAATTGATAGTACATTGTTGATGGTCGTAGATAACACTAAGAGTGAAAAGAGAATGTGAATAATTAGTTTTTATTCACACACTCACTCTACTGCATTCTACTGAACTGTAAGGTCTTTTTATGTTTAAAAATAATTATTCATTTTTCAATAATTGTAAAAGTTTAAGTTCAGTAATTCACCATGAATAGAGTCAACTAGAAGTGTTTTTGTTACGAAGAAAAAAGATGAACTGTGGAATATATATGTTTCAACAAACTGTCGAGGGTATATTACCTGAATCCGCGGTAGCCAGAATTAACCAAGGGTAGGGGACATATTAAGAAAATGAAAATGTAAGGTAAATGCATAAGTTTTTTACTCTTGTAGCTCTTAGTTCGTATGAAAGTACTAATAGAAATATGGCCAATGAATTATGACTATTTTGTAGAACATTCTATTTTAATATCATAGGAAATTCATCTTCCGGCTTGCTTGGTTGTGAAAAGTTATAGTGTGTATTTGTATACTGTGTAAAGTATGTGTACTGTCGCTGATTTGTGATAACAATCACAAACAGAAGTAAAAGGTAAATTACACTAATAGTTTTGTCTTAATAGTTTTGTATTGAAGGGGAAACGGAAAACCTACTTTTATCTTAACATTTTCTTTCTTAAAATTTCTATTTGGGTTCACGTTATTCCCCCCTCAAGATTGAATACGGAAATGGCGAACTTATTTAGAATTTCATTGTTGTTTCCAATATATTTCAAGCATCACTTCTCGATATAGTCGATATCTATATTATCATATATTAACATTCAATATCGCAAATATATGGACATGAATATATCATTCTACATTTTCGAAATCGATATTTCGGGGGGACGACGAGATATAAGGAGCACCTAAGACTTGATGAAGCAGCCCCCAGGATAAAGATATTAAAGTTACTTTTTACAATCATTATATCGTTATTACCACAAATTGCAATGTAAATACATCCACTTGCAAATTTGCAATATTATATGATATAATTTCTTAGACGCCAGAACGTTTCTGTTCACTGAAAAAAAGAAACAAAGCATCAGGTCCAAAAGCAAGTGCTACGAACTTTGAACAAGAATTTACCATAAAAAAGCTTTTTTTATTTCTCTCTTATTTGCCGTTACCCACACTGATATATTTCTGACAAAATTGAGGTTTAGTTCAACGCCTTTCATAGTTGCAACCTACCCAACCGCCGAGTTGTTTCGGTTGCCTGCTATTTTAGACAAAGGAGAATTGCAGGTGGTAATATACGCAAATTTCAAGAGCAGAAAAAGTAATTTATTTCACATGTCTCTTTTTGAAAATTCTCCATATCCAAGTGCTTGAATGAAAAAGAAATCTTATTTCACGGTAGCATTGTCTTGAAAAGAATATCGTACCTAATTTCTTTATTCTGTCATCCACTTTCTCTCTAATGCAATACACTCATTTTCTTGGCGTGTCAATGCTGTCCTCATCCTCACTCGCATCTCGCGTCTCGATTTCATACTCTCAAACAACGTTTGAATAGCTATTCATTTTGTGAGAGTTTCGCCAGAACGATTGTGTAATGCTGAAGTACACACCTCTCCTTTTCATATAAGCAGTGTATTGCCCCTTTATTTTTCATTATTTCAACATCAAGTACTAATACTATATATTCTACTCCTCCGCATACAGTAAATAAGTGATGAAAAGTGAACAAAGCACTTGTGTAATCACAATAGATCAGCCATTGTACTGGAAAGGTCTCAAATCATACCTGCAGGTCAAGAAATTTCTTAGCTGTCACAAGTTTTTTTCTTATGAGGTGTCCACTTAAGTAGTTTCTAGGCATGACTGGATTCATTATGTCAGGAAATGGTATAGAAGAACTTTCTGGTATCCTGTACACTATGACAACATTAGTGAAAATTTTGAATTTCCATGCCTACTCAACATCATTGAGTACTAACTTCTAGACTTTGCTCGCGTGCCTTACATGTGTTTGTGAAAACATTTACAACCGTCGGAGGAGATTACTAAATCTAGGATCTTGAATCCTATTAAACATTGTCTGCATGAGGAAATCAATATGCAACATTTACAAGGAAATGAAATTGCATGACAAAAGCCCTATTAGGAAATATGAAGATTAAGACGGTGACCTTATCCCAACGGTAAACTTTGGCTGCAGTATATAGAGAAGGTCGAAATCGTATTGCAATTCATCCAAAGGGACTATATTGAACAGGGGCCTCACAGGCCAAGAGAAGCGGGCCTGTGTCTACAAGGTAATCACGTACCTAATATCCTAAAAATTACCTAAAGAGTATCAGGCCAATAATCTGCCTCTGAATCCTTTACAAGGTACGACCATAAGTTTAATTTAAGTGTTTCGGAAAATTGTTAAGCTTTCTAAGCCTTCTGTCTGAAAAGCAGCTTGGAAAAGTCGCAAATGAACATGGTGCTGTGCAGTAAAGATTGATTGTCCTTATGTCGTATACAACCTAGGTCAATAAGTTGAAACGAGCTGGAATCGACGTGTAGTAGAGCTTTCATTTTACGGCCTCTTGGATAAAAATGTACATGGAGTTTTTACATGTATGGAATATCCAAACATTGTTCTTTATTAAGAGTGTGAAACTTTACTTCCTTGTAGGAGAGTCGAGAACTAAACGGCAGTTACACAATTTTAAGTGTCCTTGCAGATGACAGAATCCTCGAAGTGAATCATCTGCTGTTGAACATCTTAACGTATAAACAATTAAACAATAAACAATTGTTATTAAGGTACAATTGAATGATACTTTAGTACGCGAATGTCATATCTAAATGAACTGGTTTTTGGTGGATAACAATCATGTCCTGCTACTTTTCCAAAGCAGCTCGTTTTAAAAGATTCCAAAATAACTAAACAGAAGAATATTTTACTTTTCCTTTCACCTTATTTTAAAGTTTCATCAAGTTCGTTTTCATGTCCATTTTTTTAGGTGTATTAGGCGGGGACGGAATCACAAAATAATAATCATAACTGATTGGATCAACAATTAATCCGTTGTCAATCACATTGGTTTTTTACAGCAGTTGTTCGTTATCATCTATATCAGATTATCTTTCGATCTGCCATTTCTGCTTGAATTCTCTTGACAGAAAGCACAAAACCTTGAATACTTCGTATCGGCTTTTTTACACAAACATGTGACTCGATCACAATCCTATCTTGCAGTCAATTTTTATCTACAGGTAAGTTAAATTATCCGGCTGGAGCTGATGGTAGGTATGTGGGTAAACACCAACCTCTTTCGATTGGGTTTAGGCATTGACCATTTCGCTCCTGAAGTTGAAGGAACTCCGAATTGAATGCTGCACAGCTGCTGTGTTAGTAATGAGAAAAGTGGCCATATTGCCGCTTTGTGACTACTTCCTTTATATATTTAATATGGCTTATACCAGGGAGACATTTTACCGTTTCCACACAGGTGAATAAAGAAATGTCTAACAATCATTGTCAGGATTCACATTTAATTGATTGATGACCCTGCAGAATTCTTTTTCTTTATGAACGAACTTGAAGGCATCCAACTATTCACTCCTGCGTATAGCTGAGGTCGTGTCAAAGCCTGTTGCATCATGGAAAAAGTGAAACAATCTTTTAATCACGCTAAAGTTACAATAAATTTAATAATTTCGGAGAATTTACTTTCAGTTCTGCTTATAGGTGGCTATAAGAGAATCAGAAACTGCTCATGAAGTCTTCTACCAAGATTCTTAAAGATCTGAATCACGCCAACCAGGAGCAACAGATTTCCCTTTTCTAGTTTCTTCTATTTTTGCTGTCCATATACAACTGCCTTCAACTTCATTCTAAAAGAAAAAAAAAACTGTGCAAGATATTCAGAGTCTTCAACAGAGTTAGGAGTCAAATCTAAATACTAACAAAATGTTTAAGATTACAAATTTCTTATTCCCCTGTATGGAGAAGGAAACATGCCCTTCCAGGTATAAGCCCATCAGGTAAAACAAGGAAGTAGTAGCAAAGATTCAATATGGCCACTTTTACTAACACGGCAGGTGTGCTCCATTCGAATTCGGAATTTGCTCCAAGTCCAGGAGGGAAATGGTCTAAGCAACAAGAAGCGTAGTGAGATTAGGATATTTCAATTGTGACTTACAAGCTGTAATTGACTAAAATCTGTTGAAAATTTACTTTCATAAAACCAAAGAATTTAAGGTTTATCTACAAGGATGTCGACTGTGGTTTTCTGCAGAAATGATGGTATTACTAATTGTAGATATCAGGATGCATTTAGATAAAAAGATAATAAGAGTACGAGTAGAGATCCGCCATGATACTTGCATTAGAACGAGTGGAAACGATTTGCATGCAGTACAACCAAAGTAAGCTTGCGTGTTGAAATTGGGAAATTGCAGCAACTCAAATTTTCTTATTACTTGCAAATTCGAAATATTCGAGTATAAACCCTGTGACGAGTGCACCAAGAAATCTTTAACTGAGAAAGAATGAATATCAAGGAGAGCATAAAGTTTAGTATAAAAAAAGCGCGTTTAATGTTCGATAAGTTGATGGGTAACTTGCGATAGGATAAGGATCCCCGAGCTTGTGAAGCTTTTTGTAATATGCATCCAGTACGTAAGAAATCACCTTAAAATAAGAACGATAGCAGAGATATCACTTGAGTTCATTGTAATAGTTTTCTACAATGTTGAAAATGATATTAATAAAAGATTATATCAATCTGTAAGTGATGCGGTGATTAAAGAAATAATTTTGAGGATTCAAGGGGTTGTTCGATTTTTAATTAGTTGTTTAGAGTGCAACAAGAGCGCCAATAATTCGAGGGTTTCATAAGGAGGTTACCGCAAGGCTAAACGGACTATGCCGGGCTATGTCTTCCTTACAACGCTGTGAAATTTAGAAGTTAGCAGTGGACATCGGCATCTATTAATTAATACCTAATGGCTTAAAGCTAGTAAAGGAAGTCAACAATGAATCCAATGCCCTAAAATCTTGTGTTGTGTACCTAGGTTTTAAGACGATGCAATAGTGCTTTTAGAGCTCTTATACAATGGCGTACTATGTAAAAAAAAGGTGGATTAACTTCTCCCTTAATAAGACGTGGGTATCACACACGTATAGGATTGGGAACTAACAGCGGTTTGTTTTGGGTGGGCCCTTGCAATTGAAAAATGTTGGGATACCAAATGTAAAAAACAAGTATTAATTTATCAATGATAATCAAGCAATTGCTATACTTCACGTTTATATACAACTAGAATATTATTTGAGTGTGCTACCTGCTGAAGAAATCTACTTAGCACCCATAAGGGTCTCACCTGGTTCTACTAATTGAAGCATACAATGAGATTACTAATCAAAGCATACAAAGAGATTACTAATCAAAGCATACATTGAGATTATTAAAAAAGATGATTTGATTAGCCCATAGTTTGGTTGCTTTCTGATGACCAGTGTTTCTAATTTGGTAGAGAACACAGAACTGCCGGTAATATTTTCCACCTAACCGTCTAACGGAAGATCTCAAAAGAACCTAATAACGAATCTATATTTGTCTCATCGATCAGATCACCGGTCTCAGACCTAAAGTAAGGCTGCTTCGGAAGTTAGAATGTAATGGGTTCCATATCAAGTTTTTATCTTTATGCAGTCGTGAAAATATTATTAATGATATACCGAACATAGTGAATACTCCACAGCTCTGTATATACGTCCTAGTAAGCAGCAAGGACGCTAATTAAATGCATACTTGATAGCGTCGAGTTTTAACACACAGGAGAATTTCTATAAATATTGTATCCTTAAGTACAAAACTCTTTGGATTAATCAGTTTCTATTAGGCTAACGATCAAGAACAAGGTGAGAGCGTTATGCGTGCTTGGTAGATTTCTTCAGCAGGAAGCACTCTCATATAGTATTGTAGTTGCATATAAACATGAAGTATAGCAATTGCTTGATAATCATTGATAAATTAATACTTATGATTATTACATTTGGTATCACAACATTTTTCAATCCCAAGTGGCCACCTAAAACCGCTGTATTATCACAATCTATATGACTGTGATACCTTCGTCTTATTATAGGGAGAAGTAAAACCACGGTTTATAAATGGTACGCCAATGTATAATGTGAGTAAAGCAGCTTTAAAAGCATTGCTACTTTGTATTTAAACCTAGGTACACAACAAAAATTACTGCGGCCTCCGAATTATTGTTAATTTCTTTTCTACCTCTAAACCCATAGGAATTAAGGAACACATGCCAATGTCCACTGATAATTTCTAAAATACACAGCCTTGTAAGATAAAGTTAATCCGGCATAAGCCGTTTAGGCTTACCGAGCACATCAAAATAGAACCATCGAATTATTGGCACACTTGTTGTACTCTAAACAACTAATTAAAAATCGAACATCCCCGTCCATCCTTAAAATTATTACTTTAATAACTTATCACTTAGAGATCGAATAATATTTGTCTTCAGACATTGTAAAATACTATTATAATTAAGTCGTGTCATCTCTGTTTCAACTAGCATCTCTGCTAATGCTATTTTAAAGCGATTTCTATTGTTGTGGATGCAGATTACAAAAAGCTTTACAATCTCGGAGATGCCTGTCCTTTCGCTACTTGTCCATCAAATAATGCGCTTCTCTTAACTATACCTTAAAAACTCATCTTGATATTAATTCTTTCTCAGCTAAATACTTCTTGTTCCGCACGTCACAGGGTTTAAACTCGAATATTTCGAATTTGCAAGGCCTAACGAAAATATGACCTCCCGTATTTTTCCCATTTCATGCCGCCCGCTCTCGTCGGTTGTACTGCATGCAAACTGATTCCACCTTTGGACCGATTAGAAATTTCTTGAGTTGAGAAACGATTTTAACACCTTTCAACTATAAACTTACATTTATAAAAAAAATTCCATGCGTCTTTTGAAATCTCGACTGATTTCATTAAGTTGCTGTATTGATAACGTATGTATCACACTAATCTTTAAGCTATAAAACCTTAATGTCTTTTTGACTCGCACGGTTGCTCTTGTACTACAGACTGCCATATCGCACAGTCATATTAAACTTATTGGAGAATTTAATTTCTCAATATTCTCAACACATCCCACCGGTAAGTAAAGATTTAGTAAGCTTCTTCTCTGTAGCAGATTAGTGCACCAACTGCAGTAGCTTTTAGACACCTTTCATATCTGAGACGGATTGATCAACAAGAAGAATATCTCTAATCTTAATTATTAAATTAAACACTACCTTATCTCGCTGACGTGAATAGAGTCTTGCGAGTCTTTCCACACACTGA
The DNA here is from genome assembly GCF_964235325.1 of Thermobia domestica. Lineage (NCBI taxonomy): Eukaryota > Metazoa > Arthropoda > Insecta > Zygentoma > Lepismatidae > Thermobia > Thermobia domestica. The sequence goes on from NC_137462.1 coordinate 227,045,452, forward strand.
AAGGCATCTTTTAAAGAGCAGAAAGCTACTCCACTAAATGTACCCGATTAATCGCCGGCAGTGTACTCAAATCTAACACTGAACCTGACTGTCACTTGGCCTGGTATGTATGCGAGCATATCCTCGGCCGTTGACCAGAGCCATCCTAGATCACAAAGTAAATTCATTTACGAAAATATAAGCACCAAATTTTCTGTAGAATTCTGCATAGATGAACGCTGCATAGAGCGGAATATCATGGCAAACTGCCTAAAGTACTTTGCTTGCAGACTCCAGCTAAGAGCCGTTAAGATTAGCGAGAAAAAAGTCGAAAACACATATATGTGCTTAGATATGTTTGATATAAGCTGTGTGGTTTCTCTGAATTTCTTCAATATTTCAACATTAAGTACTAATTCGAAATATTCTAGTCTTCTGCATACAGTAAAAAATTGCAAGAAAATAGAAAAAAGCACATGGGTTATGACATTAGATCAGCCATTATACTGGAAAGGAGTTCAAATCGTACCACAGCTGAAGAAATTTCCGAACCGTCCATAGTTGTAACGCTATGAGGAGGTTTGATAGTTATGGGAATGTAGTTATGGGAATCAACTTCGGTTTGTTTAAGGTGGGGCCCTGGGAGTGACATAATATGGTGATACCAAATGAAAAAAAACATTAGAATAAATTTATCAATGATAATCAAGCAACTGCTATACTTCCTGTTAAACGCAAATACAATATTATTTGGGTGTGCTTTCTTTTGAAGAAATCTACTTGGCAGTCATAACGCTCTCACCTTGTTCTTGATCGTTAGCCTGATTGAAACTGTTTAATACAAGGAGTTGTGTTCTTACGGATATATTATTTAAAGAAATTCTCCTTGTGTTTACTTTCGAGGCTATCAAATATGCATTTAATTAGCTTCTTTGCTGCTCACTAGGGCTTACATACACAGTTGTGTAGAATTCACTAGGTTCCGGTATATCATTAAAATTAATTTTCACGATTGAATAAGGAAAAAACTTGCTATGAAACCACTTAATATTCCAACCTCCAAAGCAACCTCATTTTGGGTCTGAAACCGGTGATCTAATCGATGAGACATATAAAGAAATGATTTTAGGTTCTTTTGAGATGTTCTATTACACGGATAGGTGTATAATATATACGATATATGTCAGTCCAGTGTTCGCTACCAATTTAGTAACACTGGTAATCACAAAGCAACCAAACTGTGGGCTGTGCGTGGGTGAATTCAGATCTTTTAAAAAATTCGGTAGAAGACTTCACGAGCAGTTGTTGATTCTTTTTTAGGCCACATACAAACAGAACCGAAATGAAATGCTACGAAATGAAAAATTTAAATAACTTTCTCGTCATTAAAAGAGTGCTTTACTTTTTTCATGATGCAACAGGCTGTGACACGACCTCAGCTATTCTCGGGAGAGAATAGTTACCAGTCCTCAAGATCCTTTAAACAGAAAAAAAAATATTTTGCAAGGTAGTCAGTCTTCAACCATCCAAATCTCAATCCTGAAACAATGGTCAATATTAGACATTTCTTATTTGCCTGTGTAGAGAAGGAAACATATCCTTCCTGGTATATGCCATATCAGGAGTAGTTACAAAGCATCAATATGTCCACTTTTTCCATTACGGCTTGTGTGCACCATTCATTAGGAAGTAGCTTCAAGTCCAGGAGCGAAATGGTCAAAGCATGAACCCAATGGAATTAGGTTGGTGTGTGAAAGTTGATATGCGAATTCCAGGACCCACACAGCTACCATCGGCTCCAGCCGGATAATCTTACCTGTAGATAAGAAGTTACAGCTAAATAGGATTGTGAACGATCCACATGTAAGTTTAAAGTGCCAATATGAAGTCTTCAAGGTTTTCTGCATTCTGCCAAGATATTCATTTACAAATGTCAGATCGGAAGACAATCTTATTTAGATCCTGACGAACAACAGTTGTAGAAATCCAATATGTCATTTACAAGGGCTTAATTGTTGATCCAATCAGTTATGATTATTATTTCGTAACAACTCCTTTCCTGATAGACCTAAAAAAAATGGACACGAAGGCGATCTTGACGAAACGAAAGGTAAGGACTAGGAAAAAAATGATGAAGGTGGTTTAATGGTTAGTTTACATATTTTGGAATCCTTTAACACGAGCTGCTTTTGTACCCGAGGATAAAGTGAAACTGTAGCAGGACACATTTAAGATAACGAGCAAAAACAGATTCATTCATATATCACATTCGCATACTACAGTATCATTCAATTCTACGTTTATAAGAATCGTTTATTGTTTGATTGTTTATATTTTAGGAAGTTCAACTGCAGATGATTGACTCCGAAGATTCTGCCATCTGCAAATACACTTAAAATGATGTAACCCCCTCTTTTTTTTTCGACTCTCCTACAATGAAGTAAATTTTTAAATTTGAAAAAGATCGAAGTTTGGATTTTCCGTACATGCAAAGAATCCATGAACATTTCTAAGACTGGGTCATAAGAATGAAAGCAATACTACACGACTTTCACAGTACGTTTCAACTTATTGCCCTTGTATTTATACGACATAAGGATTATCAATCCTTACTGCTACGCACCATTTTACTTTGCGACTGTACCAAGCTACCAAGATGGAAGCCCGCGAAGCATAACAATTTTCTGTAACAGTTATACTGGAGTTATACTGGTTGTAAGCTTGTAAAGAATTAAAATGCAAGTAATTGGCCTGAAGGTCTAGTATTTGATTCTTAGGAAAATAGATGCGTGATTATCTTGTAGAGCAAGACCTGCTTCTCTTGGCCTGTGAGACAAGTCCGGCCGATGAATTACTAAAGCTAGCGGTGCAATGCACTGATTCGCGATACAGAGAAATTCTACAGGATGGTAGAAGAGGCATGGAACAAAGACCCCAACAAAATTATCAGGTAATAGATTTTTTTTTTTTTTTTGTAGTTAGGTTACATTCGGAGATTTTCAGTCAAGTACTCCTAAAAGATATAAAACTTTTTAGGCTCACATCCCATTTCTTGAGCCACATGCCCTGAATATCCACCCTTGGAAATAGTGTTCGAGAACTTGCTCCTCTCGGTGGCCAAAATAAGTAATACAGACTTCTATAAACTTTTGATTAGCCTGAAAGTTAAACATGAGTTAATAATAAATATCGAAGCGACTTTTGCAACCTTGACTTATTGATCAAAATCCTATATTGATAACGCTACATATCTCTCACACTTATCTTTAGGCTATAGAATATTAAATTATTTCTGGCTCGCATGGTTAATCTTGCACCACAGAGAGCCTTACCGCACGGAGATTATTGGAGATTAAGCTTATTGGAGATTTTAATTTCTCAATCTTCTCAACGTTTTCTCACCTGTAAGCTTCCGGTAAGCTTCCGCTCTGTAGCAGACTAGTACACCAACTGTATTAGCTTTACGATAACTTTCATCTCTAAGACGGAATGATCAACAAGAAGATTTTCTGTAATCTTATTTATTAAATTCAACACTAGCTCATCTCGCATTTGTGAATAGAGCCTGCGTGTCCTTTCACCGACTGAAAGTAGTCCTCTCAAGAGCAGAAAACTACTCTACAAATTGTACATGATTAATCGCCAGCATTTGAGGCTTCCGAAGTGTACTCATCTCGACTGAAACAGAACTTCCGAAGTGAACAATGAACCAGACTGTTATTTGCCTGGTATGTTTGCGAACATATCCATGGCCGTTGACAACAGGCATCGTAGATCACCAAGTAAATTCCATTAAAAAATAGAAGCACCAAATCTTCTGTAGAATTATGTTTAGGTGTTCCCTGCATATTGCGGAATAACTTGGGAAACTGCCTAGAGTACATTCCTTGCACAGTCCAAGAGCAGTTAACATTGGAGAGAAGATTGTCAAAAAACATAGTGTTGAATTTAATATCACACGATTAATCAAGATCTCAAAAAAAATCTAAATTTGATTCTATATTTGTCTCATCAATCAGATCACAGGTCTCAGTCCCAAAGCAAGGCTGCTTCGGAAATTAATATATAATGGGTTCATATCAAGTTTTTATCATTATGCAATCGTGAAAATATTATTAATGATAGTCCGGAACCAAGTGAATACTACACCGCTTTGTATGTAAGCCCTAGTAAGCAGAAGGACGCTAAAAATATTGTATCCGTAAGAACACAATCTTTGGATTATACAGTTTCCATCAGGCTCACGATAAAGAACAAGGTGAGAGCGTTATGGTAGCTAAGTAGATTTCTTCAGCAGGAAGCACTGTGAAATAGTATTAAAGTTGCATATAAACGGGAAGTATAGCAATTGCTTTTTTATCATTGTTAAATTTTTACATTTGGTATAACATTTTTCAATCCCATGGATCCACGTAAAACAAACTGCTGTACGATTCCGAAGCTATATGATTGTGATATTCTTGTCTTATTAAAGGGAGAAGTAAATACACTTTTTTTTTAAATTGGTACGCCATTGTTTAATGATACTTAAGTTGCTCTAAAGCACTACTGATTCGTTTTTAAGACCTAGATACGCAACGCAAGGTACTGCGGCCTCCGATTCATTGTTGAAATTCTTTACTAGCACTAGACCAATAGGAATTAAGGAATACATCGCGACGTCAGTTTCTGATTTCTAAATTTCACAAAATTTTTAGACTGACATAGGCCTCCATATGAGCTCACCGTGATTTCCAGTCTTTCTAAGCTAAAGACTTCGTGTTACCCACGTCACTAGTTTTAAACTCAAATATTTCGAATTTGCAAGTCTTAAGGACAAAATGAGCTGTCGTACTTTTCCCATTTCAACGCACGCCCTTTCGTAGTTTGTAATGCAGGCAAACAGATTCCACTCGTTCTAAAAAAGTGTCATGGCGGTTCTCTACATGTACTGTCATTATCTTTTTATCTAATTGCATCCTGATATCTACAATTAGTAATACCATAATTCCTGCATACAACCACAGTCGGCAACCTTGTAGATAAAGCTTAAATCATTTGTCATATGAAAGTAATTTTCAACAAATTTTAGATTATTACAGCTTGTTAGTTGCAATTGAAAAATCTTAATCTCACTACGCTTCTTATCAAATATTACTACGTATGGTTCGTTGTAGTGCATGCTAACTGCTTGCATTCGTTACGATAAGTGAATAACACGTATCTCGACATTTCCTCTTAATGAAATATCTGTATCATTCTACAAATTGGTAATGCAATGTTCTCTGAAAACAGTCTGAAGATTAGATCTAAGCACATATCTATGTTTTTCGACATTCTTCTCTCCAATGTTATCTGCTCTTGGACTGTGCAAGGAATGTACTCTAGGCAGTTTCCCAAGTTATTCCGCAATATGCAGGGAACACCTAAACATAATTCTACAGAAGATTTGGTGCTTCTATTTTTGTAATGGAATTTACTTGGTGATCTACGATGCCTGTTGTCAACGGCCATGGATATGTTCGCAAACATACCAGGCAATTAACAGTCTGGTTCATTGTTCACTTCGGAAGTTCTGTTTCAGTCGAGATGAGTACACTTCGGAAGCCTCAAATGCTGGCGATTAATCATGTACATTTTGTAGAGTAGTTTTCTGCTCTTTAGAGGACTACTTTCAGTCGGTGAAAGGACACGCAGGCTCTATTCACAAATGCGAGATGAACTAGTGTTGAATTTAATAAATAAGATTACAGAAATTCTTCTTGTTGATCATTCCGTCTCAGAGATGAAAGTTATCGTAAAGCTGATACAGTTGGTGTACTAGTCTGCTACAGAGCGGAAGCTTACCGGAAGCTTACAGGTGAGAAAACGTTGAGAAGATTGAGAAATTAAAATCTCCAATAAGCTTAATCTCCAATAATCTCCGTGCGGTAAGGCTCTCTGTGGTGCAAGATTAACCATGCGAGCCAGAAATAATTCAATATTCTATAGCCTAAAGATAAGTGTGAGAGATATGTAGCGTTATCAATATAGGATTTTGATCAATAAGTCAAGGTTGCAAAAGACGCCTCGATATTTATTATTAACTCATGTTTAACTTTCAGGCTAATCAAAAGTTTATAGAAGTCTGTATTACTTATTTTGGCCACCGAGAGGAGCAAGTTCTCGAACACTATTTCCAAGGGTGGATATTCAGGGCATGTGGCTCAAGATATGGGATGTGAGCCTAGAAAGTTTTATATCTTTTAGGAGTACTTGACTGAAAATCTCCGAATGTAACCTAACTAAAAAAAAAAAAAAAAATCTATTACCTGATAATTTTGTTGATGTCTTTGTTCCATGCCTCTTCTACCATCCTGTAGAATTTCTCTGTATCGCGAATCAGTGCATTGCACCGCTAGCTTTAGTAATTCATCGGCCGGACTTGTTTCACAGGCCAAGAGAAGCAGGTCTTGCTCTACAAGATAATCACGCATCTATTTTCCTAAGAATCAAATACTAGACCTTCAGGCCAATTACTTGCATTTTAATTCTTTACAAGCTTACAACCATAAGTCTTGTATTACTGTTACAGAAAATTGTTAAGCTTCGCGGGCTTCCATCTTGGTAGCTTGGTACAGTCGCAAAGTAAAATGGTGCGTTGCAGTAAGGATTGATAATCCTTATGTCATATAAATACATGGGCAATAAGTTGAAACGAACTGTGAAAGACGTGTAGTATAGCTTTCATTCTTACGACCCAGTCATACAAATGTTCATGGATTCTTTGCATGTACGGAAAATCCAAACTTCGTTCTTTTTCAAGAGTGTAAAAATTTACTTCATTGTAGGAGAGTCGAAAAAAAAAAAAAAAGGGGGTTACATCATTTTAAGTGTATTTGCAGATGGCAGAATCCTCGGAGTCAATCATCTGCAGTTGAACTTCCTAAAATATAAACAATCAAACAATAAACGATTCTTATAAACGTAGAATTGAATGATACTGTAGTATGCGAATGTGATATATGAATGAATCTGTTTTTGCTCGTTAACTTAAATGTGTCCTGCTACAGTTTCACTTTATCCTCGGGTACAAAAGCAGCTCGTGTTAAAGGATTCCAAAATATGTAAACTAACCATTAAACCACCTTCATCATTTTTTTCCTAGTCCTTACCTTTTCATTTAAAGTTTCGTCTAGATCGCCTTCGTGTCCATTTTTTTAGGTCTATCAGGAAAGGAGTTGTTACGAAATAATAATCATAACTGATTGGATCAACAATTAAGCCCTTGTAAATGACATATTGGATTTCTACAACTGTTGTTCGTCAGGATCTAAATAAGATTGTCTTCCGATCTGACATTTGTAAATGAATATCTTGGCAGAATCCAGAAAACCTTGAAGACTTCATATTGGCACTTTTAAACTTACATGTGGATCGTTCACAATCCTATTTAGCTGTAACTTATCTACAGGTAAGATTATCCGGCTGGAGCCGATGGTAGCTGTGTGGGTCCTGGAATTCGCATATCATCTTTCACACACCAACCTAATTCCATTGGGTTCATGCTTTGACCATTTCGCTCCTGGACTTGAAGCTACTTCCTAATGAATGGTGCACACAAGCCGTAATGGAAAAAGTGGACATATTGATGCTTTGTAACTACTCCTGATATGGCATATACCAGGAAGGATATGTTTCCTTCTCTACACAAGCAAATAAGAAATGTCTAATATTGACAATTGTTTCAGGATTGAGATTTGGTTGGTTGAAGACTGACTACCTTGGAAAATATATTTTTTTTTCTGTTTGAAGGATCTTGAGGACTGGTAACTATACTCTCCCGAGAATAGCTGAGGTCGTGTCACAGCCTGTTGCATCATGAAAAAAGTAAAGCACTCTTTTAATGACGAGAAAGTTATTTAAATTTTTCATTTCGTAGCATTTCATTTCGGTTCTGTTTGTATGTGGCCTAAAAAAGAATCAACAACTGCTCGTGAAGTCTTCTACCGAATTTTTTAAAAGATCTGAATTCACCCACGCACAGCCCACAGTTTGGTTGCTTTGTGATTACCAGTGTTACTAAATTGGTAGCGAACACTGGACTGACATATATCGTATATATTATCCACCTATCCGTGTAGTAGAACATCTCAAAAGAACCTAAAATCATTTCTTTATATGTCTCATCGATTAGATCACCGGTTTCAGACCCAAAATGAAGTTGCTTTGGAGGTTGGAATATTAAGTGGTTTCATAGCAAGTTTTTTCCTTATGCAATCGTGAAAATAATTTTAATGATAAACCGGAACCTAGTGAATTCTACACAACTGTGTATGTAAGCCCTAGTGAGCAGCAAAGACGCTAATTAAATGCATATTTGATAGCCTCGAAAGTAAACACAAGGAGAATTTCTTTAAATAATATATCCGTAAGAACACAACTCCTTGTATTAAACAGTTTCAATCAGGCTAACGATCAAGAACAAGGTGAGAGCGTTATCACTGCCAAGTAGATTTCTTTAAAAGAAAGCACACCCAAATAATATTGTATTTGCGTTTAACAGGAAGTATAGCAGTTGCTTGATTATCATTGATGAATTTATTCTAATGTTTTTTTCAATTGGTATCACAATATTTTGTCAATCCCAGGGCCCCAACTTAAACAAACCGCTGTTCATTCCCATAACTACATTCCCATAACTATCAAACCTCCTCAAAGCGTTACAACTATGGACCGTTCGGAAATTTCTTCAGCTGTGGTACGATTTGAACTCCTTTCCAGTATAATGGCTGATCTAATGTCATAACCCATGTGCTTTTTTCTATTTTCTTGCTATTTTTTACTGTATGCAGAAGACTAGAATATTTGGATTTAGTACTTAATGTTGAAATATTGAAGAAATTCAGAGAAACCACACAGCTTATATCAAACATATCTAAGCACATATATGTGTTTTCGACTTTTTTCTCGCTAATCTTAACGGCTCTTAGCTGGAGTCTGCAAGCAAAGTACTTTAGGCAGTTTGCCATGATATTCCGCACTATGCAGCGTTCATCTATGCAGAATTCTACAGAAAATTTGGTGCTTAAATTTTCGTAAATGAATTTACTTGGTGATCTAGGATGGCTCTGGTCAACGGCCGAGGATATGCTCGCATACATACCAGGCCAAATGACAGTCAGGTTCAGTGTTAGATATGAGTACATTTCGTAAGACTCAACTGCTGGCGATTAATCGGGTACATTTACTGGAGTAGCTTTCTGCTCTTTAAAAGATGCCTTTCAGTGTGTGGAAAGACACGCAAATTCTATTCACGTTAGCGAGATAAGGTAGTGTTTAATTTAATAATTAAGATTAGAGATATTCTTCTTGTTGATCAATCCGTCTCAGATATGAAAGATTTCTAAAAGCTACTGCAGTTGGTGCACTGGAAGATTAGTGTGATACATACGTTATCAATATTTCAAAAGTCGCATGGAATTTTTTTTAAAGGTAAGTTTATAGTTGAAAGGTGTTAAAATCGTACCTCAACTCAAGAAATTTCTAATCGGTCCAAAGGTGGAATCAGTTTGCATGCAGTACAACGGACGAGAGCGGGCGGCATGAAATGGGAAAAGTACGGGAGGTCATATTTTCGTTAGGCCTTGCAAATTCGAAATATTCGAGTTTAAACCCTGTGACGTGCGGAACAAGAAGTATTTAGCTAAGAAAGAATTAATATCGAGGTGAGCTCTTAAGGTATAGTTAAGAGAAGCGCATTATTTGATGGACAAGTTGCGAAAGGACAGGCATCTCCGAGATTGTAAAGCTTTTTGTAATCTGCATCCACAACAATAGAAATCGCTTTAAAATAACAATAGCAGAGATGCTAATTGAAACAGAGATGACACGACTTAATTATAATAGTATTTTACAATGTCTGAAGACAAATATTATTCGATCTCTAAGTGATAAGTTATTAAAGAAATAATTTTAAGGATGGACGGGGATGTTCGATTTTTAATTAATTGTTTAGAGTGCAACAGGTGTGCCAATAATTCGATGGTTCTATTTTGATGTGCTCGGTAAGCCTAAACGGCTTATGCCGGATTAACTTTATCTTACAAGGCTGTGTAATTTAGAAATTATCAGTGGACATTGGCATGTGTTCCTTAATTCCTATATGTTTAGAGGTAGAAAAGAAATTCAACAATAATTCGGATGCCGCAGTATTTTTTGTAGTGTACCTAGGTTTAAGCCATTAGGAATTAATTAATTGATGCCGATGTCCACTGCTGACTTCTAAATTTCCCAGCGTTGTAAGGAGGAAATAGCCCGGCATAAAACGTTTAGCCTTGCGGTAACCTCCATATGAAACCCTCGAATTATTAGCGCTGTTGTTGCACTCTAAACAAATAATTAAAAATCGAACATCCCCTTGAATCCTCAAAATTATTTCTTTAATCACCGCATCACTTAGAGATTGATATAATCTTTTATTAGTAACTACTTTCAGACATTGTAGAAAACGAATACAATGATGTAAAGTGATATCATTGCTATCGTTCTCATTTTAAGATGATTTCTGACGTACTGGATGCATATTACAAAAAGATTCACAAGCTCGAGGATCCTTATCCTATCGCAAATTACCCATCAACTTATCGAACATTAAACACGTTTCTCTTTACTATACTTTATGCTCTCCTTGATATTCATTCTTTCTCAGCTAAAGATTTCTTGGTACACTCGTCACAGGGTTTATACTCGAATATTTCGAATTTGCAAGTAATAAGAAAATTTGAGTTGCTGCACTTTCCTAATTTCAACCCGCAAGCTTACTTTGGTTGTACTGCATGCAAATCGTTTCCACTCGTTCTAATGCAAGTATCATGGCGGATCTCTACACGTACTCTTTTTATCTTTCTCTCTCAATTCATCCTGATATCTACAATTAGGAATACCATCATTTCTGCAGAAAGCCACAGTCGACATCCTTGTAGATAAACCTTAAAATCTTTGGCTTTATGAAAGTAAAATTTCAACAGATTTTAGTTAATTACAGCGTGTAAGTTACAATTGAAATATCCTAATCTCACTACGGGTGTATGTCTGGTTGATTGTAGTGCATGCTAAATGATTGCATACGTTTTGATAAGAGTACAACACGTATCTCTACATCTCCTCTTAATAAAATATTGGATTGTTTCTCCAATTTGGTAATACAATGTTCTCTGAAAAAAGGCTGAAGTAGTGATCTATGCACATATCAGTGTGCTTCGACTTCCTTCTTATCAAAGTTAACTGCTCTTAACTGGACTGGCAAAAAATGTACTGTAGGCAGTTTGCCATGTAAATCTACTATATGCAGTGATCATTTATGCAGAATTCAACATACGATTTGAATCTTCTACTTTTGTAAAAGAATTTACATGGTGATCTAGAATGGCTCTGGTAACGGAGATGGATATGGTCGCATACATACTAAGGAAAATGACAGTCTGGTTCAGTGTTACAGACGACTACACTTCGTAAGCCTCGACTGCTGGCGATTAATCGGGTACATTATGTGGTGTAGTTTTCTGCTCTCGAAATATTCCTTTGAGTCGATGGACAGGACACGCAAGCTCTATTCAACTCAGCTAAATCAGATTGTCTTCCAATCTGTCATTTGTAAATGAACACCCTTGAAAGAATGCAGAATACCTTAAATACTTCATATCTCCTCTTTTACATTTACATGTGTCTTGTTCACTTTTTATCTACAGGTAAGTAAGCTTATCCGGCTGGAGCTGATGGAAACTGTGTCGATACTGGATTTCGCATTTCCTCTTTCACACACCAACCTCAATCTATTGGGTTCTTGCTTAGACCATTTCCCCTCCTGGACTTGGAGCAAATTCCGAATTCGAATGGAGCACACCTGCCGTGTTAGTAGGGGAAAAAGTGGCCATATTGAAGCTTTGCTACTACTTCCTTGTTTTACCTGATGGGCTTATACCTGGAAGGGCATGTTTCCTTCTCCATACAGGAGAATAAGAAATTTGTAATCTTAAACATTTTGTTAGGATTTAGATTTGACTCCTAACTCTGTTGAAGACTCTGAATATCTTGCACAGTTTTTTTTTCTTTTAGAATGATCTTGATGGCAGTTGTATATGGACAGCAAAAATAGAAGAAACTAGAAAAGGGAAATCTGTTGCTCCTGGTTGGCGTGATTCAGATCTTTAAGAATCTTGGTAGAAGACTTCATGAGCAGCTTCTGATTCTCTTATAGCCACCTATAAGCAGAACTGAAAGTAAATTCTCCGAAATTATTAAATTTATTGTAACTTTAGCGTCATTAAAAGATTGTTTCACTTTTTCCATGATGCAACAGGCTTTGACACGACCTCAGCTATACGCAGGAGTGAATAGTTGGATGCCTTCAAGTTCGTTCATAAAGAAAAAGAATTCTGCAGTTATTCAGTGTCATCAATCAATATAATGTGAATCCTGACAAATGATTGTTAGACATTTCTTTATTCACCTGTATGGAAACGGAAAAATGTCTCCCTGGTATAAGCCATATTAAATATATAAAGGAAGTAGTCACAAAGCGGCAATATGGCCACTTTTCTCATTACTAACACAGCAGCTGTGCAGCATTCAATTCGGAGTTCCTTCAACTTTAGGAGCGAAATGGTCTATGCCTAAACCCAATCGAAAGAGGTTGGTGTTTACCCACATACCTACCATCAGCTCCAGCCTGATAATTTAACTTACCTGTAGATAAAAATTGACTGCAAGATAGGATTGGGATCGAGCCACATGTTTGTGTAAAAAAGCCGATACGAAGTATTCAAGGTTTTGTGCTTTCTGTCAAGAGAATTCAAGCAGAAATGGCAGATCGAAAGATAATCTGATATAGATGATAACGAACAACTGCTGTAAAAAACCAATGTCATTGACAACGGATTAATTGTTGATCCAATCAGTTATGATTATTATTTTGTGATTTCGTCCCCGCCTAATACACCTAAAAAAATGGACATGAAAACGAACTTGATGAAACTTTAAAATAAGGTGAAAGGAAATGTTGTAAAATATTCTTGTGTTTAGTTATTTTGGAATCTTTTAAAACGAGCTGCTTTGGAACCGTAGCAGGACATGATTGTTATCCACCAAAAACCAATTCATTTAGATATGACATTCGCGTACTAAAGTATCATTCAATTGTACCTTAATAACAATTGTTTATTGTTTAATTGTTTATATGTTAAGATGTTCAACAGCAGATGATTCACTTCGAGGATTCTGTCATCTGCAAGGACACTTAAAATTGTGTAACTGCCGTTTAGTTCTCGACTCTCCTACAAGGAAGTAAAGTTTCACACTCTTAATAAAGAACAATGTTTGGATATTCCATACATGTAAAAACTCCATGTACATTTTTATCCAAGAGGCCGTAAAATGAAAGCTCTACTACACGTCGATTCCAGCTCGTTTCAACTTATTGACCTAGGTTGTATACGACATAAGGACAATCAATATTTACTGCACAGCACCATGTTCATTTGCGACTTTTCCAAGCTGCTTTTCAGACAGAAGGCTTAGAAAGCTTAACAATTTTCCGAAACACTTAAATTAAACTTATGGTCGTACCTTGTAAAGGATTCAGAGGCAGATTATTGGCCTGATACTCTTTAGGTAATTTTTAGGATATTAGGTACGTGATTACCTTGTAGACACAGGCCCGCTTCTCTTGGCCTGTGAGGCCCCTATTCAATCTAGTCCCTTTGGATGAATTGCAATACAATTATGACCTTCTCTATATACTGCAGCCAAAGTTTACCGTTGGAATAAGGTCACTGTCTTAATCTTCATATTTCCTAATAGGGCTTTTGTCATGCAATTTCATTTCCTTGTAAATGTTGCATATTGATTTCCTCATCCAGACAATGTTTAATAGGATCCAAGATTTTAGATTTAGTAATCTCCTCCGACGGTTGTAAATGTTTTAACAAACACATGTAAGGCACGCGGGCAAAGTCTAGAAGTGAGTTCTCAATGATGTTGAGTAGGCATGGAAATTCAAAATTTTCACTTATGTTGTCATAGTGTACAGGATACCAGAAAGTTCTTCTATACCATTTCCTGACATAATGAATCCAGTCATGCCTAGAAACTACTTAAGTGGACACCTCATAAGAATAAAACTTGTGACAGTTAAAAAATTTCTTGACCTGCAGGTATGATTTGAGACCTTTCCAGTACAATGGCTGATCTATTGTGATTACACAAGTGCTTTGTTTACTTTTCTTGCACTTATTTACTGTATGCGGAAGAGTAGAATATATAGTATGTGAACTTGATGTTGAAATAATGAAAAATAAAGGGGCAATACACTGCTTAAATGAAAAGGAGAGGTGTGTACTTCAGCATTACACAATCGTTCTGGCGAAACTCTCACAAAATGAATAGCTATTCAAACGTTGTTTGAGAGTATGAAATCGAGACGCGAGATGCGAGTGAGGATGAGGACAGCATTGACACACCAAGAAAATGAGTGTACTGCATCAGAGAGAAAGTGGATGACAGAATAAAGAAATTAGGTACGATATTCTTTTCAAGACAATGCTACCGTGAAATAAGATTTCTTTTTCATTCAAGCACTTGGATATGGAGAATTTTCAAAAAGAGACATGTGAAATAAATTACTTTTTCTGCTCTTGAAATTTGCGTATATTACCACCTGCAATTCTCCTTTGTCTAAAATAGCAGGCAACCGAAACAACTGGGCGGTTGGGTAGGTTGCAACTACGAAAGGCGTTGAACTAAACCTCAATTTTGTCAGAAATATATGTGTGGGTAACTGCAAATAAGGGAGAAATAAAAAAAAGCTTTTTTATGGTAAATTCTAGTTCAAAGTTCGTAGCACTTGCTTTTGGACCTGATGGTTTGTTTCTTTTTTTCAGTGAACAGAAACGTTCTGGCGTCTAAGAAATTATATCATATAATATTGCAAATTTGCAAGTGGATGTATTTACATTGCAATTTGTGATAATAAAGATATAATGATTGTAAAAAGTAACTTTAATATCTTTATCCTGGGGGTTCCTTCATCAACTCATAGGTGCTCGTTATATCTCGTCGTCCCCCCCAAATATCGATTTCGAAAATGTAGAATGATATATTCATGACCATATGTTTGCGATATTGAATGTTAATATATGATAATATAGATATCGACTATATCGAGAAGTGATGCTTGAAATATATTGGAAACAACAATGAAATTTTAAATAAGTTCGAAATTTCCGTATTCAATTTTGAGGGGGAAGAACGTGAACCCGAATAGAAATTTTAAGAAAGAAAATGTTATCACAAATCAGCGAAAGTACACATACTTTACACAGTATACCAATACACACTATAACTTTTCACAACCAAGCAAGCCGGAAGATGAATTTCCTATGACATTAAAATAGAATGATCTACAAAATAGTCATAATTCAATGGCCATATTTCTATTAGTACTTTCATACGAACTAAGAGCTACAAGACTAAAACACTTATGCATTTACCTGACATTTTCATTTTCTTAATATGTCCCCTACCCTAGGCTAATTCTGGCTACCGCGGTTTCAGGTAATATACCCTCGACAGTTTGTTGAAACATATTCCACAGTTCATCTTTTTTCTTCGTTACAAAAACACTTCTAGTTGACTCTATTCATGGTGAATTACTGAACTTAAACATTTACAATTATTGAAAAATGAATAATTATTTTTAAACATAAAAAGACGTTACAGTTCAGTAGAATGCAGTAGAGAGAGTGTGTGAATAAATCTAATTATTCACATTCTCTTCCACTCAGTGTTATCTAGGACCACCAACAATGTACTATCAATTGCACTAGGTTTGATTGTTAGTGCTTCCTGGGGACCTAACTTCACGTTTGTATTCAAAGTTTTTATTTGCTTCTAGTGTCTAAACTATTGCAACACTAGTTAAGTGTCACTGCTTTAGGAAACACTAACGAAGCACTAACGATTGTATTAAAGATATCATTAGCTGTTTGAATTTGTCGGGAATTCAATAAGTTCCAAGATCATAGATTTAGTCATCTCCTCCGAGGGTTGTAAATGTTTTCATAATCATTTGTAAGGTTGCAAGCAAAGTCTAGAAGTAAGTTTTAAATGATGTTGAGTAGGCATGGAAATTCAATATTTTCACTAATGTTGTAATAGTGTACAGGATACCCGAAAGTTCTTCTATACCATTTCCTGACGTAATGTATCCATTCATGCCTAGAAATTAATTAAGTAGACACCTCCTAAATGTACAACTTTGGACAGTTTAGAAATTTCTTGAGCTGCAGGTACGATTTGAAATTTTTCCAGTATAATGGCAGATCTAATGTGATTACACAAATGCTTTGTTCACTTTTTTTGGACTTATTTACTGTATGCAGAAGAGTAGAATGTATAGTATTTTTTAGTACTTGATGTTGAAATATTGAAGAAATAAAAAGGCAATACACTGCTTATATGAAAAGGAGAGGTGTGTATCTCAGCATTACACAATCGTTATGCGGAAGCTCTCACAAGATGAATAGCTATCCAAACGTTGTTTGATAATAGGAGATCAAGACGCTAGATGCGAGTGAGGATGTGAACAGCATTGACACACCAAGAAAATGAATGTATAGCATTAGACGGAAAGTGGATGTCAGAATGAAGAAACGAGATACGATATTCTTATCAAGACAAAGCTACCGTGAAATAAGATTACTTTTTCAAAACCACATGTAGAGGTCCCAGAGCAAAGTTAAGAAGTGAGTTCTCAATGATTTTGAGTAGGCATTGCCATTCAGCATTTTCACTAAATTTGTAATAGTGTACAGGTACACCAAAGTTCTTCTATACATTTTCCTGACAAAATGTACCCAATGGAGCATGGATATTACTTAAAACGAAAACCAGCTAATGCCGGTACAACTTTGGACCGTTCAGAAATTTCTTCAGCTGAAGTACGATTTGAACACCTTTCGAGTATAATGGCTGATCTAATGTCATAAGGAATGAGCTTTTTTCAATTTTCTTGCAGTTATTTGCTCTATGCAGCAGAGTAGAAGTTTTGTATTACTACTTGATATTGAAATATTAAAGAAATACAGAGGGACTACAGTGCTTATTTCAGAAGGAGAGGTTTGTATCTCTCCATTACACAATCGTTGTGGCGAAGCTTTCACAAGATAAATAGCTATCCAAAAGTTGTTTGAAATTATTAAATCGACACACGAGATGCGAGTGAAAATATGATTAAATCTTCCGAGTAAAACAGCATTGACACACCAAGAACATGAGAGTATATCAATAGAGGGAAAGAGGAAGTAGGAATGACGAAATGTGATACGATATTCTTATGATGACTATGCTACCGTGATATCATTCAAGATTTTGAATATGGAGGATTTTCAACACGAGACTACTGAAATTAATGCCTTTTTCTGCTCTATGATACGTGCAACACTTTGTTACTAATCAAAGCATAGAGTGAGCTTATATGAAAGTGTTATTTAATTAGCGAACAGTTTGGTTACTTTGTGATGACCTGTATTCCAAAGTTCTTAGCAAACACAGGACTGACTATAGCGGAAAAATTTTCCACTTAACCGAGTAAGAGAAGATCTTAAAAGAACTAAAACTCAACTCATTATTTGGCCCATAAAGATCAGGCCAAAATTAAGGCTGCTTTGGAGGTCAGAATAAAATGGGTTCCATAGCAAGTTAAGAGGATACAACCGGGAAAATATTATTAATGATACACCGGAACCTTGTGAATCCTACACAACTCTGTATGTAACCAGTAGTGAGCTGCAAGGGTGCTAATTCAACCCATATTTGATAGTCTCGTGCTTTAACACACAGAAGACTCTCTTTAAATAATATATCCGTAAGAACACAAATCTTTGGATTATACCGTTTCTATCAGAAAAACAATTAAGAAATAGGTGAGAGCGATATGAGTCCTAAATAGATTTCTTCAGCAGAAGCACACTCAGATAGAAATGTAGTTGTTTATAAACGTGAAGAATAACAATTGCTTGATTATCATTGATAAATTAATACTTGTTTTATACATTTGGTATCCCAACATTTTTCCAATACAAGGGCCCACGTAAAACAAAACTCTGTTCGAACCCAAAAATACGTCTGTAATACTCTCGTCTTAATAGAGGCAGAAGTAAATCCATGGTTTTTTAAATTATACGCCATTGTATAATGTGACTTAAGGAGCTCTAAAAGCACTACAGCTGTAATTGACTAAAATCTGTTGAAAAAATACTTTTATATTGTATAAGATTTAAAATTTATCCACAAGGCTGCCGACTGTGGCTTTCTGCAGAAATAATGGTATTACTAATTGCATATATCAGGATGCATTTAGATAAAAAGAAAACAGTAGATGTCAAAATCCGCCATGATACTTGCATTAGAACGAGTGGAATCAGTTTGCATTCAGTACAACCGACGAGAAAGCGTGCGTGTAAGTGGGAATAGTGCGACAGCAGATATTGTCCTTAGAATTTGCAAATTCGAAATGCAATGTGACGTGCGGAATAAGAAATCTTTACCTGAGAAAGAATGAATATCGAGGTGAGCGTAAGGTATAGTAAAGAGAAAGCGCGTTAAATGATGGACAAGTTGATGGGTATTTGCGATAGAATGAGCATCCCCGAGCTTGTGAAGCTTTTTGTAATATGCATCCACTACGTCAGAGATCGTCTTAAAATGAGAACGATAGCAGAGATGTCACTTGACTTCATTGTAATAGTTTTCATTATATTGAAATGAATTATTTCTTTAATCACCGCATCACTTCGATATCGATATAATCTTTTATAATATCTCATTTCAGACATTGTAGAATACAATGAAAACTATTACAATGAAGTCAAGTGACATCTCTGCTATCGTTCTCATTTTAAGAAATAATTTTGAGGGTGCAAGGTGATGTTCGATTTTTAATTACTGGTTTAGAGTGCAACAAGTGCGCCAACAATTCGAGGGTTACCGAAGCCGAATCCGAAGCCGAAAAATCTTGTGTTGTGTACATAGGTGTTAAGACGAAGCAGTAGTGCTTTTAGAGCTCTCTAACTCAAATTATACAATGGCATACCATGTAAAAAACCGTGGGTTTATATCTCCGTTTTTAAGACGAGGGTATCACAGACGTATAGCATTGGGAACGAACAGCGGTTTGTTTTAGGTGGGTCGTTGGAATTGAAAACTATTGGGATACCAAATGTAAAAAACGTATTAATTTATCAATGATATTCATGCAATAGCTATACTTCCCCTCAATATTCAACTACAAAATTATTTGAGAGTGCTTCTGCTGAAGAAATCTACTTAGGACTCATATCGCTCACGTATTTCTTAATTGTTATTGTTATTATTATTGTTATTGTTATTGTTAATTGTTATTGTAACGCTTTCATCAGGTTCTTGATCTTTAGCTAATGAAAACTGTTTAATCCAAGGAGTTGTGTTTTTACGGATAAATTTTTTATAGAATGTCTCCTGTGTGTTAACACCAGAAGCTACTAAATAGGTGTTTAATTAGCGTCTTTGATGCTCACTAAGGTTGACATACAAATTCGAGTAGGATTCACTAGGTTCCGGTCTATCTTAATTATATTTTCCCGATTGTATCCAGTAAAACATGGTATGGAACCTTAACCTCAAAGGAGCAGCCTTACTTTGTGTCTGAGACCGGTTATCTGATCGATGAGCGAAAAAAAAGAGTGGATTTTAAGTTCTTTTGAGATCTTATCCTACACGGTTAGGTAGAAAATATTTACGGTATAGTCAGTCCAGTGTTCGCTACCAAGTTAGTAACACTGGTCATCACAAAGCAACCTTTTCATAAAGCTCACTGTATGCTTTTATTAGAAACTAAATGCCACACATTTTATAGAACAGAAAAAGGTATTCTTCATATCCAAGTTCTGGAATGACATTACTGTAGCATTGTCTTGATAAGAATATCGTATCACATTTCGTCATTCTGATATCCTCATTCCGTAGATCAGCCATTATAATGGAAAGGTCTCAAATCGTACCTGCAGCTGAATAAATTTATAAATTGTCCAAAGTTGTACCGCCCTTAGGAGGTTTCCACCAGTAATTTCTAGGCATGATTGCATACATTATGTCAGGAAATGGTATAGAGGAACTTTCGGGTATGCTGTAAACTATGACAACATTAGTGAAAATTCTGAATGTCCATGCCTACTCAACATCATTGAGAACTCACTTCTAGACTTAGCTCGGCGACGCTTACATGAGTTTATGTAAACATTAACAATCCTCGGAGGAGATGCCTAAATCTAGGATCTTGGATCTTATTGAGCAATGTCTGGATGAGGAAATCAATATGCAACATTTACAAGAAAAAGAAACTGCATGACAAAAACCATATTAGTGAACCTAAAAATTATGACGGTGACTTTATCCGAACCGGCAATCTTTCGCTAATGTATACAGAGAAAGTCATAATCGTAGTGCAAATCATCAAAGCTTCTAGACTGAACGGGAAAGTAGAAAATTTATTTGAAGGCTATTAAATGAATGCTTCCGTTTTCTCAAGTAGCTGGTCATCTTTTCGATGAAAAATTTGCACATCTCTATACTCAACAGATGGAAGCCCTAAGGCTAATAAGGTATCAGATGATTGCAAAATATTAACAACTCATGAAACCTTCTTAATTCGCAGAAAAAAACGTCTTTTTGAGCGAAATTCCAATTGATATTATAATCGATCATTGCTTAATAAGGGCCACAAATTTTCTGGAGTCTTAACTCAACGTCAGACATAACTTTAACAAGATTAATAAATCATTCCAAAATATTGTTATGAATACAAAAGTTCTAAAGTACTTTTGAAGATACACTTTGTCATCTCAGAGTCACGTTGAGCTAATGCCACCTTCCATGTGTGATAATATCTCATTGCACAAGAATGTCAATTCGACTGCGCTCAATGTAAAGGACTCTTTGTTGTACGGAGAATTAAAATTCACTCGTAGAAGGAAGAGTTCTTCTACACGCAGTGGTGTAATCGAAAAATGGCAAGTAATATCTGCTTTAAGTACATTACGTATATAAATAATGTTAAGCGCTATTTTCAACTTATATCTTAAAAATATATATTACAATTAGACACGGAAAGTGACGAAAGATTAAAAAAGACATTCGCGAAGTATTCCAACGATCGAATTTAAGTCTGCCATTGAAGCAAGGACAATTCAATCACGGTTCTTGAGAAACTTGGAGATTAATAATAGACAGCTTCAAATGATGCAAGAAGTTTTCTAAGGATAAAGGTAGCTGTATATGGACAGGAATAATGGAAGAAGATACATACGGGATATAGATCATTAGTATGATATAGAAAGATTATTTGATTAGCCCAGAGTTTGGTTGCCTTGTGATGAACAGTGTTATTAAGTTGGTAGCCAACATAGGACTGACTATACCGTAAATATTTTCCAACTTACCATCTAAGGGAAGATCTCAAAAGAACCTAAAATCGATTCTTTATTTGTCTCAACGAACAGATGGCCAGTCTCAGACCAAAAGTAACGCTCCTTCGGAGTTTGGAATATAATGCGTTCCATAACATTTTTTTTTTCAGGATGCAATCGTGAAAATATTATTAATGATAGACTCGAAACTACAGAATACTATACTACTCGGTATGTACACCTTAGTGAGCAGCAAGGACTATAATTAAATGCATATTTGATAGCCTCGACTGTTAACACACAGGAGACTTTCTTTAAACAATATATCCGTAAGAACACAACTCCTTGGAGTAAACAGTTACTATCAAGCTAACGATCAAGAACAAGGTGCGGCGTTATGGGTGCTAAGTAGATTTTTCAGCAGGAAGCAGTCTCAAATAGTATTGTAGTTACATATAAAAACGAAGTATAGCAATTGCTTGAATATCATTGATAAATTAATAAGTATGTTTTTTACATTTGGAATCACAACATAATTCATTCCCAAGCGCCTACCTAAAAAAAACCGCTGTACGTTCCCAAAACTATGTGACATTGATATCCCCGTCTCATTAAAAAGAGAAGTAAGTCCAAGGTTTTTTAGGTACTTCGCTATTGTATAATATGAGTTAAGTACCTCTAAAAGCATTACTGCTTCGTTTTTAAGACCTTGGTATACAACACAAGATACTGCGGCTTCCGATTCATTGTTGAATTTCCTTACTAGCTGTTAACCATTAGGAATTTTGGAGTACATTGCGACGTCCACTGCTTTCTAAATTTCAAAATATTTTTAGAAAGACATAAGCCACCATAAGCCCTTTAGTTTTACCGAATACCTCGAACTAGAACCCTCGAAGTATTGGAACAACTGTTGCACCGTAAACGGATAGTTAAAAATCAAACATACCCTTCCATAATCAATATTATTTGTTTAGTCACCTCATCAATTAGTGGTCGATATCCGCTATATGCAGCGATCATCTATGAAGAATTCTATAGACGAATGGTGCCTCTATTTTTGTAAAGGAATTTACTTGTAATTCTAGGATGGCTCTGGTCATCTGCTGTTAAACATCTTAACATATAGACAATCAAACAATAATACATTTTCTAAACGTACAATTAAATGATACTGTAGTACGCGTATGTGATATCTAAATGAATTGGTTTTTGATCGTTAATTTAAATAAGTCCAGCTACGGTTTCATTTTTTCTCGCATACATACGAGGCCAGTGGACAGTCTGGTTCAATGTTAAAGATCAGTACACTTCTTGACCCTTAACTGCCGGCGGTTAATCGGGTTCATTTTGTGGAGTAGCTTTCTGCTTCTGAGAGGATACCTCTGAGTCGATGGACAGGACACGCAAGATCTATTCAAGTCAGATTCAAGTCAGATCGAGATAATTACTGCTAATTTAATAATTAAGATTACACAAATTCTTCTTGTTGATCATTGCGTCTCAGATATTAAAGGTGTCATAAAGCTAATTCAGTTGGTGCACTAATCTGCTACAGAGGGGAACTTAGCAGAACTTTACTCATCGGTAAGAAAATGTGTAGAAGATCAAGAAATTCAATTCCTCCAATAAGCTCATTAAGATTGTGCGATATTCCATCAGTAGTGCAAGATAAACCGTGCGAGTCAGAAAGACTTTAAGGTTCTATAGCCTGAAGATTAGTGTGATATATACGTAGCGTTATAAATATAGCATCTTGATGAAGTGAGTTGTGTTTGCAAGAAACGCCTTAAAATTTTTATAGACGCAAGTTAACTTTCAGGCTAATAGAAAGTTAATAGAAGTATCTATTACTTTACTTGGGCACCGGCAATTGCAAGTACTCGACACTATTACTAAGGGAGAAAATTTAGGGCTTCTGCTCCAAGATGTGTGAAGTGAGCCTGGGAAGATTTAAATATATTAGGTGCTCTAACTGAAAATGTGCTAACGTAATCTGAGTACAAAAAAATTTTGTCAATTGATAATTTGTAGATGTCTCTGTTCTACACCTGTTCTACCGGGCCTGTTTAACAACTTAGTATCGCGAATCAGTTTCTTAAACAGCCAGCTTTACAAATTCATCGGTCGCAACTGTCTCACAGGCCAAGAGAAGTGGGCCTGGGTCTACAAATAAACACGTTTCTAATTAACTAAATATCATGTATTAGAATTTCAGGCAATAAACCTGCATGTGAAATCTTTACTAGATTAGGACCATATGTGTAAAGTATTATTGTTAAGCTTCGTGGTTTTCTGAGTGAAAAGCAGCTCGGTACAGTCGCAAAGGAACAAGGTGCTTTGCAGTAAGCATTGATTGTCCTTATGTCGTATAAGACCTAGAGCAATAACTTTAAACCAACTGGGATCAACGTCTAGTAGAACTTACATTCATCGCCCCTCTTGGATAAAAATGTACATGGAGTCTTTCCATGTATCACTTATCGAAACATCGTTCTATATTAAAGAGTTAAACTTTGCTACTTTTTAGGAGATTCGAAATGTAAACGGTAGTTACACAAGGTTTAGTGTCCTTGCAGATGGCAGAAACCATGGAGTCTGTCATCTGCTGTTAAACATCTTAACATATAGACAATCATACAATAATAAATTTTCTAAACGTACAATTAAATGATACTGTAGTACGCGAATGTGATATCTAAATGAATTGGTTTTTGATCGTTAATTTAAATAAGTCCAGCTACGGTTTCATTTTTTCTTCGGGTAACAATGCAGCTCGTGTTAAAGGATTCCGAAATATGCAAACAGAACAATAAACCACCATCATGTTTTATATTTTGTCCATACATCTTCATTTAAAGTTTCATCAAGTTCGTCTTCATGTTCATTTTTCTAGGTCTATAAGGCTGGGACAGTATTACAAAATAATAATCATAAGAGATTGGATCATTTTTTAAGCCGTTGTAAAAGAAATATTGGTTTTCTACAGCTGTTGTTTGTCATCATCTAAATCAGATTGTCTTCCGATCTGCCATTTGTAAATGAACTCTCTTGGCACAATGCAGACTACCTTGAATACTTCATATCGGCTCTTTTACACTTACATGGGTCTCGATCACAATCTTACCTTGCAATCACTTTTTATCTACAGTTAAGTAAGCTTATCCGGCTGAAGGCATTGGTAGCTGTGCGGATGCTGGATTTCGCATATCCTCTTTCACACACCAACCTCAATCGACTGGGTTCTTGCTTAGAGCATTTCCCACCTGGATTTGGAGCTACTTCCGAAATGAATGGCGCAAACCTGCAGTGTAAGTAGGGAAAGAAGTGGGCATATTGAAGCTTTGTAACTACTTCCTTGTTATACCTGATAGGCTTATACTAGGAAAGACATGTTTCCTTCTCCATACAGGGAAAAAGGAATGTGTAATATTGAACATTTTGTCACGATTGAGATTTGACTAAGAGCTCCGTTGAAGACTTTGAGTAACATGCACAATTCTTTTTCTTTTTGAAGGATCTTTAAGGCTTGCAACTATTGTCTCCACAGTATAGCTGAGGTCGAGCCAAAGCCTGTTGTATCATAAAATAAAAGTGAAAGCAGTGTTTTAAAAACGCTAAAGTTTCCGGAAATTTCGTAGTATTTCCTTTCGGTTTTGCTTGTATGTGGCATTAAAACAATCAGCAACTGCTCATGAGGTCTTCTACGAAGTTTCTTAAAAAATCTGAATCACACACATCAACAGCTACAGATTCCCAGTTTCTACTCTCTTCTATTACTTTTGTCCATATATACCTTTGCTCCTTCGAAAACTCTTTGCATCATTCGAAACAGCTTAGTATTTATCTCCAAGATTCTCAAGGACCTTGATTGAATTGTCATATCTTCAAAAGCATAATTAAGTTCCATCGTTCAGATATTCCCCGAAAGTTATTTTTTGTCTTTCCGCACTTTTCGTATCTAATTGTAATTTATGCCCATAAGATAATACGTAAAAATTGCGCTTCACATAATTTATATACGTACTTAAGGCAGATTTGACTGGCCATTTTTAGTCCACACCTTTGCGTGTAGAAGGACTCACCCTTCTACGTATGGTTTTAAAACACAAGACAAGAGAGACTCTGCAATATTCATTGCAGTGGAATTGACATTCTTCCGTATTGACACTTTATCACACAAGGAAGGTGGCATTATCTCAACCTGTAGCTCTGATGATAAGCTGATGCACACAAAAGTATTGTAGAACTTTTTTCATCGTAACAGTATTTTAATGAAGGAATAATTTTGCTAACGTTGTGTCTCATATTGAGTTAATCCACCAGAAGAATTGTGGCTATCGTTAAGCAGTTCGATTATTATATCACTTGGAACTTTTCTCAGAAACGCCTCTTTTTCTGCTAAACGTGAATATTCCTTGTGTTCTTAATTTCTTATAATCACATACCTTTATACAGCAGTCAAAATTAACGGTTCTAAACTGTCCGTCATAATTTTGATATTTCCTAATATGGTTTTTGTCATACAGTTTCATTTGGATGTAAATGTTGCATAGAGATTTTCTTATCCAGACGTTGCTGATTTAGATCGCAGATCCTAGATTTTTTCAACTCCTCCGACAGTTGTAAGTGTCTTCATAACCCCATGTAGAGGTCCCGGAGCAAAGTCTAGATAGAGTTCTCAATGATCTTGAAATGGCATGGCTATTCAACATTTTTACTAATGTTGTCATAGTGTACAGGATACCCCAAATTTCTCCTATGCCATTTCCTGAGATAATGTATCCAATCCTGCCTAGAAATTACTTAACTGGAAGCCTCCTAAAGGCGGTAAAATTTTGGACCGTTAAGAAATTTGATTAGCTGCAGGTCCGATTTGAACACCTTTCCAGTATAATGGTTGTTCTAATGTCATAACTCATGTGCTTTGTTCTCTTTTCTTGCACCTATTTACTGTATGCGGAAAAATAGAATATATAGTATTAGTACTTGATGCTGAAATATTGAAGAAATAAAGAGGCAATACACTGTTTATATGAAAAGGAGAGGTATGTATCTTAGCATTACACAATTGTTGTGGCGAAGCTTTCACAAGATGAATAGCTATTCAAACGTTGTTTGAGAAAAGGAAATCAATACGTGAGATGCGAGTGAGGATTTGATTAATCTTCCGAGTAAAACAGCATTGACTCATCAAGAAAATGAGTATATTCCATTAAAGGAAAAAGAATGTAAGAATGACGAAATCTGATACAATATTCTTATCAAGACAGTGCTACCGTGATATCAGATCACCTTTTCAATCAAGAACTTGGATATGAAAGTTTTCAAGAGACTGTTAAAAGAAATGACTTTTTCTGATCCATGAGATGTGTTGCACTAAGTTACTAATAAAAGCATACAGTGAGATTATATGGAAAGATTATTGGTTAGCCCACTGTTTGGTTGCTTCGTAATGGTCAGTGTTACTAAGTTAGTGGTGAACACCGGACTGACTATACCGTAAATATTTTCCACCTAACCATCTAAGGGAAGATCTCAAAAGAACCTAAAATCGATTTTTTATTTGTCTTATCGATCAGATCACTGGTCTCAGACCCCAAGTAAGGCTGCTTCGATGGTTAAAATATAATGGGTTTCTTAGGAAGTTTGTCATAATCCAATCGGGAAAATAATGTTAATGATAGACCGGAACATAGTGAATCCAACATAACTCTGTGTGTAAGCTCTAGTGCGCAGCAAGGACGATAAGTGAACATGGAAAGTGCCGAAACAGAAAAAACAACTTTGGGGTAATATCTGCAACGATCAAATTTAAATATGCCATTGAAGCCACGACAATTCAATCACAGTCCTTGAGGAACTTGGAGATCAAACTAGAGGGACCAAAATTTACAAACAGTTTTCGAAGGAATAAAGGAAGCTGTATATGGACAACATTAATACAAGAAACTAGAAACGGGAAATCTGTAGCTGTTGTTCAGTGTGATTCAGATCTTTTAAGCAACATAGTAGAAAACTTGATGAGCAGTTGCTGATTTTCTTGTAGCCACATACAAGCACAACTGAAAGAAAATGCTACAAAATTAATAAATTTAAAGAAATTTTAGCGTCATTAAAAGATTGCTTTCACTTTTTTCATTATGCAAGAGGCTGTGACACGAACTCAGCTATACTGAGGACTGAATAGGTTGCAGCCTGAGTTCTGAAAGTTTGACGGATTCTTCAACCAGCCAAATGTGAATCCTGACACAGTGGTACCGTTAGAAAATTCTTATTCGCCTGTATGGAGATGGAAAAATGCCCTCCCTGGTATAAGCCATATCAGATATAACAAGAAAGTAGTAACAAAGCTTCAGTATGGCCACTTTTCCCATTACTAACACAGCAGCTGTGCAGCATTCAATTCGGAAGTACCACCAATTCAATGAGTGACATTGTCTTAGTGGTTTGTGAAAGAGGTGGTTTGTGAAAGAGGCTAGCATCAGCTCCAACCAGATAATCTTACTTACCTGTAGATAAAAAGTAACTGCAAGATAGGATTGTGAACGAGCCACACGTTAGTGTAAAAGAGCCGATATGAAGTATTCAAGCGAACTCTGCATTTTGCCAAGAGAGTTGGTATACGAATGGCCGGTCGGAAGACAATCTGATATAGTTGATAAGTACAACAGCTGTAAAAAATAAACGTCACTGACAACGGTTAATTGCTGATCCAATCAGTTATTATTATTATTTTGTGATACCATCCCCGCCTTATAGACCTAAAGAAATGGAGATGATGTCGATCTTGATAAAACTTTAAATGAAGGTGTAAGGACAAGGTAAAACATGATGAAGGTGGTTTATTTTTTAGTTTACATATTTTAGAATCATTTACCACGAGCTGCTTTGGAACAGTTAACACGAGCATATCCACGGCCGTTGACCAGAGCCATCTTAGATCACCAAGTATATTCCTCTACAAAAATACAAGCACAAAATCGTCTGTAGAATTCTGATTAGGTGTTTGCTGCAGATAGCGGTATATCATGGCTAGCCTAGTGTGCATTTTTAGTAGAGCCGTTAAAATTGGCAAGAAAGTCGAAATACACAGATATGTGCCTAGATCTTTATTTCAGACTGTTTTCAGAAAACATAGTATTACTAAGATACCGAAACGTTCAAATAACATTTTACTAAAAGGAGATGCGGAGATACTTGTTGTTATCATTCTTATCATAAGGAATGAGTTCAGTTAGCATTCACAACTACTAACTATACATAGTAATATTTGGTAAGAAGCGTTGAGAGCAAGCAAGCGCCTAGAAATCGTCGGTAGAATTCTGCATAGATGATCGCTGCATATAGCGGAATATTATGGCAAACGGCCTAGAGTACATTCCTCAAACAGTTCAGCTAAGAGCCGTTAACATTGGCAAGAAGTTAGATGAAAGACTGAGATGGATCATCTAACTTCTTGAAGTATTCTTCAGACTGTTTTCAGATAACATTGTATGACGAAGGTATAAAAACAGTGAGATAGTAGAGAGCGTAGTGAGATTAGGATTTTTCAATTGCTTCTTACACGCTAAATGTAAAATTTGTTGGAAAATTTTTTTCATTTGCCATAAGATTTATCTACAGGGCTGCCGACTGTGGTTTTCTGCATAAATAAAGTATTACTAATTGTTGATAATAATAAGAGTAGGTGTCGAGATCCGCCATGATACTTTCATTAGAACAAGTGGAATCAGTTTGCATGCAGTACAACCGACGAGAGCAGCAGATTGAGATGGGATAAGTGCGGTAGCTCATATTGTTCTTAGGACTTGCAAATTCGAAATATTCGTATTTAAACCCAGTGACGTGCGGAACAAGAATGGCTGAGAAAGAATGAATATCACGGTGAGCTCATAAGGTGTAGTAAACAGAGAGCGCGTTAAAATTATGGACAAGTTGGAGGGTCTCTTGTGTTAGGACAAACATCGCCGAGCTTGTAAAGCTTTTTGAAAAATGCATATTGTAAAACGCATTTGTAATATTTCAAAAATTTCTGGAAGCACAAACGGTGCACTAACGATTGCAATAGTTTTAACCGTTAGTGCACTCTGGAAGGGCTAAAGTGAAGTTAGCCCAACGCCAAATTTTTGGTTTCCAGCGTACAAACTATTAAAGCACTAATGCTGGGAGTTGCTGCATAAAAGCACTAACGAAGCACTAACGATTGCACTAGAAGAGATCATTAATGCTTGAATGGTGGGGGCCATTTTTTCGGACGTTCCTTTGTATGAATTGCTATACAATTATGACCTTCTCTACATACTGCAGTCATAGTTAACGGTTCGGAAAATGTCACCGTCTTAATTTTGAGATTTCCTCATATGCTTTTGGTCATGCAGTTTCTATTTCTTGTAAATTTTGATAATGATTTCCTGATCCAGACATTGTTGAATAAGATAGCAGATCCTAAATTTTATCACTTCCGAGGGTTGTAAATGTCTGCATAACCACATGTAGAGGTCCGGGAGAAAAGTCTAGAATTGAGTTCTCATTGATATTGAGTAGGTATTGATATTCAGCATTTTCACTAAATTTGTAATAGTGTACAGGATACACCAAAGATCTTCTATACCTTTTCCTGACAAAATGTATCCAATGTAGCCTAGAAATTACTTAACACGAAAACCTTCTAAAGCCGGTACAACTTTGGACCGTTCAGAAATTTCTTCAGCTGAGGTACGATTTGAACACCTTTCAAGTATAAATGCTCATCTAATGTCATAACGAAAGTGCTTTTTTCACTTTTTTGCTGTTATTTACTCTATGCAGCAAAGTAGAATATAGGGTATAACTACTTGATGTTGAAATATTGAAGAAATACAGAGGGGCTACTCTGCTTATATCAAAAGGAGAGGTTTGTATCTCACAATTTCAAAATCGTTGTGGCGAAACTTTCACAAGATGAATAGCTATCCAAAGGCTGTTTGAAATTAGGAAATCGAGACGCGAGATCCTAGTTAAAATTTGATTAAATCTTCCGAGTAAGACAGCATTGACACACCATTAACATGAGAGTATATCAATAAAAGGGATAGAGGATATCAGAATGACGATGTGTGATACTTTTTTTTATCAAAACTTTGCTACCGTGATATCATTCAAGAATTTGGATATGGATTCAGAATTTTCCACAAGAGACTTCTGAAATTAATGCCTTTTTCTGCTCTATGATACGTGTAGCACTTTGTTACTAATCAAAACACAGAGTGAGCTTATATGAAGTGTTATTTGATTAGACCACAGTTTGGTTGCTTTGTGATGACCAGTATTACAAAGTTCTTAACAAACACAGGACTGACTATACCGCAAAAATTTTCCACCTAACCGTGTAAGAGAAGATCTCAAAAGATCTAAAACTCGATTCTTTATTTGGCTCATAGATCAGTTCCGGTCTCAGGCCCAAATTAAGGCTGCTTTGGAGGTTAGAATAAAATGGGTTCCAAAGCAAGTTATACAGGATACATTTGGGAAAATATTATTAATGATAGACCGGAACCTCGTGAATCCTACACAACTCTGTATGTAAGTCCTAGTGAACTGCAAGGACGCTAATTCAACCCATATTTGATGCCTCGTGCGTTAACAACAGAAGACTTTCTCTAAATAATATATGCGTAAAAGAAAACTCTTTGGATTAAACCGGTGTTATTAAGTTGGTAGCGAACACAGGACTGACTATACCGTAAATATATTTCCTACTATCCGTCTAAGGTAAGATCTCAAAAGAACCTAAAATCGATTCTTTATTTTTCTCATAGATCAAATCACCGGTCTCAGACCCAAAGAACGCCTGCGTCGGATGTTAGAATATAATGGGTTCCTTATCAGGTTTTAATCATTTTGCAATCGTGAAAATATTATTAATGATAGACCTCAACTTAGTGAATCCTACACAGCTCTGTATGTGAGACCTAGTAAGCAGCAAGAACGCTAATTAAATGCATACTTGTTAGCCTCAAGTTTTAAAACACAAGAGAATTTCTATAAATATTGTATCCGTAAGAACACAGTTCTTTGGATTAAACAGTTTCTATGAGGCTTACGATCAAGAACCAGGTGAGAGCGTGGTACGTGCTAACACTTGTAAGTAGATTTCTTCAGCAGGAAGAACTTTCAAATAGTATTGTATCTGCTTATAACCGGTAAGTATAGCATTTCTTTGATTATCATTGATAAATTAATACTTAGGTTTTTTACATTTGGTATCACAACATTTTTAAATACCAAAGGCCCACCTAAAACCAACCACTGTACGTTCTCAAATCTATATGACTGTGATTCCCTCGTCTTATTAAAGGGAGAAGTAAATCCACGGTTTTTTAAATGGTACGCCATTGTATAATGTGAGTTAAGGAGCTTTAAAAGCACTACTGCTTCGTTTTTGAGACCTAGGTACGCAACACAAAATACTGCGGCCTCCGATTAATTGTTGAATTTCTTTACTAGTTTTAAGCCAATAGAAATTAAAGAATACATGCCGATGTCCACAGATGATTTCAAATTACACAGCACCGTAAGAATGAGTTAATCGGCATAAGCCGTTTAGCCCTACCGGGCAACTCGAAATAGAACCTGAGCTCATCCGTGGCTAAGCGGTTAGCGTACGCGCCTTTGGCGCGAAAGGGCCGGGTTCGCTTCCCTGCGGGAGCTCATGTGTTTCGGTTTCCACGTTAATCAGTAGGTCCACGTCTCATATAGCCTTGCTGCTGACAAGGGATGTTAAAATTTTCATTTTTTGAAATAGAACCCTCGAATTATTGGCACGCCTGTTGCACTCTAAACCACTATTTAAATATCGAACATCCCCGTACATCCTCAAAATTATTTCTAACCGCAACACCGCACCATTTAAAGATCGATTAATATCAGTCGTCAGACATTGTAGAATACTATTACAATGAAAACAAGTATCATCTCGGTTTCAATTAGTTTCTCCGCTAATGTTCTATTAAGGCGATTTCTGTCGTTGTGGATGCAGATTACAAAAAGCCTCTCAAGCTCGGGGTGTCTGTCCTTTAGCAAGTGACCTATCAACTTGTCCATCAAATAACGCGCTTTCTCATACTATACGTTATGAGCTTCCCTTCATATTCATTTTCTCTCAGCCAAAGGCTTTTTTCCGCACTTCACTAAATTTAAACTCGAATATTTAGAATTTGCAAGTCCTAACGACAATATGACCTGCCATACTTACCCATTCAACCCGGCCGCTCTCGTCGGTTGTACTGCATGCAAATTGATTCCACTCTTCCTAATGCAAATATAATTGGCAATTACAAAGTGGAAACACATATGTGCTTAGATCTATACTTCTGACTGTTTTCAGAGAACGAGTCATTACCAAGTCTATAATATCGACATTTACTGTTATTATCTTTTTATCTAAATACACCGTGATATCTACAATTAGTAGTACCATTATTTCTGCAGAAAGCCACAGTCGGCAGCCTTATAGATATGTGAAATGAGAGAATTTTATCAAAAGATTTTAGTCTATTAAATCGTTTCAATTAAAAATCCTAATATGACTACCCTTCTTTTCAAATATTACTATATCTGGTTGTATTTTTACTAACCAGATATATGCTAACTGCTTGCATTCGTTTTTATACAGGAACACAACGTATCTCGACAACTCGCCTTAGTATAGAACTTAATGAATACTTGGCGATTTCCACTGATGATTTCAAATTACAAAGCACTGTAAGAAGGAGCTAATCCGGCATAAGCCGTTTAGCCTTACCGGGCACGTCGAAATAGAACCCTCGAATGTTTCTGTAACTGAATGGTTCTATAATATCTGAATGTTTCTGCAACTTGGTAATGACTCGTTCTCTGAAAACAGTCAGAAGTACAGATCTGAGCACATATGTGTTTCGACTTTGTAATTGCCAATGTTAATGGCTCTTAGCTGGACTGTGCAACGAATGTACTCTAGGCAGTTTGCCACGATATTCCGCTATTATCTCGATCATCTATGCAAATTCTACAGAGAATTTAGTGCTTCTATTTTTGTAAAGGAGTTTACTTGGTGATCCAGGATTGCTCAGGTCAACGGTTATGGATATGCTCGCATACATACCAGGTCAAATTATAGTTGGTTCAATGTTACAGGTCAGTACACTTCGTAAGCCTCAACTGCTGGCGAGTAATCGGGTACATTTCGTGGAGTAGCTTTCTGCTCTTGAGAACATAAGTTTGAGTCGATGGACAGGACACGCAATCTCTATTCACGTCAGCGAAATAAATTAGTGTTGAATTTAAGAAATAAGATTACAGAAATACTTGATGATCATTCCGTCTTAGATAGGAAAGGTGTCAAAACTAATACAGTTGGTGCACTCATCTGCAAAAGAGGAAAGCTTAGCACAAACCGTTTAGAAAATCTAGAAATTCAAATCCTCCAGTAAGCTTAATAAGAGTGTGCGTTATGGCAGTGAAAATAGCGCTTAACATAATATTATACGTACTTAAAGCAGATTTGTGTTGCCATTTTTGTCCACACCATTGCGTGTAGGATTTTTCTTTCTTCGTGTGTGTTTTAAAACTCATGACAATAGAGTTTGCAATATTCAGAGCAGTCGAATTGAGATTCTTGCGCATTGAGATATTATCACACAAGGAAGGTGGCATTAGCACAACGTGTCGCTCTGATGAAAAACTGATGCCCACAAAAATTCTGTAGAACTTCTGTTATCGTAACAGTATTTGGGAATCAGGGATTAATCATGCTAACGTTGAGGCTGGCGTTGAGTTAGTCCCCCAGAAAATTTTGTGGCCTTCGTTAAGCACTGTTCGATAATTTTATCAATCGGATCTTGTCTAAAGAAAGCCTCTTTTTCTGCGCATAGTGAATGTTCCTTGAGTTGTTAATAATCTTGTAATCCTCTGATACCGTATTTGCCTCCATAGCTTCCATCAGTTGAGTATAGTGATGTGCAAATTTTGCATAGAAGATATGACCAGCTGCGTGAGAAAACGGAAGCATTAATTTAATTGCCTACAAATAAAGTTTCTAGTCCCCTGTTCAAGTTCTAGTCCCCTTTGGATGAATTGGAATACGATTATGACCTTCTCTATATACTGCACCCAAAGTTTACGGTACGGAAAATGTCACCAACTTAATTTTGAGATTTCCTAATATGGTTTTTGACATGCAGTTTCATTTTCTTGTAAATGTTGCATATTGATTTCGTCATCCAGACATTGTTAAATAAGATCGCAGATCCTAGATTTTGTCATCTCCTCCGACGGTTGTAAATGTCTTCATAACCACATGTAAAGGTTCGGCAGCAAAGTCTAGATAAAGTTCTCAATGATCTTGATTAGGCATGGCTATTCAACATTTTTACTAATATTGTCATAGTGTACAGGATACCCAAAAGTTCTCCTATACAATTTCCTTTCATAATGTATCCAATCATGCTTAATTACTTAACTGCTATACAATTACTCGTATACAATTACTTAACTGCAAGCCTCCTAAAGGCGGTACAACTTTGGACCGTTAAGAAATTTCGTTAGCTGCAGGTCCGATTTGAACACCTTTCCAGTATAATGACTGATCTAATGTCATAATGCACGTGCTTTGTTCTCTTTTCTTGCACTTATTCACTTTGTGCGGAAGAGTAGAATATATAGGATTAGTAGTTGATGTTGAAATATTGAAAAATAAACAGGCAATACACTGCTTTTATGAAAAGGAGAGGTGTGTATCTCAGCATTACACAATCGTTGTGGCAAAGCTTTCACAAGATGAATAGCTATTCAAACGTTGATTGAAAATAGCAAATCGAGACGCGAGATGCAAGTGAGGATTTGTTTAAATCTTCGCAGTAAGACAGCATTCACACACCAAGAAAATGAGTGTAATCCATTAAAGGGAAGAGGATGTCAGAATGATGAAATGTGATACATTATTCTTATCAAGACAATGATACCGTGATATCAGATTACTTTTTCAAACAAGAACTTGTCTATGAAAGTTTTCTTCAAGAGAGTTCTGAAATAAATGACTTTTTTTGATCGATCAAATGTGTGGCACTAACTTACTAATCAAAGCATACAGTGAGCTTATATGGAAAGATTATTGGTTAACCCACTGTTTGGTTGCTTTGTTATTAAGTTGATGGCGAACACCAGACTGTCTATACCGTAAATATTTCCACCTAACTGTCTAAGGGAAGATTTGAAAAGAACCTAAAATCTATTTTTTATTTGTCTCATCGATCAGATCACCGGTCTCAGACCCAAAGTAAGGCTGCTTCGATGCTTAGAATATGATGGGTTTCATGGAAAGTTTGTCATTATGCAATCAGGAAAATATTATTAATGATAGACCGGGATCTCGTGAATCCTACATAACTCTGTGTGTAAGCCCTAGTGAGCATCAAGGACGTTAAGTGGCCATGGAAAGTGCCGAAAGAGATAAAAAAAAAAGCTTTGCGGTAATACCTGCAACGATCAAATTTAATTCTGCCATTGAAGCCACGACAATTCAATCACAGTCCTTGAGGAACTTGGAGATGAATACTAGAGGGATAAAAATTTATAAAAAGTTTTCGAAGGAATAAAGGTAGCTGTAGTTGGACAACAGTAATAGAAGTAATAAAAAAAGGGAAATCTGTAGCTGTTGTTGGGTGTGATTTAGATCTTTTAAGCAACTTGGTAGAAGACTTGATGAGGAGTTGCTGAATCTCTTGTAGTTACATACAAGCAGAACTAAAAGGAAATGCTACAAAATTAATAAAATTAAAAAAAAATAGCGTCATTAAAAGATTGCTTTCACTTTTTTCATGAAACAACAGGCTGTGACACGAACTCAGTTATACTGTGGACTGAATAGTTTGCAGCCTAAAAGTTCCATCAAAAAGAAGACTTCTGAAAGTTAGAGTCTTCAACCAACCAAATGTGAATCCTGACAAAGTTGTGCCGTAGATATTCCTTATTCGCCTGTATGAAGATTAAAATATGCCCTCCCTGGTATAAGCCATATCAGATATATCAAGAGAGTAGTAACAAAGCTTAAATATGGCCACTTTTCCTATCACTAACACAGCATCTGTGCAGCATTCAATTCGGAAGTACCTCCAATTCCATGAGCGAAATGGTTTTTTATGAACCCAATCGAAAGAGGTGGTGTGTGAAAGAGGATATGCAATTTCCAAGGACTTACACAGCTAACACCAGCTCTAACCAGATAATCTTACTACCTGTAGAAAAAAGTAACTGCAAGATAGGATTGTGAACAAGGCACACGTTAGTGTAAAAGAGCCGATACGAAGTATTCTGCGAACACTGTATTCTGCTAAGGGAGTTCGTGTACGTACGGAAGACACTCTGATATAGATGATGACGTACAACAGCTGTAAAAAATAAATATGTCATTGACAACAGTTAATTGATAATCCAATAAGTTATGATTATTAATATGTCCATGAAGTTGGCAGGCCACCTATGGCAGGCCAGAACTTCAACTTCACAGATCGTTAGTGCTTCGTTAGTGCTCGTTAGTGCCGCAAACCCCATCGTTAGTGCTACAAAAATAACGCCGCAATTTTAATAGTTACTATTGGCCTGCTAACTTCATGCCAGCAGGCCAACATATCAGAATCACACCATAAGTGAAGTAGCCGGTTTCAGCATCGTTAGTGCTCGTTAGTGCTGTAAACAATAACGTTAGTGCTTCTATATATACAGTTTTCAGGGTAACGAAATGGGTCAGTTTTATGAAGCTAGCATGAACTTAGCAGGCCACCTATGGCAGGCCATAATTTCAACTTCACAGATCGTTAGTGCTTCGTTAGTACTCGTTAGTGCCGCAAACCCCATCGTTAGTGCTACAAAAATAACGCCGTAATTTTCACCAGTCACTATTGGCCTGCTAACTTCATGCCAATGAACTTTGCAGTCGACATATGGCAGGACACAACTGGGATTTTACAGATCGTTAGTGCTCCGTTAGTGCTCGTTAGTGCCGCAAACTCGATCGTTAGTGCTACAAAAATAACGCCGCAATTTTAATAGTTACTATTGGCGTGCTAACTTCATGCCAGCAGGCCAACATATCAGAATCACACCATAAGTGAAATAGCCGGTTTCAGCATCGTTAGTGCTCGCTAGTGCTGTAAACAATTACGTTAGTGCTTCTATATATACAGTTTTTAGGGTAACAAAATGGGTCAGTTTTATGAAGCTAGCATGAACTTAGCAGGCCACCTATGGCAGGCCAGAATTTCAACTTCACAGATCGTTAGTGCTTCGTTAGTGCTCGTTAGTGCCGCAAACCCCATCGTTAGTGCTACAAAAATAACGCCGCAATTTTCACCAGTCACTATTGGCCTGCTAACTTCATGCCAATGAACTTTGCAGTCGACATATGGCAGGAAACAACTGGGATTTTACACATCGTTAGTGCTCCGTTAGTGCTCGTTAGTGCCGCAAACTCCATCGTTAGTGCTACAAAAATAACGCCGCAATTTAAATAGTTACAATTGGCCTGCTAACTTCATGCCAGTAGGCTAACATATCAGAATCACACCATAAGTGAAATAGCCGGTTTCAGCATCGTTAGTGCTCGTTAGTTCTGTAAACATTAACGTTAGTGCTTCCATATATACAGTTTTCAGGGTAACAAAATGGGTCAGTTTTATGAAGCTAGCATGAACTTAGCAGGCCACCTATGGCAGGCCAGAATTTCAACTTCACAGATCGTTAGTGCTTCGTTAGTGCTCGTTAGTGCCGCAAACCCCATCATTAGTGCTACAAAAATAACGCCGCAATTTTCACCAGTCACTATTGGCCTGCTAACTTCATGCCAATGAACTTTGCAGTCGACATATGGCAGGAAACAACTGGGATTTTACACATCGTTAGTGCTCCGTTAGTGCTCGTTAGTGCCGCAAACTCCATCGTTAGTGCTACAAAAATAACGCCGCAATTTAAATAGTTACAATTGGCCTGCTAACTTCATGCCAGTAGGCTAACATATCAGAATCACACCATAAGTGAAATAGCCGGTTTCAGCATCGTTAGTGCTCGTTAGTTCTGTAAACATTAACGTTAGTGCTTCCATATATACAGTTTTCAGGGTAACAAAATGGGTCAGTTTTATGAAGCTAGCATGAACTTAGCAGGCCACCTATGGCAGGCCAGAATTTCAACTTCACAGATCGTTAGTGCTTCGTTAGTGCTCGTTAGTGCCGCAAACCCCATCATTAGTGCTACAAAAATAACGCCGCAATTTTCACCAGTCACTATTGGCCTGCTAACTTCATGCCAATGAACTTTGCAGTCGACATATGGCAGGAAACAACTGGGATTTTACACATCGTTAGTGCTCCGTTAGTGCTCGTTAGTGCCGCAAACCCCATCGTTAGTGCTACAAAAATAACGCCGCAATTTTAATAGTTACTATTGGCGTGCTAACTTCATTCCATGTCCATGAAGTTAGCAGGCCACTTATGGCAGGCCTGAACTTTGACTTCACACATCGTTAGTGCTTTGTCAGTGCTCGTTAGTGCCGCAAACCCCATCGTTAGTGCTACAAAAATAACGTCTCAATTTTAATAGTTACTATTGGCCTGCTAAATTCATGCCAGCAGGCCACCATATCAAATAACACCAAGAGTGAAATTACCGGTTCGAAAAACGTTAGTGCTCGTTAGTGCTATAAACATTAACGTAAGTGCTTCTATATATACAGTTTTTAGGGCAACAAAATGGGTCAGTAATATGAACGTAGTATGAACTTAGCAGGTCACCTATGGCAGACCAGAATTTCAACTTGATCGTTAGTGCTTCGTTAGTGCTCGTTAGTGCCGCAAACCCCATCGTTAGTGCTACAAAAATAACGCATCAAACTTAATAGTTACTATTGCCCTGCTAACTTCATGCCAGTGAATTTAGCAGACCACAGATGGCAGACCAGAATTTCGACTTCACAGATCGTTAGTGCTCGTTAGTGCCGCAAACCCCATCGTTAGTGCTACAAAACTAACGTCTTAATTTTTAACAAACACTATTGGCCTGCTAACTTAATGGCAATGAACTTGGAGGACCTCCTATGGCAGGCCAGAATTTCGACTTCGCACATCGTTAGTGCTACATTAGTGCTCGTTAGTGCCAGAAACCACATCGTTAGTGCTACGAAAATAACGTGTCAATTCCTAACAGTCACTATTGGCCTGCTAACTTCATGGCAATGAACTTTGCAGGCCACCTATGGCAGGCCAGAATTTCGACTTCAGATGTCGTTAGTGCTTCGTTAGTGTTCGTTACTGCCACAAATCCCATCGTTAGTGCTACAAAAATAAGGTCTCAATTTTTGACAGTCACTATGGGCCTGCTAACTTAATGCCAATGAACTTCACAGGCCGGCTATGGGAGGCCAGAATTTCGACTTCACACGTCGTTAGTGTTTCGTTAGTGTTCGTTACTGCCAAAAACCCCATAGTTAGTGCTAGGAAAATAATGTCTCAATTTTAATAGTTAGTATTGGCTTGATTGGCCTGCTAACTTCATGCCAGCAGGCGAACATATCGAAATCACACCAGAAATGAAACTGCCGGTTCGAGCAACGTTAGTGCTCGTTATTGCGATAAACATTAATGTTACTGCTTCTATATATACAGATTTTTGCGTAACAAAATGGTCCCGTTTCATGAAGATGACAAGCCACGTATGGCAGATCACGATGTCAATCTCACATATCGTTTGTGCTTCGTTCGTGCTCGTTAGTGCTATACATCCCTTCGTTAGTGCTTCAAAGACAACGGATATATACAGTGTAATATTTAAGAAATCGATTTTCCTCACCTAACTGCATGTCAACACGTCCCACAGAGCTTACCCCAGAGCACAATCTCGATTGCATCTATTAGTGGTCGTTAGTGGCACATGCCGCATCGTTACTGCTCTATAAATATTGCCTACAAATTTGTACAAACTTTTATTGGCCTGCTAACTTGTGGCAGCACGCAAGGACGAAACCTACGACAGATGGCACCCGTCATTAGTGCTTCGTTAGTACTTGTTACTGAAGATTATTATAACGTTATTGCTTCATAGTCAATAACTACATTTAAAAAAAAACATTAATGGCTGCAACATAATGGCAGCAGACAATGGACGAAATGTACGACAGACCACAATTTCGATCGCATCCGTCATTAGTGCGTCGTTAGTAGTCGTTAGTGCCCCATATCCCACCGCTAGTGCTTCACAGAAAACGAATATAATTTTAAGGAAAGACATTTTTGCCTACTAATTTCATGCCAGCAGATCAAGACCAAATCTACGCAGACCACAATTTTGATTACACCCGTTATTAGTGACTTGTTAGTGTTAGCTAGTGCTGCGTATTCCATCGTTAGTGTTACACAGGTAAGGTCTAAAATTCTACAAACTTGATTTTCCTCTCATAATTTCATGCCAAAAAGCCACCCACTAAAACTACAACAGACCACAATTTTGATTACACCCGTCATTAGTTCCTCGTTAGTGCTTGTTAGTGCACCATATCCAATCGTTTGTGCTTCACAGATAACGGGTACATTCTTGAAGAAAACCATTATTGGCCCGGTAACTTCATGCCAGTAGTCGAGGGACGAAATAGACGGCAACCCACAAGTTTGATTACATCTGTCACTAGTTCTTCGTTACTGCCGCACATCTCATCGTTAGTGTTCGCTAGTCCTGCATATCCCATCGTTAGTATTGCATATATAACGGCTACATTTTTTAAAGAAATCCATTATTGCTATGCTAACCTCAACCCAGGAAACGAGGAACAAGATCAACTGGAGGGTACAATTTTGATTACATATGCAATTAGTGCTTCATCAGCACGCGTCAGGCGCGCATATTCCACCGTTAGTGATCCACTGATAAAGGCTACACTTTTTAAGAAAGCCAATATTGATCTGATAATAGTATTGTAGCAGACCAGTGACGAAATCTACGGGAGACTACAGTTTTGATTACGCCCGTCATTAGGCTTCATTAGTGCTCTTTTGTGCCTCACATGAAACTGTTAGTGCATCTGTCATTACTTCTTCGTTAGTGCCGTACATCCCATCGTTAATGTTCGTTAGTGCTGCATATCCCATCGTTAATATCCCATATATATGGGCTACGTTTTTAATAAAGTCTTTACTAGCCTTTTAACTTCATTCCAGCATACTAGGGACCAGAGGAGACCACAATTTATATTACATCCTTCATTAGTGCTTAACCAGTGCTCGTTAGTGCCGCATATTCCATCGTTAATGCTTTACGAATAACAGCTACATTTTTTAAGAAGCAAGTATTGGCCAGCTAACTTGATACCATCAGAACAGGGACGAAATCTAAAACAGGTTACAATTTAGATTACACTCCTCATTAGTGCTTCATGAGTTCTCGTTAGTGTCGCATGTCAGACCGTTGGTTCCTCAAAGCTAAAGGCTACATCTTTCAAGAAAAACATTTTTTGCCTGCTAAATTTATGGCAGCAGAGCAGGGATGAAATCTATGCAGACAACAATTTTGATTACATCTGTCATTAGTGTTTCTTTAGTGCTCTCTAGTGCCACACATCCCATCGTTAGTGTTCGTTAGTGCTCCATATCTTATAATAAGTACTGAGCATATGTCGGCTATATTTTTTAAGAAAGGCAGTATTGGCCTGCTAATTTTATGGTAGGAGACATAGACCAAATCCGCACAAGAACACAATTTTGATTACACCGGTCACTAGTGCTTCTTAAGTATTTCCAGTGCCGCTATCCCACCATCAGTGATCCACCGATTACGGCTACATTTTTTAAGGCCATTAGTGAACTGTTAACTTCATGCCAGCAGACCAGAGGCGAAATCTACGGTAGACCACAATTTTTATTATACCCGTCATTATTGCTCATTAGTGCTGCATATCTCATCGTTAATGCCCTACAGATAACGCCTATACTTTTAAAAATCCATTTTTTCCTTCTAATTTCATGCAAACACGTCATGCACGAAACCTACAGCAGACCACAATTTTGATTTTATCTATCATTAGTGCTTCGTTAGTACTCGTTTATGTTGTATATCATATCGTTAGTGCACGACACATTACAATTAGTATCAAGTTGGAACCACCACTTTTTGACTGGGAAAAATAAATAATGCCATTCGTATGTGCTGTATTAGTGTTGGTCAGTGCAGAAATTTCAGCGTTTGTGCTATCAAAATAACAAAGTTATGAACAATTTAAATTTCGGGGCCAACTTGACGTCAAGCTAGCCCCGCTTTTTTCCTTAATTAAGATAGAATTGACTTCCTAATGG
This sequence comes from Thermobia domestica, assembly GCF_964235325.1. Lineage (NCBI taxonomy): Eukaryota > Metazoa > Arthropoda > Insecta > Zygentoma > Lepismatidae > Thermobia > Thermobia domestica. The sequence continues at coordinate 227,088,239 of NC_137462.1, forward strand.
CAAGCTTTGTGCTACGTTAGAGCGGGTTAGTGCCCAAATATGAACGTTTGTGCTGTTCAAATAACGCCAGTATAACGAAATAAATTAGCGTCAAGTTGGCCTCGCTCTTTTTTCTAATTGAGATAGAATTGATTTTGTAATGCCAGACCTTTGTGCTACGTTATTGCAGGTTAGTGCGCAAATTTGAGCGTTAGTGCTGTTCTAACAACATCGTTATAACGAAATCAATTTCCGTCAGGTTGACCCCGCTTTTTTCCCTAATTGAGATAGAATTCATTTTCTAATGCCAACTATTTGTCCTACGTTAGTGCTTGGTCGTGACTCAATTTGTCCGTTAGTGATGTTGAAATTACACGTTCGTGAACTTTGCGCCAACACTTAGCGCATTATCGATAAAATTAGTGTCAATCATTGTTGCATCGTTAGTACTTCTTAGTGCACAAACCCTAACGTTAGTGCTTCACTAGTGTACATGCTACAAGTAAAACACCTCTCGGGATCCAAATTGACGCTGGTCCCCACTTTGAGGACTAACGAAATAATTAGTGTCATTCGTTAGTGTATCGTTAGTGCATCTTACTTCACCAACCGCTAATGTTAGTGTTTCATTAGTGTAGGCTCTAGAGCCAAAGCAATGGTCCACGCTAGTCTCCCCACAGTGTCCAGTAGTGAAAAAAATCGTGCCATTGGTTTTTGTGTCGTTAGGGCTTTCAGAAAATACTCATAGTTTTATTAATGCTTTACTATTAGTGTAGATATAGGCAATTATCTATCATGAAACTCCCGTTAGAAATGCATGGGTAATTCTGCATTGCGTGACATTCCCGGCAAATTGAAAAGCACGAATGACCTCTTCTAGTGCAATCGTTAGTTCATCGTTAGTGCTTCTTTCTGCAACAACCCCTAGCGTTTGTTCTTAGTGTCGATGCAACAAATGAAAAAGCTTTGGGGGTCAGCGTGATCTTGATCCCTACTTTAAGCACTAACAAAGGAATTAATGCTTTTCGTTAGTGCATTGTTAGTGCTTCTAAAAAACACTGATAGTTCCGTGAATGCTTCACTATTACTGTTGGCGTAGCCAATTATAAGTTCCAAACTCCCATGAGAAAACCATGGGGAATTTATATTGCGTCAAATTCCCGCCAAATTCAAAAGCACTAATGATCTCTTCTATTGTAATCGTTAGTGTATCATTAGTGTTTCTTAGTGAACCAACCAATAACGTTAGTGCTTTTTAGTGTAGAGTAGATAGTTTGCCAAATATGACCTTTTGAAGATGGTGGACGTTTAATTACACTGTAATCACGCTGTATTACGAACTTCTAACACTGCGGTGTTGCCAAATTAGGCCTTAAAAGAACTGAAATTCCCTATATTTTGCATATTTATTGTGTAAATTAAGCAACATTGTAAGATATAATTTAATTAAATTTTGATATCAAACTCTAATTAATTTGATATCAACCTCCTATCAAATTGGATTACCCTTATTTAATTATTTAATCAGAGATGATTTCGTAGAATTAATTTAATAACGTATGATCATACACGTGACGTCATTGTCTTATAGTAGTGTTTAATTACTTACCTCATTCACATTTATTCTTGGCGCCAAAAATTCGTTTTCTGATTGGTCGGTTTCTTTTTTCAGCGGAGTGTTTGATTAAAGGGTCAATTAAATTTGATAAAATTAAACAATACTATAAGGTAAAAAATACGTTTATGATCATACGCGATTAAATTAATTCTAGGAAATCATATTTGATTGAATAAATAAATAGCTCTTTGATTAAAGGGGTAATTAAATTTGATATAATTAAACAATACTATAATTTAAAAGCGGTACGTGTATCATCATACGCGATTAAATTAATTCTAGGAAATTATCTTTAATTGAATAAATTAATAGGTGCTTGTTTAAAGGGGTAGTGAAGCATTCACGGAACTATCAGTGTTTTCTAGAAGCACTAACGATGCACTAACGAAAAGCATTAATTCCTTTGTTAGTGCTTAAAGTAGGGATCAAGATCACGCTGACCCCCAAAGCTTTTTCATTTGTTGCATCGACACTAAGAGCAAACGCTAGGGGTTGTTGCAGAAAGAAGCACTAACGATGAACTAACGATTGCACTAGAAGAGGTCATTCGTGCTTTTCAATTTGCCGGGAATGTCACGCAATGCAGAATTACCCATGCATTTCTAACGGGAGTTTCATGATAGATAATTGCCTATATCTACACTAATAGTAAAGCATTAATAAAACTATGAGTATTTTCTGAAAGCACTAACGACACAAAAACCAATGGCACGATTTTTTTCACTACTGGACACTGTGGGGAGACTAGCGTGGACCATTGCTTTGGCTCTAGAGCCTACACTAATGAAACACTAACATTAGCGGTTGTTGAAGTAAGAAGCACTAACGATACACTAGCGAATGACACTAATTATTTTGTTAGTCCTCAAAGTGGGGACCAGCGTCAATTTGGAACCCGAGAGGTGTTTTACTTGTAGCATGTACACTAGTGAAGCACTAACGTTAGGGTTTGTGCACTAAGAAGTACTAACGATGCAACAATAATTGACACTAATTTTATCGATAATGCGTTAAGTGTTGGCGCAAAGTTCACGAACGTGTAATTTCAACATCACTAACGGACAAATTGAGTCACGACCAAGCACTAACGTAGGACAAATAGTTGGCATTAGAAAATGAATTCTATCTCAATTAGGGAAAAAAGCGGGGTCAACCTGACGGAAATTGATTTCGTTATAACGATGTTGTTAGAACAGCACTAACGCTCAAATTTGCGCACTAACCTGCAATAACGTAGCACAAAGGTCTGGCATTACAAAATCAATTCTATCTCAATTAGGAAAAAGAGCGAGGCCAACTTGACGCTAATTTATTTCGTTATACTGGCGTTATTTGAACAGCACAAACGTTCATATTTGGGCACTAACCCGCACTAACGTAGCACAAAGTTTGCCATTAGGAAGTCAATTCTATCTTAATTAAGGAAAAAGAGCGGGGCTAGCTTGACGTCAAGTTGGCCCCGAAATTTAAATTGTTCATAACTTTGTTATTTTGATAGCACAAACGCTGAAATTTCTGCACTGACCAACACTAATACAGCACAAACGAATGGCATTATTTATTTTTCCCAGTCAAAAAGTGGTGGTTCCAACTTGATACTAATTGTAATGTGTCGTGCACTAACGATATGATATACAACATTAACGAGTACTAACGAAGCACTAATGATAGATAAAATCAAAATTGTGGTCTGCTGTAGGTTTCGTGCATGACGTGTTTGCATGAAATTAGAAGGAAAAAATGGATTTTTAAAAGTATAGGCGTTATCTGTAGGGCATTAACGATGAGATATGCAGCACTAATGAGCAATAATGACGGGTATAATAAAAATTGTGGTCTACCGTAGATTTCGCCTCTGGTCTGCTGGCATGAAGTTAACAGTTCACTAATGGCCTTAAAAAATGTAGCCGTAATCGGTGGATCACTGATGGTGGGATAGCGGCACTGGAAATACTTAAGAAGCACTAGTGACAGGTGTAATCAAAATTGTGTTCTTGTGCGGATTTGGTCTATGTCTCCTACCATAAAATTAGCAGGCCAATACTGCCTTTCTTAAAAAATATAGCCGACATATGCTCAGTACTTATTATAAGATATGGAGCACTAACGAACACTAACGATGGGATGTGTGGCACTAGAGAGCACTAAAGAAACACTAATGACAGATGTAATCAAAATTGTTGTCTGCATAGATTTCATCCCTGCTCTGCTGCCATAAATTTAGCAGGCAAAAAACGTTTTTCTTGAAGGATGTAGCCGTTAGCTTTGAGGAACCAACGGTCTGACATGCGACACTAACGAGAACTCATGAAGCACTAATGAGGAGTGTAATCTAAATTGTAACCTGTTTTAGATTTCGTCCCTGTTCTGATGGTATCAAGTTAGCTGGCCAATACTTGCTTCTTAAAAAATGTAGCTGTTATTCGTAAAGCATTAACGATGGAATATGCGGCACTAACGAGCACTGGTTAAGCACTAATGAAGGATGTAATATAAATTGTGGTCTCCTCTGGTCCCTAGTATGCTGGAATGAAGTTAAAAGGCTAGTAAAGACTTTATTAAAAACGTAGCCCATATATATGGGATATTAACGATGGGATATGCAGCACTAACGAACATTAACGATGGGATGTACGGCACTAACGAAGAAGTAATGTCAGATGCACTAACGGTTTCATATGAGGCACAAAAGAGCACTAATGAAGCCTAATGACGGGCGTAATCAAAACTGTAGTCTCCCGTAGATTTCGTCACTGGTCTGCTACCATACTATTATCAGATCAATATTGGCTTTCTTAAAAAGTGTAGCCTTTATCAGTGGATCACTAACGGTGGAATATGCGCGCCTGACGCGTGCTGATGAAGCACTAATTGCATATGTAATCAAAATTGTACCCTCCAGTTGATCTTGTTCCTCGTTTCCTGGGTTGAGGTTAGCATAGCAATAATGGATTTCTTTAAAAAATGTAGCCGTTATATATGCAATACTAACGATGGGATATGCAGGACTAGCGAACACTAACGATGAGATGTGCGGCAGTAACGAAGAACTAGTGACAGATGTAATCAAACTTGTGGGTTGCCGTCTATTTCGTCCCTCGACTACTGGCATGAAGTTACCGGGCCAATAATGGTTTTCTTCAAGAATGTACCCATTATCTGTGAAGCACAAACGATTGGATATGGTGCACTAACAAGCACTAACGAGGAACTAATGACGGGTGTAATCAAAATTGTGGTCTGTTGTAGGTTTAGTGGTTGGCTTTTTGGCATGAAATTATGAGAGGAAAATCAAGTTTGTAGAATTTTAGACCTTACCTGTGTAACACTAACGATGGAATACGCAGCACTAGCTAACACTAACAAGTCACTAATAACGGGTGTAATCAAAATTGTGGTCTGCGTAGATTTGGTCTTGATCTGCTGGCATGAAATTAGTAGGCAAAAATGTCTTTCCTTAAAATTATATTCGTTTTCTGTGAAGCACTAGCGGTGGGATATGGGGCACTAACGACTACTAACGACGCACTAATGACGGATGCGATCGAAATTGTGGTCTGTCGTACATTTCGTCCATTGTCTGCTGCCATTATGTTGCAGCCATTAATGTTTTTTTAAATGTAGTTATTAACTATGAAGCAATAACGATATAATAATCTTCAGTAACAAGTACTAACGAAGCACTAATGACGGGTGCCATCTGTCGTAGGTTTCGCCCTTGCGTGCTGCCACAAGTTAGCAGGCCAATAAAAGTTTGTACAAATTTGTAGGCAATATTTATAGAGCAGTAACGATGGGGCATGCGCCACTAACGACCACTAATAGGTGCAATCGAGATTGTGCTCTGGGGTAAGCTCTGTGGGACGTGTTGACATGCAGTTAGGTGAGGAAAATCGATTTCTTAAATATTACACTGTATATATCCGTTGTCTTTGAAGCACTAACGAAGGGATGTATAGCACTAACGAGCACGAACGAAGCACAAACGATATGTGAGATTGACATCGTGATCTGCCATACGTGGCTTGTCATCTTCATGAAACGGGACCATTTTGTTACCGCAAAAATCTGTATATATAGAAGCAGTAACATTAATGTTTATCGCAATAACGAGCACTAACGTTGCTCGAACCGGCAGTTTCATTTCTGGTGTGATTTCGATATGTTCGCCTGCTGGCATGAAGTTAGCAGGCCAATCAAGCCAATACTAACTATTAAAATTGAGAAATTATTTTCCTATGGGGTTTGTGACAGTAACGAACACTAACGAAACACTAACGACGTGTGAAGTCGAAATTCTGGTCTCCCATAGCAGGCCTGCCAAGTTCATTGGCATTAAATTAGAAGGCCCATAGTGGCTGTTAGGAATTGAGACGTTATTTTCGTAGCACTAACGATGTGGTTTCTCGCACTAACGAGCACTAACGATATGCGAAGTCGAAATTCTGGCCTGCCATAGGAGGTCCTCCAAGTTCATTGCCATGAAGTTAGCAGGTCAATAGTGACTGTTAAGAATTGAGGCGTTATTTCTGTAGCACGAACGATGGGATTTGCTGTTCTAACGAAGCACTAACAATGTGTGTAATCGAAATTGTGGGCTGCAATAGACGGCCTGGCAAACTCATTAGGCTGATGTTAGCAGGCCAATAGTGACTAAAAAATGAGACGTTATTTTTCAAGCACTCACGATGAGTTTTGCGGCGATAACGAACACTAACGAAGCAAAAACAATATGTGAAATCGAAATTGTGGCCTGCCATTGGCAAGAAGTTAGCACGGCAACATTTACTTTTAAAAATTGAGACGTTATTTTTGTAGCACTAACGATGAGATTTGCGGCACTAACGGGCACTAACGAAGCATTTACGATGTGTAAAATCCAAATCGTGGTCTGCCATATGTGGCATGCCAGATTCATAAAACGGACCCATTATGTTACCCAAAAAACTGAATACATAGAAGCACTAACGTTAATGCTTTTAGCGCTAACGAGCGCTAACGATGCTCGAAGCGGCCACTTCATTTATGGGGTGATTTTGATATGTTAGCCTGCTGGCATGAAATTAGCAGGCCAATAGTATCTATTATATCATAATTCAGACTTATTTTCGTAGCACTAACGATGGAGTTTCCGGTGCTAACGAGCACTAACGAAGCACTAACGATATGTGAAATCACAGTTGTAGCCTGCCATATGTGGCCTGCCAAGTTCATTGACATGAAGATAGCACGCCAATAGTAACTGTTGAAAATTCAGGCATTATTTTTGTAGCACTAACGATGGGGTTTGGAGCACTAACGTGCACTAACGAAGCACTAACGATGTGTAAAATCCTAGTAGTCGCCTGCTATATGTGGCCTGCCAACTTCATTGGCATAAAATTAGCAGCTCAATAGTGACTGCTGAAAATTAAGGCGTTATTTTTGTAGCACTAACGATATTGTTTGCGGCACTAACGAGCATTAACGAAGCACTAACGATCTGTGAAATTGTAATTCTGTCCTGCCATAAGTGACCTGCTTAGTTCACGCTAGCTTCATAAAAAAGAGACCCATTTTGTTACCCTAAAACTATATATATAGAAGCACTAACATTAATATTTCTAGCACTAACGAGCATTAACGAAGCTCGAACCGGCAATTTCATTTATGGTGTTATTTTGATATGTTGTCCTGCTGGCATAAAGTTAGCAGGCCAATAGTAACTATTACAATTCATACGTTATTTTTGTAGCACTAACGATTGGGTTTGCGGCACTAACGAGCACTAACGTAGCCCTAACGATATGTGAAGTTGAAATTCTGGCCTGCCATAGGTGGCCTGCTAAGTTCATACTAGCTTCATAAAACTGACCCATTTTGTTACCCTAAAAACTGTATATATAGAAGCACTAACGTTATTGTTTACAGCACTAACGAGCACTAACGATGCTGAAACCGGCTATTTCACTTATGGTGTGATTCTGATATGTTGTCCTGCTGGCATAAAGTTAGCAGGCCAATAGTAACTATTAAAATTCAGACGTTATTTTTGTAGCACTAACGATTGGGTTTGCGGCACTAACGAGCACTAACAAAGCACTAACGATGTGTAAAATCCCAGTTGTGTCCTGCCATATGTGGCCTGCAAAGTTCATTGGCATGAAGTTAGCAGGCCAAGAGTGACTGGTGAAAATTGCGGCGTTATTTTTGTAGCACTAACGATGGGGTTTGCGGCACTAACGAGCACTAACGAAGCACTAACGATCTGTGAAGTTGAAATTCTGGCCTGCCATAGGTGGCCTTCTAAGTTCATACTAGCTTCATAAAACTGACCCATTTTGTTACCCTAAAAACTGTATATATAGAAGCACTAACGTTATTGTTTACAGCACTAACGAGCACTAACGATGCTGAAACCGGCTATTTCACTTATGGTGTGATTCTGATATGTTGGCCTGCTGGCATAAAGTTAGCAGGCCAATAGTAACTATTGAAATTCAGACGTTATTTTTGTAGCACTAACGATTGAGTTTGCGGCACTAACGAGCACTAACAAAGCACTAACGATGTGTAAAATCCCAGTTGTGTCCTGCCATATGTGGCCTGCAAAGTTCATTGGCATGAAGTTAGCAGGCCAATAGTGACTGGTGAAAATTGCGGCGTTATTTTTGTAGCACTAACGATGGGGTTTGTGGCACTAACGAGCACTAACGAAGCACTAACGATCTTTGAAGTTGAAATTCTGGCCTGCCATAGGTGGCCTGCTAAGTTCATACTAGCTTCATAAAACTGACCCATTTTGTTACCCTAAAAACTGTATATATAGAAGCACTAACGTTATTGTTTACAGCACTAACGAGCACTAACGATGCTGAAACCGGCTATTTCACTTATGGTGTGATTCTGATATGTTGGCCTGCTGGCATAAAGTTAGCAGGCCAATAGTAACTATTAATATTGCGGCGTTATTTTTGTAGCACTAACGATGGGGTTTGCGGCACTAACGAGCACTAACGATGTGTAAAATCCCAGTTGTTTCCTGCCATATGTCGACTTCAAAGTTCATTGGCATGAAGTTAGCAGGCCAATAGTGACTGGTGAAAATTGCGGCGTTATTTTTGTAGCACTAACGATGGGGTTTGCGGCACTAACGAGCACTAACGAAGCACTAACGATCTGTGAAGTTGAAATTATGGCCTGCCATAGGTGGCCTGCTAAGTTCATACTAGCTTCATAAAACTGACCCATTTTGTTACCCTAAAAACTGTATATATAGAAGCACTAACGTTATTGTTTACAGCACTAACGAGCACTAACGATGCTGAAACCGGCTATTTCACTTATGGTGTGATTCTGATATGTTGGCCTGCTGGCATGAAGTTAGCACGCCAATAGTAACTATTAAAATTGCGGCGTTATTTTTGTAGCACTAACGATGGGGTTTGCGGCACTAACGAGCACTAACAAAGCACTAACGATCTGTGAAGTTGAAGTTCTGGCCTGCCATAGGTGGCCTGCTAACTTCATGGACATATTATTAATTTGTAATATCGTCATCACCTTGGAGAATTATCATGGAGAATTTTCACCAAGAGATTTCTGAATAAATGACTTTTTCTGGTTTTCGATATGTGTCTCACTTAGTTACCAATAAAACATAAAGTGTTATTTCATTAGCCCACTGATGCTGCACAGATGCTATGTTAGTAATAGGAAAAGTGGCCATACTTAAGCTTTGTTACTACTCTCTTGTTATATCTGATATGGCTTATGCCAGGGAGGGCATTTTTCCATCTTCATACAGGCTAATAAGGAATATCTGCGGCACCACTTTTTCAGGATACACATTTGGTTGGTTGAAGACTCTGTCTGACTTTCAGAAGTCTTCTTTTTGAAGGAACTTTTAGGCTGCAAACTATTCAGTCCTCAGTATAACAGAGTTCGTTTCACAGCCTTGTATCATGAAAAAAGTGAAAGCAAACTTTCAATGACCCTATTTTTTTTTAAAATTTATTTATTTTGTAGCATTTCCTTTCAGTTCTGCTTGTATGTGGCTACAAGAGAATCAGCAACTCCTCATAAAGTCTTCTACCAAGTTGCATAACAGATCTGAATCACACCCAACAACAGCTACAGATTTCCCGTTTCTTATTACTGTTGTTACTGTTGTCCATATACAGCTACCTTTATTCCTTCGAAAACTTTTTATAAATTTTTATCCCTATAGTATTCATCTCCAAGTTCCTCAAGGACTGTGATTGAATTGTCGTTGTTTCAATGGCAGAATTAAATTTGTTCGTATGGCCACTTAACGTCCCTGCTGCTCACTAGGTCTTACACACAGAGTTGTGTATTATTCACGAGGTTCCGGTTTATCATTAATAATATTTTCCTGATTGCATAATGACAAACTTTCCATGAAACCCATTATATTCTAATCATCGAAGCTGCCTTACTTTGGGTCTGAGACCGGTGATCTGTTCGATGAGACAAATAAAAAATCGTTTTTAGGTTCTTTTCAGATCTTCCCTTAGACGGTTAGGTGGAAATATTTACGTTATAGTCCGTCCGGTGTTCGCCACTGACCATCACAAAGAAACCAAACTGTGGGCTAACCAATAATCTTTCCATATAAGCTCACTGTATGCTTTGTTTAGTAAGTTAGTGCCACACATTTGATAGATAAGAAAAAGTCATTTATATCAGAACTCTCTTGAAAAAATCTTTCATAGACAAGTTCTTGTTTGAAAAAGTAATCTGATATCACGGTATCATTGTCGTGATAAGAATAATGTATCACATTTCGTCATTCAGACTTTCCTCTTCCCTTTAATGGAATACACTCATTTTCTTCGTGTGTGAATGCTGATTACTCCGAAGATTTAAACAAAATCCTCACTCGCATCTCGCGTCTCGATTTGCTATTCTCAATCATCGTTTGAATAGCTATTCATTTTGTGAAAGCTTTGCCACAACGATTGTGTAATGCTGAGATACACACCTCTCCTTTTCATAAAAGCAGTGTATTGTCTCTTTATTTCTTCAATATTTCAACATCAACTACTATTCCTATATATTCTACTCTTCCGCACACAATGAATAAGTGCAAGAAAACAGAACAAAGCACGTGCATTATGACATTAGATCAGTCATTATACTAGAAAGGTGTTCAAATCGGACCTGCAGCTAACGAAATTTGTTAACGATCCAAAGTTGTACCGCCTTTAGGAGGCTTGTAGTTAAGTAATTGTATACGAGTAATTGTATAGCAGTTAAGTAATTAAGCATGATTGGATTCATTATGAAAGGAAATTATATAATAGAACTTTTGGGTATCCTGTACACTATGACAATATTAGTAAAAATGTTGAATAGCCATGCCTAATCAAGATCATTGAGAACTTTGTCTAGACTTTGCTGCCGAACCTTTACATGTGGTTACGAAGACATTTACAACCGTCGGAGGAGATGACAAAATCTAGGATCTGCGATCTTATTTAACAATGTCTGGATGACGAAATCAATATGCAACATTTACAAGAAAATGAAACTGCATGTCAAAAACCATATTAGGAAATCTCAAAATTAAGTTGGTGAAATTTTCCGTATTCACCTATCTCTTAATCGCTTTCACCTATTTCTTAATTGTTATTCTGATAGAAACGGTTTAATCCAAAGAGTTGTGTTCTTACGGATATATTATTTAAAGAGAGTCTTCTGTGTGTTAACGCACGAGGCAATCAAATATGGGTTGAATTAGTGTCCTTGCAGTTCACTAGGGCTTACATACAGAGTTGTGTAGGATTCACGAGGTTCCGGTCTATCATTAATAATATTTTCCCAAATGTATCCTGTATAACTTGCTATGGAACCCATTTTATTCTAACCTCCAAAGCAGCCTTAATTTGGGCCTGAGACCGGAACTGATCTATGAGCCAAATAAAGAATCGAGTTTTAGATCTTTTGAGATCTTCTCTTACACGGTTAGGTGGAAAATTTTTGCGGTATAGTCAGTCCTGTGTTTGTTAAGAACTTTGTAATACTGATCATCTCAAAGCAACCAAACTGTGGTCTAATCAAACAACACTTCATATAAGCTCACTGTGTGTTTTGATTAGTAACAAAGTGCTACACGTATCATAGAGCAGAAAAAGGCATTAATTTCAGAAGTCTCTTGTTGAAAATTCTCCATATCCAAATTCTTGAATGATATCACGGTAGCATAGTTTTGATAAAAAATCGTATCACACCGTCATTCTGACATCCTCTATCCCTTTTATTGATATACTCTCATGTTAATGGTGTGTCATTGCTGTCTTACTCGGAAGATTTAATCAAATTTTAACTAGGATCTCGCGTCTCGATTTCCTAATTTCAAACAGCCTTTGGATAGCTATTCATCTTGTGAAAGTTTCGCCACAACGATTTTGAAATTGTGAGATACAAACCTCTCCTTTTGTTATAAGCAGAGTAGCCCCTCTGTATTTCTTCAATATTTCAACATCAAGTAGTTATACCCTATATTCTACTTTGCTGCATAGTGTAAATAACAGCAAAAAAAGTGAAAAAAGCACTTTCGTTATGACATTAGAAGAGCCTTTATACTTGAAAGGTGTTCAAATCGTACCTCAGCTGAAGAAATTTCTGAACGGTCCAAAGTTGTACCGGCTTTAGAAGGTTTTCGTGTTAAGTAATTTCTAGGCTACATTGGATACATTTTGTCAGGAAAAGGTATAGAAGATCTTTGGTGTATCCTGTACACTATTACAAATTTAGTGAAAATGCTGAATGGCAATACCTACTCAATATCATTGAGAACTCACTTCTAGACTTTTCTCCCGGACCTCTACATGTGGTTATGGAACATTTACAACCCTCGGAGGTGATAAAATTTAGGATCTGCTATCTTATTCAACAATGTCTGGATGAGGAAATCATTATGCAAAATTTACAAGAAATTGAAACTGCATGACAAAAAGCATATGAGGAAATCTCAAAATTAAGACGGTGACATTTTCCGAACCGTTAACTATGACTGCAGTATATAGAGAAGGTCATAATTGTATAGCAATTCATACAAAGGAACGTCCGAGAAATTGGCCCCCACCATTCAAGCATTAATGATCTCTTCTAGTGCAATCGTTAGTGCTTCGTTAGTGCTTTTATGCAGCAACTTCCAGCATTAGTGCTTTAATAGTTTGTACGCTAGAAACCAAAAATTTGGCGTTGGGCTAACTTCACTTTAGCCCTTCCAGAGTGCACTAACGGTTAAAACTATTGCAATCGTTAGTGCACCGTTTGTGCTTCCAGAAATTTTAGAAATATTACAAATGCGTTTTACAATATGCATTTTTCAAAAAGCTTTCCAAGCTCGGCGATGTTTGTCCTAACACAAGAGACCCTCCAACTTGTCCATCATTTTAACGCGCTCTCTGTTTACTACACCTTATGAGCTCACCGTGATATTCATTCTTTCTCAGCCAAACGCATCTTGTTCCGCACGTCACTGGGTTTAAACACGAATATTTCGAATTTGCAAGTCCTAAGAACAATATTAGCTACCGCACTTATCCCATCTCGATCCGCCTACTCTTGTCGGTTGTACTGCTTGCAAACTGATTCCACTCGTTCTAATGATGGCGGATCTCGACACCTACTCTTATTATTTTATCAACAATTAGTAATACATTATTTCTGCAGAAAACCACAGTCGGCAGCCCTGTAGATAAATCTTAAATCTTTTGACAAATGAAAATAATTTTCCAACAAATTTTAAAATTAGCGTGTAAGTAGCAATTGAAAAATCCTAATCACACAACGCTCTTAGTAAAATATCTGACAGTTTCAGTACCTTCGTCATACAATGTTCTCTGAAACAGTCTGAAGTATACATCAAGAAGTTAAATGATCTATCTCAGTCTTTCATCTAACTTCTTGACAATGTTAACGGCTCTTAGCTGGACTATGCGAGGAATGTACACTACGCCGTTTGCCATAATATTCCGCTATATGCAGCGATCATCTATGCAGAATTCTACCGACGATTTGTGGGCGCTAGCTTGCTCTCAACGCTTCTTACCAAATTTTACTATGTATGGTTAGTAGTTGTGAATGAGTCTACCTCAGCTTAAAAACACATCTTTACTATACTACATAGAATCGGTTTTAATAGTAAATATCTGAGAATCTACGACAGTTATATTATTTATTTAAGTCAAAGGTTTCAGTGACTATCATGAAAAGTTCTTTTTACATACCAAAACACAGCTCACGCCCTATCAGTGAAGAAACTTTTCAATCTTAAATATTCGTCAATTTACCCCATTCTTTCTCTTATGTTTTTTTTTAAATATGTCAGTAACTAAACGATCAGCAAGAAACTACTTCAGCTTCTAAATACTCGTTTGGAGGTATTGAATAAACTCACATTTCAATTTTAAATAACTGAGTATTGTGTTATTATTACTTTATTCTTAATTATGCCTTCAGCTAGCGATCACCAAATTTCTGTATCAGAATTCAAACACATCATTCACTTTAGAGAATGAACTAATTTTTAATACTACATATCCGATAATTTACGTGAATTCTCTAATTTATTTCATTCTAAAACAGTTGATTTAACAAAGGATCATCAAGAGTCTGCTTTATACACCAAAACACACCTTTCCCATACGCAAAGGACTCCCTTTTCTAATGTAATTATATGACAATTTATGAGTGCTTCGTTGTTTCATTTATTTTTAAGTATCCCAGCAACTAGCGATCTGCAAAATTCTATTTCATATTCTGATCACTTGTTTCGCACTACTGAATTATCTAGTTTTTCAATTATAAATACATGGCAGTTTACGACAATTGCGATCTATCGTTTTATCTAAAATTTGTTACAAACTACAATAAGCAAGATTTGGTGTTATATAACATACACACCTTTCGCAGTACTCGCAACTCTTCATTTATAAATATTTGATAATTTATAACTGATTCTTTTATTTGATTCTAACATACATGATTAAGTAATGATCTTCAGAAGTGTGCTTCATCTTCCAAACAGCTTCTTTAGCCATATTAAGTAGACCCACTTTCTATTGTAAATATAAAAAGAGAATGAATGACAATTGCGTTCTTTTAACTAACTCTTATTCGTCTCGGTAAGTAACCATCAGCAAGGTTCTACCCAAGTTTCGAAACACTCCATTCTGCTTAGTAAATGCACTCACTTTTAAATTCCAAAATTTTTAAGAATAAATATAACTGAATTGCCATAAATTTTTAGATATTTACGGTTGAAAAGGTGCTCTATTTTATAGGGCGAAACAAGATTTTGAAACTGGTAATAGACTAAAATCAACATTACCTTCTCTCGCATTTAAATACAAGTGAAAAACGCAATTATGGTAATGTTTCTATCATTTACCACTGAAAAGAGCTCATTAAGTAATACCAAAGGAGTGTTTAGAACATAAAAAAGCCTCTTGTTAGTCATCGGTTAGTATAAAATGTAAGAACGGAATTGTATCAAAAAGTCAGATAATATCAATTGAAAAGTGAGGCTATTCAATAAGCCCAACGGAGTCTTTGAAAGATGTACCACATTCTTCCTAATCATTAGTTACTGACAAACTTAAAATAGAAAGAAAGGCTCGTTTGTAAATTACATATCGACTAGCTGAACTTATTCATTGCTCAAAACACACCAAAAAGAACTAATGTCTTAACGCCTGTGCTTTGATCACTTTTCTTTCATTTATTTACTGTATGCAAAAATTTAGAATATGTATTAGTATTAGTATAAATCTTCCGAGTAAGACAGCATTGACACACCAAGAACATTAGTGAATAGCATAAGAGGGGTAGAGGATGTAAGAATGACGAAATGTGATACGATATTCTTATAAAGACAATTCTACCGTGTTGTCATTCTGGAACTTCGATATGGAGAATTTTCACCAAGAGACTTCTGAATAAATGAGTTTTTCCGCTTTTTGAAATGTGTAACACTTAATTACTTATCAATCAATTCAAACACTTGGAAATGAAAGCATACAGTGAGTTTATATGAGAAGTTCCTTGCCCACAGTTTCGTTGCTTTCTGATTATCAGTGTTACTAAGTTGGTAGAGAACACAGGACTGACTATACCGTAAATATTTTCCTCCTGACCGTGTACGAAAGGATCTCAAAAGAACTTATAAACGTATCTTTGTTTGGCTAGACAATCAGTTCACTGGTGTCAGATCGAAAGTAAGGCTTCTTTGGAGGCTAGAATATAATTGGTTCCATAGCAAGATTTACAGAATACAATCGGGAAAATATTATTAACGATAGACCGGAACCTAGTGAATCCTACACAACTTTGTATGTAAGCACTAGTGAGCAGCAAGGACGCTAATTAAATGCATATTTGATAGCCTCGAGTGTTAACTCACAGGAGACTTTCTTTAAATAATATATCCTGAAGAAAACAATTCTTTGGATTAAGCAATTACTATGAGGCTGTCGATCAAAACCCAGGTGAGAGCGTTATGGGTGCTAAGTAGATTTCCACAGCAGGTAGCACTCTAGAATAGTATTATGGTTGCATTTTAACGGGAAGTATAGCAATTACTTGATTATAAATCTTAAATTAATATTATTTTTTTTTTACATTTGGTATCATCATTTTTCAATTCCAAGGGCACACCTAAAAAAAAAACCGCTGATTCTTCCCAAAGCTATACGTCTGTCATACCCTGGTCTTATTAAAGGGAGAAGTAAATCCACGATTTTTTAAATGCTACGCCATTGTATAATGAGAGTTAAGAAGCACTAAAAGTACTACTGCTTCGATTTAAGACCTAGGTACACAACACAAGATCTTACGGCTTTGGTTTCATTTTTAGATTCCTTTACTTGCTGTAATCCAATACGAATCAAGTAATAGATGACGATATCCACTACTGACTACTAAAATTTCACAGCATTGTAAGAAGAACATAAGCTGGCATAAGCCGTTTAGCCTTACCGGACCTCTCGAAATAGACCCCTCGAATTATTGGCGTGCCTGTTGCACTCAGATCCACTAATTAAAAAGAGGTTATCCCCGTCCATCCTCATAATTATTTCTTTAATCACCGCATCACTTAGAGATCGATGTAATTTCTTACTAATATCTGTTTCAGAAATTTTAGAATACTATTATACTGAAGTCAAGTTACATCTCTGCTAATATTCTTATTTTAAGACTATTTCTGACTTCGTGGATGCATTTTACAAAAAGCTTTACAGGCTCGGCGATGCTTGTCCTAACACAAGAGACCCACCAACTTGTCCATCAATTTAACGCGCTTTCTGTTTACTACACCTTTTGAGCTCATCGTGATATTTATTCTTTCTCAGCCAAAGGCATCTTGTTCCGCACGTCACTGGGTTTAAATACGAATATTTCGAATTTGCAAGTCCTAAGAACAATATGAGCTACCGCACTTACCCCATCTCAATCCGCTGCTGTGGTCGGTTGTACTGCATGCAAACTGATTCCACTCGTTCTAATGAAAGTATCATGGCGGATCTCGACACCTACTCTTATTATTATTTTATCAACAATTAGTAATACTTTATTTATGCAGAAAACCACAGTCGGCAGCCCTGTAGATAAATCTTAAATCTTATGGCAAATGAAAATAATTTTCCAACAAATTTTAAAATTAGCGTGTAAGAAGCATTTGAAAAATCCTAATCTCACTACGCTCTCTACTATCTGACTGTTTTTATACCTTCGTCATACAATGTTACCTGAAAACAGTCTGAAGTATACATCAAGAAGTTAGATGATCCATCTCAGTCTTTCATCTAACTTCTTGCCAATGTTAACGGCTCTTAGCTGAACTGTTTGAGGAATGTACTCTAAGCCGTTTGCCATAATATTCCGCTATATGCAGCGATCATCTATGCAGAATTCTACCGACGATTTGTGGGCGCTTGCTTGCTCTCAACGCTTCTTACCAAATATTACTATGTATAGTTAGTAGTTGTGAATGCTAACTGCTTGCATTCGTTATGATAAGACAACAACAAGTATCTCCGCATCTCCTTTTAGTAAAATGTTATTTGAACGTTTCGGTATCTTAGTAATACTATGTTTTCTGAAAACAGTCTGAAATATAGATCTAGGCACATATCTGTGTATTACGACTTTCTTACCAATTTTAACGGCTCTACTAAAAATGCACACTAGGCTAGCCATGATATACCGCTATCTGCAGCAAACACCTAATCAGAATTCTACAGACGATTTTGTGCTTGTATTTTTGTAGAGGAATATACTTCGTGATCTAGGATGGCTCTGGTCAAAGGCCGTGGATATGCTCGTGTTAACTGATTCCAAAGCAGCTCGTGGTAAATGATTCCAAAATATGTAAACTAAAAAATAAACCACCTTCATCATTTTTTACCTTGTCCTTACACCTTCATTTAAAGTTTTATCAAGATCGACATCATCTCTATTTTTTTATGTCTATAAGGCGGGGATGGTATCACAAAATAATAATCATAACTGATTGGATCAGCAATTAACCGTTGTCAGTGACGTTTATTTTTTACAGCTGTTGTACCTTATCATCTATATCAGATTGTCTTCCGACCGGCCATTCGTATACCAACTCTCTTGACAAAATGCAGAGTTCGCTTGAATACTTCATATCGGCTCTTTTACACTAACGTGTGGCTCGTTCACTATCCTATCTTGCAGTTACTTTTTATCTACAGGTAAGTAAGATTATCTGGTTGGAGCTGATGCTAGCCTCTTTCACAAACCACCTCTTTCAACCACTAAGACAATGTCACTCATTGAATTGGTGGTATTTCCGAATTGAATGCTGCACAGCTGCTGTGTTAGTAATGGGAAAAGTGGCCATACTGAAGCTTTGTTACTACTTTCTTGTTATATCTGATATGGCTTATACGAGGGAGGGCATTTTTCCATTTCCATACAGGCGAATAAGAATTTTCTAACGGTACCACTGTGTCAGGATTCACATTTGGTTGGTTGAAGACTGTCAAACTTTCAGAACTCCTTAGGCTGCAACCTATTCAGTCCTCAGTATAGCTGAGTTCGTGTCACAGCCTCTTGCATCATGAAAAAGTGAAAGCAATCTTTTAATGACGCTAAAATTTCTTTAAATTTATTATTTTTGTAGCATTTCCTTTCAGTTGTGCTTGTATGTGGCTACAAGAAAATCAGCAACTGCTCATCAAGTTTTCCACTATGTTGCTTAAAAGATCTGAATCACACTGAACAACAGCTACAGATTTCCCGTTTCTAGTTTCTTGTATTAATGTTGTCCATATACAGCTTCCTTTATTCCTTCGAAAACTGTTTGTAAATTTTGGTCTTTCTAGTTTGATCTCCAAGTTCGTCAAGGACTGTGATTGAATTGTCGTGGCTTCAATGGCATATTTAAATTTGATCGTTGTAGATATTACCCCAAAGTTGTTTTTTCTGTTTCGGCACTTTCCATGTTCACTTATCGTCCTTGCTGCGCACTAGGGCTTACACACAGAGTTATGTAGGATTCACTAGGTTACGGTCTATCATTAACATTATTTTCCCGATTGGATTATGACAAACTTCCTAAGAAACCCATTATATTTTAACCATCGAAGCAGCCTTACTTTGGGTCTGAGAC
Source organism: Thermobia domestica (assembly GCF_964235325.1). Classification (NCBI taxonomy): domain Eukaryota; kingdom Metazoa; phylum Arthropoda; class Insecta; order Zygentoma; family Lepismatidae; genus Thermobia; species Thermobia domestica. The sequence continues at coordinate 227,107,486 of NC_137462.1, forward strand.
CAGTGATCTGATCGATAAGACAAATAAAAAATCGATTTTAGGTTCTTTTGAGATCTTCCCTTAGATGGTTAGGTGGAAAATATTTACGGTATAGTCAGTCCGGTGTTCGCCACTAACTTAGTAACACTGACCATTACGAAGCAACCAAACAGTGGGCTAACCAATAATCTTTCCATATAATCTCACTGTATGCTTTTATTAGTAACTTAGTGCAACACATCTCAAGTCATTTCTTTTAACAGTCTCTTGAAAACTTTCATATCCAAGTTCTTGATTGAAAAGGTGATCTGATATCACGGTAGCATTGTCTTGATAAGAATATTGTATCACATTTCGTCATTCTTACATTCCTTTTCCTTTAATGGAATATACTCATTTTCTTGATGAGTCAATGCTGTTTTACTCGGAAGATTAATCAAATCCTAACTCGCATCTCACGTATTGATTTCCTTTTCTCAAACAACGTTTGAATAGCTATTCATCTTGTGAAAGCTTCGCCACAACAATTGTGTAATGCTAAGATACATACCTCTCCTTTTCATATAAACAGTCTATTGCCTCTTTATTTCTTCAATATTTCAGCATGAAGTACTAATACTATATATTCTATCTTTCAGCATACAGTAAATAGGTGCAAGAAAAGAGAACAAAGCACATGAGTTATGACATTAGAACAACCATTATACTGGAAAGGTGTTCAAATCGGACCTGCAGCTAATCAAATTTCTTAACGGTCCAAAATTGTACCGCCTTTAGGCAGGATTGGATACATTATCTCAGGAAATGGCATAGGAGAGATTTGGGGTATCCTGTACACTATGACAACATTAGTAAAAATGTTGAATAGCCATGCCATATCAAGATCATTGAGAACTCTATCTAGACTTTGCTCCGGGACCTCTACATGGGGTTATGAACACACTTACAACTGTCGGAGGAGTTGAAAAAATCTAGGATCTGCTATCTAAATCAGCAGCGTCTGGATAAGAAAATCTCTACGCAACATTTACATTCAAATGAAACTGTATGACAAAAACCATATTAGGAAATATCAAAATTATGACGGACAGTTTAGAACCGTTAATTTTGACTGCTGTATAAAGGTATGTGATTATAAGAAATTAAGAACACAAGGAATATTCACGTTTAGCAGAAAAAGAGGCGTTTTTGAAAAAAGTTCCAAGTGATATAATAATCGAACTGCTTAACGATAGCGACAATTTTTCTGGTGGATTAACTCAATATGAGACACAACGTTAGCAAAATTATTCCTTCATTAAAATACTGTTACGATGAAATAAGTTCTACAATACTTTTGTGGACATCAGCTTATCATCAGAGCTACAGGTTGAGATAATGCCACCTTCCTTGTGTGATAATGTGTCAATACGCAAGAATGTCAATTCCACTGCAATGAATATTGCAGAGTCTCTCTTGTCTTGTGTTTTAAAACCATACGTAGAAGGATGAGTCCTTCTACACGCAATGGTGTGGACTAAAAATGGCCAGTCAAATCTGCCTTAAGTACGTATATAAATTATGTGAAGCGCAATTTTTACCTATTATCTTATGGGCATAAATTACAATTAGATACGAAAAGTGCGGAAAGACAAAAAATAACTTTCGGGGAATATCTGAACGATGGAACTTAATTATGCTTTTGAAGATATGACAATTAATCACGGTCCTTGAGAATCTTGGAGATAAATACTAAGCTGTTTCGAATGATGCAAAGAGTTTTCGAAGGAGCAAAGGTATATGGACAAAAGTAATAGAAGAGAGTAGAAACTGGGAATCTGTAGCTGTTGATGGGTGTGATTCAGATTTTTTAAGAGTCTTCGTAGAAGACCTCATGAGCAGTTGCTGATTGTTTTAATGCCACATACAAGCAAAACCGAAAGGAAATACTACGAAATTTCAGGAAACTTTAGCGTTTTTAAAACACTGCTTTCACTTTTATTTTATGATACAACAGGCTTTGGCACGACCTCAGCTATACTGTGGAGACAATAGTTGCAAGCCTTAAAGATCCTTCAAAAAGAAAAAGAATTGTGCATGTTACTCAAAGTCTTCAACGGAGTTCTTAGTCAAATCTCAATCGTAACAAAATGTTCAATATTACACATTCCCTTTTCCCTGTAGGGGCCGCGGTGGCTCAGTGGTAGAGCGTTCACCTCTGGTGCCTGGGGTTCCGGGTTCGATCCCAGCCCCCGCCAAGTGAACTTTGTGGTGGGCAAACACCGTGTGCGTGGGTTTTCTCGGGGTTCTCCCGTTTCCTCCCACTTTCTTCATTCCACCATTTCATTTATTTCTCATAATTACCGTCTCCTTTAGCCTAACCGGCATAACCGTGGGACGAAAAACTCAAAGATTTCATTTTTTTTCCTTTTTCCCTGTATGGAGAAGGAAACGTGTCTTTCCTAGTATAAGCCTATCAGGTATAAGAAGGAAGTAGTTACAAAGCTTCAATATGGCCACTTCTTCCCCTATTTACACTGCAGGTGTGCGCCATTCATTTCGGAAGTAGCTCCAAATCCAGGTGGGAAATGCTCTAAGCATGAACCCAGTCGATGGAGGTTGGTGTGTGAAAGAGGATATGCGAAATCCAGCATCCGCACAGCTACCATTGCCTTCAGCCGGATAAGCTTACTTAACTGTAGATAAAAAGTGATTGCAAGGTAGGATTGTGATCGAGACCCATGTAAGTGTAAAAGAGCCGATATGAAGTATTCAAGGTAGTATGCATTGTGCCAAGAGAGTTCATTTACAAATGGCAGATCGGAAGACAATCTGATTTAGATGATGACAAACAACAGCTGTAGAAAACCAATATTTCTTTTACAACGGCTTAAATAATGATCCAATCTCTTATGATTATTATTTTTTAATACCGTCCCAGCCTTATAGACCTAGCAAAATGAACATGAAGACGATCTTGATGAAACTTTAAATGAAGGTGTATGGACAAAATATAAAACATGAAGGTGGTTTATTGTTCTATTTACATATTTCGGAATCCTTTAACACGAGCTGCTTTGTTACCCGAAGGAAAAATGAAACCGTAGCTGGACTTATTTAAATTAACGATCAAAAACCAATTCATTTAGATATCACATTCGCGTACTACAGTATCATTCAATTGTACGTTTAGAAAATTTATTATTGTTTGATTGTCTATATGTTAAGATGTTTAACAGCAGATGACAGACTCCATGGTTTCTGCCATCTGCAAGGACACTAAACATTGTGTAACTAACGTTTACATTTCGAATCTCCTAATAAGAAGCAAAGTTCAACTCTCTTAATATAGAACGATGTTTCGATAAGTGATACATGGAAAGACTCCATGTACATTTTTATACAATAGGGGCGATGAATGTAAGTTCTACTAGACGTTGATCCCAGTTGGTTTAAAGTTATTGCTCTAGGTCTTATACGACATAAGGACAGTCAATGCTTACTGCTAAGCACCTTGTTCCTTTGCGACTGTACCGAGCTGCTTTTCACTCAGAAAACCACGGAGCTTAACAATAATACTTTACACATATGGTCCTAAACTAGTAAAGGTTTCACATGCAGGTTTATTGCCTGAAATTCTAATACATGATATTTAGTTAATTAGAAACGTGTTTATTTGTAGACCCAGGCCCACTTCTCTTGGCCTGTGAGACAGTTGCGACCGATGAATTTGTAAAGCTGGCGGTTTAAGAAACTGATTCGCGATACTAAGTTGTTAAACAGGCCCGGTAGAACAGGTGTAGAACAGAGACATCTACAAATTATCAATTGACAAAATTTTTTTGTACTCAGATTACGTTAGCACATTATCAGTTAGAGCACCTAATATATTTAAATCTTCCCAGGCTCACTTCACACATCTTGGAGCAGAAGCCCTAAATTTTCTCCCTTAGTAATAGTGTCGAGTACTTGCAATTGCCGGTGCCCAAATAAAGTAATAGATACTTCTATTAACTTTCTATTAGCCTGAAAGTTAACTTGCGTCTATAAAAATTTTAAGGCGTTTTTTGCAAACATAACTCACTTCATCAAGATGCTATATTTATAACGCTACGTATATATCACCCTAATCTTCAGGCTATAGAACCTTAAAGTCTTTCTGACTCGCACGGTTTATCTTGCACTACTGAGGGAATATCGCACAATCTTAATGAGCTTACTGGAGGAATTGAATTTCTCGATCTTCTACACATTTTCTTACCGATGAGTAAAGTTCTGCTAAGTTCCCCTCTGTAGCAGATTAGTGCACCAACTGAATTAGCTTTATGACACCTTTAATATCTGAGACGCAATGATCAACAAGAAGAATTTGTGTAATCTTAATTATTAAATTATCAGTAATTATCTCGATCTGACTTGAATCTGACTTGAATAGATCTTGCGTGTCCTGTCCATCGACTCAGAGGTATCTTCTCAAAAGCAGAAAGCTACTCCACAAAATGAACCCGATTAATCGCCGGCAGTTAAGGGTCAAGAAGTGTACTGATCTTTAACATTGAACCAGACTGTCCACTGGCCTCGTATGTATGCGAGAAAAAATGAAACCGTAGCTGGACTTATTTAAATTAACGATCAAAAACCAATTCATTTAGATATCACATACGCGTACTACAGTATCATTTAATTGTACGTTTAGAAAATATATTATTGTTTGATTGTATATATGTAAAAATGTTTAACAGCAGATGACCAGAGCCATACTAGAATTACAAGTAAATTCCTTTACAAAAATAGAGGCACCCTTCGTCTATAGAATTCTTCATAGATGTTCGCTGCATATAGCGGAATAGCATTGCTAACTGCTTAGAGTACATTCCTTGCACAGTCCAGCTAAGAGCCGTTAATATTGGCCAGAAGAAAGTCGAAACATACAGATATGAACTTAGATCTACACTTCACACTGTTTTCAGAAATCATTGTATTACCAAGTTGCAAAAACATACAGATATTTTACTAAAATAATATGTCGAGATACGTGTTCTCTTTTCAAAACGAATGCAAGCAGTTAGCATGCACTACAATTAACCAATCATTGTAATATTTGAAAAGAAGCGTAGTCTGAATAGGATTTTTGAATTGCAACTTACACTCTCTAATAGACTAAAATCTGTTGAAAACTTACTTTCATATGGCATATCTACAAGACTGCCGACTGAGGTTTTCCGCAGAAATAATGGTATTACTAAATGTAGATATCAGTTTGCATGCAGTACAACCGACGAGAGAATGTGAGTAGAAGTGGGAAAAATATGGTAGCATATATTGTCTTTAGGACTTGCAAATTGAAAATATTCGAGTTTAAAACCAGTGACGTGCTGAACAGGAAGTCTTTAACTGAGAAAGACTGTATATCACGGCGAGCTCATTTGGTATAGTAAAGAGAAAGCGCGGTAAAATGATGGACAAGATGATGGATTACATGCGATAGAACAAGCAACTCCGAGCTTGTGAAGCTTTTTTTAATATGCATCCACTGCGTCAGAAATCGCCTCCAAAAATTAAATTAGCAGAGATGTCAGCTGACTTGATTGTAATAGTATTCCACAATGTATGAAAAAGATAATAATAAGAGATTAAATCGATCACTAAGTGATACGGTGAGTAAACAAATAATTTTGAATATGGAAGGGTATGTTTGATTTTTAACTATCCGTTTAGGGTGCAACAGTTGTTCCAATACTTCGAGGATTCTAGTTCGAGGTATTCGGTAAAACTAAAGGGATTATGGTGGCTTATGTCTTTCTAAAAATATTTTGAAATTTAGAAAGCAGTGGACGTCGCAATGTACTCCAAAATTCCTAATGGTTAACAGCTAGTAAGGAAATTCAACAATGAATCGGAAGCCGCAGTATCTTGTGTTGTATACCATGGTTTTAAAAACGAAGCTGTAATGCTTTTAGAGGTACTTAAAGCACATTATACAATGGCGAAGCACTTAAAAAACCTTGGACTTACATCTCCCTTTAATGAGACGAGGATATCAATGTCATATAGTTATGGGAACGTACAGCGGTTTTTTTCAGGTAGGCGCTTGGGAATGAATCATGTTGTGATTCCAAATGTAAAAAACATACTTATTAATTTATCAATGATATTCAAGCTATTGCTATACTTCCCTTTTATATGCAACTTCAATACAATTTGAGATTGCTTCCTGTTGAATAATCTACTTAGCACCCATAACGCCGCACCTTGTTCTTGATCGTTAGCTTGATAGTAACTGTTTACTCCAAGGAGTTGTGTTCTCACGGATATATTGTTTGAAGAAAGTCTCGTGTGTGTTAACAGTCGATGCTATCAAATATGCATTTAAATTATAGTCCTTGCTGCTCACTAAGGTGTACATACCGAGTAGTATAGTATTCAGTAGTTTCGAGTCTATCATTAATAATATTTTCACGATTGCATCCTGAAAAAAAATGTTATGGAACCCATTACATTCCAACCTCCGAAGGAGCGTTACTTTTGGTCTGAGACTGGCCATCTGTTCGTTGAGACAAATAAAGAATCGATTTTAGGTTCTTTTGAGATCTTCCCTTAGACGGTAAGTAGGAAAATATTTACGGTATAGTCAGTCCTATGTTCGCTACCAACTTAATAACACTGTTCATCACAAGGGGCTAATCAAATAATCTTTCAATATCATACTAATGATCTATATCCCGTATGTAATTTCTTCCATTATTCCTGTCCATATATAGCTACCTTTATCCTTAGAAAACTTCTTGCATCATTTGAAGCTGTCTAGTATTAATCTCCAAGTTTCTCAAGAACCGTGATTGAATTGTCGTTGCTTCAATGGCAGACTTAAATTCTATCGTTGGAATACTTCGCGAATGTGTTTTTTAATCTTTCGTCACCTTCCGTGTCTAATTGAAATATATATTTTTAAGATATAAGTTGAAAATAGCGCTTAACATTATTTATATACGTACTGTACTTAAAGCAGATTTTACTTGCCATTTTTCGACTACACCACTGCATGTAGAAGAACTCTTCCTTCTACGAGTGAATTTTAATTCTCCGTACAACAAAGAGTCCTTTACATTGAGCGCAGTCGAATTGAAATTCTTGTGCAATGAGATATTATCACACATGGAAGGTGGCATTAGCTCAACGTGCCTCTCAGATGACAAAGTTTCTCCTCAAAAGTACTTTAGAACTTTTGTTATAGTAACAATATATTAGAATGATTTGTTAATCTTGCTAAAGTTATGTCTGACGTTGAGTTAATACTCCAGAAAATTTGTGGCCCTTATTAAGCAATGATCGATTATTATATCAATTGGAATTTCGCTCAAAAAGAAGTCTTTTTCTGCGAATTAAGAAGCTTTCTTGAGTTGTTAATATTTTGCAATCATCTGATACCGTATTTGCCTTAAGGTTTCATTTTTTGAGTATAGAGATGTGCAAATTTTTCATAGAAAATATCACCAGCTACTTGAGAAAAAGGAAGCATTCATTTAATAGCCTTCAAATAAATTTTCTACTTTCCTGTTCAGTCTAGAAGCTTTGATGATTTGCACTACGATTATGACCTTCTGTTTATAAATTAGCCAAAGTTTGCCGGTTCGGATAAGGTCACCGTCATAATTTTTAGGTTCCCTAATATGGTTTTTGTCATGCAGTTTCTTTTTCTTGTAAATGTTGCATATTGATTTCCTCATCCAGACATTGCTCAATAAGATCCAAGATCCTAGATTTAGGCATCTCCTCCGAGGATTGTTAATGTTTACATAAACTCATGCAAGCGTCGCCGAGCTAAGTCTAGAAGTGAGTTCTCAATGATGTTAAGTAGGCATGGACATTCAGAATTTTCACTAATGTTGTCATAGTTTACAGCATACCCGAAAGTTCCTCTATACCATTTCCTGACATAATGTATGCAATCATGCCTAGAAATTACTGGTGGAAACCTCCTAAGGGTGGTACAACTTTGGACAATTTATAAATTTATTCAGCTGCAGGTACGATTTGAGACCCTTCTAGTATAATGGCTGATCTAAGGAATGAGGATATCAGAATGACGAAATGTGATACGATATTCTTATCAAGACAATGCTACAGTAATGTCATTCAATAACTTGGATATGAAGAATACCTTTTTCTGTTCTATAAAGTGTGTGGCATTTAATTACTAATCAAAGCATACAGTGAGCTTTATGAAAAGGTTGCTTTGTGATGACCAGTGTTACTAACTTCGTAGCGAACATTGGACTGACTATACCGTAATTTTTTTCTACCTAACCGTGTAAGAGAAGATCTCAAAAGAACCTAAAATCCACTCTTTTTTTCGCTCATCCATCAGATAACCGGTCTCAGACACAAAGTAAGGCTGCTCCTTTGAGGTTAGGGTTCCATACCATGTTTTGCTGGATACAATCGGGAAAATATAATTAAGATAGACCGGAACCTTGTGAATCCTACCCGAATTTGTATGTCAACCCTAGTGAGCATCAAAGACGCTAATTAAACACCTATTTAATAGCATCGGGTGTTAACACACAGGAGATATTCTATAAAAAATTTATCCGTAAAAACACAATTCCTTGGATTAAAAAGTTTTCATTAGCTAAAGTTCAAGAACCTGATGAAAGCGTTCTCGGTGTCTGAATAACAATTAAGAAATACGTAAGAGCGATATGAGTCCTAAGTAGATTTCTTCAGCAGAAGCACTCACAAATAATTTTGTAGTTGAATATGGAGGGGAAGTATAGCTATTGCATGAATATCATTGATAAATTAATACGTTTCTTACATTTGGTATCCCAATAGTTTTCAATTCCAACGACCCACCTAAAACAAACCGCTGTTCGTTCCCAATGCTATACGTCTGTGATACCCTCGTCTTAAAAACGGAGATATAAACCCACGGTTTTTTACATGGTATGCCATTGTATAATTTGAGTTAGAGAGCTCTAAAAGCACTACTGCTTCGTCTTAACACCTATGTACACAACACAAGATTTTTCGGCTTCGGATTCGGCTTCGATAACCCTCGAATTATTGGCGCACTTGTTGCACTCTAAACCAGTAATTAAAAATCGAACATCACCTTGCACCCTCAAAATTTCTTTAATCACTGCATCACTTCGATATCAATATAATCTTTTATAATATCTCATTTCAGACATTGTAGAATACAATGAAAACTATTACAATGAAGTCAAGTGACATCTCTGCTATCGTTCTCATTTTAATACGATCTCTGACGTAGTGGATGCTTATTACAAAAAGCTTCACAAGCTCGGGGATGCTTATTCTATCGCAAATACAAATCAACTTGTCCATCATTTAACGCGCTTTCTCTTTACTATACCTTACGCTCACCTCGATATTCATTCTTTATCAGGTAAAGATTTCTTATTCCGCATGTCACATTGTTTAAACTCAAATATTTCGAATTTGCAAATTCTAAGGACAATATCTGCAGTCGCACTATTCCCATTTACACGCACGCTCTCTCGTCGGTTGTACTGAATGCAAACTGATTCCACTCGTTCTAATGCAAGTATCATGGCGGATTTTGACATCTACTGTTTTCTTTTTATCTAAATGCATCCTGATATATGCAATTAGTAATACCATTATTTCTGCAGAAAGCCACAGTCGGCAGCCTTGTGGATAAATTTTAAATCTTTTACAATATAAAAGTAATTTTATAACAGATTTTAGTCAATTACAGCTCTAGTGCTTTTAGAGCCTCTTGAGTCACATTATACATTGGCATATAATTTAAAAAACCATGGATTTACTTCTGCCTTTATTAAGACGAGAGTATCACAGACGTATTTTTGGGTTCGAACAGCGTTTTGTTTTACGTGGGCCCTTGTATTGGAAAAATGTTGGGATACCAAATGTATAAAACAAGTATTAATTTATCAATGATAATCAAGCAATTGTTATACTCCCCGTTTATATGCAACTACATTACTATCTGAGAGTGCCTCTGCTGTAGAAATCTATTTAGGACTCATATCTCTCTCACCTATTTCTTAATTGTTTTTCTGATAGATACGGTATAATCCAAAGATTTGTGTTCTTACGGATATATTATTTAAAGAGAGTCTTCTGTGTGTTAAAGCACGAGGCTATCAAATTTGGGTTGAATTAGCATCCTTGCAACTCACTAGGGGTTACATACAGAGTTGTGTAGGATTCACAAGGTTCCGGTGTATCATTAATAATATTTTCCCGGTTGTATCCTGTTAACTTGCTATGAAACCCATTTTATTCTGACCTCCAAAGCAGCCTTAATTTTGGCCTGATACCGGTAATCTTTATGGGCCAAATAATGAGTCGAGTTTTAGTTCTTTTAAGATCTTCTCTTACTCGGTTAAGTGGAAAAATTTTCCGGTATAGTCAGTCCTGTGTTTGCTAAGATCTTTGTAATACAGGCCATCACAAAGTAACCAGAACTGTTCGCTAATCAAATAACACTTTCATATAAGCTCACTCTATGCTTTGATTAGTAACAAAGTGTTACACGTATCATAGAGCAGAAAGAGGCATTAATTTCAGAAGTCTCGTGTTGAAAATACTCCATATCCAAATTCTTGAATGATATTACGGTAGCATAGTCTTCATAAGAATATCGTATCACATTTCGTGATTCCTACATCCTCTTTCCCTCTATTGATATACTCTCATGTTCTTGGTGTGTCAATGCTGTTTTACTCGGAAGATTTAATCATATTTTCACTCGCATCTCGTTTGTCGATTTAATAATTTCAAACAACGTTTGGATAGCTATTCATCTTGTGAGAGCTTCCGCATAACGATTGTGTAATGCTGAGATACACACCTCTCCTTTTCATATAAGCAGTGTATTGCCTTTTTATTTCTTCAATATTTCAACATCAAGTACTAATAAATACTATACATTCTACTCTTCTGCATACAGTAAATAAGTGCAAAAAAAGTGAACAAAGCATTTGTGTAATCACATTAGATTAGCCATTATACTGGAAAGGTCTCAAATCGTACCTGCAGCTCAAGAAATTTCTAAACTGTCCAAAGTTGTACATTTAGGAGGTGTCTACTTAAGTAATTTCTAGGCATGAATGAATACATTACGTCAGGAAATGGTATAGAAGAACTTTCGGGTATCCTGTACACTATTTCAACATTAGTGAAAATATTGAATTTCCATGCCTACTCAACATCATTTAAAACTTACTTCTAGACTTTGCTTGCAACCTTACAAATGATTATGAAAACATTTACAACCCTCGGAGGAGATGACTAAATCTAGGATCTTGGATCCTATTAAACATTGTCTGGATGAGGAAATCAATATGCAACATTTACAATTAAATGAAATTGCATGACAAAAGCCCTATTAGGAAATATGAAGATTAAGACGGTGACCTTATCCCAACGGTAAACTTTGGCTGCAGTATATAGAGAAGGTCATAATTGTATTGCAATTCATCTAAAGGGACTAGATTGAATAGGGGCCTCATAGGCCAAGAGAAGCGGGCCTGTGTCTACAAGGTAATCACGTACCTAATATCCTAAAAATCACCTAATAGAGTATCAGGCCAATAATCTGCCTCTGAATCCTTATAAGCTACGACCATAAGTTTAATTTAAGTGTTTCGGAAAATTGTTAAGCTTTCTAAGCCTTCTGTCTGAAAAGCAGCTTGGAAAAGTCGCAAATGAACATGGTGCTGTGCAGTAAAGATTGATTGCACTTATGTCGTATACAACCTAGGTCAATAAGTTGAAGCGAGCTGGAATCGACGTGAAGTAGAGCTTTCATTTTAGGCCTCTTGGATAAAAATGTACATGGAGTTTTTACATGTATGGAATATCCAAACATTGTTCTTTATTAAGAGTGTGAAACTTTATTTCCTTGTAGGAGAGTCGAAAACTAAATGGCAGTTACACAATTTTAAGTGTCCTTGCAGACGGCAGAATCCTCGAAGTCAATCATCTGCTGTTGAACATCTTAACATATAAACAATTAAACAATAAACAATTGTTATTAAGGTACAATTGAATGATACTTTAGTACGCGAATGTCATATCTAAATGAACTGGTTTTTGGTGGATAACAATCATGTCCTGCTACGGTTTTGATTTCTCTTCGGGTACCAAAGCAGCTCGTTTTAAAAGATTCCAAAATAACTAAACAGAAGAATATTTTACAACTTTTCCTTTCACCTTATTTTAAAGTTTCATCAAGTTCGTTTTCATGTCCATTTTTTTAGGTGTATAAGGCGGGGACGAAATCACAAAATAATAATCATAACTGATTGGATCAACAATTAATCCGTTGTCAATGACATTGGTTTTTTACAGCAGTTGTTCGTTATCATCTATATCAGATTATCTTTCGATCTGCCATTTCTACTTGAATTCTCTTGACAGAAAGCACAAAACCTTGAATAGTTCGTATCGGCTTTTTTAGACAAACATGTGGCTCGATCACAATCCTATCTTTCACTCACTTTTTATCTACAGGTAAGATAAATTATCCGGGTGGAGCTGATGGTAGGTATGTGGGTAAAACCAACTTCTTTCGATTGGGTTTAGGCATAGACCATTTCGCTCCTGAAGTTGAAGGAACTCCGAATTGAATGCTGCACAGCTGCTGTGTTAGTAATGAGAAAAGTGGCCATATTGCCGCTTTGTGACTACTTCCTTTATATATTTAATATGGCTTATACCAGGGAGACATTCTTCCGTTTCCATACAGGTGAATAAAGAAATGTCTAACAATCATTTGTCAGGATTCACATTTAATTGATTGATGACCCTGCAGAATTCTTTTCTTTATGAACGAAATTGAAGGCATCCAACTATTCACTCCTGCGTATAGCTGAGGTCGTGTCAAAGCCTGTTGCATCATGGAAAAAGTGAAACAATCTTTTAATCACGCTAAAGTTACAATAAATTTAATAATTTCGGAGAATTTACTTTCAGTTCTGCTTATAGGTGGCTATAAGAGAATCAGAAACTGCTCATGAAGTCTTCTACCAAGATCTTAAAGATCTGAATCACGCCAACCAGGAGCAACAGATTTCCCTTTTCTAGTTTCTTCTATTTTTGCTGTCCATATACAACTGCCTTCAACATCATTCTAAAAGAAAAAAAACTGTGCAAGATATTCAGAGTCTTCAACAGAGTTAGGAGTCAAATCTAAATCCTAACAAAATGTTTAAGATTACAAATTTCTTATTCCCCTGTATGGAGAAGGAAACATGCCCTTCCAGGTATAAGCCCATCAGGTAAAACAAGGAAGTAGTAGCAAAGATTCAATATGGCCACTTTTTCCCCTACTAACACGGCAGGTGTGCTCCATTCGAATTCGGAATTTGCTCCAAATCCAGGAGGGAAATGGTCTAAGCAAGAACCCAATAGATTGAGGTTGGTGTGTGAAAGAGGAAATGCGAAATCCAGTATCGACACAGTTTCCATCAGCTCCAGCCGGATAAGCTTACTTACCTGTAGATAAAAACCGAACGAGACACATGTAAATGTAAAAGAGGGGATATGAAGTATTTAAGGTATTCTGCATTCTGCCAAGGGACTTCATTTACAAATGGCAGATCAGAAGACAATCTGATTTAGCTGAGTTGAATAGAGCTTGCGTGTCCTGTCCATCGACTCAATGGTATATTTCGAGAGCAGAAAACTACACCACAAAATGTACCCAATTAATCGCCAGCAGTCGAGGCTTACGAAGTGTAGTCGTCTGTAACACTGAACCAGACTGTCATTTTGCCTAGTATGTATGCGACCATATCCATCTCCGTTACCAGATCCATTCTAGATCATCATGTAAATTCTTTTACAAAAATAGAAGATTCAAGTCGTATGTTGAATTCTGCATAAATGATCACTGCATATAGTAGATTTACATGGCAAACTGCCTACAGTACATTTTTTGCCAGTCCAGCTAAGAGCCGTTAACTTTGATAGGAAGGAAATCAAAGCACACTGATATGTGCATAGATCGTTACTTCAGCCTTTTTTCAGAGAACATTGTATTACCAAATTGGAGAAACAATCAAATATTATATTAAGAGAAGATGTAGAGATACGTGTTGTTCTCTTATCAAAACATATGCAATCATTTAGCATGCACTACAATCAACCAGACATAACCCGTATTGAGATTAGGATATATCAATTGTAACTTACACGCTGTAATTGACTAAATAAAATCTGTTGAAAATTTACTTTCATAAAGCCAAAGATTTTAAGGTTTATCTACAAGGATGTCGACTGTGGCTTTCTGCAGAAATGATGGTGTTGCTAATTGTGGATATCAGGATGGATTTAGATAAAAAGATAATAAGAGTACGTGTAGAGATCCGCCATGATACTTGCATTAGAACGAGTGGAAACGATTTGCATGCATTACAACCAAAGTAAGCTTGCGTGTTGAAATTGGGTAAGTGCAGCAACTCAAATTTTCTTATTACTTGCAAATTCGAAATATTCGAGTATTAAACCTGTGACGAGTGCACCAAGAAATCTTTAGCTGAGAAAGAATGAATATCATGGAGAGCATAAAGTATAGTAAAGAGAAACGCGTTTAATGTTCGATAAGTTGATGGGTAATTTGCGATAGGATAAGGATCCCCGAGCTTGTGAATCTTTTTGTAATATGCATCCAGTACGTCAGAAATCATTTTAAAATGAGAACGATAGCAGTGATATTACTTGACTTCATTGTAATCATTTTCTACAATGTCTGAAAGTAGTTATTAATAAAAGATTATATCAATCTCTAAGTGATGCGGTGATGAAAGAAATGATTTTGAGGATTCAAGGGGATGTTCGATTTTTAATTAGTTGTTTAGAGTGCAACAAGTGCGCCAATAATTCGAGGGTTTCATATGGAGATTACCGCAAGGCTAAACGTATTATGCCGGGCTATTTCCTCCTTACAACGCTGTGAAATTTAGAAGTCAGCAATGGACATCGGCATCTATTAATTAATTCCTAATGGCTTAAACCTAGGTACACAACAAAAAATACTGCGGCATCCGAATTATTGTTGAATTTCTTTTCTACCTCTAAACATATAGGAATTAAGGAACACATGCCAATGTCCACTGATAATTTCTAAATTACACAGCCTTGTAAGACAAAGTTAATCCGGCATAAGCCGTTTAAGCATACCGAGCACATCAACATAGAACCATCGAATTATTGGCACACCTGTTGCACTCTAAACAACCAATCCTTAAAATTATTTCTTTAATAACTTATCACTTAGAGATCGAGTAATATTTGTCTTCAGACATTGTAAAATACTATTATAATAAGTCGTGTCATCTATGTTTCAATTTGCATCTCTGCTAATGTTATTTTAAAGCGATTTCTATTGTTGTGGATGCAGATTACAAAAAGCTTTACAATATCGCAGATGCCTGTCTTTTCGCAACTTGTCCATCAAATAATGCGCTTGTCTTAACTATACCTTAAGAGCTCATCTCGATATTAATTCTTTCTCAGCTAAATACTTCTTGTTCCGCACGTCACAGGGTTTAAACTCGAATATTTCGAATTTGCAAGGCCTAACGAAAATATGACCTCCCGTACTTTTCCCATTTCATGCCGCCTGCTCTCGTCGGTTGTACAGCATGCAAACTGATTCCACCATTGGACCGATTAGAAATTTCTTGAGTTGAGGTACGATTTTAACACCTTTCAACTATAAACTTACATTTATAAAAAAATTCCATGCGTCTTTTGAAATATTGATAACGTATGTATCACACTAATCTTCAAGCTATAAATCCTTAATGTCTTTTTGACTCGCACGGTTGCTCTTAAACTACAGACCGCCATATCGCACAGTCATATTAAACTTATTGGAGAATTTGAATTTCTCAATATTCTCAACACATCCTACCGGTAAGTAAAGTTTTAGTAAGCTTCCTCTCTGTAGCAGATTAGTGCACCAACTGCAGTAGCTTTTAGACACCTTTCATATCTGAGACGGATTGATCAACAAGAAGAATATCTCTAATCTTAAATATTAAATTAAACACTACCTTATCTCGCTAACGTGAATAGAATTTGCGTGTCATTCCACACACTGAAAGGCATCTTTTAAAGAGCAGAAAGCTACTCCACTAAATATACCCGATTAATCGCCAGCAGTTGAGTCTTACAAAATATACTCTTATCTAACACTGAACCGTACCGTCATTTGGCCTGGTATGTATGCGAGCATATCCTCGGCCGTTGACCAGAGCCATCCTAGATCACCAAGTAAATTCATTTACGAAAATATAAGCACCAAATTTTCTGTAGAATTCTGCATAGATGAACGCTGCATAGAGCGGAATATCATGGCAAACTGCCTAAAGTACTTTGCTTGCAAACTCCAGCTAAGAGCCGTTAAGATTAGCGAGAAAAAAGTCGAAAACACATATATGTGCTGAGATATGTTTGATATAAGCAGTGTGGTTTCTCTGAATTTCTTCAATATTTCAACATTAAGTACTAATTCCAAATATTCTAGTCTTCTGCATACAGTAAAAAATTGCACGAAAATAGAAAAAAGTACATGGGTTATGACATTAGATCAGCCATTATACTGGAAAGGAGTTCAAATCGTACCACAGCTGAAGAAATTACCGAACGGTCCATAGTTGTAACGCTTTGAGGAGGTTTGATATGGGAATGTAGTTATGGGAATGAACTTCGGTTTGTTTAAGTTGGGGCCCTGGGATTGACAAAATATTGTGATACCAATTTAAAAAAATACATTAGAATAAATTTATCAATGATAATCAAGCAAATGCTATACTTCCTGTTAAACGCAAATACAATATTATTTGGGTGTGCTTTCTTTTAAAGAAATCTACTTGGCAGTCATAACGCTCTCACCTTGTTCTTGATCGTTAGCCTGATTGAAACTGTTTAATACAAGGAGTGGTGTTCTTACGGATATATTATTTAAAGAAATTCTCCTTGTGTTTACTTTCGAGGCTATCAAATATGCATTTAATTAGCGTCTTTGCTGCCCACTAGGGCTTACATACACAGTTGTGTAGAATTCACTAGGTTCCGGTTTACCATTAAAATTATTTTCACAATTGCATAAGGAAAAAACTTGCTATGAAACCCCTTTATATTCCAACCTCCAGAGCAACCTCATTTTTGGTATGAAACCGGTGATCTAATCGATGAGACATATAAAGAAATGATTTTAGGTTCTTTTGAGATGTTCTATTACACGGATAGGTGGATAATATGTACGATATATGTCAGTCCAGTGTTCGCTACCAATTTAGTAACACTGGCAAACACAAAGCAACCAAACTGTGGGCTGTGCGTGGGTGAATTCAGATCTTTTAAAAAAATTCGGTAGAAGACTTCACGAGCAGTTGTTGATTTTTTTTTTTAGGCCACATACAAACAGAACCGAAATGAAATGCTACGAAATCAAAAATTTAAATAACTTTCTCGTCATTAAAAGAGTGCTTTACTTTTTTCATGATGCAACAGGCTGTGACACGACCTCAGCTATTCTCGGGAGAGTATAGTTACCAGTCCTCAAGATCCTTCAAACAAAAAAAAAAATATATTTTCCAAGGTAGTCAGTCTTCAACCAACCAAATCTCAATCCTGAAACATTGGTCAATATTAGACATTTCTTATTTGCCTGTGTAGAGAAGGAAACATATCCTTCCTGGTATATGCCATATCAGCAGTAGTTACAAAGCATCAATATGTCCACTTTTTCCATTACGGCTTGTGTGCACCATTCATTAGGAAGTAGCTTCAAGTCCAGGAGCGAAATGGTCAAAGCATGAACCCAATGGAATTAGGTTGGTGTGTGAAAGATGATATGCGAATTCCAGGACCCACACAGCTACCATCGGCTCCAGCCGGATAATCTTACCTGTAGATAAGTTACAGCTAAATAGGATTGTGAACGATCCACATGTAAGTTTAAAAGTGCCAATATGTAGTCTTCAAGGTTTTCTGCATTCTGCCAAGATATTCATTTACAATTGTCAGATCGGAAGACAATCTTATTAAAATCCTGACGAACAACAGTTGTAGAAATCCAATATGTCATTTACAAGAGCTTAATTGTTGATCCAATCAGTTATGATTATTATTTCGTAACAACTCTTTCCTGATAGACCTAAAAAATGGACACAAGGCGATCTTGACGAAACTTTAAATGAAAAGATAAGGACTAGGAAAAAAATGATGAAGGTGGTTTAATGGTTAGTTTACGTATTTTGGAATCCTTTAACACGAGCTGCTTTTGTACCCGAGAATAAAGTGGAACTGTAGCAGGACACATTTAAGTTAACGAGCAAAAACAGATTCATTCATATATCACATTCGCATACTACAGTATCATTCAATTCTACGTTTATAAGAATCGTTTATTGTTTGATTGTTTATATTTTAGGAAGTTCACTGCAGATGATTGACTCCGAGGATTCTGCCATCTGCAAATACACTTAAAAAGGTGGAACTCCCTTTTTTTTCGACTCTCCTACAATGAAGTAAATTTTTATACTCTTGAAAAAGAACGAAGTTTGGATTTTCCGTACATGCAAAGAATCCATGAACATTTCTAAGACTGGGTCGTAAGAATGAAAGCTATACTACACGACTTTCACAGTTCGTTTCAACTTATTGCCCTTGTATTTATACGACACAAGGATTATCAATCCTTACTGCTAAGCACCATTTTACTTTGCGACTGTACCAAGCTACCAAGATGGAAGCCCGCGAAGCTTAACAATTTTCTGTAACAGTTATACTAGACTTATGGTTGTAAGCTTGTAAAGAATTAAAATGCAAGTAATTGGCCTGTAAATCTAGAACTTGATTCTTAGGAAAATAGGTGCGTGATTATCTTGTAGAGCAAGACCCGCTTCTCTTGGCCTGTGAGACATGTCCGGCCGATGCATTACTAAAGCTAGCGGTGCAATGCACTGATTCGCGATACAGAGAAATTCTACAGGATGGTAGAAGAGGCATGGAACAAAGACATCAACAAAATTATCAGGTAATAGTTATTTTTCTTTTTTTTGTAGTTAGGTTACATTCGGAGATTTTCAGTCAAGTACTCCTAAAAGATATAAAACTTTCTAGGCTCACATCCCATATCTTGAGCCACATGCCCTGAATATGCCCTTGGAAATAGTGTTCGAGAACTTGCTCCTCTCGGTGGCCAAAATAAGTAATACAGACTTCTATAAACTTTTGATTAGCCTGAAAGTTAAACATGAGTTAATAATAAATATCGAGGCGTCTTTTGCAACCTTGACTTATTGATCAAAATCCTATATTGATAACCCTACATATCTCTCACACTTATCTTTAGGCTATAGAATATTAAATTATTTCTGGCTCGCATGGTTAATCTTGCACCACAGAGAGCCTTACCGCACGGAGATTATTGGAGATTAAGCTTATTGGAGATTAAGCTTATTGGAGATTTTAATTTCTCAATCTTCTCAACGTTTTCTCACCTGTAAGCTTCCGGTAAGCTTCCGCTCTGTAGCAGACTAGTACACCAACTGTATCAGCTTTACGATAACTTTCATCTCTGAGACGGAATGATCAACAAGAAGAATTTCTGTAATCTTATTCATTAAATTCAACACTAGCTCATCTCGCATTTGTGAATAGAGCCTGCGTGTCCTTTCACCGACTGAAAGTAGTCCTCTCAAGAGCAGAAAACTACTCTACAAAATGTACATGATTAATCGCCAGCATTTGAGGCTTCCGAAGTGTACTCATCTCGACTGAAACAGAACTTCCGAAGTGAACACTGAACCAGACTGTTATTTGCCTGGTATGTTTGAGAACATATCCATGGCCGTTGACAACAGGCATCGTAGATCACCAAGTAAATTCCATTACAAAAATAGAAGCACCAAATTTTCTGTAGAATTATGTTTAGGTGTTCCCTGCATATTGCGGAATAACTTGGGAAACTGCCTAGAGTACATTCCTTGCACAGTCCAAGAGCAGATAACATTGGAGAGAAGAATATCGAAAAACATAGATATGTGCTTAGATCTAATCTTCAGACTGTTTTCAGGGAACATTGCATTACCAATTTATAGAATGATACAGATATTTCATTAAGAGGAAATGTCGAGATACGTGTTGTTCTCTTATCATAACGAATGCAAGCAGTTAGCATGCACTACAACGAACCATACGTAGTAATATTTGATAAAAAGCGTAGTGAGATTAGGATTTTTCATTTGCAACTTACAAGCTGTAATAATCTAAAATTTGTTGAAAATTACTTTCATATGACAAATGATTTAAGGTTTATCTACAAGGTTGCCGACTGTGGTTTTTTCCAGAAATTATGGTATTACTAATTGTAGATATCAGGATGCAATTAGATAAAAAGATAATGACAGTACATGTAGAGATCCGCCATGACACTTTTTTAGAACGAGTGGAATCTGTTTGCCTGCATTACAAACTACGAAAGGGCGTGCGTTGTAATGGGAAGAGTACGACAGCTCATTTTGTCCTTAGGACTTGCAAATTCGAAATATTTGAGTTTAAAACTAGTGACGTGGGGAACACGAAGTCTTTAGCTTAGAAAGACTGGAAATCACGGTGAGCTCATATGGATGCCTATGTCAGTCTAAAAATTTTGTGAAATTTAGAAATCAGAAACTGACGTCGCGACGTATTCCTTAATTCCTATTGGTTTAGTGCTAGTAAAGAATTTCAACAATGAATCGGAGGCCGCAGTACCTTGCGTTGCGTATCTAGGTCTTAAAAACGAATCAGCAGTGCTTTAGAGCAACTTAAGTATCATTAAACAATGGCGTACCAATTAAAAAAAAGTGTATTTACTTCTCCCTTTAATAAGACAAGAATATCACAATCATATAGCTTCGGAATCGTACAGCAGTTTGTTTTACGTGGGTCCATGGGATTGAAAAATGCTATTCCAAATGTAAAAAATGTAAGTATTAATTTAACAATGATAAAAAAGCAATTGCTATACTTCCCGTTTATATGCAACTACAAAACTATTTGACAGTGCTTCCTGCTGAAGAGATCTACTTAGCTACCATAACGCTCTCACCTTGTTCTTTATCGTGAGCCTGATGGAAACTGTATAATCCAAAGATTTGTGTTCTTACGGATACAATATTTTTAACGTCATTCTGCTACTAGGGCTTACATACAAAGCTGTGTAGTATTCACTTGGTTCCGAACTATCATTAATAATATTTTCACGATTGCATAATGATAAAAACTTCATATGAACCCATTATATATTAATTTCCGAAGCAGCCTTGCTTTGGGACTGAGACCTGTGATCTGATTGATGAGACAAATATAGAATCAATTTTAGGTTCTTTTGAGATCTTCCCTTAGACGGTTAGGTAAAAAAAATTTACGGTATCCTGGGTTCGCTACCAAATTAGTAACACTGGTTATCACAAAACAACCATACTGTGGACTAATCTAATAATCTCTTCATATAAACTCAATGTATGCTTTGATTAGTAACAAAGTGCCACACATTTCATAGAGAAGAAAAGGTCATTTATTTCAGATGTCTGTTGATGAAAATTCTCTATATCCAAGTTCTTGAATGTAAAAGTAATGTTATATCACGGTAGCATTGTAGTGATAAGAATATCGTTTCACATTACTTCACTCTGACATCCACTTTCCTTCTAATGCTACACATGTTCTTGGTATATCAATGCTGTCTTACTCGTAAGATTTAATCAAGTCTTCACTCGCGAGTCACTTCTCGATTTCTTATTCTCAAACAAGTTTTGGATAGCTATTCATTTTGTAACAGCTTCGGCAAAACGATAGTGTAACCTCTTCTTTTGATATAAGCAGTGTAGTGCGTCAGTATTTCTTTAATATTTGTTAATCAAGTATTAATACAGTACTATATATGCTACGCTTTTAGCCCACAGTATGGTTGTTTTGTGATAACCAGTGTTACTAATTTGGTAGCGAACCCAGGATACCGTAAATATTTTTTACCTAACCGTCTAAGGGAAGATCTCTAAAGAACCTAAAATTGATTCTATATTTGTCTCATCAATCAGATCACAGGTCTCAGTCCCAAAGCACGGCTGCTTCGAAAATTAATATATAATGGGTTCATATCAAGTTTTTATCATTATGCAATCGTGAAAATATTATTAATGATAGTCAGGAACCAAGTGAATACCACACAGCTTTGTATGTAAGCCCTAGTATCAGAGGGACGCTAAAAATATTGTATCCGTAAGAACACAAATCTTTGGATTATACAGTTTCCATCAGGCTCACGATAAAGAACAAGGTGAGAGCGTTATGGTAGCTATGTAGATTTCTTCAGCAGGAAGCACTCTCAAATAGTATTGTAGTTGCATATAAACGGGAAGTATAGCAATTGCTTTTTTATCATTGTTAAATTAATACTTACATTTTTTACATTTGGTATAACATTTTTCAATCCCATGGACCCACGTAAAACAAACTGCTGTACGATTCCGAAGCTATATGATTGTGATATTTTTGTCTTATTAAAGGGAGAAGTAAATACACTTTTTTTAATTGGTACGCCATTGTTTAATGATACTTAAGCTGCTCTAAAGCACTGCTGATTCGTTTTTAAGACGTAGATACGCAACGCAAGGTACTGCGGCCTCCGATTCATTGTTGAAATTCTTTACTAGCACTAAACCAATAGGAATTAAGGAATACATTGCGACGTCAGTTTCTGATTTCTAAATTTCATAAAATTTTTAGACTGACATAGGCCTCCATATGAGCTCACCGAGATTTCCAGTCTTTCTAAACTAAAGACTTCGTGTTCCCCACGTCACTAGTTTTAAAGTCAAATATTTCGAATTTGCAAGTCCTAAGGACAAAATCAGCTGTCGTACTTTTCCCATTTCAACGCACGCCCTTTCGTAGTTTGTAATGCAGGCAAACAGATTCCACTCGTACTAAAAAAGTGTCATGGCGGATCTCTACATGTACTGTCATTATCTTTTTATCTAATTGCATCCTGATATCTACAATTAGTAATACCATAATTTCTGCAAACAACCACAGTCGGCAACCTTGTAGATTAACCTTAAATCATTTGTCATATGAAAGTAATTTTTCAACATATTTTAGATTATTACAGCTTGTAAGTTGCAATTGAAAAATCCTAATTTCACTACGCTTCTTATCAAATATTACTCGTATGGTTCGTTGTAGTGCATGCTAACTGCTTGCATTCGTTATGATAAGAGAACAACACGTATCTCGACATTTCCTCTTAATGAAATATCTGTATTATTCTATAAATTGGTAATGCAATGTTCTCTGAAAACAGTCTGAAGATTAGATCTAAGCACATATCTATGTTTTTTGACATTCTTCTCTGCAATGTTATCTGCTCTTAGACTGTGCAAGGAATGTACTCTAGGCAGTTTCCCAAGTTATTCCGCAATATGCAGGGAACACCTAAACATAATTCTACAGAAGATTTGGTGCTTCTATTATTGTAATGGAATTTACTTGGTGATTTACGATGCCTGTTGTCAACGGCCATGGATATGTTCGCAAACATACCAGGCAAATAACAGTCTGGTTCATTGTTCACTTCGGAAGTTCTGTTTCAGTCGAGATGAGTACACTTCGGAAGCCTCAAATGCTGGCGATTAATCATGTACATTTGTAGAGTAGTTTTCTGCTCTTGGGAGGACTACTTACAGTCGGTGAAATGACACGCAAGCACTATTCACAAATGCGAGATGAGCTAGTGTTGAATTTAATAAATAAGATTACAGAAATTCTTCTTGTTGATCATTCCGTCTCAGAGATGAAAGTTATCGTAAAGCTGATACAGTTGGTGTACTAGTCTGCTACAGAGCGGAAGCTTACCGGAAGCTTACAGGTGAGAAAACGTTGAGATGATTGAGAAATTAAAATCTCCAATAAGCTTAATCTCCAATAATCTCCGTGCGGTAAGGCTCTCTGTGGTGCAAGATTAACCATGCGAGCCAGAAATAATTTAATATTCTATAGCCTAAAGATAAGTGTGAGAGATATGTAGCGTTATCAATATAGGATTTTGATCAATAAGTCAAGGTTGCAAAAGACGCCTCGATATTTATTATTAACTCATGTTTAACTTTCAGGCTAATCAAAAGTTTATAGAAGTCTGTATTACTTATTTTGGCCACCGAGAGGAGCAAGTTCTCGAACACTATTTCCAAGGGTGGATATTCAGGGCATGTGGCTCAAGATATGGGATGTGAGCCTAGAAAGTTTTATATCTTTTAGGAGTACTTGACTGAAAATCTCCGAATGTAACCTAACTACAAAAAAAAAAAAATCTATTACCTGATAATTTTGTTGATGTCTTTGTTCCATGCCTCTTCTACCATCCTGTAGAATTTCTCTGTATCGCGAATCAGTGCATTGCACCGCTAGCTTTAGTAATTCATCGGCGGGACTTGTCTCACAGGCCAAGAGAAGCGGGTCTTGCTCTACAAGATAATCATGCATCTATTTTCCTAAGAATCAAATACTAGATTTTAAGGCCAATTACTAGCATTTTAATTCTTTACAAGCTTACAACCATAAGTCTAGTATAACTGTTACAGAAAATTGTTAAGCTTCGCGGGCTTCCATCTTGGTAGCTTGGTACAGTCGCAAAGTAAAATGGTGCTTAGCAGTAAGGATTGATAATCCTTATGTCGTATAAATACAAGGGCAATAAGTTGAAACGAACTGTAAAAGTCGTGTAGTATTGCTTTCATTCTTACGACCCAGTCTTAGAAATGTTCATGGATTCTTTGCATGTACGGAAAATCCAAACTTCGTTCTTTTTCAAGAGTAAAAATTTACTTCATTGTAGGAGAGTCATAAAAAAAGGGGGTTACATCATTTTAAGTGTATTTGCAGATGGCAGAATCCTCGGAGTCAATCATCTGCAGTTGAACTTCCTAAAATATAAACAATCAAACAATAAACGATTCTTATAAACGCAGAATTGAATGATACTTGAGTATGCGAATGTGATATATGAATGAATCTGTTTTTGCTCGTTAACTTAAATGTGTCTTGCTACAGTTTCACTTTATCCTCGGGTACAAAAGCAGCTCGTGTTAAAGGATTCCAAAATATGTAAACTAACTATTAAACCACCTTCATCATTTTTTTCCTAGTCCTTATCTTTTCATTTAAAGTTTCGTCAAGATCGTCTTCGTGTCCATTTTTTTAGGTCTATCAGGTAAGGAGTTGTTACGAAATAATAATCATAACTGATTGGATCAACAATTAAGCCCTTGTAAATGACATATTGCTTTTGTACAACTGTTGTTCGAAAGGATCTTAATAAGATTGTCTTCCGATCTGACGTTTGTAAATGAATATCTTGGCAGAATGCAGAAAACCTTGAAGAATTCATATTGGCACTTTTAAACTTACATATGGATCGTTCACAATCCTATTTAGCTGTGACTTCTTATCTACAGGTAAGATTATCCGGCTGGAGCCGATGGTAGCTGTGTGGGTCCTGGAATTCGCATATCATCTTTCACACACCAACCTAATTCCATTGGGTTCATGCTTTGACCATTTCGCTCCTGGACTTGAAGCTACTTCGTAATGAATGGTGCACACAAGCCGTAATGGAAAAAGTGGACATATTGATGCTTTGTAACTTCTCCTGATATGGCATATACCAGGAAGGATATGTTTCCTTCTCTACACAGGCAAATAAGAAATGTCTAATGTTGAGCATTGTTTCAGGATTGAGATTTGGTTGGTTGAAGACTGACTACCTTGCAAAATATTTTTTTTTTCTGTTTAAAGGATCTTGTGGACTGGTAACTATTCTCTCCCGAGAATAGCTGAGGTCGTGTCACAGCATGTTGCATTATGAAAAAAGTAAAGCACTCTTTCAGTGACGAGAAAGTTATTTGAATTTTTGATTTCGTAGCATTTCATTTCGGTTCTGTTTGTATGTGGCCTAAAAAAGAATCAACAACTGCTCGTGAAGTCTTCTCCCGAATTTTTTAATAGATCTGAATTCACCCACGCACAGCCCACAGTTTGGTTGCTTTGTGATTACCAGTGTTACTAAATTGGTAGCGAACACTGGACTGACATATATCGTATATATTATCCACCTATCCGTGTAATAGAACATCTCAAAAGAACCTAAAATCATTTCTTTATATGTCTCATCGATTAGATCAACGGTTTCAGACTTAAAATGAGGTTGCTTTGGAGGTTGGAATATAAAGGGGTTTCATAGCAAGTTTTTTCCTTATGCAATCGTGAAAATTTAATGATAAACCGGAACTTAGTGAATTCTACACAACTGTGTATGTAAGCCCTAGTGAGCAGCAAAGACGCTAATTAAATGCATATTTGATAGCCTCGAAAGTAAACACAAGGAGAATTTCTTTAAATAATATATCCGTAAGAACACAACTCCTTGTATTAAACAGTTTCAATCAGGCTAACGATCAAGAACAAGGTGAGAGCGTTATGACTGCCAAGTAGATTTCTTTAAAAGAAAGCACACCCAAATAATATTGTATTTGCGTTTAACAGGAAGTATAGCATTTGCTTGATTATCATTGATAAATTTATTCTAATGTTTTTTTTTCATTTGGTATCACAATATTTTGTCAATCCCAGGGCCCCACCTTAAACAAACCGCAGTTCATTCCCATAACTACATTCCCATAACTATCAAACCTCCTCATAGCGTTACAACTATGGACCGTTCAGAAATTTCTTCAGCTGTGGTACGATTTGAACTCCTTTCCAGTATAATGGCTGATCTAATGTCATAACGCATGTGCTTTTTTCTATTTTCTTGCAATTTTTTACTGCATGCAGAAGACTAGAATATTTGGAATTAGTACTTAATGTTGAAATATTGAAGAAATTCAGAGAAACCACACAGCTTATATCAAACATATCTAAGCACATATATGTGTTTTCGACTTTTTTCTCGCTAATCTTAACGGCTCTTAGCTGGAGTCGGCAGGGAAAGTACTTTAGGCAGTTTGCCATGATATTCCGCTCTATGCAGCGTTCATCTATGCAGAATTCTACAGAAAATTTGGTGCTTAAATTTTCGTAAATGAATTTACTTGGTGATCTAGGATGGCTCTGGTCAACGGCCGAGGATATGCTCGCATACATACCAGGCCAAATGACAGTACGGTTCAGTGTTAGATAAGAGTACATTTCGTAAGACTCAACTGCTGGCGATTAATCGGGTATATTTAGTGGAGTAGCTTTCTGCTCTTTAAAAGATGCCTTTCAGTGTGTGGAATGACACGCAAATTCTATTCACGTTAGCGAGATAAGGTAGTGTTTAATTTAATATTTAAGATTAGAGATATTCTTCTTGTTGATCAATCCGTCTCAGATATGAAAGGTGTCTAAAAGCTACTGCAGTTGGTGCACTAATCTGCTACAGAGAGGAAGCTTACTAAAACTTTACTTACCGGTGGGATGTGTTGAGAATATTAAGAAATTCAAATTCTCCAATAAGTTTAATATGACTTTGCGATATGGCCGTCTGTAGTACAAGAGCAACCGTGCGAGTCAAAAAGACATTAAGGTTTTATAGCCTGAAGATTAGTGTGATACAAACGTTATCAATACAGCAACTTGATGAAATCAGTCAAGATTTCAAAAGACGCATGGAATTTTTTTATAAATGTAAGTTCAAAGTTGAAAGGTGTTAAAATCGTACCTCAGCTCAAGAAATTTCTAATCGGTCCAAAGGTGGAATCAGTTTGCATGCAGTACAACCGACGAGAGCGGGCGGCATGAAATGGGAAAAGTACGGGAGGTCATATTTTCGTTAGGCCTTGCAAATTCGAAATATTCGTGTTTAAACCCTGTGACGTGCGGAACAAGAAGTATTTAGCTGAGAAAGAATTAATATTGAGGTGAGCTCTTAAGGTATAGTTAAGAGAAGCGCATTATTTGATGGACAAGTTGCGAAAGGACAGGCATCTCCGAGATTGTAAAGCTTTTTGTAATCTGCATCCACAACAATAGAAATCGCTTTAAAATAACATTAGCAGAGATGCTAGTTGAAACAGAGATGACACGACTTAATTATAATAGTATTTTACAATGTCTGAAGACAAATATTATTCTATCTCTAAGTGATAAGTTATTAAAAAAATAATTTTAAGGATGGACGGGTGATTAAAGAAATAATTTTGAGGATTCAAGGGAATGTTAAATTTTTAATTAGTTGTTTAGAGTGCAACAGGTGTGCCAATAATTCGATGGTTCTATTTTGATTTGCTCGGTAAGCCTAAACGGCTTATGCCGGATTAACTTTATCTTACAAGGTTGTGTAATTTAGAAATTATCAGTGGACTTTGGCATGTGTTCCTTAATTCCTATATGTTTAGAGGTAGAATAGAAATTCAACAATAATTCGGATGCCGCAGTATTTTTTGCTGTGTACCTAGGTTTAAGCCATTAGGAATTAATTAATAGATGCCGATGTCCACTGCTGACTTCTAAATTTCCCAGCGTTGTAAGGAAATAGCCCGGCATAATACGTTTAGCCTTGCGGTAACCTCCATATGAAAACCTCGAATTATTGCGCTCTTGTTGCACTCTAAACAACTAATTAAAAATCGAACATCCCCTTGAATCCTCAAAATTATTTCTTTAATCAACGCATCACTTAGAGATTGATATAATCTTTTATTAATAACTATTTCAGACATTGTAAAAAACGATTACAATGAAGTCAAGTGATATCACTGCTTTCGTTCTCTTTTTAATATGATTTCTGACGAACTGGATGCATATTACAAAAAGATTCACAAGCTCGGGGATCCTTATCCTTTCGCAAATAACCCATCAACTTATCGAACATTAAACGCGTTTCTCTTTACTATACTTTATGCTCTCCTTGATAATCATTCTTTCTCAGCTAAAGATTTCTTGGTGCACTCGTCACAGGGTTTAAACTCGAATATTTCGAATTTGCAAGTAATAAGAAAATTTGAGTTGCTGCACTTTCCCAATTTCAACACGCAAGCTTACTTTGGTTGTACTGCATGCAAATCGTTTCCACTCGTTCTAATGCAAGTATCATGGCGGATCTCTACACGTACTCTTATTATCTTTTTATCTAAATGCATCCTGATATCTACAATTACTAATACCATCATTTCTGCTGAAAGCCACAGACGACATCCTTGTAGATAAACCTTAAAATCTTTGGCTTTATGAAAGTAAATTTACAACAGATTTTAGTCAATTACAGCGTGTAAGTTACAATTGATATATCCTAATCTCAATACGGGTTATGTCTGGTTGATTGTAGTGCATGCTAAATGATTGCATACGTTTTGATAAGAGAACAACACGTATCTCTACATCTTCTCTTAATATAATATTTGATTGTTTCTCCAATTTGGTAATACAATGTTCTCTGAAAAAAGGCTGAAGTAACGATCTATGCACAAATCAGTGTGCTTCGATTTCCTTCCTATCAAAGTTAACGGCTCTTAGCTGGACTGGCAAAAAATGTACTGTAGGCAGTTTGCCATGTAAATCAACTATATGCAGTGATCATTTATGCAGAATTCAACATACGATTTGAATCTTCTATTTTTGTAAAAGAATTTACATGATGATCTAGAATGGCTCTGGTAACGGAGATGGATATGGTCGCATACATACTAGGCAAAATGACAGTCTGGTTCAGTGTTACAGACGACTACACTTCGTAAGCCTCGACTGCTGCCGATTAATCGGGTACATTTTGTGGTGTAGTTTTCTGCTCTCGAAATATACCTTTGAGTCGATGGACAGGACACGCAAGCTCTATTCAACTCATCTAAATCAGATTGTCTTCTGATCTGCCATTTGCAAATGAACTCCCTTGCCAGAATGCAGAATACCTTTAATACTTCATATCCCCTCTTTTACATTTACATGTGTCTCGTTCACTTTTTACTACAGGTAAGTAAGCTTATCCGGCTGGAGCTGATGGAAACTGTGTCGATACTGGATTTTGCATTTCCTCTTTCACACACCAACCTCAAACTATTAGGTTCTTGTTTAGACCATTTCCCTCCTGGACTTGGAGCAAATTCCGAATTCGAATGGAGCACACCTGCCGTGTTAGTAGGGGAAAAAGTGGCCATATTGAATCTTTGTTACTACTTCATTTTTTTACCTGATGGGCTTATACCTGGAAGGGCATGTTTCCTTCTCCATACAGGGGAATAAGAAATTTGTAATCTTGAACATTTTGTTAGGATTTAGATTTGACTCCTAACTCCGTTGAAGACTGAATATCTTGCACAGTTTTATTTTTCTTTTAGAGTGATCTTGAAGGCAGTTGTATATGGTCAGCAAAAGTAGAAGAAACTAGAAACGGGAAATCTGTTGCTGCTGGTTGGCGTGATTCAGATCTTTAAGAATCTTGGTAGAAGACTTCATGAGCAGTTTCTGATTCTCTTATAGCCACCTATAAGCAGAACTGAAAGTAAATTCTCCGAAATTATTAAATTTATTATAACTTTAGCGTCATTAAAAGATTGTTTCACTTTTTCCATGTTGCAACAGGCTTTGACACGACCTCAGCTATACACAGGACTGAATAGTTGGCTGCCTTCAAGTTCGTTCATAAAGAAAAAAAATTCTGCAGTTATTCAGTGTCATCAATCAATTAAATGTGAATCCTCACAAATGATTGTTAGACATTTCTTTATTCACCTGTATGGAAACGGAAAAATGTCTCCCTGGTATAAGCCATATTAAATATATAAAGGAAGTAGTCACAAAGCGGCAATATGGCCACTTTTCTCATTACTAACACAGCAGCTGTGCAGCATTCAATTCGGAGTTCCTTCAACTTCAAGAGCGAAATGGTCTATGCCTAAATCCAATCGAAAGAGGTTGGTGTTTACCCACATACCGTCCATCAGATCCAGCCGGATAATTTAACTTACCTGTAGATAAAAAGTGACTGCAAGATAGGATTGTGATCGAGCCACATGTTTGTGTAAAAAAGCCGATACGAAGTATACAAGGTTTTGTGCTTTCTGTCAAGAGAATTCAAGTAGAAATGGCAGATCGAAAGATAATCTGATATAGATTATAACGAACAACTGCTGTAAAAAACCAATGTCATGGACAACGGATTAATTGTTGATCCAATCAGTTATGATTATTATTTTGTGATTTCGTCCCCGCCTTATAGACCTAAAAAAATGGACATGAAAACGAACTTGATGAAACTTTAAAATAAGGTGAAAGGAAATGTTGTAAAATATTCTTCTGTTTAGTTATTTTGGAATCTTTTATAACGAGCTGCTTTGGAACCGTAGCAGGACATGAATGTAATCCACCAAAAACCAGTTCATTTAGATATTACATTCGCGTACTTAAGTATCATTCAATTGTACCTTAATAACAATTGTTTATTGTTTAATTGTTTATATGTTAAGATGTTCAACAGCAGATGATTGACTTCGAGGATTCTGTCATCTGCAAGGACACTTAAAATTGTGTAACTGCCGTTTAGTTTTCAACTCTCCTACAAGGAAGTAAAGTTTCACACTCTTAATAAAGAACAATGTTTGGATATTCCATACATGTAAAAACTGCATGTACATTTTTATCCAAGAGGTCAAAAATGAAAGCTCTACTACACGTCGATTCCAGCTCGTTTCAACTTATTGACCTAGGTTGTATACGACATAAGGACAATCAGTCTTTACTGCACAGCACCATGTTCATTTGCAACTTTTCCAAGCTGCTTTTCAGACAGAAGGCTTAGAAAGCTTAACAATTTTCCGAAACACTTAAATTAAACTTATGGTCGTACCTTGTAAAGGATTCAGAGGCAGATTATAGGCCTGATACTCTATTAGGTGATTTTTAGGATATTAGGTACGTGATTACCTTGTAGACACAGGCCCGCTTCTCTTGGCCTGTGAGGCCCCTGTTCAATCTAGTCCCTTTGGATGAATTGCAATACGATTGACCTTCTCTATATACTGCAGCCAAAGTTTACCGTTGGGATAAGGTCACCGTCTTAATCTTCATATGTCCTAATAGGGCTTTTGTCATGCAATTTCATTTCCTTGTTAATGTTGCATATTGATTTCCTCATCCAGACAATGTTTAATAGGATCCAAGATCCTAGATTTAGTAATCTCCTCCGACGGTTGTAAATGTTTTCACAAACACGTGTAAGGCACGCGAGCAAAGTCTAGAAGTTAGTACTCAATGATGTTGAGTAGGCATGGAAATTTAAAATTTTCACTAATGTTGTCATAGTGTACAGGATACCAGAAAGTACTTCTATACCATTTCCTGACATATTGAATACAGTCATGCCTAGAAACTACTTAAGTGGACACCTCATAAGAATAAAACTTGTGACAGTTAAGAAATTTCTTGACCTGCAGGTAGGATTTGAGACCTTTCCAGTACAACGGCTGATCTATTGTGATTACACAAGTGCTTTGTTCACTTTTCTTGCACTTATTTACTGTATGCGGAAGAGTAGAATATATAGTATTAGTACTTGATGTTGAAATAATGAAGAAATAAAGGGGCAATACACTGCTTATATGAAAAGGAGATGTGTGTACTTCAGCATTACACAATCGTTCTGGCGAAACTCTCACAAAATGAATAGCTATTCAAACGTTGTTTGAGAGTATGAAATCGAGACGCGAGATGCGAGTGAGGATGAGGACAGCATTGACACACCAAGAAAATGAGTGTATTGCATTAGAGAAAAAGTGGATGACAGAATAAAGAAATTAGGTACGATATTCTTTTCAAGACAATGCTACCGTGAAATAAAATTTCTTTTTCATTCAAGCACTTGGATATGGAGAATTTTCAAAAAGAGACATGTGAAATAAATTACTTTTTCTGCTCTTGAAATTTGCGTATATTACCACCTGCAATTCTCCCTTGTCTAAAATAGCAGGAAACCGAAACAACTCGGCGGTTGGGTTGGTTGCAACTACGAAAGGCGTTGAACTAAACCTCAATTTTGTCAGAAATATATCAGTGTGGGTAACTGCAAATAAGAGACAATTAAAAAAAGCTTTTTTATGGTAAATTCTAGTTCAAAGTTCGTAGCACTTGCTTTTGGACGTGATGCTTTGTTTCTTTTTTTCAGTGAACAGATACGTTCTGGCGTCTAAGAAATTATATCATATAATTTTGCAAATTTGCAAGTGGATGTATTTACATTGCAATTTGTGGTAATAAAGATAAAATGATTGTAAAAAGTAAATTTAATATCTATATCCTGGGGGCTCCTTTATCAAGTCTTAGGTGCTCCTTATATCTCGTCGTCCCTCCGAAATATCGATTTCGAAAATGTAGAATGATATATTCATTCCATATATTTGCGATATTGAATGTTAATATATGATAATATAGATATTGACTATATCGAGAAGTGATGCTTGAAATATATTGGAAACAACAATGAAATTCTAGATAAGTTCGCCATTTCCGTATTCAATCTTGAGGGGGAAGAACGTGAACCCAAATAGAAATTTTAAGAAAGAAAATGTTAAGATAAAGGTAGGTTTTCCGTTTCCCCTTCAATACAAAACTATTAAGAGAAAACTATTACTGTAATTTACCTTTTACTTCTGTTCGTGATTCTTATCACAAATCAGCGACAGTACACATACTATACACAGTATACCAATACACACTATAACTTTTCACAACCAAGCAAGCCGGAAGATGAATTTCCTATGATATTAAAGTAGAATGTTCTACAAAATAGTCATACTTCATTGGCCATATTTCTATTAGTACTTTCAGACGAACTAAGAGCTACAAGAGTAAAAAACTTATGCATTTACCTTACATTTTCATTTTCTTAATATGTCCCCTACCCTGGGCTAATTCTGGCTACCGCGGTTTCAGGTAATATACCCTCGACAGTTTGTTGAAACATATTCCACAGTTCATCTTTTTTCTTCGTTACAAAAACACTTCTAGTTGACTCTATTCATGGTGAATTACTGAAAAACATTTACAATTATTGAAAAATGAATAATTATTTTTAAACAAAAAGACGTTACAGTTCAGTAGAATGCAGTAGAGAGAGTGTGTGCATAAAAACTAATTATTCACATTCTCTTTTCACTCTTAGTGTTATCTAGGACCACCAAAAATGTACTATCAATTGCACTAGGTTTGATTGTTAGTGCTTCCTGGGGACCTAACTTCACGTTTGTATTCAAAGTTTTTATTTGCTTCTAGTGTCCAAACTATTGCAACACTAGTTAAGTGTCACTGCTTTAGGAAGCACTAACGAAGCACTAACGATTGTATTAAAGATATCATTAGCTGTTTGAATTTGTCGGGAATTCAATAAGTTCCAAGATCCTAGATTTAGTCATCTCCTCCGAGGGTTGTAAATGTTTCATTATCATTTGTAAGGTTGCAAGCAAAGTCTAGAAGTTAGTTTTAAATGATGTTGAGTAGGCATGGAAATTCAATATTTTCACTAATGTTGAAATAGTGTACAGGATACCCGAAAGTTCTTCTATACCATTTCCTGACGTAATGTATCCATTCATGCCTAGAAATTACTTTAGACACCTCCTAAATGTACAACTTTGGACAGTTTAGAAATTTCAAATTTCTTGAGCTGCAGGTACGATTTGAGACCTTTCCAGTATAATGGCTGATCTAATGTGATTACACAAATGCTTTGTTCACTTTTTTTGGACTTATTTACTGTATGCAGAAGAGTAGAATGTATAGTATTTATTAGTACTTGATGTTGAAATATTGAAGAAATAAAAAGGCAATACACTGCTTATATGAAAAGGAGAGGTGTGTATCTCAGCATTACACAATCGTTATGCGGAAGCTCTCACAGGATGAATAGCTATCCAAACGTTGTTTGAGAATAGGAGATCACGAAGCTAAATGCGAGTGAGGATGTGGACAGCATTGACACACCAGGAAAATGAGTGTATAGCATTAGAGAGAAAGTGGATGACAGAAAGAAGAAACGAGATACGATATTCTTATCAAGACAAAGCTACCGTGAAATAAGATTACTTTTTCAAAACCACATGTAGAGGTACCAGAGCAAAGTCAAGAAGTGAGATCTCAATGATTTTGAGTAGGCATTGCCATTCAGCATTTTCACTAAATTTGTAATAGTGTACAGGTACACCAAAGTTCTTCTATACATTTTCCTGACAAAATGTACCCAATGGAGCATGGATATTACTTAAAACGAAAACCAGCTAATGCCGGTACAACTTTGGACCGTTCAGAAATTTCTTCAGCTGAAGTACGATTTGAACACCTTTCGAGTATAATGGCTGATCTATTGTCATAACGAATGAGCTTTTTTCAATTTTCTTGCAGTTATTTGCTCTATGCAGCAGAGTAGAATTTAAGTATTACTACTTGATATTGAAATATTAAAGAAATACAGAGGGACTACAGTGCTTATTTCAGAAGGAGAGGTTTGTATCTCACCATTACACAATCGTTGTGGCGTAGCTTTCACAAGATAAATAGCTATCCAAAAGTTGTTTGAAATTATTAAATCGACACACGAGATGCGAGTGAAAATATGGTTAAATCTTCCGAGTAAAACAGCATTGACACACCAAGAACATGAGAGTATATCAATAGAGGGAAAGAGGATGTAGGAATGACGAAATGTGATACGATATTCTTATGAAGACTATGCTACCGTGATATCACTCAAGATTTTGGATATGGAGGATTTTCAACTCGAGACTTCTGAAATTAATGCCTTTTTCTGCTCTATGATACCTGTAACACTTTGTTACTAATCAAAGCATAGTCAGCTTATATGAAAGTGTTATTTGATTAGCGCACAGTTTGGTTTCTTTGTGATGACCTGTATTCCAAAGTTCTTAGCAAACACAGGACTGACTATACCGGAAAAATTTTCCACTTAACCGAGTAAGAGAAGATCTTAAAAGAACTAAAACTCGACTCATTATTTGGCCCATAAAGATTACCGGTAACAGGCCAAAATTAAAGCTGCTTTGGAGGTCAGAATAAAATGGGTTCCATAGCAAGTTAACAGGATACAACCGGGAAAATATTATTAATGATACACCGGAACCTTGTGAATCCTACACAACTCTGTATGTAACCCCTAGTGAGCTGCAAGGATGCTAATTCAACCCATATTTGATAGCCTCGTGCGTTAACACACAGAAGACTCTCTTTAAATAATATATCCGTAAGAACACAAATCTTTGGATTATACCGTTTCTATCAGAAAAACAATTAAGAAATAGGTGAGAGCGATATGAGTCCTAAATAGATTTCTTCAGCAGAAGCACTCTCAGATAGTAAGATAGTTGCATATAAACGTGAAGTATAACAATTGCTTGATTATCATTGATAAATTAATACTTGTTTTATACATTTGGTATCCCAACATTTTTCCAATACAAGGGCCCACGTAAAACAAAACGCTGTTCGTATCCAAAAATACGTCTGTGATACTCTCGTCTTAATAAAGGCAAAAGTAAATCCATGGTTTTTTAAATAATACGCCATTGTATAATGTGACTTAAGGAGCTCTAAAAGCACTACTGCTGTAATTGACTAAAATCTGTTGAAAAATTACTTTTATATTGTAAAAGATTTAAAATTTATCCACAAGGCTACCGACTGTGGCTTTCTGCAGAAGTAATGGTATTACTAATTGCATATATCAGGATGCATTTAGATAAAAAGAAAACAGTAGATGTCAAAATCCGCCATGATACTTGCTTTAGAACGAGCCTAATCAGTTTGCATTCACTACAACCGACGAGAGAGCGTGCGTGTAAATGGGAATAGTGCGACAGCAGATATTGTCCTTAGAATTTGCAAATTCGAAATATTCGAGTTTAAACAATGTGACGTGCGGAATAAGAAATCTTTACCTGAGAAAGAATGAATATCGAGGTGAGCGTAAGGTATAGTAAAGAGAAAGCGCGTTAAATGATGGACAAGTTGATTTGTATTTGCGATAGAATAAGCATCCCCGAGCTTGTGAAGCTTTTTGTAATATGCATCCACTACGTCAGAGATCGTCTTAAAATGAGAACGATAGCAGAGATGTCACTTGACTTCATTGTAATAGTTTTCATTGTATTCTACAATGTCTGATATGAGATATTATAAAAGATTATATCGATATCGAAGTGATGCGGTGATTAAAGAAATAATTTGAGGGTGCAAGGGGATGCAACCAATTACTGGTTTAGAGTGCAACAAGTGCGCTAATAATTCGAGGGTTACCGAAGCCGAACCCGAAGCTGAAAAATCTTGTGTTGTGTAAATAGGTGTTAAGACGAAGCAATAGTGCTTTTAGAGCTCTCTAACTCAAATTATACAATGGCATACAATGTAAAAAACCGTGGATTTATATCTCCGTTTTTAAGACGAGGGTATCACAGACGTATAGCATTGGGAACGAACAGCGGTTTGTTTTAGGTGGGTCGTTGGAATTGAAAACTATTGGGATACCAAATGTAAAAAACGTATTAATTTATCAATGATATTCATGCAATAGCTATACTTCCCCTCCATATTCAACTACAAAATTATTTGACAGTGCTTCTATTGAAGAAATCAACTTAGGACTCATATCGGTCTTACGTATTTCTTAATTGTTATTCTAACACTGATAACGCTCTCATCAGGTTCTTGATCTTTAGCTAATGAAAACTGTTTAACCCAAGGAATTGTGTTTTTACGGATATATTTTTTATTGAATGTCTCCTGTGTGTTAACACGCGAAGCTATTAAATAGGTGTTTAATTAGCGTCTTTGATGCTCACTAGGGTTGACACAAATTCGGGTAGGATTCACTAGGTTCCGGTCTATCTTAATTATATTTTCCCGATTGTATCCAGTAAAACATGCTATGGAACCCATTATATTATAACCTCAAAGGAGCAGCCTTACTTTGTGTCTGAGACCGGTTATCTGATCGATGAGCGAAAAAAAGAGTGGATTTTAGGTTCTTTTGAGATCTTCTCTTACACGGTTAGGAAGAAAATATTTACGGTATAGTCAGTCCTGTGTTCGCTACCAAGTTAGTAACACTGGTCATCACAAAGCAACCTTTTCATAAGGCTCACTGTATGCTTTGATTAGTAACTAAATGCCACACATTTTATAGAACAGAAAAAGGTATTCTTCATATCCAAGTTCTTGAATGACATTACTGTAGCATTGTCTTGATAAGAATATCGTATCACATTTCGTCATTCAGACATCCTCATTCCTTAGATCAGCCATTATACTGGAAAGGTCACAAATCGTACCTGCAGCTGAAGAAATTTATAAACTGTTCAAAGTCGTACTGCCCTTAGGAGGTTTCCACCAGTAATTTCTAGGCATGATTGCATACATTATGTCAGGAAATGGTATAGAGGAACTTTCGGGTATGCTGTACACTATGACAACATTAGTGAAAATTCTGAATGTCCATGCCTACTCAACATCATTGAGAACTCACTTCTAGAGTTAGCTCGGCGACGCTTACATGAGTTTATGTAAACATTAACAATCCTCGGAGGAGATGCCTAAATTTAGGATCTAGGATCTTATTGAGCAATGTCTGGATGAGGAAATCAATATGCAACATTTACAAGAAAAAGAAACTGCATGACAAAAACCATATTAGGAAACCTAAAAATTAAGACGGTGACCTTATCCGAACCGGCAAACTTTGGCTAATGTATACAGAGAAGGTCATAATCGTAGTGCAAATCATCTAAGCTTCTAGACTGAACGGGAAAGTAGAAAATTTATTTGAAGGCTATTAAATGAATGCTACCGTTTTCTCAAGTAGCTGGTCATCTTTTCTATGAAAAATTTGCACATCTCTATACTCAACAGATGGAAGCCCTAAGGCTAATAAGGTATCAGATGATTGCAAAATATTAACAACTTAAGTAACTCATGAAACCTTTTTAATTCGCAGAAAAAGACGTCTTTTTGAGCGAAATTCGAGTTGATATTATAATCGATCATTGCTTAATAAGGGCCACAAATTTTCTGGAGTACTAACTCAACGTCAGACATAACTTTAGCAAGATTAACAAATCATTCTAAAATATTGTTACTATAACAAAAGTTCTAAAGTAGTTTTGAGGAGAAACTTTGTCATCTCAGAGGCACGTTGAGCTAATGCCACCTTCCATGTGTGATAATATCTCATTGCACAAGAATGTCAATTCGACTGCGCTCAATGT
This sequence comes from Thermobia domestica, assembly GCF_964235325.1. Lineage (NCBI taxonomy): Eukaryota > Metazoa > Arthropoda > Insecta > Zygentoma > Lepismatidae > Thermobia > Thermobia domestica. Next base: position 227,146,755 of record NC_137462.1, read on the forward strand.
AAAGGACTCTTTGTTGTACGGAGAATTAAAATTCACTCTAGAAGGAAGAGTTCTTCTACACGCAGTGGTGTAGGCGAAAAATGGCAAGAAAAATCTGCTTTAAGTACACTACGTATATAAATAATGTTAAGCGCTATTTTCAACTTATATATTAAAAATATATATTACAATTAGACACGGAAAGTGACGAAAAATTAAAAAAGACATTCGCGAAGTATTCCAACGAACGAATTTAAATCTGCCATTGAAGCAACGACAATTCAATCACGGTTCTTGAGAAACTTGGAGATTAACACTAGACAGCTTCAAATGATGCAAGAAGTTTTCGAAGGATAAAGGTAGCTGTATATAGACAGGAATAATGGAAGAAATTACAGACGGGATATAGATCATTAGTATGATATAGATTAGTATTAGTATATTTGATTAGCCCAGAGTTTAGTTGCCTTGTGATGAACAGTGTTATTAAGTTGGTAGCGAACTTAGAACTGACTATACCGTAAATATTTTCCAACTTACCGTCTAAGGAAAGATCTCAAAAGAACCTAAAATCGATTCTTTATTTGTCTCAACGAACAGATGGCCAGTCTCAGACCAAAAGTAACGCTCCTTCGGAGGTTGGAATGTAATGGGTTCCATAACATTTTTTTTTCAGGATGCAATCGTGAAAATATTATTAATGATAGACTCGAAACTACTGAATACTATACTACTCGGTATGTACACCTTAGTGAGCAGCAAGGACTATAATTAAAAGAATATTTGATAGCCTCAACTGTTAACACACAGGAGACTTTCTTCAAACAATATATCCGTAAGAACACAACTCCTTGGAGTAAACAGTTACTTTCAAGCTAACGATCAAGAACAAGGTGCGGCGTTATGGGTGCTAAGTAGATTATTCAACAGGAAGCAATCTGAAATTGTATTGAAGTTGCATATAAAAGGGAAGTATAGCAATAGCTTGAATATCATTGATAAATTAATAAGTATGTTTTTTCATTTGGAAACACAACATAATTCATTCCCAAGCGCCTACGTAAAAAAAACCGCTGTAGGTTCCCATAACTATATGACATTGATATCCTCGTTTCATTAAAGGGAGATGTAAGTCCAAGGTTTTTTAAGTGCTTCGCCATTGTATAATGTGCGTTAAGTACCTCTAAAAGCATTACTGCTTCGTTTTTAAAACCATGGTATACAACACAAGATACTGCGGCTACCGATTCATTGTTGAATCTCCTTACTAGCTTTTAACCATTAGGAATTTTGGAGTACATTGCGACGTCCACTGCTTTCTAAATTTCAAAATATTTTTAGAAAGACATAAGCCACCATAAGCCCTTTAGTTTTACCGAATACCTCGAAAGACTTCTTGTTCAGCACGTCACTGGTTTTAAACTCGAATATTTTCAATTTGCAAGTCTTAAGGACAATATATGCTACCATATTTTTCCCACTTCTACTCACATTCTCTCGTCGGTTGTACTGCATGCAAACTGATATCTACGATTAGTAATACCATTATTTCTGCGGAAAGCCACAGTCGGCAGTCTTGTAGATATGCCATATGAAAGTAAGTTTTCAACAGATTTTAGTCTATTAGAGAGTGTAAGTTGCAATTCAAAAATCCTATTCAGACTACGCTTCTTTTCAAATATTACAATGATTGGTTAATTGTAGTGCATGCTAACTGCTTGCATTCGTTTTGAAAAGAGAACAACACGTATCTCGACATATTATTTTAGTAAAATATCTGTATGTTTTTGCAACTTGGTAAAACAATGTTTTCTGAAAACAGTGTGAAGTATAGATCTTAGCTCATATCTGTATGTTTCGACTTTCTTCTGGCCAATATTAACGGCTCTTAGCTGCACTGTGCAAGGAATGTACTCTAAGCAGTTTGCAATGCTATTCCGGTATATGCAGCGATCATCTATGAAGAATTCTATAGACGATTTGGTGCCTCTATTTTTGTAAAGGAATTTACTTGTAATCCTAGGATGGCTCTGGTGAACGGCCATAGATATTCTCGCATACATACGAGTTCAGTGAACAGTCTGGTTCAATGTTTAAGTTCAGGACACTTCTTGACCCTTAACTGCCGGCGATTATTCGGGTTCATTTTGTGGAGTAGCTTTCTGCTTTTGAGAAGATACCTCTGAGTCGATGGACAGGACACGCAAGATCTATCAAGTCAGATTCAAGTCAGATCGAGATAATTACTGTTAATTTAATAATTAAGATTACACAAATTCTTCTTGTTGATCATTCTGTCTCAGATATTAAAGGTGTCATAAAGCTAATTCAGTTGGTGCACTAATCTGCTACAGAGGGGAACTTAGCAGAACTTTAATCATCGGTAAGAAAATGTGTAGAAGATCAAGAAATTCAATTCCTCCAATAAGCTCATTAAGATTGTGCGATATTCCATCAGTAGTGCAAGATAAACCGTGCGAGTCAGAAAGACTTTAAGGTTCTATACCCTGAAGATTAGTGTGATATATACGTAGCGTTATAAATATAGCATCTTGATGAAGTGAGTTATGTTTGCAAAAAAACCCTTAAAATTTTTTATAGACGCAAGTTAACTTTCAGGCTAATAGAAAGTTAATAGAAGTATCTATTACTTTATTTCGGCACCGGCAATTGCAAGTACTCGAACACTATTACTAAGGGAGAAAATTTAGGGCTTCTGCTCCAAGATGTGTGAAGTGAGCCTGGGAAGATTTAAATATATTAGGTGCTCTAACTGAAAATCTGCTAACGTAATCTGAGTACAAAAAAAAATTTGTCAATTGATAATTTGTAGATGTCTCTGTTCTACACCTGTTCTACCGGGCCTGTTTAACTACTTGGTATTGCGAAACAGTTTTTTAAACCGCTAGCTTTACAAAGTCATCGGCCGGAACTGTCTTACAGGCCAAGAGAAGTGGGCCTGGCCTGGGTCTACAAATAATTACGTTTCTAATTAACTAAATATCATGTATTAGATTTTCAGGCAATAAACCTGCATGTGAAACCTTTACTAGTTCAGGACCATATGTGTAAAGCATTATTGTTAAGCTTCGTGTTTTTTGAGTGAAAAGCAGCTCGGTACAGTCGCAAAGGAACAAGGTGCTTAGCAGTAAGCAATGATTGTCCTTATGTCGTATAAGACCTAGAGCAATAACTTAAAACCAACTGGGATCAACGTCTAGTAGAACTTACATTCATCGCCCCTCTTGGATAAATATGTACATGGAGTCTTTCCATGTATCACTTATCGAAACATCGTTATATATTAAGAGAGTTAAACTTTGCTTCTTTTTAGGAGATTCCAAATGTAAACGGTATTTACACAATGTTTACTGTCCTTGCAGATGGCAGAATCCATGGAGTCTGTCATCTGCTGTTAAATATCTAAACATATAGACAATCAAACAATAATAAATTTTCTAAACGTACAATTGAATGATACTGTAGTACGCGAATGTGATATCTAAATGAATTGGTTTTTGATCGTTAATTTAAATAAGTCCAGCTACGGTTTCATTTTTCCTTCGGGTAACAAAGCAGTTCGTGTTAAAGGATTCCGAAATATGTAAACAGAACAATAAACCACCTTCATGTTTTATATTTTGTCCATACATCTTCATTTAAAGTTTCATCAAGATCGTCTTCATGTTCATTTTGCTAGGTCTATAAGGCTGAGACGGTATTACAAAATAATAATCATAAGAGATTGGATCATTATTTAAGCCGTTGTAAAAGAAATATTGGTTTTCTACAGCTGTTGTTTGTCATCATCTAAATCAGATTGTCTTCCGATCTGCCATTTGTAAATGAACTCTCTTGGCACAATGCAGACTACCTTGAATACTTCATATCGGCTCTTTTACACTTACATGGGTCTCGATAACAATCCTACCTTGCAATCACTTTTTATCTACAGTTAAGTAAGCTTATCCGGCTGAAGGCAATGGTAGCTGTGCGGATGCTGGATTTCGTATATCCTCTTTCACACACCAACCTCCATCGACTGGGTTCATGCTTAGAGCATTTCCCACCTGGATTTAGAGCACCTTCCGAAATGAATGGCGCACACCTGCAGTGTAAGTAGGGGAGGAAGTAGCCATATTGAAGCTTTGTACCTACTTCCTTGTTATACCTGATAGGCTTATACTAGGAAAGACACGTTTCGTTCTCCATACAGGGAAAAAAAAAAGAAATCTTTGAGTTTTACGTCCCACGGTTATGCCGGTTAAGCTAAAGGAGACGGTGATTATGAGAAATGAATGAAATGGTGGAATGAAGAAAGTGGGTGGAAACGGGAGAACCCCGAGAAAACCCACGCACACGGTGTTTGTCCACCACAAAGTTCACTTGGCGGGGGCTGGGATCGAACCCGGAACGCCAAGCACCAGAGGTGAATGCTCTACCACTGAGCCACCGCGGCCCCTACAGGGAAAAAGGAATGTGTAATATTGAACATTTTGTTACGATTGAGATTTGACTAAGAACTCCGTTGAAGACTTTGAGTAACATGCACAATTCTTTTTCTTTTTGAAGGATCTTTAAGGCTTGCAACTATTGTCTCCACAGTATAGCTGAGGTCGTGCCAAAGCCTGTTGTATCATAAAATAAAAATGAAAGCAGTGTTTTAAAAACGCTAAAGTTTCCTGAAATTTCGTAGTATTTCCTTTCGGTTTTGCTTGTATGTGGCATTAAAACAATCAGCAACTGCTCATGAGGTCTTCTACGAAGATTCTTAAAAAATCTGAATCACACCCATCAACAGCTACAGATTCCCAGTTTCTACTCTCTTCTATTACTTTTGTCCATATACCTTTGCTCCTTCGAAAACTCTTTGCATCATTCGAAAAAGCTTAGTATTTATCTCCAAGATTCTCAAGGACCGTGATTGAATTGTCATATCTTCAAAAGCATAATTAAGTTCCATCGTTGAGATATTACCCGAAAGCTATTTTTTGTCTTTCCGCACTTTTCGTATCTAATTGTAATTTATGCCCATAAAATAATAGGTAAAAATTGCGCTTCACATAATTTATATACGTACTTAAGGCAGATTTGACTGGCCATTTTTAGTCCACACCATTGCGTGTAGAAGGACTCATCCTTCTACGTATGGTTTTAAAACACAAGACAAGAGAGACTCTGCAATATTCATTGCAGTGGAATTGACATTCTTGCGTATTGACACATTATCACACAAGGAAGGTGGCATTATCTCAACCTGTAGCTCTGATGATAAGCTGATGTCCACAAAAGTACTGTAGAACTTTTTTCATCGTAACAGTATTTTAATGAAGGATTAATTTTGCTAACGTTGTGTCTGATATTGAGTTAATCCACCAGAAAAATTGTGGCTATCGTTAAGCAGTTCGATTATTATATCACTTGGAACTTTTCTCAAAAACGCCTCTTTTTCTGCTAAACGTGAATATTCCTTGTGTTCTTAATTTCTTATAATCACATACCTTTATACAGCAGTCAAAATTAACCGTTCTAAACCGTCCGTCTTAATTTTGATATTTCCTAATATGGTTTTTGTCATGCACTTTCATTTGGATGTAAATGTTGCATAAAGATTTTCCTATCCAGACGCTGCTGAATTAGATCGCAGATCCTAGATTTTTTTCAACTCCTCCGACAGTTGTAAGTGTCTTCATAACCCCATGTAGAGGTCCCGGAGCAAAGTCTAGATAGAGTTCTCAATGATCTTCATATGGCATGACTATTCAACATTTTTACTAATGTTGTCATAGTGTACAGGATACCCCAAATTACTCCTATTTCATTTCCTGAGATAATGCATCCAATCCTGCCTAGAAATTACTTAACTGGAAGCCTCATAAAGGCGGCACAATTTTGGACCGTTAAGAAATTTGATTAGCTGCAGGTCCGATTTGAACACCTTTCCAGTATAATGGTTGTTCTAATGTCATAACTCATGTGCTTTGTTCTCTTTTCTTGCACCTATTTACTGTATGCGGAAAAATAGAATATATAGTATTAGTACTTGATGCTGAAATATTGAAAAACTAAAGTGGCAATACACTGTTTATATGAAAAGGAGAGGTATGTATCTCAGCATTACACAATTGTTGTGGCGAAGCTTTCACAAGATGAATAGCTATTCAAACGTTGTTTGAGAAAAGGAAATCAATACGTGAGATGCGAGTGAGGAGTTGATTAATCTTCCGAGTAAAACAGCATTGACTCATCAAGAAAATGAGTATATTCTATTAAAGGAAAAAGAATGTAAGAATGACGAAATGTGATACAATATTCTTATCAAGACAATGCTACCGTGATATCAGATCACCTTTCAATCAAGAACTTGGATATGAAAGTTTTCAAGAGACTGTTAAAAGAAATGATTTTTTCTGATCCATGAGATATGTTGCACTAAGTTACTAATCAAAGCATACAGTGAGATTATATGGAAAGATTATTGGTTAGCCCACTGTTTGGTTGCTTCGTAATGGTCAGTGTTACTAAGTGGTGAACACCGGACTGACTATACCGTAAATATTTTCCACCTAACCATCTAAGGGAAGATCTCAAAAGAACCTAAAATCGATTTTTTATTTGTCTTATCGATCAGATCACTGGTCTCAGACCCAAAGTAAGGCTGCTTCGATGGTTAAAATATAATGGGTTTCTTAGGAAGTTTGTCATAATCCAATCGGGAAAATAATGTTAATGATAGACCGTAACCTAGTGAATCCTACATACGAGGGCTATCCAGAAAGTAGATTACGTTTTGGAATAAAAAATCAACAAAGTATAGGAAACAAATTTTATTATATACAGATGAAAGCCACACACAAATACTACTTTTCGACATAGTCACCATTCAAATTAAGGCATTTATCGTAGCGATGTACGAGCTTGGAAATTCCTTCGTCGAAAAATTCGGCCGCCTGCGACTTCAACCGGATTTTTGGAATCCATCTTGCACAAAACTTGTGGTAACCAAGCTTTTCACTGATGATTTCGTGCAACAAACTTCGCGAAATTTGTGGAAAACTCAAAGAAAGTTCCGTTATTGTGAACTTTCGATTTTCACGGACTTTAACATCGACTTTTTCGACAAGTTCGGCAGTCACTTTGCTGGGTCTCCCACTTCGATCTTCGTCGTGAACATTGGTTCGGCCATTTTTAAATCTTATGACCCACTGTCGCACTCCACCTTCAGTGATAATGTTGTCCCCATACACTTCACACAGCTGCCGATAGATTTCTATCGGTTTACAGTTTTTTGCTGTCAGAAACCTTATTACTGCACGCACCTCGCAGCTCGCGGGATTTTCAATTAACGCAGACATTTCAAACCGTCACAGTATCTTAACGGAGCACAGCACGAACCTCTCACTAGCACGGCTAGATGCCGACTGAGCTGCGCAACGCTCTGACCCCAAGATGGCCGCGCTAGCCCCGCCCCTAGCGGACACAGACGAAAACGTAATCTACTTTCTGGATAGCCCTCGTAACTCTGTGTGTAAGCCCTAGTGCGCAGCAAGGACGATAAGTGAACATGGAAAGTGCCGAAACAGAAAAAAAAAACTTTGGGGTAATATCTGCAACGATCAAATTTAAATATGCCATTGAAGCCACGACAATTCAATCACAGTCCTTGACGAACTTGGAGATCAAACTAGAAAGACCAAAATTTACAAACAGTTTTCGAAGGAAGAAAGGAAGCTGTATATGGACAACATTAATACAAGAAACTAGAAACGGGAAATCTGTAGCTGTTGTTCAGTGTGATTCAGATCTTTTAAGCAACATAGTAGAAAACTTGATGAGCAGTTGCTGATTTTCTTGTAGCCACATACAAGCACAACTGAAAGGAAATGCTACAAAATTAATAAATTTAGAAATTTTAGCGTCATTAAAAGATTGCTTTCACTTTTTTCATGATGCAAGAGGCTGTGACACGAACTCAGCTATACTGAGGACTGAATAGGTTGCAGCCTAAAAGTTCCTTCAAAAAGAAGAGTTCTGAAATTTTGACAGTCTTCAACCAACCAAATGTAAATCCTGACAAAGTGGAACTGTTAGAAAATTGTTATTCGCCTGTATGGAGATGGAAAAATGCCCTCCCTGGTATAAGCCATATCAGATATAACAAGAAAGTAGTAACAAAGCTTCAGTATGGCCACTTTTCCCATTACTAACACAGCAGCTGTGCAGCATTCAATCGGAAGTACCACCAATTCAATGAGTGACATTGTCTTAGTGGTTTGTGAAAGAGGTGGTTTGTGAAAAAGGCTAAGCATCAGCTCCAACCAGATAATCTTACTTACCTGTTGATAAAAAGTAACTGCAAGATAGGATTGTGAACGAGCCACACGTTAGTGTAAAAGAGCCGATATGAAGTATTCAAGCGAACTCTGTATTTTGCCAAGAGAGTTGGTATACGAATGGCCGGTCGGAAAACAATCTGATATAGATGATAAGGTACAACAGCTGTAAAAAATAAACATGTCATTCACAACGGTTAATTGTTGATCCAATCAATTATGATTATTATTTTGTGATACCATCCCCGCCTTATAGACGTAAAAAAATGGAGATGATGTCAATCTTAATAAAACTTTAAATGAAGGTGTAAGGACAAGGTAAAAAATGATGAAGGTGGTTTATTTTTTAGTTTACATATTTTGCAATCATTTACCACGAGCTGCTTTGGAATCAGTTAACACGAGCATATCCACGGCCGTTGACCAGAGCCATCCTAGATCACCAAGTATATTCCTCTACAAAAATACAAGCACAAAATCGTCTGTAGAATTCTGATTAGGTGTTTGCTGCAGATAGCGATATATCATGGCTAGCCTAGTGTGCATTTTTAGTAGGGCCGTTAAAATTGGCAAGAAAGTCGAAATACACAGATATGTGCCTAGATCTATATTTCAGACTGTTTTCAGAAAACATAGTATTACTAAGACACCGAAACGTTCAAATAACATTTTACTAAAAGGAGATGCGCAGATACTTGTTGTTGACTTATCATAACGAATGCAAGCAGTTAGCATTCACAACTACTAACTATACATGGTAATATTTGGTAAGAAGCGTTGAGAGCAAGCAAGCGCCTAGAAATCGTCGGTAGAATTCTGCATAGATGATCGCTGCATACAGCGGAATATTATGGCAAACGGCCTAGAGTACATTCCTCAAACAGTTCAGCTGAGAGCCGTTAACATTGGCAAGAAGTTAGATGAAAGACTGAGATGGATCATCTAACTTCTTGATGTATACTTCAGACTGTTTTCAGATAACATTGTATGACGAAGGTATAAAAACAGTCAGATAGTAGAGAGCGTAGTGAGATTAGGATTTTTCAATTGCTTCTTACACGCTAAATGTAAAATTTGTTGGAAAATTATTTTCATTTGCCATAAGATTTAAGATTTATCTACAGGGCTGCCGACTGTGGTTTTAAGCAAAAATAAAGTATTACTAGTTGTTGATAAAATAATAATAAGAGTAGGTGTCGAGATCCGCCATGATACTTTCATTAGAACGAGTGGAATCAGTTTGCATGCAGTATAACCGACGAGAGCAGCGGATTGAGATGGGATAAGTGCGGTAGCTCATATTGTTCTTGGGACTTGCAAATTCGAAATATTCATATTTAAACCCAGTGACGTGCGGAACAAGAAGCCTTTGGCTGAGAAAGAATGAATATCACGGTGAGCTCATAAGGTGTAGTAAACAGAAAGCGCGTTAAATTGATGGACAAGTTGGTCGATCTCTTGTGTTAGGACAAGCATCGCCAAACTTGTAAAGCTTTTTGTAAAATGAATCCACGAAGTCAGAAATAGTCTTAAAATAAGAATATTAGCAGAGATGTAATTTGACTTCAGTATAATAGTATTCTAAAATTTCTGAAACAGATATTAATAAGAAATTACATCGATCTCTAAATGATGCGGTGATTAAAGAGATAATTATGAGGATGGACTGGGATGTTCTATGTTTAATTAGTGGATCTGAGTGCAACAGGCACGCCAATAATTCGAGGGGTCTATTTCGAGAGGTCCGGTATGGCTAAACGGCTTATGCCAGCTTATGTTCTTCTTACAATGCTGTGAAATTTTAGTAGTCAGTAGGGGACATCGGCATCTATTACTTAATTCGTATTGGCTTACAGCTAGTAAAGGAATCCAAAAATGAAACCAAAGCCGTAAGATCTTGTGTTGTGTACCTAGGTCTTAAATCGAAGCAGTAGTGCTTTTAAAGCTTCTTAACTCTCATTATACAATGGCGTAGTATTTAAAAAATCGTGGATTTACTTCTCCCTTTAATAAGACCAGGGTATGACAGACGTATAGCTTTTGGAAGAATATTATTTAAAGAAAGTCTCCTGTGAGTTAACACTCGAGGCTATCAAATATGCATTTAATTAGCGTCCTTGCTGCTCACTAGTGCTTACATACAAAGTTGTGTAGGATTCACTAGGTTCCGGTCTATCGTTAATAATATTTTCCCGATTGTATTCTGTAAATCTTGCTATGGAACTAATTATATTCTAGCCTCCAAAGAAGCCTTACTTTCGGTGTGACACCAGTGAACTGATTGTCTAGCCAAATAAAGATACGTTTATAAGTTCTTTTGAGATCCTTTCGTACACGGTCAGGAGGAAAGTATTTACGGTATAGTCAGTCCTGTGTTCTCTACCAACTTAGTAACACTGATAATCAGAAAGCAACGAAACTGTGGGCAAGGAATTTCTCATATAAACTCACTGTATGGTTTCATTTCCAAGTGATTGAATTGATTGATAAGTAACTAAGTGATACACATTTCAAAAAGCAGAAAAACTCATTTATTCAGAAGTCTCTTGGTGAAAATTCTCCATATCGATGTTCCAGAATGACAACACGGTAGAATTGTCTTTATAAGAATATCTTATCACATTTCGTCATTCTTACATCCTCTTCCCCTCTTATGCTATTCACTAATGTTCTTGGTGTGTCAATGCTGTCTTACTCGGAAGATTTATACTAATACTAATACATATTCTAAATTTTTGCATACAGTAAATAAATGCAAGAAAAGTGAACAAAGCACAGGCGTTAAGACATTAGTTCTTTTTGGTGTGTTTTGAGTAATGAATAAGTTCAGCTAGTCGATATGTAATTTACAAACGCTCCTTTCTTTCAATTTTAAGTTCGTCAGTAACTAATGATTAGGAAGAATGTGGTACATCTTTCAAAGACTGCGTTGGGCTTATTGAATAGCCTCACTTTTCAATTGATATTATCTGACTTTTTGATACAATTCCGTTCTTACATTTTATACTAACCGATGACTAACAAGAGGCTTTTTTATGTTCTGACACTCCTTTGGTATTACTTAATGAGCTCTTTTCAGTGGTAAATGATAGAAACATTACCATAATTGCGTTTTACACTTGTATTTAAATGCGTGAGAAGGTAATGTTGATTTTAGACTATTACCAGTTTCAAACTCCTGTTTCGCCCTATAAAATAGAGCACCTTTTCAACCGTAAATATCTAACAATTTATGGCAATTCAGTTATATTTATTCTTAAAAATTTTGGAATTAAAAGTGAGTGCATTTACTAAGCAAAATGGAGTGTTTCGAAACTTGGGTAGAACCTTGCTGATGGTTACTTACCGAGACGAATAAGAGTTAGTTAAAAGAACGGAATTGTCATTCATTCTCTTTTTATATTTACAATAGAAAGTGGGTCTACTTAATATGGCTAAAGGAGCTGTTTGGAAGATGTGGCACACTTCTGAAGATCATTACTTAATCATGTATGTTAGAATCAAATAAAAGAATCAGTCGTAAATTATCAAATAAAGAGGGGCGAGTACTGCGAAAGGTGTGTATGTTATATAACACCAAATCTTGCTTATTGTTAGTTTGTAACAAATTTTAGATAAAACGATAGATCGCAATTGACGTACACTGTCATGTATTTATAATTGAAAAACTAGATAATTCAGTAGTGCGAAACAAGTGATCAGAATATGAAATAGAATTTTGCAGATCGCTAGTTGCTGGGATACTTAAAAATAAATGAAACAACGAAGCACTCATAAATTGTCATATAATTACATTAGAAAAGGGAGTCCTTTGCGTATGGGAAAGGTGTGTTTTGGTTTATAAAGCAGACTCTTGATGATCCTTTGTTAAATCAACTGTTTTAGAATAAAATAAATTAGAGAATTCACGTAAATTATCGGATATGTAGTATTAAAAATTAGTTCATTCTCTAAAGTGAATGGTGTGTTTGAATTCTGATACAGAAATTTGGTGATCGCTAGCTGAAGGCATAATTAAGAATAAAGTAATAATAGCACAATACTCAGTTATTTAAAATTGAAGTGTGAGTTTATTCAATACCTCCAAACGAGTATTTAGAAGCTGAAGTAGTTTCTTGCTGATCGTTTAGTTACTGACATATTTAAAAATAACATAAGAGAAAGAATGAGGTAAATTGACGAATATTTAAGATTGAAAAGTTTCTTCACTGATAGGGCGTGAGCTGTGTTTTGGTATGTAAAAAGAACTTTTCATGATAGTCACTGAAACCTTTAACTTAAATAAATAATATAACTGTCGTAGATTCTCAGATATTTACAATTAAAGCCGATTCTATGTAGTATAGTAAAGATGTGTTTTTAAGCTGAGGTAGACTTCTGCTAATCGTTAGTTACTGACATATATAGTAGAAAATGAAAGATCGGAATAGTCGCAAATATTAAGACATTATCAAGTGAAAAGTGATTGCATTCTGTATGATGAAAGTATTGTTTCCAAGCTGAATTATCTCTTGCTGATCGTTAGTTACTGAATTATTTTACAATAAAATAAAAGAATGGAGTTGTCGTGAAATGCCAGCTACAATTAAAAATTGAGAAAAAAACGGTATTGTCGTTATTTCAAAGATATGTAATATTGTTAGGGAACTCCTTTTAGTAGACCGTAAGAAGAGTTTAGAAGACGAAGCACACTCTTGCTGAACGTTCGTTAACATATTTGTGAACAAAATGGGAAATCGGTATTGTCTTAAATTGAAAGAAGAATTGTCTTAAAATGTTAGATATTTATATTTGAAAAGTGGGGTGATATTTTATTGCGAAGAGACTATATAAAAAATGAACCAGACTCTTGCTAACCATTAGTTAGTGAATTAATTAAGTATAAAATAAAAGAAAGCAAGCGTCGTAAATTTTCAGAGATTTTAAATATGAAAATTTTTCCATTCAATAGGTCGAAACTAGTGGTTGGAAGTAGAAGTAAAATCTTGCTGACGGTTAACAACATATTTAAACAAAACGAAAAACCGGGATTGTCCGACATTGGCAGATATTTACAATTGTTAAATGATTTAATTGTTGTAAATTGTGTGATATAATTAATGAAATTGAGTCAGTTGAGTTGGGCGAACGTTGAGCTTGGAACATGTAGCAGACTCTACTTGATGGTTAATCACTGAAATATACATATATATATATATATATATAAAAAAAATTAGAACGTTATTTTCCTTCATTGTTAGCGTGTTACAATTGAAAACTTGTTCCATTTTATTTGGGCAAAAGGATCATTTCATCTGCGGATATGAAAGTGACACTCATTGTCGTTTTACTGACTTATATACGTACAAGAAAAACAACGGATTAGGGTAAATTGTGAGATAATTACAACTGAAAGTTGAGTCCACTGAACATCTCGGACCGACTGTTAAACGTCACGCAGACTTTCGCAGATGGGTAGTTACTGACATATTGAAGCACAACATGAAGGATTGGAAACGATTTGCATGCAGTACAACCAAAGTAAGCTTGCGTGTTGAAATTGGGAAAGTGCAGCAACTCAAATTTTCATATTACTTGCAAATTCGAAATATTCGAGTTTAAACCCTGTGACGAGTGGAACAAGAAATCTTTAGCTGAGAAAGAATGAATATCAAGGAGAGCATAAAGTTTAGTAAAAAAAAGCGCGTTTAATGTTCGATAAGTTGATGGGTAACTTGCGATAGGATAAGGATCCCCGAGATTGTGAAGCTTTTTGTAATATGCATCCAGTACGTAAGAAATTATCTTAAAATGAGAACGATAGCAGAGATATCACTTGACTTCATTGTAATAGTTTTCTACAATGTCTGAAAGTTGATATTAATAAAAGATTATATCAATCTCTAAGTAATGCGGTGATTAAAGAAATAATTTTGACGATTCAAGGGGTTGTTCGATTTTTAATTAGTTGTTTAGAGTGCAACAAGAGCGCCAATAATTCGAGGATTTCATATGGAGGTTACCGCAAGGCTAAACGGATTATGCCGGGCTAAGTCTTCCTTACAACGCTGTGAAATTTAGAAGTCAGCAGTGGACATCGGTATCTATTAAATAATTCCTAATGGCTTAAAGCTAGTAAAGGAAGTCAACAATGAATCCAATGCCCTAAAATCTTGTGTTGTGTACCTAGGTCTAAGACGATGCAATAGTGCTTTTAGAGCTCTTATACAATGGCGTTAAAAAACGTGGATTAACTTCTCCCTGAATAAGACGTGCGTATCACACACGTATAGCTTTGGGAACTAACAGCGGTTTGTTTTGTGTGGGCCCTCGCAATTGAAAAATGTTGGCATACCAAATGTAAAAAACAAGTATTAATTTATCAATGATAATCAAGCAATTGCTATACTTCCCGTTTATATACAAGTTGAATATTATTTGAGTGTGCTACCTGCTGAAGAAATCTAATTAGCACCCATAACTGTCTCACCTGGTTCTACCAATTAAAGCATACAATGAGATTACTAATCAAAGCATACAATGAGATTACTAATCAAAGCATACATTGAGATTATTAGAAAAGATGATTTGATTAGCCCACAGTTTGGTTGCTTTCTGATGACCAGTGTTTCTAATTTGGTAGAGAACACAGAAATCTGTGGCTGTTGTTCATGTGATTCAGATCTTTTAAGCAGCATAGTAGAAAACTTGATGAGCAGTTGCTGATTTTCTTGTAGCCACATACAAGCACAACTGAAAGGAAATGCTAAAAAAAATTAATAAATATAAAGAAATTTTAACGTCATTAAAAGATTGCTTTCACTTTTTTCATGATGCAACAGGCTGTGACAAGAACTCAGCGATACTGAGGACTGAATAGGTTGCAGCCTAAAAGTTCCTCCAAAAAGAAGATTTCTGGAAGTTAGACAGAGTCTTCAACCAACCAAGTGTGAATCCTGACAAAGTGGTACTGTTTGAAAATTGTTATTCGCCTGTATGGAGATGGAAAAATGCCCTCCCTGGTATAAGCAATATCAGATATAACAAGAAAGTAGTAACAAAGCTTCAGTATGGCCACTTTTCCCATTACTAACACATTAGCTGTGCAGCATTCAATTCGGAAGTACCTCCGATTCAATGAGCGAAATTGTATTAGTGGTTTGTGAAAGAGGCTAGCATCAGCTCCAACCAGTAAATCTTTCTTACCTGTAGATAAAAAGTAACTGCAAGATAGGATAGTGAACGAGCCACACGTTAGTGTAAACGAGCCGATATGAAGTATTCAAGCGAACTCTGCATTCTGCTAAGACAGTTGGTATACGAATGGCCGGTCTGATATAGATGATAACGTACAACAGCAGTAAAAAATAAATATGTCAGTCACAACGGTTAATTGTTGATCCAATCAGTTATGATTATTATTTTGTGATACCATCCCCGCCTTATAGACCTAAAAAAATGGAGATGATGTCGATCTTGATAAAACTTTAAATGAAGGTGTAAGGACAAGATAAATATGATGGTGGGTTATTTTTTAGTTTACATATTTTGGAATTTACCACGAGCTGCTGTGGAATCATTTAACACGAGCATATCCACGGCCGTTGACCAGAGCCATCAGAGATCACATGTATATTCCTCTACAAAAATACAAGCACCAAATCGTCTGTAGAATTCTGATTAGGTATTCGCTGCATATAGCGGTATATCATGTCTAGCCTAGTGTGCATTTTTAGTAGAGCCGTTAACATTGGCAAGAAAGTCGAAATACACATATATGTGCCTAGATCTATATTTCAGACTGTTTTCAGGAAACATATCATAAAAGATGCAAGCAGTTAGCATTCACAACTACTAACCATACATAGTAATATTTGGTAAGAAGCGTAGAGAGCAAGCTAGCGCCCACAAATCGTCGGTAGAATTCTGGATATAGCAGAATATTATGGCAAACGGCGTAGAATACATTCCTCGCATAGTCCAGCTAAGAGCCGTTAACATTGTCAAGAATTTAGATGAAGGACTGAGATAGATCATTTAAGTTCTTGATTATTACTTCAGACTGTTTTCAGATAACATTGTATGACGAAGGTATAAAAACAGTCAGATAGTAGAGAGCGTAGTGAGATTAGGATTTTTCAATAGCTACTTACACGCTAATTTTAAAATTTGTTGGAAAATTATTTTCATTTGTCAAAATATTTAAGATTTATCTACAGGGCTGACGACTGTGGTTTTCTGCAGAAATAATGTATTACTTTTTGTTGATAAAATAATAATAAGAGTAGGTGTCGAGATCCGCCATGATACTTTCATTAGAACGAGTGGAATCAGTTTGCAAGCAGTACAACCGACGAGAGTAGGCGGATCGAGATGGGATAAGTGCGGTAGCTAATATTGTTCTTAGGACTTGCAAATTCGAAATATTCGTATTTAAACCCAGTGACGTGCGGAACAAGATGCGTTTGGTTGAGAAAGAATGAATATCACGGTGAGCTCATAAGGTGTAGTAAACTGAGAGCGCGTTAAAATGATGGACAAGTTGGAGAGTCTCTTGTGTTAGGACAAACATCGCCGATCTTGTAAAGCTTTTTGAAAAATGCATATTGTAAAACGCATTTGTAATATTTTTAAATTTCTGGAAGCACAAACGGTGCACTAACGATTGCAATAGTTTAAACCGTTAGTCCACTCTGGAAGGGCTAAAGAGAAGTTAGCCCAACGCCAAACTTTTGGTTTCTAGCGTACAAACTATTAAAGCACTAATGCTGGGAGTTGCTGCATAAAAGCACTAACGAAGCACTAACGATTGCACTAGAAGAGATCATTAATGCTTGAATGGTGGGGGCCAATTTCTCTTACGTTCCTTTGTATGAATTGCTATACAATTATGATCTTCTCTATATACTGCAGTCATAGTTAACGTTACGGAAAATGTCACCGTCTTAATTTTGAGATTTCCTCATATGCTTTTTGTCATGCAGTTTCAATTTCTTGTAAATTTTGCATATTGATTTCCTGATCCAGACATTGTTGAATAAGACAGCAGATCCTAAATTTCATCACCTCCGAGGGTTGTAAATGTCTCCATAACCACATGTAGAGGTCCGGGAGAAAAGTCTAGAAGTGAGTTCTCAATGATATTGAGTAGGTATTGCCATTCAGCATTTTCACTAAATTTGTAATAGTGTACAGGATACACCAAAGATCTTCTATACCTTTTCCTGACAAAATATATCCAATGGAGCCTAGAAATTACTTAACACGAAAACCTCCTAAAGCCGGTACAACTTTGGACCGTTCAGAAATTTTTTTCAGCTGAGGTACGATTTGAACACCTTTCAAGTATAAAGGCTCATCTAATATCATAACGAAAGTGCTTTTTTCACTTTTTTTGCTGTTATTTACTCTATGCAGCATAGTAGAATATAGGGTATAACTACCTGATGTTGAAATATTGAAGAAATACAGAGGGACTACTCTGCTTATATCAAAAGGAGAGGTTTGTATCTCACAATTTCAAAATTGTTGTGGCGAAACTTTCACAAGATGAATAGCTATCCAAAGGCTGTTTGAAATTGGGAAATCGAGACGCGAGATCCTAGTTAAAATTTGATTAAATCTTCCGAGTAAGACAGCATTGACATACCATTAACATGAGAGTATATGAATAAAAGGGATAGAGGATGTCAGAATGACGATGTGTGATACGATTTCTTATCAAAACTATGCTACCGTGATATTCAAGAATTTGGATATGGAGAATTTTCAACAAGAGACTTCTGAAATTAATGCCTTTTTCTGCTCTATGATACGTGTAGCACTTTGTTACTAATCAAAACACACAGTGAGCTTATATGAAGTGTTGTTTGATTAGCCCACAGTTTGGTTGCTTTGTGATGACCAGTATTACAAAGTTCTTAACAAACACAGGACTGACTATACCGCAAAAATTTTCCACCTAACCGTGTAAGAGAAGATCTCAAAAGATCTAAAACTCGATTCTTTATTTGGCTCATAGGTCAGATTACCGGTCTCAGGCCCAAATTAAGGCTGCTTTGGAGGTTAGAATAAAATGGATTCCATAGCAAGTTATACAGGATACATTTGGGAAAATATTATTAATGATAGACCGGAACCTCGTGAATCCTACACAACTCTGTATGTAAGCCCTAGTGAACTGCAACGACGCTAATTCAACCAATATTTGATGCCTCGTGCGTTAACAACAGAAGACTTTCTCTAAATAATATATCCGTAAAACAAAACTCTTTGGATTAAACCGGTGTTATTAAGTTGGTAGCGAACACAGGACTGACTATACCATAAATATTTTCCTACTATCCGTCTAAGGTAAGATCTCAGAAGAACCTAAAATCAATTCTTTATTTTTCTCATAGATCAAATCACCGGTTTCAGACCCAAAGTAAGGCTGCGTCGGATGTTAGAATATAATTGGTTCCTTATCAGGTTTCATCATTTTGCAATCGTGAAAATATTATTAATGATAGACCTTAACTTAGTGAATCCTACACAGCTCTGTATGTAAGACCTAGTAAGCAGCAAGAACGCTAATTAAATGCATACTTGATAGCCTCAAGTTTTAAAACACAAGAGAATTTCTATAAATATTGTATCCGTAAGAACACAATTCTTTGGATTAAACAGTTTCTATGAGGCTTACGATCAAGAACCAGGTGAGAGCGTGGTACGTGCTAACACTTGTAAGTAGATTTCTTCAGCAGGAAGAACTTTCAAATAGTATTGTATATGCATATAAACGGTAAGTATAGCATTTCTTTGATTATCATTGATAAATTAATACTTAGGTTTTTTACTTTTGGTATCACAACATTTTTAAATACCAAAGGCCCACCTAAAACCAACCGCTGTACGTTCTCAAATCTATATGACTGTGATTCCCTCGTCTTATTAAAGGGAGAAGTAAATCCACGGTTTTTTAAATGGTACGCCATTGTATAATGTGAGTTAAGGAGCTTTAAAAGCACTACTGCTTCGTTTTTGAGACCTAGGTACGCAACTCAAATTACTGCGGCCTGCGAATAATTGTTGAATTTCTTTACTAGTTTTAAGCCAATAGAAATTAAAGAATACATGCCGATGTCCACAGATGATTTCAAATTACACAGCACCGTAAGAATGAGTTAATCGGCATAAGCCGTTTAGCCCTACCGGGCAACTCGAAATAGAACCTGAGCTCATCCGTGGCTAAGCGGTTAGCGTACGCGCCTTTGGCGCGAAAGGGCCGGGTTCGATTCCCGGCGGGAGCTCATGTGTTAGGGATTCCACGTTAATCAGTAAGTCCACGTCTCATATAGCTTTGCTGCTGACAAGGGATGTTAAAATTTTCATTTTTTGAAATAGAACCCTCGAATTATTGGCACGCCTGTTGCACTCTAAACCACTATTTAAATATCGAACATCCCCGTACATCCTCAAAATTATTTCTTTATTCACCGCAACATTTAAAGATAGATTAATATCTGTCGTCAGACTTTGTAGAATACTATTACAATGAAAACAAGTATCATCTCGGTTTCAATTAGTTTCTCCGCTAATGTTCTATTAAGGCGATTTCTGTCGTTGTGCATGCAGATTACAAAAAGCCTCTCAAGCTCGGGGTGTCTGTCCTTTAGCAAGTGACCTATCAACTTGTCCATCAAATAACGCGCTTTCTCATTACTATACGTTATGAGATTCCCTTCATATACATTTTCTCTCAGCCAAAGACTTTTTTTCCGCACTTCACTAAGTTTAAACTCGATTATTTAGAATTTGCAAGTCCTAACGACAATATGACCTGCCATACTTTCCCATTCAACCCGCCCACTCTCGTCGGTTGTACTGCATGCAAATTGATTCCACTCTTCCTAATGCAAATATCATTGGCAATTACAAAGTAGAAACACATATGTGCTCAGATCTATACTTCTGACTGTTTTCAGAGAACGAGTCTACCAAGTCTATAATATCGACATTTACTGTTATTATCTTTTTATCTAAATACATCGTAATATCTACCATTATTTCTGCAGAAAGCCACAGTCGGCAGCCTTATAGATATGTGAAATGAGAGTATTTTTTCAAAAGATTTTAGTCTATTAAATCGTTTAAGTTTCTATTAAAAATCCTAATATGACTACCCTTCTTTTCAAATATTACTATATCTAGTTAGTTGTATTTTTACTAACCAGATATATGCTAACTGCTTGCATTCGTTTTTATACAGGAACACAACGTATCTCGACTACCCGCCTTAGTATTGAACTTAATGAATACTTGCCGATTTCCACTGATGATTCAAATTACAAAGCAGTGTAAGAAGGAGTTAATCCGGCATAAGCCGTTTAGCCTTACCGGGCACGTCGAAATAGAACCCTCGAATGTTTCTGTAACTGAATGGTTCTATAATATCTGAATGTTTCTGTAACTTGGTAATGACTCGTTCTCTGAAAACAGTCAGAAGTACAGATCTGAGCACATATGTGTTTCGACTTTGTAATTGCCAATATTAATGGCTCTTAGCTGGACTGTGCAACGAATGTACTCTAGGCAGTTTGCCATGATATTCCGCTATTATCTCGATCATCTATGCAGAATTCTACAGAGAATTTAGTGCTTCTATTTTTGTAAAGGAATTTACTTGGTGATCCAGGATTGCTCTAGTCAACGGTTATGGATATGCTCGCATACATACCAGGTCAAATTATAGTTGGTTCAATGTTACAGATCAGTACACTTCGTAAGCCTCTATTCAATACAGAATACAATAGGGAAAATATAGTTAACAATAGACCGGATCCTAGTGAGCATCGGTACACAAATAAATATGTAAACCCTAGTGAGCATCGATGACGCTAATTAAATACCTATTTAATTGCATCGCGTGTTAGCACACAGAAGACTTTCTATAAATAATATATCCGTAAGAACACAATTCGTTGGATTAAACCGTTTTATTCAGGCTAATGATCATGAACCAGGCAAAAGCGTTATGGGTGTCAAAATAACAATTAAGAAAAAGGTGAGAGCGATATTAGTCCTAAGTAGATTTCTTTAGCAGATGCACTCTCAAATAATTTTGTAGTTGAATATAGAGGGGAAGTATAGCTATTGCAAGAATATCATTGATAAATTAATACTTGGTCTTTACAGTTGGTATCCCAACATTTTTCAATTCCAAAGGCCCACCTAAAACAAACCGCTGTTCGTTCCCAAAGCTATACGTCTGTGACACCTTCGTCTTAAAAGGCAGAAGTAAATCCACGGTTTTTTACATGCTATGCCATTGTATATTGTGAGTTAGAGAGCTCTAAAATCACTATTGCTTCCTCTTAACACCTAGGTACACAACACCAGATTGTGATACGAATTTCTTATCAAGACAATGCTATAGTGATCTCACTCAAGAACTTGGATATGGAGAATTTTCGCCTTCGGATTCATTGTTGACTTCCTTTACTAGCTTTAAGCCATTTGGAATTAAGGAATAGATGCCGATACCCACTGCTGAAAATTTCAAGCATTGTAAGAAGGACGTAACCGGCATAATCCGTTTAGCCTTACCGGTATCCTCCATACGGAACCCTCCAATTATTGGCGCGCTTTTGCACTCTTAACCATTAATTAAAAATCAAACATCCCCGTCCATCCTCAAAATTATTTCTTTTACCACAGGATCACTTAGAGATCGATTTAATCTCTTATTACTAGCTCATTTTACACATTGTAGAATACTATTACAATGAAGTCAAGTGACATCTCTGCTAATGTTCTCATTTTAAGGCGATTTCTGACGTATTGGATGCATATTACAAAAAGCTTTACATGCTCGAGGATGCTTATCATATCGCAAGTGAACCATCAGCTTGTGCATCTTTTCAACGCGCTTTCTCTACACTATACCTTATGAGCTCACTCTGATATTCTTTGTTTCTCAGCTAAAGATTTCTTGTTCCGCACGTCACAAGGTTTAAACTCGAATATTTCGAGTTAGCAAATCCTAAGAACAATCTGACCTCCCGTACTTTTCCCTTTTCAACCCGCACGCTCACATCGGTTGTACTGCATGCATACTCATTCCACTCGTTCTAACGGAAATATCATGGCGGATCTCGATATGTACTGTTATTATCTTTTAATCTAATGCATCCTGATATCTACAATTAGTAATACCATTATTTCTGCAGAAAGCCACAGTCGGCAGCCTTGTAGATGAACCGTAAAACTTTTGCCTTTTGAAAGTAATTTTTCATCTGATTTTAGTCAATTACAGCTTGTAAGTTGCAATTGAAAAATCCTAATCTCACGGCGCTTCTTATCAAATATTACTATGTCTCGTTGATTGTAGTGCATGCTAACTGATTGCATTCTATTTGATAAGAGAACACGTATCTCGACATTTCTCCTTTTTATAATATATGAATGTTTCTGTATCTTGGTAACACAATGATCTTTGAAAATAGGCTGTAGTAAAGATCTATGCACATATCTGTGTGCTTCGACTTTCTTCTTCCCAATGTTACGGCTTTTAATAGGACTGTGCAACGAATGTACTCTAGGTAGTTTGCAATGATATTCCACTGTATGTAGCGATGCAGAATTCTACAGACGATTTGGTGCCTCTATTTTTGTAAAAAAAAAAAAAAAAAAAAAAATACTTGTAGATCTCGGATGGATCTGGTCAACGGCCATGGATATGCTCGCATACATACCATGCCAAATGACTGTCAGGTTCAGTGTTAAAGGTCACTACACTTCGTAAGCCTTAAATGCTGCTATTAATCGGGTACATTTTGTGGTGTAGCTTTCTGCTCATGAGAAGATACCTTTAGTCCATGGACAGGACACGCAAACTCTTTCACGTCAGCTAAATGAGGTAGTTGAAATTAAAAATATGATTACAGAAATTCTTCTTGTTGATCATTCCGTCAGATATGAAATGTGTAAAAAACCTAATACAGTTGTTGGTTACTTGAACTTTACTCAACAAAGAGAAAACGTAAAGAAGATCGAGAAATTCAAATCCTCCATTAAGCTCATTAAAATTTGTACGATATGGAACTTTGTAGTGCAAACTGAAGCGTGCGAGACACAAAGACTTTAAGGCTCAAAAGATTAGTGTGATAGATACGTTGCGTTCTCAATATAGACACTTGAGGAAGTGAGTGAAAGTTGCAAAAGACGCTCCGACATTTTTTATAACGCAAGTTGAACTTTTTTAGAGCTGTTTGTTATCATCTATATCAGATTGTCTTCCGATCTCCCATTTCTACATGGACTCCCTTGGAAGAATGCATAAAATATTGAATACTTCATGTGGTTCGTTCACAATCATATTTTGCAGTCACTTTTTATCTACAAGTAAATAAGATTATACGGTTGGAGCTGATGGTAGCTATGTGGGTCCCTGCAATTCCCATATCCTTTTTCACACACAACCTGTTTCGATTGTGTTCATGCTTAGACCATTACGTTCCTGGAACTGGATTGATTGCTGGACAGCTGCTGTGTTAGTAATGGGAAAAGTGGCCATATTGAAGCTTTGTAACTACTTCCTGCTTATATTTGATATGGCTTATTCCAGGGACGGCATTTTTCCATCTCCATACAGGCGAATAAGAAATTTCTAACGTTACCACTTTGTCAGGATTCACATTTGGTTGGTTGAAGACTCTGTATAACTTTCTCAATTATTCTAATTGAAGGAACTTGAAGGCTGCAAACTATTCACTTTTGAGTATAGCTGAGATCTTGACACAGCCTTTTGCATCATGAAAAATTTAAAAGCAATGAGGATAGGTTCTCTTTAAATTTAATACATCCGAAGCGTACCCTTTCAGTTCTGTGATTGTGAAAATGTGAAAGGCTGTGAGAAAATTAGCTATATGAAAATGTGAAAATGGCTATTTGAAAATTAGCAACTGCTCATGAAGTCTTCTACCAAGATTCTTAATAGATCAGAATCACACCCATCAACAGCTACAGTTTTGCTGCTTCTAGTTTTTTCCATTTTTCTTGTCCATATACAGCTAGCTATCTTCTTTCGAAAACTGTTTGAATCATTTGAAGCCTTCTAGTATAGATCTCCAATTTTCTCAAGAAGTGTGATAGAATTGTCGTGGCTTCAATAGCAGCATTAAATTCGATTATGGCAGATATTTCTATAAACCTCTTTTTTCTCTTTCGGCACTTTCCATGTTTAATTGTAATTTATATCCACAACATATAAGGTGAAAATATTGTTTAACATGATTTATTTCGTACTTAACGCAGAATTGAGTTGCCATTTTTAGTCCACACCTTTGCGTGTAGAAGGCCTCTTCCTTCTACGTGTGGGTTTTAAAACATATCAATGGAGACTCTACAATATTAACCGCAGTCAAAATGACATTCTTGGGCATTGAGATATTATCACACAAGGAAGGTGCATTAGCTCAACTTGTCTCTCTAATGATAAACTGATGCCCACAAATGTCCTGTAGAACTTCTGTTATCGTATCAGTATTTGGGAATGAATAATTAATCTTGCTAACGTTGTGTCTGACGGTGAGTTAATATCCGAGTAATTTTCGTGGCCTACTTTAAGCATTGTTCGATAATCATATCACTTGATCTTCGATCAAGAAGGCCTCTTTTTCTGTGAATTGTGAATGTTCCATGAGTTGTTAATTTCTTGTAATCCTCTGATACCGTATTAGCCTACAAAGCTTCCGTCTGAAGAATATAGTGATGTGCAAATTTTTCATATAAAAGAAGACCAGCTGCGTCAGAAAACGGAAGCAGTAATTTAATTAAATACAAATGATGTTTGTAGTCCCCAGTTTAATCTAGTTCCTTTGGAACGTCCGAGATAATGCCCCCCCCCTCATTGAATCACTAATGATCTCTTCTAGTGCAATCGTTAGTGCTTAGTTCTTCTTAGAACACAAACTAACAACATTAGTGCTTTAATAGTTTGGACGCTAGAAGCAAAAAACTTTGGGGCTTGGCAACTTCACGATAGAACCACCAGGAAGCACTAACTATTAAGTCTATTAAAATCGATAGTGCATCGTTGTACTTCCGGAAAACACTAATAGTGCTTCACAATTATTTTGACTACGACCAGTTATATATCAGGAAATTCCCGTAAGAAATACATGGGGAATTTCTAATTCGCTCAAATTCCCGCCAAATTCAAAAGCGCTTATGCTCTCTTCTAGTGCAATCCTTAGCGCTTCTTATGTTAGACAATAGATGAAAAAAAAATTTGGGGTTCCAACTTCACTTTAGCCCCCCCCCCCCAGAAAGCACTGATGATTAAACCTAGTGCAATCGTTATAGCATCGTTAGTGCTTTGAGAAAACGCAAATAGTTTCATTAGTGCTTCACAATTAGTGTGGCTATGGCCAGTTATATGTCTCGAAATTCCCATAAGGAATACATGAGGCATTTTTAATTGGCTCTAATTCCCGCCATATTGAAAAGCGCTAATGACCTTTTTAGTGTAATTGTTAGTGCTTCTCAGAATACAAGTAGAAACATTATTGCTGCAATATAGTTTGGACTCTAGAAGCAAAAAACTTTTAAAGTGCAACTTCACGTTAAACCCCCAGGAAACACTAACGTTAAATCCTAGTAGAAGGTTAGTGCATCGTTAGTGCTTCCAGGAAACACTAATGGTTTGGTTTTGATTTACTATTATTGTAGATGTGCGCACTTATATGTCACACAGATGTCCAAACTCACGAGATCGGCGCTCACGAGTTTGAAACTCACTCGACCTCAGCCTCACGAAGTGAGCGTGAGATAAGCCTGGTGATGTGAGCGTATGGTTGAGTAAGCGTGAGGTCAGACTAGTGATGCGAACGTGAGGTTGAGTAAGCGTCAGTTCAAGACGGTTATTTGAGCATGAGGTCAGACAAGTGATGTAAGCGTCAGGTTGAGTGATCGTGAGACAGACTGGTGATGCGAACGTGATTTCGAGTGAGCGTGAGGTCAGGCTGGTTATTTGAGCGTGAGGTCAGACTGGTGATGTGAGCGTGAGGTTGTGTGAGCGTGAAGTCGAAATGAATTTCAGATCGAAGTGAGTTTTTGAGCGTGAGGTTGAATGAGGTTAGGCCAAAGTGTCACCCCTGGTTACGAAACTCCCATAAATACATGGAGAGTATAACACTGGTACAAATTCCTGACAAATTCAAAACAGTTAATGATATCTTCGTTAGTGCTTCGTTAGTGCTTCCTAGAGCAGTGACTCTTAACACTAGTGCTGCAATAGTTTGGACACTAGAAGCAAATAAAAACTTTGGACAAACGTGAAGTTAGTCCCACAGGAAGCACTAACAATCAAACCTAGTGGAATTTAAGTACATTGTTGGTGGTCCTAGATAACACTGAGATTGGAAGAGAACGTAAATAATGAGTTTTTATTCACACATACTCAATCTTCCACTCTTCTCCAAAACCCATTCCAGAGGTTGGAGCTCTTAAAAGTAGGTCGAAGTAGGAGTATTAATAAAAACGGAGCCCCCCCAAGTCCAACGTAGATCCGCCTCTCGAAAGAGAATGCGTGAATAAACACATTCATTTATTATTCACATTCAGTTTGCACATGTCAACAAACAAACATTATTTTCAATCGCTTCAATCTTCTACTGCATTCTACTCAACTACTGGAATATCTTTCAACAAACTGTCGACAGTTGATTACCTGAAACCGCGGTAGCCAGAATTAGCCCCGGGTAGAGGACTTATATTAAGAAAATGAAAATATCAGGTAAATGCATAAGTATTAATTTATAAATCATAATTAAGCAATTGCTATACTACACGTTTTTTCTGCAACTACAATACTATTTAAGAGTGGTTCCTGCTGAAGAAATATATTTAGCACCCATTACGCTCTCACCTTGTTCTTGATCTTTAGCCTGATAGAAACTGTTTAATCGAAAGAGTTGTGTTCTAACAGATATGATATATAATGAAATTATCCTGTTTGTTAACAACCGAGGCTGACAAATATGCATTTAATTACCGTCCCAGCTGCTCACTATGCTTTACATAGAGAGTTGTGTAGGATTCACTAGGTTCCTGTCTATAATTAATATTATTTTCATGATTGCATAATGAAAAATTTTTTATGTAACCCATTCTTGCTATGTATCCGAAGCAGACTTAATTTGGGTCTGAGACCGGTGATCAGATCGATGAGACAATTATAGAATCGATTTTAGGTTCTTTTGAGATCTTCCCGTAGACGTTTAGATGGAAAACAATTACGTTATAGTCAGTCCTGTATTAGGTACCAACTTAATAACACTGGTCATCACAAAGCAACCAAACTGTGTTCTAATCAAACAATCTTTTCATATAAGATCACTGTACGCGTTGATTAGTAACGAAGTGCCACAACTTTATACAGCAGAAAAAGTTATTGATTTCTGATGTCCCTTGATGAAAATTCTTCATATTCAAGTTATTGAATGAAAAAGTAATCTTATATCACGGTAGCATTGTCTTGATAAGAATATCGCATCACATTTCTTCATTCTGACATCTACTTTCCCTCTAATGCAATACACTCATACTCTTGGTGTGTCAATGCTGTCTTACTCGGAAGATTTAATCAAATCTTCAATCGTATCTCACGTCTCGTATTCCTTTTCTCAAACAACTTTTGGATAGCTATTCATCTTTGGAAGGTTCACTATAATGATTGTGTACTGGTGAGAGACACACCTTTCCTTTTAATATAAACAGTGTAGTCCCTCTGTATTTTTTAAAATTTCAACTTCAAATACTAATACTATGTATTCTACTCTTCTGCATACAGTAAATAACTACAAGAAAAGTGAACAAAGCACTTGCGTTAAGATATTACAACAGATATTATACTGGAAAGGTGTTCAAATAGTACTTCAGCTGAAGAAATTTCTGATCCTTCCAAAGTTGTACCGCCTTTAGGTGGTTTTCGTGTTAAGTAATTTCTAGTCACGAAAGAATACATTGTCAGGTAATGGTATAGAAGAACTCTGGTGTATCCTGTACACTATTACAAAATTGGTGAAAATGCTGAATGGGCATGTCTACTGAGCATCATTGAGAACTCACTTCTAGACTTTGCTCGGGGATCTTTACATGTGGTAATGTAGACACTTGCAATCCTCGCAGGAAATGACGAAATCTACGATCTGCTATTTTATTTAACAATGTCTGGATGACAAAATCAATCTGAACATTTTCAAGAAAATGAAAATGCATGTGAAAAAACATATTAGGAAATCTCAAAATTAAGATGACATTTTCGGAACCGTTAACATTGGTTGCAGAATATAGAGGTCATTATCGTAATGAAATTCATTCAAAGGGACAAGATTAAACAGGGGACTAGAAACATCATTTGTATTCCATTGAACTAATGCATCCGTTTTTTCACGCAGCTGGTCATCTTTTTTTTTTTTTAATTTTCACATCACTATACTCAACCCTTGAGGCAAATACGGTATCAAAGGATTACAAGAAATTAACAACTCAAGGAACATTCACAATTAGCAGAAAATGACGCTTAATAAGATAATAAGACGGCTAATCAAATAAGTTTTTCATATAAACAGACAGTATGCTATGATTAGTAATAGAGGCACATTTCAAAGAGCAGAAAAAGTTCTTCAGAAACATGGAGATCTATACTAGACGGCTTCAAATGATGGAAACAGTTTTCGAAAGAGGATAGGTAGCTGTATATGGACAACAGTATTAGAAGAAACTAGTAACAGGAAATCTGTAGCAGTTATTGGTTGTGATTCTGATCTATTAAGAATTTTGGTAGAAGACTTCATGAGCAGTTGCTAATTTTCACATAGCCATTTTCACATTTTCACATAGCTAATTTTCACATAATCTTTCACATTTTCACAATCACAGAACTGAAAGAAATGCTTCGAATTTATTAAATTTAAAGAGAACCTATCCTCTTTGCTTTTAATTTTTACATGATGCAACAGGCTGTGTCACGACCTCAGCTATACTCAAAAGTGAATAGTTTGCAGCCTTCATGTTCCTTCAATTAGAAGAATTGTGAAAGTTAGACAGAGTCTTTAACCAACCAAATGTGAATCCTGACTAAGTGGTAACGTTAGAAATTTCTAATTCGCCTGTATCGAGATGGAAAAATGCCGTCCCTGGAATTAGCCATATCAGATATAAGAAGGAAGTAGTTACAAAGCTTCAATATGGCCACTTTTCCCATTACTAACAGAGCAGCTGTCCAGCAATCAATCCAGTTCCAAGAACGAAATGGTCTAAGCATGAACACAATCGAAACAGGTTGTGTGTGAAAGAGGATATGCGAATTGCAGGGACCCACATTGCTTAATGGTAGCAGCAACCGGATAATCTTACTTACCTGTAGATAAAAAGTGACTGCAAGATAGGATTGTGAACGAACCACATGATAGTGTAAAAGAGCCGAAATGAAGTATTCAAGGTTTTGTGCATTCTGCCAAGGGTTATCAATATAATATTGATGATAACGAACAACAGCTTTAAAAAAAACAATGTCATTGACAACAGCTTTATTGTTGATCCAATCAATTATGATTATTATTTTGTTATATCGTCCCCGCCTTATAGATCTAAAATAATTGACCTGAAGACGATCTTAATGTAAATCTAAAAGAGCGTAAATAGACAAGGTATATAACAAGAAGGTTACATGTTTTGGGATCCTTTAACACGAGCGGCTTTGGTACCCGAGGAGGAAATAAATCCGTAACAGGGCAAACCCAATTTAACGAGCTAAACCAATTCATTTAGATATAACAATCGGATACTACAGTACCATTCAATTGATGTTTATAACAATCGTTTATTGGTTGATTGTTTGTGTGTCAAGATGTACAGCAAACGATAATTCCAAGTAATTTGACATTTGCAAGGACACTAAAAATTGTGTAGTTACCGTTTCGATTTCGAATCTCCTAAATAGAAGCAAAGTTACGATACGATGGTATCTCTTAACAAGGTACGATGGTTCGAAATGCGGTACATGCAAAAACTCCATTTACATTTCTACCCAAGAGGAGGCGTAAGTATGAAAGCTCTATTACACGTCGATCCCTGTTGCTTTCAACTTATTGCCTTAGGTTTTATACGACATAAGGACAATCAATATGTACTGCTCAATTTCTTCTACCTTTGCGACTGTAACAAGCTGCTTTATCAGTCAGAAGACCACGAAACTTAACAATTTTCCGTAACAGTTATATGACACTTATGGTCGGAAGCTTGTAAATGTATGCAGCTATATGGCATGAAACTCTAATAGCATATTTTTAGGTAATTAGATACGAGATTACCTTGTAGACCCAGGTACGCTTTTCTTGGCCTGCGAGACAGGTCCGGCCGAAGAATTTATGAAGCTAGCGGTTTAAAGAACTGATTCGCGATACAGAGTAATTATACAGGCCTGGTAGAACACATGTATAACACAGACATCAACAAAATTATCGATTGACAAAATTTATTTTGGTACTTGGGAAATTTTCAGTTAAGTACACCTGAAAGATATAAAACTTCCTAGACTTAGTTTCCACATCTTCCAGCGGAAGCCCTGAATTATCTACCATAGTAAAAGTGTTCGTGTACTTGCTCGCCTCGATGCCCAAAGAAATAACAGATACTGCTATTAACTTTCGCTTAGCTGGTAAGTTTAACTTGTGTGTAAAAAAAATTTCGAGTCGTCTTTGGCAAGCTTGACTCGCTTCATCAAGCTGCTATATTGAGAACCCAAGTATCTTCCATACTAATTTTCAGAATATAGAACACTAAAGTCTACTAAACCTTCAGTATGACTCGCACGGTTCATTTTGCACTACAGACTGCCATGTCGCGCACTCTTATTAAGCTTGTTGCACGATTTGAATTTCTCGATCTTCTAAACGTTTGCTCACCGGTGAGTAAAGTTCTGATAAGCTTCCCCTCTGTAGCAGATTGGTTCACCAATTGTATTAGCTTTTTGACACCTTTCATATATGAGACGGGATGATTAACAAGAAGAATTTCTGTTATCTATTAAATTCAACACTACTTCATTTAGCTTACTTTAATAGAGTTTGCGTGTCCTGTCCATCGACTCAAAGGTATCTTTTCAAGAGCAAGAAAGCTACACAACAAAATGTAATCGATTAATCGCCAGCAGCTAAGGCTTACGATGTGTACTCATCTCTAACACTGAACCAGACTGTCATTTGTCCTGGTATATATTCGAGCATATCCATCTCCGTTGACCAGAGCCATCCTAGATCACCAGGTAAACTCCTTTATAAAAATAGAAGCATCAAATCGTCTGTAGAATTCTGCATAGATGATCGCTGCATATAGCGGAATATCATGGCATACTGCCTACAGTACATTAGTTGCACAGTCAGCTATGAGCCGTTAACATTGGTAAGAAGAAAGTCGAAGCACTCATGTGTGCATAGATTGTTACTTCAACTTTTTTTATAGAGAACATTGCATTACCAAGTTACAGAAACATTCAAATATTCTATTAAGAGGAGATGTCGAGATAAGTGTTGTTCTGTTATCAAAAAGAATGAAATCACTTAGCATGCACTACAATCAACCAGACATATTAGCGTAGTAAGATTAGGATTTTTCAATTTCAACTTACACGCTGTAATTGACTAAAATCTGTTGAAGAATTACTTACATAAGGCAAAAAATTTAAGGTTTATCTAGAAGGCTGCCGACTGTGGCTTTCTGCAGAAATAATGGTATTACTAATTGCATATATCTGGATGCATTTAGATAAAAAGATGGTCACAGTAGATGTCGAAATCCGCCATGATACTTGCATTAGAACGAGTGGAAACGGTTTTCATGCAGTACAACCGACGAGAGAGCGAGCGTTGCAATGGGAAAAGTACGACAGCAGATATTGCTTTTAGGATTTGCAACTTCGAAATATTCGAGTTTAAACCCTGTGACGCGCTGAACAAGAAATAATTAGCTGAGAAAGAATAAATTCACGGTGAGCTCATAACATATAGTAAAGAGAAAGAGCGTTGGGATGAGGGACAAGTTGATGGGTCACTTGCGATAGGACAAGCAATCACAAGCTAGTGAAGCTCTTTGTAATTTGCATTAACTACGTAGGCAACCGTATTAGTTTAAAAAAAATTGTACAGATGTCACTTGACTTTTTGAAAAGAGATATTAAAAAAAATAAAATCGATCTCTAAGTGATGCGGTGATTATAGAAATAATTTTTAGGATGGACGTAGGGATTCGGTATTTAATTAGTGGTTTACAGTGCAACAGGCGCGCCAATAATTCGAGGGTTCCACCATTTAGCGTAACAGTATTTGGGAATCAAGGATTAATTTTCTAACGTTGTGTTTGACGTTGAGTTAATCCCCGAGAAAATTTCGAGCTATTAATTAAGCACTGTTCGATAATCATATCCATTGGAACTTCGCTCAAGAAAGACTCTTTTTCTGCGAATTGTGAATGTTCCGTGAGTTGTTAATTTTCATAGAAAAGATGACCAGCTGCGTGAGAAAACGCAAGCATTAATTTAATTGCTTTCAAATGAGGTTCTTGTCCCCTGTTCAATCTAGTCACTTACGATTGGAATACGATTATGACCTTCTGTATATACTGTAGACAAAGTTCGGAAAATGTCACCGTCCTAATTTTGAGATTTCCTAATATGCTTTTGTTCATCCAATTTCATTTTATTGTAAATATTGGATATTGATTTTGTCATCCAGACGTTGTTGAATAAGATCAGAGATCCTAGATATTGTCATCTACTCCGACGGTTGCAGTGTCTTCTTAACGTAGTGTAGAAGGCGCCGAGCAAAGTCTAGAAGTGAGTATTCAATGATCTTGAATAGGCATGGCCATTCAGCTTTTTCTCTAAAGTTGTCATAGTGTACAGGATACACAAACGTTCTTCTATACCATTTCCTGTCATAGTGATTTCAATCGTGCCTAGAAATTACTTAACTGCAAACCTCCTAAAGGGGGTGCATCTTTGGACCATTCAGAAATTTCTTCAGCTGAGGTATGATTTGAACAGCTTACCAGTACAATGGATGATTTAATATCATGACGTATGTGGATTGTACACTTTTCTTGCAGTTATTTACTGTATGCAGAAGCGTTGAATATATAGTACTGTATTAGTACTTGATTTTCAAATATTAAAGAAATACTGACGCACTACACTGCTTATATCAAAAGAAGAGGTTACACTATCGTTTTGCGTAGCTTTTACAAGATGAATAGCTATCCAAAGCTTGTTTGAGAATAAGAAATCAAGAAGTGACACGCGAGTGAAGACTTGATTAAATCTTCCGACTAAGACAGCATTCATATACCAAGAACATGAGTGTATAGCATTAGAGGGAAAGTGGATGTCAGAGTGAAAAATGTGAAACGATATTCTTATCACGACAATGCTACCGTGTGAATACTACACAGCTTTGTATGTAAGCCCTAGTAAGCAGAAGGACGCTAAAAATATTGTATCCGTAAGAACACCAATCTTTGGATTATACAGTTTCTATCAGGCTCACGATAAAGAACAAGGTGAGAGCGTTATGGTAGCTAAGTAGATTTCTTCAGCAGGAAGCACTCTCAAATAGTATTGTATTTGCATATAAACGAGAAGTATAGCAATTGCTTTTTTATCATTGTTAAATTAATACTTACATTTTTTACATTTGGTATAACATTTTTCAATCCCAAGGACCCACGTAAAACAAACTGCTGTACGAATCCGAAGCTATATGATTGTGATATTCTTGTCTTATTAAAGGGAGAAGTAAATACACTTTTTTTTAATTGGTACGCCATTGTTAGTGATAGTTAAGTTGTTCTAAAGCACTGCTGATTGGTTTTTAAGACCTAGATACATAACGCAAAATATTGCGGCCTCCGATTCATTGTTGAAATTCTTTACTAGCACTAAACCAAAAGGAATTAAGGAATACATCGCGACGTCAGTTTCTGATTTCTAAATTTCACAAAATTTTTAGACTTACATAGGCCTGCATATGAGCTCACCGTGATTTACAGTCTTTCTAAGCTAAAGACTTCGTGTTCCCCACGTCACTAGTTTTAAACTCAAATATATCGAATTTGCAAGTCCTAAGGACAAAATGAGATGTCGTACTTTTCCCATTTCAACGCACGCCCTTTCGTAGTTTGTAATGCAGGCAAACTGATTCCACTCGTTCTAAAAAAGTGTCATGGCGGATCTCGAAATGTACTGTCATTATCTTTTTAACTAATTGCATCATGATATCTACATTTAGTAATAGCATGATTTCTGCAAAAAAACCACAGTCGGCAACCTTGTAGATAAACCTTAAATCATTTGTCATATGAAAGTAATTTTTCAACATATTTTAGATTACTACAGCTTGTAAGTTGCAATTGAAAAATTCTAATTTCACTACGCTTCTTATCAAATATTACTACGTATGGTTCGTTGTAGTGCATGCTAACTGCTTGCATTCGTTATGATAAGAGAACAACACGTATCTCGACATTTCGCCTTAATGAAATATCTGTATCATTCTATAAATTGGTAATGCAATGATCTCTGAAAACAGTCTGAAGATTAGATCTAAGCACATATCTATGTTTTTCGACTATCTTCTTGACAATGTTATCTGCTCTTGGACTGTGCAAGGAATGTACTCTAGGCAGTTTCCCAAGTTATTCCGCAAAATGCAGCGAACACCTAAACAGAATTCTACAGAAGATTTGGTGATTCTATTTTTGTAAAGGAATTTACTTGGTGATCTACGATGCCTGTTGTCAACGGCCATGGATATGTTCGCAAACATACCAGGCAAATAACAGTCTGGTTCAAATTTCACTTCGGAAGTTCTGGTTCAGTCGAGATGAGTACACTTCGGAAGCCTCAAATGCTGGCGATTAATCATGTACATTTTGTAGAGTAGTTTTCTGCTCTTGAGAGAACTACTTTCAGTCGGTGGAAAGACACGCAGGCTATATTCACAAATGCGAGATGAGCTGGTTTTGAATTTAATAAATAAGATTACAGAAATTCTTCTTGTTGACCATTCCGTCTCAGAGATGAAAGTTATCGGAAAGCTGATACAGTTGGTGTACTAGTCTGCTACAGAGCGGAAGCTTACCAGAATTTACTTACAGGTGAGAAAACGTTGAGAAGATTGAGAAATTAAAATCTCGAATAAGCTTAATAAGACCGTGCGGTAAGGAAGGCTCTCTGTGGTGCAAGAATAACCATGCGAGCCAGAAATAATTTAATATTCTATAGAATAAAGATAAGTGTGAGAGATACGTAGCGTTATCAATATAGGATTTTGATCAATAAGTCAAGGTTGCAAAAGACGCCTCGATATTTATTATTAACACAAGTTTAACTCTCAGGCTAATCAAAAGTTTATAGAAGTCTGTATTACTTATTTTGGCCACCGAGAGGAGCAAGTTCTCGAACACTATTTCCAAGGGTGGAAATTCAGGGCATGTGGCTCAAGATATGGGATGTGAGCCTAGAAAGTTTTATATCTTTTAGGAGTACTTGACTGAAAATCTCCGAATGTAACCTAACTACAAAAAAAAAAAAAAAAAAAAAAAAAAAAACTATTACCTGATAATTTTGTTGATGTCTTTGTTCCATGCCTCTTCTACCATCCTGTAGAATTTCTCTGTATCACGAATCAGTGCATTGCACCGCTAGCTTTAGTAATTCATCGGCCGGATTTGTCTCACAGGCCAAGAGAAGCGGGTCTTGCTCTACAAGATAATCACGCACCTATTTTCCTAAGAATCAAATACTACATTTTTCGGCCAATTACTTGCATTTGAATCCTTTACAAGCTTATGACCATAAGTCTAGTATAACTGTTACAGAAAATTGTTAAGCTTCGCGGGCTTCCATCTGAAAAGTAGCTTGGTACAGTCGCAAAGTAAAATGGTGCTTAGCAGTAAGGATTGATAATCCTTATGTCGTATTAATACAAGGGCAATAAGTTGAAACGAACTGTGAAAGACGTGTAGTAGAACTTTCATTCTTACGACCCAGTCTTAGATAGAAATGTTCATGGATTCTTTGCATGTACGGAAAATCCAAACTTCGTTCTTTATTAAGAGTGTAAAAATTTACTTCCTTGTAGGAGAGTCGAAAGAAAACGGCAGTTACATCATTTTAAGTGTATTTGCAGATGGCAGAATCCTCGGAGTCAATCATCTGCAGTTGAACATCCTAAAATATAAACAATCAAACAATAAATGATTCTTATAAAGGTAGAATTGAATGATACTGTAGTATGCGAATGTGATATATGAATGAATCTGTTTTTGCTCGTTAACTTAAATGTGTCCTGCTACAGTTTCACTTACTCCTCGGGTACAACAGCAGCTCGTGTTAAAGGATTCCGAAATATGTAAACTAACCAATAAACCACCTTCAACATTTTTTTCCTAGTCCTTACCTTTTCATTTAAAGTTTCGTCAAGATCGCCTTCGTGTCCATTTTTTTAAGTCTATCAGGAAAGGAGTGGTTACGAAATAATATTCATAACTGATTGGATCAACAATTAAGCCCTTGTATATGACATATTGGATTTCTACAACTGTTGTTCGCTAGCATCTAAATAAGATTGTCTTCCGATCTGCCATTTGTAAATGAATATCTTGGCAGAATGCAGAAAACCTTGAAGACTTCATATTGGCACTTTTAAACTTACATGTGGATCGTTCACAATCCTGTTTAGCTGTAACTTCTTATCTACAGGAAAGATTATCCGGCTGGAGCCGATGGTAGCTGTGTGGGTCCTGGAATTCGCATATCATCTTTCACACACCAACCTAATTCCATTGGGTTCATGCTTTGATCATTTCGCTCCTGCACTTGGAGCTACTTCCTAATGAATGGTGCACACAAGCCGTAATGGAAAAAGTGGACATATTGATGCTTTGTAACTACTCCTGATATGGCATATACCAGGAAGGACATGTTTCCTTCTCTACACAGGCATATAAGAAATTTCTAATATTGACCATTGTCTCAGGATTGAGATTTGGTTGGTTGAAGACTGACTACCTTGCAAAATATTTTTTTTTCTGTTTGAAGGATCTTGAGGACTGGTAACTATTCTCTCCCGAGAATAGCTGAGGTCGTGTCACAGCCTGTTGCATCATAAAAAAAGTAAAGCACTCTTTTAATGACGAGAAAGTTATTTAAACTTTTGATTTCGTAGCATTTCATTTCGGTTCTGTTTGTATGTGGCCTAAAAAAAATCAACAACTGCTCGTGAAGTCTTCTACCGAATTTTTTAAAAGATCTGAATTCACCCACGCACAGCCCACAGTTTGGTTGCTTTGTGATTACCAGTGTTACTAAAATGGTAGCGAACACTGGACTGACATATATCGTATAAATTATCCACCTATCCGTGTAATAGAAGATCTCAAAAGAACCTAAAATCATTTCTTTATATGTCTCATCGATCAGATCACTGGTCTCAGACCCAAAGTGAGGTTGCTTTGAAGGTTGGAATATAAAGGGGTTTCATAGCATGTTTTTTCGTTATGCAATCGAGAAAATAATTTTAATGATAAACCGGAACCTAGTGATTTCTACACAACTGTGTATGTAAGCCCTAGTGAGCAGCAAAGACGCAAATTAAATGCATATTTGATAGCCTCGAGTGTAAACACAAGGAGAATTTGTTTAAATAATATATCCGTAAGAACACAACTCCTTGTATTAAACAGTTTCAATCAGGCTAACGATCAAGAACAAGGTGAGAGGGTTATGACTGCTAAGTACATTTCTTTAAAAGAAAGCACACTCAAATATTATTGTATTTGCATTTAACAGGAAGTATAGCAGTTGCTTGATTATCATTGATAAATTTATTCTAATGTTTTTTTTTCAATTGGTATCACAATATTTTGTCAATCCCATGCCCCCCCCTTAAACAAACCGCAGTTCATTCCCATAACTACATTCCCATAACTACATTCCCATAACTATCAAACCTCCTCAAAGCGTTACAACTATGGACCGTTCAGAAATTTCTTCAGCTGTGGTACGATTTGAACTCCTTTCCAGTATAATGGCTGATCTAATGTCATAACGCATGTGCTTTTTTCTATTTTCTTGCATTTTTTTACTGTGTGCAGCAGGCTAGAATATTTGGAATTAGTACTTGATGTTTAAATATTGAAGAAATTCAGACAAACCACACAGCTTATATCAAACATATCTAAGCACATATATGTGTTTTCGACTTTTTTCCTGATAATCTTAACGGCTCTTAGCTGGAGTCTGCAAGGAAAGTACTTTAGGCAGTTTGTCATGATATTCCGCTCTATGCAGCGTTCATCTATGCAGAATTCTACAGAACATTTGGTGCTTATATTTTCGTAAATGAATTTACTTTGTGATCTAGAATGGCTCTGGTCAACGGCCATGGATATGCTCGCATAAATACCAAGCCAAATGACAATCAGGTTCAGTGTTAGATTTGAGTACATTTCGTAAGACTCAACTGCTGGCGATTAATCGGGTACATCTTGTGGAGTAGCTTTCTGTTCTTTAAAAGATGCCTTTCAGTATGTGAAAAGACACACAAACTATATTCACGTCAGCCAGATAAGGTAGTGTTTAATTTAATAATTAAGATTAGAGATATTCTCTTGTTGATCAATCCGTCTCAGATATGAAAGGTGTCTAAAAGCTAATGCAGTTGGTGCACTAAACTGCTACAGAGGGGAAGCTTATTAAAACTTTACTTACCGGTGGGAAATGTTGAGAATATTTAGAAATTCAAATTCTCCAATAAGTTTAATATAACTTTGCGATATGGCAATCTCTAGTACAAGAGCAACCGTGCGAGTCAAAAAGACTTTAAGGTTTTATAGCTTGAAGATTAGTGTGATACATACGTTATAAATATAGCAGCTTGATGAAAT
Organism: Thermobia domestica; assembly: GCF_964235325.1. Taxonomy (NCBI): domain Eukaryota; kingdom Metazoa; phylum Arthropoda; class Insecta; order Zygentoma; family Lepismatidae; genus Thermobia; species Thermobia domestica. The sequence goes on from NC_137462.1 coordinate 227,186,033, forward strand.
CAGTCAAGGTTGCAAAAGACGCATGGAATTTTTTTATAAATGTAAGTTTATAGCTGAAAGGTGTTAAAATCGGACCTCAACTCAAGAAATTTCTAATCGGTCCAAAGGGGGAATCAGTTTGCATGCAGTACAACCGACGAGAGCGGCCGGGATGAAATGGGAAAAGTACGGGAGGTCATATTTTCGTTAGGCCTTGCAAATTCGAAATATTCGAGTTTAAACCCTCTGACGTGCGGAAAAAGAAGTATTTAACTGAGAAAGAATTAATATCGAGGTGAGCTCTTAAGGTATAGTTAAGAGAAGCGCATTATTTGATGGACAAGTGGCGAAAGGACAGGCATCTCCGAGATTGTAAAGCTTTTTGTAATCTGCATGCACAACGATAGAAATCGCTTTAAAATAACATTAGCGGAGATGGTAATTGAAACAGAGATGACACGTCTTATATAATAGTATTTTACAATGTCTAAAGTCTAATATTATTCCATCTCTAAGTGATAAGATATTAAAGTAATAATTTTAAGGATGGACGGGGATGTTCGATTTTTAATTAGTTGTTTAGAGTGCAACAGGTGTGCCAATAATTCGACGGTTCTATTTGATGTACCCGGTAAGCCTAAACGGCTTATGCCGGATTAACTTTATCTTACAAGGCTGTGTAATTTAGAAATTATCAGTGGACATTGGCGTGTGTTCCTTAATTCCTATGGGTTTAGAGGTAGAAAAGAAATTAACAATAAATCGGAGGCCGCAGTAATTTTTGTTGTGTACCTAGGTTTAAAAACAAAGTAGCAATGCTTTTAAAACTGCTTTACTCACATTATACAATGGCGTACCATTTATAAACCGTGGCTTTACTTCTCCCTATAATAAGACGAAGGTATCACAGTCATATAGATTGAGATAATACAGCGGTTTTAGGTGTGCACTTGGGATTGAAAAATGTTGTGATACCAAATCATAAGTATTAATTTATCAATGATTATCAATTGCTATACTTCATGTTTATATGCAACTACAATACTATATGAGAATGCTTCCTGCTGAAGAAATCTACCAAGCTCGCATAACGCTCTCACCTTGTTCTTCATCGTTAGCCTAATAGAAACTGTTTAATCAAATGAGTTGTGTTCTTAAGGATACAATATTTATAGAAATTCTCCTGTGTGTTAAAACTCGACGCAACAAGTATGCATTGTAAATGGCCAGAAGTAGAAGGCTCTCTGTGGTGCAAGAATAACCATGCGAGCCAGATATAATTTAATATTCTATAGCCTAAAAATAAGTGTGAGAGATACGTAGCGTTATCAATATAGGATTTTGATCAATAAGTCAAGGTTGCAAAAGACGCCTCGATATTTATTATTAACACAAGTTTAACTCTCATGCTAATCAAAAGTTTATAGAAGTCTGTATTACTTATTTTGGCCACCGAGAGGAGCAAGTTCTCGAACACTATTTCCAAGGGTGGATATTCAGGGCATGTGGCTCAAGATATGGGATGTGAGCCTAGAAAGTTTTATATCTTTTAGTACTTGACTGAAAATCTCCGAATGTAACCTAACTACAAAAAAAAAAAAAAAAAAAATCTATTACCTGATAATTTTGTTGATGTCTGTTCCATGCCTCTTCTACCATCCTGTAGAATTTCTCTGTATCACGAATCAGTGCATTGCACCGCTAGCTTTAGTAATTCATCGGCCGGATTTATCTCACAGGCCAAGAGAAGCGGGTCTTGCTCTACAAGATAATCACGCTCCTATTTTCCTAAGAATCAAATACTACATTTTTCGGCCAATTACTTGCATTTGAATCCTTTACAAGCTTATGACCATAAGTCTAGTATAACTGTTACAGAAAATTGTTAAGCTTCGCGGGCTTCCATCTGAAAAGTAGCTTGGTACAGTCGCAAAGTAAAATGGTGCTTAGCAGTAAGGATTGATAATCCTTATGTCGTATTAATACAAGGGCAATAAGTTGAAACGAACTGTGAAAGACGTGTAGTAGAGCTTTCATTCTTACGACCCAGTCTTAGATAGAAATGTTCATGGATTCTTTGCATGTACGGAAAATCCAAACTTCGTTCTTTATTAAGAGTGTAAAAATTTACTTCCTTGTAGGAGAGTCGAAAGAAAACGGCAGTTACATCATTTTAAGTGTATTTGCAGATGGCAGAATCCTCGGAGTCAATCATCTGCAGTTGAACATCCTAAAATATAAACAATCAAACAATAAATGATTCTTATAAAGGTAGAATTGAATGATACTGTAGTATGCGAATGTGATATATGAATGAATCTGTTTTTGCTCGTTAACTTAAATGTGTCCTGCTACAGTTTCACTTACTCCTCGGGTACAACAGCAGCTCGTGTTAAAGGATTCCGAAATATGTAAACTAACCAATAAACCACCTTCAACATTTTTTTCCTAGTCCTTACCTTTTCATTTAAAGTTTCGTCAAGATCGCCTTCGTGTCCATTTTTTTTAAGTCTATCAGGAAAGGAGTGGTTACGAAATAATATTCATAATTGATTGGATCAACAATTAAGCCCTTGTATATGACATATTGGATTTCTACAACTGTTGTTCGCCAGCATCTAAATAAGATTGTCTTCCGATCTGCCATTTGTAATTGAATATCTTGGCAGAATGCAGAAAACCTTGAAGACTTCATATTGGCACTTTTAAACTTACATGTGGATCGTTCACAATCCTGTTTAGCTGTAACTTCTTATCTACAGGAAAGATTATCCGGCTGGAGCCGATGGTAGCTGTGTGGGTCCTGGAATTCGCATATCATCTTTCACACACCAACCTAATTCCATTGGGTTCATGCTTTGATCATTTCGCTCCTGGACTTGGAGCTACTTCCTAATGAATGGTGCACACAAGCCGTAATGGAAAAAGTGGACATATTGATGCTTTGTAACTACTCCTGATATGGCATATACCAGGAAGGACATGTTTCCTTCTCTACACAGGCATATAAGAAATTTCTAATATTGACCATTGTCTCAGGATTGAGATTTGGTTGGTTGAAGACTGACTACCTTGCAAAATATTTTTTTTCTGTTTGAAGGATCTTGAGGACTGGTAACTATTCTCTCCCGAGAATAGCTGAGGTCGTGTCACAGCCTGTTGCATCATAAAAAAAGTAAAGCACTCTTTTAATGACGAGAAAGTTATTTAAACTTTTGATTTCGTAGCATTTCATTTCGGTTCTGTTTGTATGTGGCCTAAAAAAAATCAACAACTGCTCGTGAAGTCTTCTACCGAATTTTTTAAAAGATCTGAATTCACCCACGCACAGCCCACAGTTTGGTTGCTTTGTGATTACCAGTGTTACTAAAATGGTAGCAAACACTGGACTGACATATATCGTATAAATTATCCACCTATCCGTGTAATAGAAGATCTCAAAAGAACCTAAAATCATTTCTTTATATGTCTCATCGATCAGATCACTGGTCTCAGACCCAAAGTGAGGTTGCTTTGAAGGTTGGAATATAAAGGGGTTTCATAGCATGTTTTTTCGTTATGCAATCGAGAAAATAATTTTAATGATAAACCGGAACCTAGTGATTTCTACACAACTGTGTATGTAAGCCCTAGTGAGCAGCAAAGACGCAAATTAAATGCATATTTGATAGCCTCGAGTGTAAACACAAGGAGAATTTGTTTAAATAATATATCCGTAAGAACACAACTCCTTGTATTAAACAGTTTCAATCAGGCTAACGATCAAGAACAAGGTGAGAGGGTTATGACTGCTAAGTACATTTCTTTAAAAGAAAGCACACTCAAATATTATTGTATTTGCATTTAACAGGAAGTATAGCAGTTGCTTGATTATCATTGATAAATTTATTCTAATGTTTTTTTTTCAATTGGTATCACAATATTTTGTCAATCCCATGCCCCCCCCTTAAACAAACCGCAGTTCATTCCCATAACTACATTCCCATAACTACATTCCCATAACTATCAAACCTCCTCAAAGCGTTACAACTATGGACCGTTCAGAAATTTCTTCAGCTGTGGTACGATTTGAACTCCTTTCCAGTATAATGGCTGATCTAATGTCATAACGCATGTGCTTTTTTCTATTTTCTTGCATTTTTTTACTGTGTGCAGCAGACTAGAATATTTGGAATTAGTACTTGATGTTTAAATATTGAAGAAATTCAGACAAACCACACAACTTATATCAAACATATCTAAGCACATATATGTGTTTTCGACTTTTTTCCTGATAATCTTAACGGCTCTTAGCTGGAGTCTGCAAGGAAAGTACTTTAGGCAGTTTGTCATGATATTCCGCTCTATGCAGCGTTCATCTATGCAGAATTCTACAGAACATTTGGTGCTTATATTTTCGTAAATGAATTTACTTTGTGATCTAGAATGGCTCTGGTCAACGGCCATGGATATGCTCGCATAAATACCAAGCCAAATGACAATCAGGTTCAGTGTTAGATTTGAGTACATTTCGTAAGACTCAACTGCTGGCGATTAATCGGGTACATCTTGTGGAGTAGCTTTCTGTTCTTTAAAAGATGCCTTTCAGTATGTGAAAAGACACACAAACTATATTCACGTCAGCCAGATAAGGTAGTGTTTAATTTAATAATTAAGATTAGAGATATTCTCTTGTTGATCAATCCGTCTCAGATATGAAAGGTGTCTAAAAGCTAATGCAGTTGGTGCACTAAACTGCTACAGAGGGGAAGCTTATTAAAACTTTACTTACCGGTGGGAAATGTTGAGAATATTTAGAAATTCAAATTCTCCAATAAGTTTAATATAACTTTGCGATATGGCAATCTCTAGTACAAGAGCAACCGTGCGAGTCAAAAAGACTTTAAGGTTTTATAGCTTGAAGATTAGTGTGATACATACGTTATAAATATAGCAGCTTGATGAAATCAGTCAAGGTTGCAAAAGACGCATGGAATTTTTTTATAAATGTAAGTTTATAGCTGAAAGGTGTTAAAATCGGACCTCAACTCAAGAAATTTCTAATCGGTCCAAAGGGGGAATCAGTTTGCATGCAGTACAACCGACGAGAGCGGCCGGGATGAAATGGGAAAAGTACGGGAGGTCATATTTTCGTTAGGCCTTGCAAATTCGAAATATTCGAGTTTAAACCCTCTGACGTGCGGAAAAAGAAGTATTTAACTGAGAAAGAATTAATATCGAGGTGAGCTCTTAAGGTATAGTTAAGAGAAGCGCATTATTTGATGGACAAGTGGCGAAAGGACAGGCATCTCCGAGATTGTAAAGCTTTTTGTAATCTGCATGCACAACGATAGAAATCGCTTTAAAATAACATTAGCGGAGATGGTAATTGAAACAGAGATGACACGTCTTATATAATAGTATTTTACAATGTCTAAAGTCTAATATTATTCCATCTCTAAGTGATAAGATATTAAAGTAATAATTTTAAGGATGGACGGGGATGTTCGATTTTTAATTAGTTGTTTAGAGTGCAACAGGTGTGCCAATAATTCGACGGTTCTATTTGATGTACCCGGTAAGCCTAAACGGCTTATGCCGGATTAACTTTATCTTACAAGGCTGTGTAATTTAGAAATTATCAGTGGACATTGGCGTGTGTTCCTTAATTCCTATGGGTTTAGAGGTAGAAAAGAAATTAACAATAAATCGGAGGCCGCAGTAATTTTTGTTGTGTACCTAGGTTTAAAAACAAAGTAGCAATGCTTTTAAAACTGCTTTACTCACATTATACAATGGCGTACCATTTATAAACCGTGGCTTTACTTCTCCCTATAATAAGACGAAGGTATCACAGTCATATAGATTGAGATAATACAGCGGTTTTAGGTGTGCACTTGGGATTGAAAAATGTTGTGATACCAAATCATAAGTATTAATTTATCAATGATTATCAATTGCTATACTTCATGTTTATATGCAACTACAATACTATATGAGAATGCTTCCTGCTGAAGAAATCTACCAAGCTCGCATAACGCTCTCACCTTGTTCTTCATCGTTAGCCTAATAGAAACTGTTTAATCAAATGAGTTGTGTTCTTAAGGATACAATATTTATAGAAATTCTCCTGTGTGTTAAAACTCGACGCAACAAGTATGCATTGTAAATGGCCAGAAGTATTTGGCTTTCGGTAAAGGCCAATTAGCGTCCTTGCTGCTTACTAGGAGATATATAAAGAGCTGAGGAGTATTCACTAGGTTTCGGTCTATCATTAATAATATTTTCACTATTGCATATTGATAAAAACTTGGTATGGAACCCATTATATTCTAACTTCCGAAGCAGCCTTACTTTGAGTCTGAGACCGCTGATCTGATAGATGAGACAGATAAGATCGATTTTAGATTCTTTTGAGATCTTCCTTTAGACGGTTAGGTGGAAAACATTAACGCTAGTTCTGTGTTCGCTACCAAATTACAATTTATAAAGCTAGCGGTTCAAAGAACTGATTCGCGATACAAAGTAGTTATACAGGCTTGGTAGAACAGGTGTAGAACACAGACATCAACACAGAACACAGAAGTCAGCAGTGGACATCGGCATCTATTCCTTAATTCCTAATGGCTTACAGCTAGTAAAGGAAGTCAACAATGAATCCGAAGCCGTAAAATCTTGTGTTGTGTACCTAGGGGTTAAGACAAAGCAATAGCTCTCTAACTCAAATTATACAATTGCATACCATGTAAAAAACCGTGGATTTACTTCTCCCTTTTTAAGACGAGGGTATCAGAGACGTATAGCTATGAGAACGAAAAGCGGTTTGTTTTAGGTGGGTGCTTGAATTGAAAACTGTTGGGATACCAAATGTAAAAAACGTATTAATTTATCAATGATATTCATGCAATAGCTTTACTTCCCCTCCATATTCAACTACAAAATTATTTGAGAGTGCTTCTGCTGATGAAATCAACTTAGGACTCATATCGCTCTTACGTATTTCTTAATTGTTATTCTGACACCGATAACGCTTTCATCAGGTTCTTGAACTTTAGCTAATGAAAACTGTTTAATCCAAGGAATTGTGTATTTACGGATATATTTTTTATAGAATGTCTCCTGTGTGTTAACACCCGAAGCTATTAAATAGGTGTTTAATTAGCGTCTTTGAAGCTCACTAGGGTTGACATACAAATTCGGGTAGGATTCACTAGGTTCCGGTCTATCTTAATTATATTTTCTCGATTGTATCCAGTAAAACATGCTATGGAACCCAGTATATTCTAACCTCAAAGGAGCAGCCTTACTTTCGGCCTGAGACCGGTTATCTGATCGATGAGCAAAAAAAAAGAGTGGATTTTAGGTTCTTCTGAGATTTTCTCTTACACGGTTAGGTAGAAAATATTTACGGTATAGTCAGTCCTGTGTTCGCTACCAACTTAGTAACACTGACCATCACGAAGCAACCTATTCATAAAGCTCACTGTATGTTTGATTAGTAACTAAATGCCACACATTTCATAGAGCGGAAAAAGGTATTAATTTCAGGTCTCTTGAAAATTCTTCATATCCAAGTTCTTGAATGATATCAATGTAGCATTGTCTTGAAAAGAATATCGTATCTCATTTCGCCATTCTGGCATCCTCATTCCTTAGATCAGCCATTATACTGGAAAGGTCTCAAATCGTACCTGCAGCTGAAGAAATTTTTGAATTGTCCAAAGTTGTACCGCCCTTAGGAGGTTTCCACTTCAGTAATTTCTAGGCATGTTTGGATACATTATGTCAGGAAATGGTATAGAGGAACTTTCGGGTATGCTGTACACTATGACAACATTAGTGAAAATTCTGAATGTCCATGCCTACTCAACATCATTGAGAACTCACTTCTAGACTTAGCTCGGCGACGCTTACATGTGTTTATGGAAACAATTACAATCCTCGAAGGACATGCCTAAATCTAGGATCTTGTATCTTATTGAACAATGTCTGGATGAGGAAATCAATATGCAACTTTTACAAGAAAAAGAAACTGCATGAGAAAAACTATATTAGGGAACCTAAAAATTAAGACGGTGACCTTGGAGAGAAGGTCATAATCGTATTGCAAATCATCAAAGCTACTAGCTTCTAGCCATCCTAGTTCACCATGTAAATTCTTTTACAAGAATAGAAGATTCAAATCGTGTGTAGAATTCTGCATAGATGACCACTGCATATAGTAGATATACATGGCAATCTGCCTAGAGTACATTTTTTGCCAGTCCAAATAAGAGCCGTTAACTTTGGTAAGAAGAAAGTCGAAGCACACTGATATGTGCATAGATCGTTACTTCAGCCTTTTTTCAAAGATCATTGCATTACCAAATTGGAGAAACAATCAAATATTCTATTAAGAGGAGATGTAGAGATACGTGTTGTAGTTTTATCAAAACGTATGCGAACAGTTAGAATGCAGTACAATCAACTAGACATACAAGCGTAGTGAGATTAGGATATTTCAATTGTAACTTACACGCTGTAATTGTCTAAAATCTGTTGAAAATTTACTTTTTATAAAGCAAAAGATTTTATAGTTTATCTAAAAGGCAGTCGACTGTGGCTTTCTGCTGAAATGATGGTATTACTAATTGTAGTTATCAGGATGCATTTAGATAAAAAGATAATAGAGTACGTGTCGAGATCCGCCATGATACTTGCATTAGAACGAGTGGAAACGATTTGCATGCATTGCAACCAAAGTAAGCTTGTGTGTTGAAATTGGGAAAGTGCAGCAACTAAAATTTTCTTATTACTTGCAAATTCGAAATATTCGAGTTTAAACCCTGTGACGAGTGGAACAAGATATCTTTAGCTGAGAAAGAATGAATATCAAGGTGAGCATAAAGTATAGTAAAGAGAAAGCGTGTTTAATGTTCGATAAATTGATGGGTAACTTGCGATAGGATAAGGATCCCCGAGCTTGTGAAGCTTTTTGTAATATGCATCCAGTACGTCAGAAATCATCTTAAAATGAGTACGATAGCAGAGATATCACCTGACTTCAATGTAATAATTTTCTACAATGTCTGAAAGGAGATATTAATAAAAGATTATATGTATCTCTAAGTGATGCGGTGATTAAAGAAATAATTTTGAGGATTCAAGGGGATGTTCGATTTTTAATTAGTTGTTTAGAGTGCAACAAGAGCGCCAATAGCTCGAGGGTTTCATATGGAGGTTACCGCAAGTCTAAACGGTTACGTCCTTCTTACAACGCTGTGAAATTTAGAAGTCAGCAGTGGACATCGGCATCTATTAATTAATTCCTAATGGCTTAAAGCTAGTAAAGGAAGTCAACAATGAATCCAATGCCCTAAAATCATGTGTTGTGTACCTAGGACTTAAGAGGATGCGATAGTGCTTTTAGAGCTCTTTACCTCACATTATACAATGGCGTACTATGTAAAAACCGTGGATTAACTTCTCCCTTAATAAGACGGGTGTTTCAAACACGTATAGTTTTGAGAATTAACAGCGGTTTGTTTTAGGTGGGCCCTTGCAATTGAAAAATGTTGGGATAACGAATGTAAAAAACAAGTATTAATTTGCAATTGCTATACCTCCCTTTTATATACAACTACAATATTATTTGAGTGTGCTACTTGCTAAAGAAATCTACTTAGCACCCATAACGGTCTCACCTGGTTCTACTAATCAAAGCATACAATGAGATTACTAATCAAAGCATACAAGAGATTACTAATCAAAGCATACATTGAGATTATATGAAAAGATGATTTGGTTAGCCCACAGTTTGGTTGCTTTCTGATGACGAGTGTTCCTAATTTGGTAGCGAACACAGAACTACCGTTAATATTTTCCACCTAACCGTCTAAGGGAAGATCTGAAAAGAACCTAAAATCGATTCTATATTTGTCTCATCGATCAGATCACCGGTCTCAGACCCAAAGTAAGGCTGCTGCGGAAGTTAGAATGTAATGGGTTCCATACCAAGTTTTTATCAATATGCAATCGTGATAATATTATTAATGATAGACCGAAACCTAGTGAATACTCCACAGCTCTGTATATAAGTCCTAGTAAGCAGCAAGGACGCTAATTAATTCATACTTGATAGCGTCGAGTTTTAACACACAGGAGAATTTCTATAAATATTGTATCCTTAAGAACACATTTCTTTGGATTACACAGTTTCTATTAGGCTAAAGATCGAGAACAAGGAGCGTTATGCGTGCTTGGTAGATTTCTTCAGCAGGAAGCACTCTCAAATAGTATTGTAGTTCCATATAAAAATGAAGTATAGAATTGCTTGATAATCATTGATAATTTGGTATCACAAAATTTTTCCATCTCAAGTGACCACCTAAAACCGTTGTATTATCTCAATATATATGACTGTGATACCTTCGTCTTATTATAGGGAGAAGTAAAGCCACGGTTTATAATTGGTACGCAATTGTTGAATGTGAGTAAAGCAGATTTGAAAGCTTTGCTACTTTGTTTTTAAACCTAGGTACACAACACAAAATACTGCGGCGTCCGATTAATTGTTGAATTTTTTCACTACCTCTAAAGCCATAGGAATTAAGGAATACATGCCAATGTCCAGTGATGATTTCTTAATTACACAGCATTGTAAAATGGAGTTAATCCGGCATAAGCCGTTTAGGCTTACCGGGCACATCAAAATAGAAACCTCGAATTATTGGCAAACCTGTTGCACTCTAAGCCACTAATTAATGATCGAAAATCCCCGTCCTTCCTCAAAAATATTTCTTTAATCACCCCATCACTTAGAAATCGAATATTATTTGTCTTCAGACATTGTAAAATACTATTATAATTAAGTCAAGTTTTATCTCTGTTTCAATTAGCATCTCTGCTAACGTTATTTTAAAGCGATTTCTAATGTTGTGGTTGCAGATTACAAAAAAGCTTTACAATCTCGGAGATGCATGTCCTTTTGCAAGTGTCCTTTTCCTGACATATCAACGTGTCCATCAAATAATGCGCTTCTCTTTACTATACCTTAAGAGCACACCTCGATATTCATTCTTTCTCAGCTAAATACTTCTTGTTCCGCACGTCACAGTTAAACTCGAATATTTCGAATTTGCAATTCGTAACGAAAATATGACCTCCCGTACTTTTCCCATTTCTTCCCGCCCGCTCTCGTCGGTTGTACTGCATGTAGACTGATTCCACCTTAGGACCGATTAGAAATTTCTTAAGTTGAAATACGATTTTAACACCTTTCAACTATAAACTTCCATCTATAAAAAAATTCCATGCGACCGATTCCATTTCTAATCGTCCAGGCAAACCACAATTGGTCCCCATCATACTCTCAGATTTCATTTATTTTTTTTATATGTGATCTACATGCAATATTGTTAGACCCATATTTTTTTTTTTTGCTGAAAAAATTTTTCCTTCGTCATACAGCCTTCCAAAATGCCTGCCCTCCTCTCGGATTTCTCGAAAAACTGAAAAACATGTCTAATTAAAAGTTTTGTTGTAGAGAAACGAGTGTACATAGTAACGTAATCGCAATAACAGGCAGAGTATAAAGCTGTATGTTTCGAAGGATGGTTAAAATACGTCGATTGGTCCAATAGGAATCGCGCAATTAACTAGTAATGTTGCCAATTTTGGTGAAATTCAAGCATTTTTTTTTTTCTGTCCTCACGAGCAATATCAACCATCTGCTTCCAGCATCGAAATCTACTCTATACGTCTCTTGAAAATGTAAAGGACTTACGTTTGTGATTATTACATCCAACGTTGTAGCATGATGAAAAGCTGAAAATTTTATTAAGACGCCATGTTTGGACGCCATTTTCTCAAAAACACCATTTTTAAAAAATCTGAATTTTTTACATGTATTGGAGAAACCCTAGTGAGCATCAAGAACGCTGATTAAACACCTATTCAATTGCTTCGGGTGTTAACACACAGGAGAATTTCTATAAATAATATATCCGTAAGAACACATTTCGTTGGATTAAAGTTTTCATCAGGCTAAAGATCAAAAACCTGGTGAAAACGTTATCCGTGCCAGAATAACAATTAAGAAATAGGTAAGAGCGATATGAGTCCTAAGTAGATTTCTTCAGCAGAAGCACTCTCAAATAATTTTGTAGTTGAATATGGAGAAGAAGTATAGCTATTGCATGAATATATTGACAAATTAATACGTTTTTTACATTTGGTATCCTAACAATTTTCAATTCCAAGGACCCACCTAAAACAAAGCGCTGTTCGATCCCAAATCTATACGTCTGTGATACCTTCGTCTTAAAAAGGGAGAAGTAAATCCACGGTTTTTTACATGGTACGTCATTGTACAATTTGAGTTAGAGAGCTCTAAAAGCACTATTGCCTCGTATTAACTCCTAGAAACACATCACAAAGTTTTACGGCTTCTGATTCAGTGATGACTTCCTTTACTAGCTGTAAGCCATTAGGAATTAACGAATAGATGCAATGTCCACTGCTGACTTCTAAATTTCACAGCATTGTAAGAAGGACGTAACCCGGCATAATCCGTTTAGCCTTACCGTAAACCTCCATACGGAAACCTCGAATAATTGGCGAGCTTCTTGCACTCTTAACCTCTCATTAAATATCGAACATCCCCGCTCGTCCTCAAAATTATTTCTTTAATAACCGCATCACTTAGAGATCGATATAATCTCTTATTAATATCTCTTTTCAGACGTTGTAGAATACTATTACAATGAAGTCAAGTGATATATCTGCTAATGTTCCCATTTTAAGGTGATTTCTAACGTAGTGGATGCATATTAGAACAAGCTTCACAAGCTCGGGGATGCTTATCCTATCACAAGTGACCCATCAACTGTGCATCTTTTCAACGCGCTTTCTCGGCACTATACCTTATGAGCTCACTGTGATATTCATTCTTTCTCAGTTATAGATTTCTTGTTCCGCACGTCACAGGGTTTAAACTCGAATATTTCGAATTAGCAAATCCTAAGAACAATATGAACTACTGTACTTTTCCCTTTTCAAGCCGCCCGCTCACATCGGTTGTACTGCATGCAAACTCTTTCCACTCGTTCTAATGCAAGTATCATGGCGGATCTCGATATGTACTGTTATTATCTTTTAATTTAATGCATCCTGATATCTACAATTAGTAATACCATTATTTCTGCAGAAAGCCACAGTCGGCAGCCTTGTAGATGAACCGTAAAACTCTTGCCATTTGAAAGTATTTTTCTTCAGATTTTAGTCAATTACAGCGTGTAAGTTGCAGTTGAAAAATCCTAATCTCACGGCGCTTCTTATCAAATATTACCATGTCTCGATGATTGTAGTGCATGCTAACTGATTGCATTCTATTTGATAAGAGAACAACACGTATCTCGACATTTCTTCTCTCTATAATATATGAATGTTTCTGTATCTTGGTAACACAATGATCTTTGAAAATAGGCTGACGTAAAGATCTACGCACATATCTGTGTGCTTCGACTTTCTTCTTTCCAATGTTACGGCTTTTAATAGGACTGTACAACGAATGTAATCTAGGTAGTTTGCAATGATATTCCGCTTATGCAGCGATCATCTATGCAGAATTCTACAGACGATTTGGTGCCTCTATTTTTGTAAAAAAAAAAAAAAAAAAAAAAAATTACTTGAAGATCTTGGTTGGCTCTGGTCAACGGCCATGGATATGCTCCCATACATACCAGGCCAAATGACTGTCAGGTTTAGTGTTAGAGATGACTACATTTCGTAAGCCTCAAATGCTGCGATTAATCGGGTACATTTTGTGGTGTAGCTATCTGCTCATGAGAAGATACCTTTGAGTCCATGGACAGGACACGCAAACTCTATTCACGTCAGCTAAATGAGGTAGTGTTGAATTTAATAAATATGATTACAGAAATTCTTCTTGTTGATCATTCCGTTTCAGATATGAATTGTGTCAAAAACCTAATACAGTTGGTGAACTATTCAGAGGGGATGGTTAGCAGAACTTTACTCAACAAAGAAAACGTAAAGAAGATCGAGAAATTCAAATCCTCCAATAAGCTCATTAAAATTGTGCGATATGGCACTTTGTTGTGCAAACTGAAACGTGCGAGTCACAAAGTCATTAAGGATCTTTAGATTAGTGTGATAGATACGTTGCGTTCTCAATACAGACACTTGAGGAAGTGAGTCAAAGTTGCAAAAGACTAATCTGCCCCGACTTTTTTTATACACGCAAGTTAAACTTGAAGGCTAAGCGAAAGTTAATAGCAGTATCTCTTACATTCTCTGGACACCGGGACGAGCAAGTACTCGAACAGTATTAGTATGGGAGAAAATTGAGGGCTTCTGCTGTAAGTTGTGGAAAGTGAGCCTAGGAAGTTTAATATCTTTCAAGTGTACTTAACCGAAAATATCCCAATGTGACCCACTTATCAAAACAAATTCTGTCAATTGATAATTTTGTTGAGGTCTGTGTTTTACACCTGTTCTACCCAGCCTGTATAATTACTTTGTATCGCGAATCAGTTTTTTGAACCACTACCTTTATAAATTTTTCGCCCGGGCTTGTCTCACAGCCAAGAGAAGCGTGCCTGAGTCTACAAGGTAATCTTGTACTTAACTACCTAAAAATATGCTAAGAAAGTTTCATGCCAATAACCTGCAGTGTTTCTTTTACAAGCTTACGACCATAAGAGTAATATAACTGTTACGGAAAACTATTTAGCTTCGTGGCCTTTTGACTGAAATGCAGCATGATACAGTCGCAAATGAACAAGCTGCTGAGCAGTACGCATTGATTGTCTTTATGTAATATAAAACCTAGGGCAACAAGTTGAAAGCAACAGGGATCGACGTGTACTAGTGCTTTCATTATTACGCCCCCTCTTGGATAAAAATGTACATGGATTATTTGCTTGTACCACATATCAAACATCGTATTTTATTATCGTAAAATTGCTTCTTTTTAGGAGATTTGAAAACTAAACGGAAGCTACAATTTTTTGTGTCCTTGCGGATTTCAGATTTATTGGAGTCAATAGTTTGCTGTAGGACATCTTAACATATCTAATCAAACAATAAACAATTGTTATAAACGTCAATTGAATGGTACTGTGGTATTCGAATGTTATATCTAAATGAATTAGTTTAACTCATTAGATTTGTCCTGCTAAGGTTTTATTTCCTTCTCGGGTACCAAAGCCGCTCGCGTTAAAGGATCCCAAAATATGTATACTTATGATTTATTCCTTGTTCTTATACCTTCTTTTAGATTTTCATCAAGATCGTCTTCATCTCCATTTTGTTAGGCAGAATGCATAAAATATTGAATACTTCTTATCGGCTCTTTTACAGTAACATGTGGTTCGTTCACAATCCTATCTTGCACTCACCTTTTATCTACATGTAAGATTATCCGGTTGGTGCGGATGGTAGCTATGTGGGTCCTTGGAATTCGCATATCGTGTTTTACACACAACCTGTTTCGATTGAGTACATGCTTAGACCATTTCGTTCCTGGAACTGGACTGATTGCTCACAGCTTCTGTGTTAGGAATGGGAAAAGTTGCCATATTGAAGCTTTGTAACTACTTCCTTCTTATATTTGATATGGCTTATTCCAGGGACAGCATTTTTTCCTCTCCATACAGGCGAATAAGAAATTTCTAACGTTACCACTTAGTCAGGATTCACATTTGGTTGGTTGAAGACTCTCTCTAACTTTCAATATTCTACTAATAGAAGGAACTTGAAAGCTGCAAACTATTCGCTTTTGAGTATAGCTGAGATCATGACACAGCCTGCTGCATCATGAAAAGGTAAAAGCAATGAGGATAGATTCTCTTTAAAATTTATAACATTCGAAGCATTTATGTGATTGTGAAAATGTGAAAGGCTATGTGAAAAATCGCTGTGAAAATGTGAAAATGGCTATGTGTAAACTTAGCTACTGCTCATGAACTCTTCTACCAAGATTCTTAATAGATCAGAATCACACCCATCAACAGCTACAGTTTTCCTGTTTTTAGTTTCTTCCATTTTTCTTGTCCATATACATTTACCTTTCGTCCGTCGAAAACTGCATCCTTTGAAGCCGTGTAGTATAGATCTCCAAGTTTCTCAAGAACTGTGATTGAATTGTCGTGGCTTCAATGGCAGAATTAAATTCGATCATGCCAGATATTTCCAGAAACCTATATTTTCTCTTTCGGGACTTTCCATGTCTAATTGTAATTTATATCCATAACATATAGGTGAAAATGGAGTTTAACATGATTTATTTCGTACTTAACGCAGAATTGAGTTGTCATTTTTAGTCCACAGCATTGCGTGTAGAAGGCCTCTTCCTTCTACGTGTGGGTTTTAAAACATAACAATAGAGACTCTTGAATATTCACCGCAGTCGAAATGACATTCTTGCGCATAGAGATATTATCATACAAGGAAGCTGGCATTAGCTCAACTTGTCTCTCTAATGATAAACTGATGCCCACAAAAGTACTGTATAACTACTGTTATCGTAACAGTTTTTGGGAATGAATATTTAATGTTGCTAACGTTGTGTCTGACGTTGAGTTAATCCCCGAGAAGTTTCCGTGGCCTACATTAAGCATTGTTCGATAATCATATCACTTGGATCTTTGCTCAAGTAGGACTCTTTTTCTGTGAATTGTGAATGTTCTTGTTTTCTTGTAATTCTCTGATACCGTATTAGCCTCCAGGGCTTCCATCTACAGAGTATAGTGATGTGCAAATTTTTCATAGAAAAGATGACAAGCTGCGAGAGAAAACGGAAGCAATAACATAATTAAATACAAATGATGTTTCTAGTCCCCTGTTCAATCTAGTTACCTTGCAACGTCCGAGTACTTGCCTCCCTCCCCATTGAATCACTAATGATCTCTTCTAGTGCAACCGTTAGTGCTTAGTGCTTCTTAGAACACCAACTACCAACATTAATGATTTGATAGTTTGGACGCTGGAAGCAAAAAACTTTGGGGCGGGGCAACTTGACGATAGCACCCCAGGAATCACTAACTATTAAGTCTATTACAATCGATAGTGCATCTATAGTACTTCCTCAAAACACTAATAGTTTCGTTAGTGCTTCACAATTATTTTGACTACGACAAGTAATATGGCAGGAAATTCCCGTAAGGAATACATTTTTAAATGGCTCAAATTCCCGCCAAATTCAAAAGCGCTTATGCTCTCTTCTAGTGCAATCGTTAGTGCTTCTTATGTGCTCCTTAGAACACCAACCCCTAACATTAGTGCTTTAATAGTTTAGACCCTAGATGAAAAAAAATTGGGGGGCTAACTTCACGTTAGCCCCCCCAGTGAGCACTGATGATTAAACCTAGTGCAATCGTTACTGCATCGTAAGTGCTTTCAGAAAACGCTAATAGTTTCATTGGTGCTTCACAATTAGTGTGGCTTTGGCCAGTTATATGTCTCGAAATTCCCATAAGGAATAAATGGGGAATTTTTAATTGGCTCAAATTCCCGCCAAATTCAAAAGCGCTAATGACCTTTTTAGTGCAATCGATAGTGCGTTGTTAGTGCTTCTCAGAATACCTAGTCGACGCTAGAAGCAAAAAACTTTTGGAGTGCAACTTCACGTTAGACCATCAGGAAACACTAACGTAAAATCCTGGTGGAATCGTTAGTGCATCGTCACTGCTTCCAGGAGACATTAATGGTTTGGTTTAGCTTCACTATTATTGTAGATGTGCGCACTTATATGCCACACAAATTTTCAAACTCACGAGATCGGCGATCACGAGTTCGAAACTCAATCGACCTCAGCCTCACGAAGTGAGCGTGAGATGAGGCTGGTGATGTGAGCATTTGGTTGAATGAGCGTGAGGTCAGACTAGTGATGTGAACGTGTGGTTGAGTGAGCGTGAGTTCAGGATGGTTATTTGAGCATGAGGTCCGACAGGTGATGTAAGCGTCAGGTTGAGTGATCTTGAGGTTAGACTGGTGATGCGAACGTAAGGTGGAGTGAGCGTGAGGCGAGACTGGTTGTTTGAATTTGAGGTCAGACTGGTGATGTGAGGGTGAGGTTGTGTGAGCGTGAAGTCGAAATGAATTTCAGGTCGAAGTGAGTTTTTGAGCGTGATGTTTAGTGAGGCTAGGTCAAAGTGACATCTCTGGTTACGAAACTCCCATAAATACATGGAGAGTAAATCACTATGACAAATTCCCGACAAATACGAAACAGCTAATGATATCTTTAATACAATCGTTAATGCTTCGTGAGTGCTTCCTAGAGCAGTGACTCTTAACACTAGTGTTGCAATAGTTTGGAGACTAGAAGCAAATAAAAACTTTGAAGGACAAACGTGAAGTTAGCCCCCCAGGAAGCACTAATAATAAAACCTAGTGCAATTGATAGTACATTGTTGGTGGTCCTAGATAACACTAAGAGTGGAAGAGAATGTAAATAATGAGTTTTTATTCACACATACTCTCTCATCCACTCTTCTCCAAAACCCATTCCAGAGTTTGAAGCTCTTTAAAGTAGATCTAAGTAGGAGTATTAATAACCACGGAGCCCCCAGAAGTCCATCGTAGATCCGCTTCTCGAAAGAGAATGCGTGAATAAACACTTATTATTCACATTCAGTTTGCACATTTCAACAAACAAACATTATTTTCATTCGCTTCAATCTACTAACTGCATTCTACTCAACTGTAACGCCTTTTTATGTATAAAAATAATTATTCATTTTTTAATAATTGTAAATGTTCAAGATCAGTGATTCACCATGAATAGAGTCAACTAGAAGTGTTTTTGTAACGAAGAAAAAACATGAACTGTGGAATATCTTTCAACAAACTGTCGAGAGTTGATTACTTGAAACCGCGGTAGTCAGAATTAGCCCAGGGTAGAGGACTTATATTAAGAAATTGAAAATATCAGGTAAATGCATTTATAAATGATCATCAAGCAATTGATATACTTCAAGTTTATATGCAACTATAATACTATTTGAAAGTGCTTCCAGCTGAAGAAATCTACTTAGCACCCATAACGCTCTCACCTTGTTATTGATCTTTAGCCTGAAACTGTTTAATCCAAGGAGTTGTGTTCTAACAGATATATTATTTAATGTAATTATCCTGTTTGTTAACACCCGAGGCTGACAAAGATGCATTTAATTACCGTCCCAGCAGCTCACTATGTTTTACATACAGAGTTATGTAGGATTCACTAGGTTCCGGTCTATCATTAATATTATTTTCACGATTGCATAATGAAAAATCTTGCCATGCAACCTATTTTTGCTATGTATCCGAAGTATGCTTAATTTGCGCCTGAGACCGGTGATCTGATCGATGAGACAATTATAGAATCGATTTTAGGTTCTTTTGAGGTCTTCCCGTAGATGGTTTAATGCAAAACATTTACGGTATAGTCAGTCCTGTGTTAGGTACCAACTTAATAACACTGGTCATTACAAAGCAAGCAAACTGTGGGTTAATCAAACAATCTTTTCATATAAGATCACTGTACACGTTGATTAGTAACTAAGTGCCACAACTTTATACAGCAGAAAAAGTCATTGATTTCTGATTCCCCTTGATGAAAATTCTTCATATTCAAGTTTTTGAATGAAAAAGTAATCTTATATCACGGTAGCATTGTCTTGATAAGAATATCATATCACATTTCTTCATTCTGACATCCACTTTCCCTGTAATGCAATACACTCTTTTTCTTGGTGTGTCAATGCAGTCTTACTCGGAAGATTTAATGAAATCTTCAATCGTATCTCGCGTCTCGATTTCCCATTCTCAAACAACTTTTGGATAGCTATTCATCTTTCGAAGATTGGCTACAACGATTGTGTAAAGGTGAGATACACACCTATCCATTGATATAAGCCCTCTGTATTTTTTAAAATGTCATGTTCAAATACCCTTACTATGCATTCTACTCTTTTGCATACAGTAAATAACTTCAAGAAAAGTGAACAAAGCACATGCGTTATGATATTACATCAGATATTATACTGGAAAGGTGTTTAAATAGTACTTCAGCTGAAGAAATTTCTGAACTGTCCATAGTTACCGCCTTTAGGTGGTTTTCGTGTTAAGTAATTTCTAGTCCCGATTCAATACATTGTCAGGAAATGGTAAGAAGAACTTTGGTATATCCTGTACACTACGACAAATTTAGTGAAAATGCTGAATGGCTATGTCTACTCAAGATCATTGAGAACTCACTTCTAGACTTTGCTCCGGGATCTTTACATGTGGTAATGGACACACTTACAATCCACGCAGGAAATGACAAAATGTACGATCTGCTATTTTATTTAACAATGTCTGGATGACAAAATCAATGTGCAACATTTACATGAAAATGAAAGTGCATGTGAAAAAACATATTAGGATATCTCAAAATTAAGATGGTGACATTTTCCGAACCGTTAACATTGGCTTCAGAATATAGAGGTCTAATCGTAATGCAATTTATCCAAAGGGACTATATTAAACAGAGGACTAGATACATCATTTCTTTTCGATTAAACTAATGCATCCGTTTTCTCACGCAGCTGGTCAGCTATAAAAATATTTCACATCACTATACTCAACCCTGGTGGCAAATACGGTATCAGATTATTACTAGAACTTAACAACTCAAAGAACATTCACAATTCGCAGAAAAAGACGCCTTCTTGAGCGAAGATCCAAGTAATATAATTATAGAACAATGATTACGAAGGCCAAGAAATTTTCTCGGGGTTTAACTGAACGGTAGACAATGTTACCGAGATTAATTTTTCATTCCCAAATACTGTTACAGATGATTTAAAATACATTTGTGGGCATCAGTTTATCATCAGATCGACATGTTAAGCCAGCGTTTCCCAACCTTTTTCAACTTGCGGCACACTACGAGTGTTACTTGGATTCTCGCGGCACACTACGGGTGCTACTTGGATTCTCGCAGCACACTACGGGTGCTACTTGGATTCTCGCGGCACACTACGGGTGTTACTTGGATTCTCGCGGCAGACTTATTATATTATTTGTTAATATAAAACAGTGGTATTTTTTCTGTGATTATTGATCTCCTTCTCACAGAGAAGAAAGCTCTATCATTGATTTTTCCCCGTGGTAATCATAATGCTTATTTTTCATTCTAATTTAAAAATAGAAAACAATTGCAATGAAATATTGGACTCAGGTTTTTAGAAATACGCTTTAAAATACGTTTTAAAACCTGTATCCAACCTTCTACGAAGAAGGAAGAACTTTAAATAACGAAAGAACAAATCTCTTTTAGGTAGTTTATCGAAGGGATTGAATGATATTTTAAATTTTCAAGTTACGAAATAGTCTGCAACAATAAAGAAGCATTGTTAACATAACAATGATAACAAACATATAGTAATGTGAAATAGTAATGTGAAATACAAATACACATTTTTTCCTACGTTTTGCAACTTGATTGCTATGAATATAATAATTTTGTTTCAATTCCTCGCGGCACACCAGCAGCCAATTCACGGCACACCAGTGTGCCGCGGCACACCGGTTGGGAAACGCTGTGTTAAGCTAATGCCACCTTCTTTGGGTGATAATATCTCAATTCACAAGAATTTCAATTCGACTGAGGTAAATATACAGAGTCTGTATTGTCTTGTGTTTTAAAACCCACACGTAAAAGGAAGAGTCCTTCTACACGCAATGGTGTGGACTATAAATTGCAACTCAATTCTGTGTTAAGTACATATATAATTCATGTGAAACTCTATTTTCTCTTTTTATTTTATGGATATAAATTACAATTATGGATATAAATTAAATTACGATCGTATTTGATACTGCCATTGAAGCCACGTCAATTCCATCACAGTTCTTGAGAAACTTGGAGATCAATATTAGACGGCTTCCAATGATGTAAATAATTTTCGAAGGAGCGAAGCCAGGTGTAGCTTCTCTTACACGGACACGTGGAAAATATTTACGGTATAGTCAGTCCTGTGTTTCGCTATCAACTTAGTAACACTGGTCATCAGAAATTTCTCAACTTTGGACAGTTCAGAAATTTCTTGAGCTGCAGGTACGATTTGAGACCCTTCCAGTATAATGGCTGATCTAATGTAGTTACTCAAGTGCTTTGTTTACTTTTCTTGCACTTATTCACTGTATGCGGAAGAGTAGAAGATATAGTATTAATACTTGATGTAGAAAAATTGAAGAAATAAAGAGGCAATACACTACTTATATGAAAAGTAGACGTGTGTATCACAGCATTACACAATCATTGTGGCGAAGCTCTCAGAACGTGAATAGCTATCCAAAGTTGTTTGAGAATAGGAAATCAAGACGCGAGATGCGAGTGAAGATGAGGAGAGCATTGACACATCAAGAAAATGAGTGTATAGCATTAGAGGGAAGTTGGATGTCAGAATGAAGAAATGAGATACGATATTCTTTTCAAGACAAAGCTACCGTGAAATAAGATTACATTATCATCAAGGACTTGGATATGAAGAATTTTCAAGGAGACATGTGAAATAAATGACTTTTTCTGCTCTATGAAATTTGTAGCACTTGGTTACTAATCAAAACAATCAGAGAGCTTATAAGGAAAGATTATATGGTTAGCCCACTGTTACGATGCTTTGTGATGTCGAGTGTTACTAATTTGATACCGAACACTGGACAGACTTTTAATATTTTCCACCTAACCGTCTAAGGGAAGACCTCAAAATAACCTAAAAAAGATTCTTTATTTGTTTCATCGATCAGATCACCGGTCTCAGACCCAAAAAATGGCTGCTTCGGAGGTTAGAATATAATGGGTTTCATAGCAAGTTTTTTCATTATGCAATCGGGGAAATATTAATAATGATAGGCCGGAACCTAGTGAATCCTACACAACTCTATGTAAGTTCTTGTGAGTAACAATGACGCTAATTAAATGCATATTTGATAGTGTCGTGTGTTAACACACAGGAAACTTTGTTTAATATATACGTATGAACACAACTGCTTGGATTAAGCTGTTTCTATTGCGCTTACGATCAAGAACAAGGTCACAGCGTTATGGTGTTAAGTAGATTTCTTCAGCAGGAAGCACTCTCAAATAGTATTGCAGTGGTTATAAACGGGAAGTATAGCAATTGCTTGATTATCATTGATAAATTAATACTTTTGTTTTTTACGTTTTTCAATCCCAAGGGCCGATCTAAAACGAACCGCTGAACGTTCCCCAAGCTATATGACTATGATACCCTCGTCTTATTAAAGGGAGACTTAAATCCACAGTTTTTTAAGTGGAACTCCATTGTATATTATGAGCTAAGTAGCTATCGCATCGTCTTAAGACCTAGGTACACAACACAAGATCTTACGGTTTCGTATTCATTGTTGACTTCCTTTATTAGCTTTAAGCCATTAGGAATTAAGGAATAGATGCCGATGTCCTCTGCTGACTTCTAAATTGCACAGCGTTGTAAGAAGGACTTAACCCGGCATAATCGGTTTAGCCTTACCGGTAACACTCGAATTATTGGCGCAGTTGTTGCACTCTAAACCACTAATTCAAAAACGAACATCCCCTTGCATCCTCAAAATTATTTCTTTAATCACTACATCACTTAGAGATCGATATACTCTCTACTTAATATCTCTTTTCTGACACTGTAGAATACTATTACAATGTAGGCAAGTGACATCTCTGCTATCGTTCTCGTTTTAACAAGATTTCTGACGTAGTGGATGCATATTACAAACAGCTTCACAAGCTCGGGGTTGCTTATTCTATCGCAAATACCCATAAACTTGTTCATCATTTAACGCGCGTTCTCTTTACTATACCCTATGCTCACCGTGATATTCATTTTTTCTCAACTAGAGATTTCTTGTCCCCACGTCACAGGGCTTAATCTCGAATATTTCGAATTTGCAAGTCCTAATCTGCTGTCGTACTTTTCCCATTTTAACGCATGCTCTCTCGTCGGTTCTACTGCATGCAAACTGATTCCACTCGATCTAATGCAAATATCATGGCGGAACTAGCCATCTACTTTGATTGTCTTTTTATCTAAAGGCATCCTGTTATCTGCAATTAGTAATACGTTTATTTCTACAGAAAGACACATTCGGCAGCCTTGTAGGTAAACCTTAAATAGTTTGGAATATGAAAGTAATTTTTCAACACATTTTAGTCAATTACAGCTTGTAAGTTGCAATTGAAAATTCCTAATCTCACTACGCATCTATGTCTGGTTGATTGTAGTGCATTCTAACTGATTACATTCCTTTTGATAACAGAAAACACGTATCTCGACATCTCCTCTTAATAGAATATTTGAATGTTTGTGTAACTTGGTAATACAATGCTCTCTTAAAAAAAGGTTGAAATAACGATCTATGAACACATCACTTTGCTTCGACATTCTTCTTACCAATGTTAATGGCTCTTAGCTGGACTGTGCAACGAATGTACTGTAGGCAGTTTGCTGTGATATTCCGCTATAAGCAGCGATCATCTATGCAGAAAACTACGAAATCTACAGACGATTTGATGTTTCTATTTTTGTGAAGGAATTTATTTGGTGATCTAGATTGGCTCTGGTAACGGAAATGGATATGGTCGCATACATACTAGGCAAAATGAAAGTCTGGTTTAGTGTTACAAACAACTACACTTTGAAAGCCTCAACTGCTGGCGATTAATCGGGTACATTTTGTGGTGTAGCTTTCTGCTCTTGAAAAGATACCTTTGAGTCGATGGACAGGACACGCAAACTCTATTAAAGTCAGCTAAATGAGGTAGTGTTGAATCTAATAAATAAGATAACAGAAATTCTTCTTGTTAATCATCCCGTCTCATATATACTAATCTGCTACAAAGGGGAAGCTTAGCAGAACTTTACTCACCGGTGAGCAAACGTTTAGAAGATCGAGAAATTCAAATCCTGCAATAAGCTTATTAAGAGTTCGCGACATAGCAGTCTGTTGAGCAAAATGAACCGTGCGAGTCAGTAAGACTTTAGTGTTCTATAGGCTAAAGATTAGTTTGATAGATATGTTGCGTTCTCCATATAGCAGCTTAATGAAGCGAGTTAAGGTTGCAAAAGATAACTCGAAATTTTTTTTACACGCAAGTTAAACTTACAAACTAAGCGAAAGTTAATAGCAGTATCTATTACTTTCTTTGGGCATCGAGATGAGCAAGTACACGAACATTATTACTATGGTAGAAAATTCAGGGCTTCTGCTGGTAGATGTGGAAAGTGAGCCTAGGAAGTTTTATATCTTTCAGGTTTACTTATCTGAAAATCTCCCAATGTGACCTAAGAACCAAAACAAATTTTGTCAATCGATAAATTTTTTGATGTCTGAGTTCTACATGTGTTCTACAGGCCTGTATATTACTTTCTATCGCGAATCAGTTCTTTAATCCGCTAGCTTCATAAATTCATAGGCCGGACTTGTCTCACAGGCCAAGAGAAGCATGCCTGGGTCTACAAGGTAATCTCGTACCTAATTACCTAAAAATATGCTATTAGAGTTTCATGCCAATATGCTGCATGTGATTCCTTTACAAGCTTACGACCAAAAGTGTGATATAAGTGTTACGGAAAATTGTTAAGCTTCGTGGCCTTCTGAGTGAAAAGCAGCTTGCTTTAGTCGCAAAGGAAGAAGATGCTGAGCAGTACGTATTGATTGTCGTTATGTAGTATAAAAGCTAAGGCAATAAATTGAAAGTAACAGGGATCGACGTGTTTTAGAGCTTTCTTTCTTACGCCCCCTCTGGGATAAAAATGAACATGGAGTCTTTGCATGTACCGCATATCGAAGCATCGTTCTTTATCAAGAGGGTTAAACTTTGCTCCTTTTTTAGGAGGTTCTAAAACTAAACGGTAGGGAAGCGAAAGGAGTGCTTGGAAACTGAGGATGGCTTTTGTTGTTCGTTAGATACTGAAATACTTAAGAATAAAATGAATTAACAGTATTCTCTTAATTTGTCATATTTAAATTGAAATGTTGGTCAATTTAGAAGGGCCAAAGGAAAGATTAAGCTGAAGTACATCCTTGTTGGTCTGTAGTTGTCTATATATTAAAGAGTATATTTATACAGCGGAAATGTCGTAAATGGTGAGATATTTATAGTATAAAACTGGTTATTAAGGGACTGTTTTAAACGTGAAGCACACAATTTCCTTTTGTTTGTTACTCTCATATTTTAAAATATAGAAATAATAACGATATTTTCACAATTTGTAACATATTTATCTTTGAAAAACGAATCACCTCAGGAGAGCGAAAGGAGTAATTTCAAGGTGAAGAACATTTTTGCTGATCGGTAGTTTCCGACATATTTCAGAATCTATTAGAATGGAAATGTCGTAAAGAATCAGATATACTTAATTAAAAAGCGATTCCTTTGATTGGAGTAAAAGAGTGCTTCGAATGTGATGCAGACTGTTGTTGGTCCCTCTGAATTATCATTATTCTGCAGTTAGAATTAAGAGATTTCTTTAATTATTTATCGAATTAATAGCTGACCAGATTTCCGATTTAACGCAATGTCCCGTACAATTGCCAGTGGACTAGAATTAACATAAATTATTTTCCATATATTATTCTGTCTGTATATGCATACAGGTGAGTTAACTGAGTGATCATTAGATTGAACTACGAACACTCTTCAGTTGACCACTGCATTGTGTGCCGGCACCGCACTCGTTGCGTGGGGAATTAAATCTGACTGTGTTAAGGGGAACAAGCTATTTGTCGACGAAGTACGTTTTTTTACGATTAGCGCCCAACTAGTGACGTCCCTTGTTCAAATACTTTGTGCGTACCTGTCACTTATATACGGGCCCTCCAACAAGTATTCTACCTTCGAGACAATTTTATTGGCTGAAGATTCATCTTAACTCTTCAGGATTGTTTCGCGCAGCAACTGAATATCTACGTGGGACTATCCAAGCAATTTTTCCTCCAGTGCTAATCTCCAATTCTGCAATCCAATTCTCGTTATTCAGACCGACGAGCGATTAGGATACAATTTGTAACTCCTTCTTGCCGAGGTCCTTCATGATGTTATTCAGGCAAGCTAAAATCTCAGGGAAATACTTACTGGCAGCACCACCAAGGAGAGAAATCCGAACAGTAGCCCGAACTCAAGTTGGTTACAAACAAATGGCCGCCCGAACACACAACTCGAAAGGGTTATAAATTGTCAGATATTTACAATTAAAAGTGAAATAAAAGGCCTGAAAATGGAGCAGACTCTTGGTAATCGTTTGTTTCTTATTTACCTAAAATGAAATGAATTGCCGTAAAGAATAATGTAAAATAACAGTTTTGGCGTAATTTGTCAGACATTTACAATTCTAATATATAGGACCAAATCATTGAAACAACTTAGACTCATGCTAATGGTTAGTTTCTTAGATATTTATCAATAAAATGAAAAAAAGCATTTGTCGCAAGTTGCCAGGAATTTACGTTTGAAAATGACTGTATGGAGAAGGAAACATATCCTTCATGGTATAAGCCTACAGGTATAACAAAGAAGTTGTTACAAAGCTTCAATATGTCAACCTTTTCCCTACTAGCACGGCAGGTATGCAGCATTCAATTCGGATGTACCTCCAATTGGTCTAAGCAAGAACCCAATCGAATGAGGTTTGTGTGTGAAAGAGGATATGCGTATTCCTTGCCCACACAGCTACCATCGGCTCCAGCCGGATAAGCTTACCTGTAGATAAGAAGTGATTGCTAGATGGGATTGTGAACGAGCCACATGTAAGTGTAGAAGAGCCAATATGAAGTAGTCAATTTTTTCTGCATTCTACCAAGGGAGTTCATGTAAAATCTGATATAGATGATGACGAACAACAACTGTAGAGAGCCTATATGTCATTGACAACGGCTCAACACTTTCGATTCGAGCGAGTATTTAAATTATTAAATCTCTGAGTCCCGCACAAAATTAAGGTTATTTTAAATAATATATGCCTAAGTTTTTATTCAAAACTTTTGCCACTTTGGGACATGAAAGTAGAGATAGCGATCTATGAGGAGGAAAAGTAATATGTACTTGCTGGTTTTGTGTCTCACACAGCAACCGGCCTAATTGATAGATATTTTTCCACTCTATGAGCACTGAATTACTACTCAATGTCTCAAACCTGTGAGACAAGTCCGGCCGATGAATTATTAAAGTTAGCGGTGTAAATCACTGATTCGCGAAAGAAAGTAGTTATACAAGCCTGGTAGAACAGGTGTAGAACAGAGACGTCAACAAACTAATCAAATCAACTTTTTTTTTTTCTTTGTACTTAGGATACAATGGGAGATTTTCAGTTAAGACAACCTGAAAGATATAAAACTTCCCAGGCTCACTTTCTACTTCTTCGAGCAGAAGCCCTGATTTTTTACCTAAGTAATAATGTCCGAGTTCTTGCTGGTCTCGAAGCCCAAAGAAAGTAATAGATACTGCTATTAACTTTCGATTAGCCTGAAAGATAAACTTGCGTCAATAAAAAATTTCGAGGCGTTCTTTGCAAGGGGGGGCTAGGGTGCTATCGTGAAGTTGCCCCGCCCTAAAGTTTTTTGCTTCTAAAGTCCAAAGTATTAAAGCAGTAATGTTGGGAGTTTGTGTTCTAAGAAGCACTAAGCACTAACGATTGCACTAGAAGAGATCATTAGTGATTCAATGGGGGGGGGGGGCAAGTCCTTGGACGTTCCAAAGGAACTAGATTGAAAGGGGACTAGAAACATCATTTTGTATTTAATTAAATTATTGCTTCAGTTTTCTCACGCAGCTGGTCATTTTTTCTATGAAAAATTTGCACATCACTATACTCTCAGATGGATGGAGGCTAATATGGTATCAGAGGATTACAAGAAATTAACAATTCTAGGAACATTCACAATTCACAGAAAAAGAGGCCTTTTTGAGCGAAGATCCAAGTGATATGATTATCGAACAATGCTTAATGTAGGCCACGAAAATTTCTCGGGGATTAACTCAACGTCAGACCTAATGTTGGCAAGATTAATCCTTCGTTCCCAAATACTGTTACGATAAGAAAAGTTCTACAGGACATTTGTGGGCATCAGTTTACCATTAGAGCAACAAGTTGAGCTAATGCCACCTTCCTTGTGTGATAATATCTCAATGCGCAAGAATGTCATTTTGACTGCGGTGAATATTGCAGAGTCTCTATTGTTAAGTGTTTTAAAACCAACACGTAGAAGGAAGAGGCCTTTTACATGCAATGGTGTGGACTAAAGCAACTCAATTCTGCGTTAAGTACGAAATAAATCATGTTAAACTCTATTTTCACTTTATATGTTATTGATATAAATTACAATTAGACATGGAAAGTGCCGAAACAGGAAAAAGCGGTATCTGGAAATATCTGCCATCGAATTTAATGCTGCCATTGAAGCCATGACAATTCAATCATAGTTCTTAAGAAACTTGGTGATCTATACTAAACGGCTTCAAATGAAGCAAACAGTTTCCGAGGGACGAAAGGCAGCTGTGTGTGGACAAGAGAAATGGAAGAAACTAGAAACAGGAAAACTGTAGCTGTTGATAGGTGTGATACTGATCTATTAAGAATCTTGGTAGAAGACTTTATGAGCAGTTGCTTATTTTCACATAGGCATTTACACAATTTCACATAGCTAAATTTCACATAGCCTTTCACCTTTTCACAATCACAGAACCGAAATGAAATGCTTGGAATGTATTAAATTTAAACACACCCTATCGTAATTAAAAGAGTGCTTTTACCTTTTTAATGATGCAACAGGCTGTGTCACGACTTCACAGCGTGAACTAAAGAGTGTTCGTAGTTCAATCTAATAATCACTCAGTCAACTCACTTGTATGCATATACAGACAGAATAATATATGGAAAATAATTTATGTTAATTCTAGTCCACTGGCAATTGCACGGGACATTGCGATAACCAAGACATCGGATAGTACAGAGAAGGAACTGCAAAAGCAAAGTGACTGGCATCATTCAAGTCACTCCAAAATTTGGTCAGCTAGTATTTCCATTAATGATTAAAGAAATCACTTGATTCTAACTGCAGAATACATACTATGAATAATGATAGTTCAGAGGGACCTACAACAGTGTGCATCACCTTCGAAGCACTCTTTTACTCCATTTAAAGGACTCAAGGATTTTTAATTAAGCATATCAGATACCTTAAGACAATTCCATTCTAATATTTGATTCTAAAATATGTCGGAAAATACCGATCGGCAAAAATGTTCTTTACCTTGAAAATTCTCCTTTCGTTCTGCTGAGGAGATTCGTTTTTCAAAGATAAATATGTTACAAATTGTGACAATATCGTTATTATTTGTTTAACTTTAAAAATGAGAGTATCAAACAAATAGAAATCGTTTTCTTCACCTTTAAAACAGTCCCTTCTCTTACTGAATAACCAGTTTTCTATTGTAAATATCTGACCATTTACGACATTTCCGCTGTATAAATATATTCTTTAATATATAGACAACTACAGACCAGCAAAGATGTACTTCAGCGTATTTTTTCTTTGGCCCATCTAAATTGACCAAAATTTTAATTTAAATATGACAAATTAAGAGAATACAGTAAATTCATTTTATTCTTATGTATTTCAGTATCTAACGAACAACAAAATCCATCCTCATTTTCCAAACACTCCTTTCGCCTCCCTGCCGATTAGTTTTAGAATCTCCTAAAAAGAACCAAAGTTTAACTCTTTTGATAAAGAACGATGCTTCGATATGCGGTACATGCAAAGACTCCATGTACATATATACCCAAGAGGGGGCGTAAGAATGAAAGATCTATTACACGTCGATCCCTGTTGCTTTCAACTTATTGCCTTAGGTTTTATACGACATAATGACAATCAATACGTACTGCTCAGCATCTTCTTCCTTTGCGACTAAAGCAAGCTGCTTTTCACTCAGAAGGCCACGAAGCTTAACTATTTTCCGAAACACTTGTATTACACTTATGGTCGTAAGCTTGTAAAGGAATCACATGCAGCTTATTGGCATGAACTCTAATAGCATCTTTTTAGGTAATTACGTACGAGATTACCTTGTAGACCCAGGCACGCCTTTCTTGGCCTGTGAGACAAGTCCGGCAGTTGAATTTAAGAAGGTAGCGGTTTAAAGAACTGATTCGCGATAGAAAGTAATTATACAGGCCAGGTAGAACACATCTAGAACACATGTAGAACACAGACATCAACAAAATTAACGATTGACAAAATTTGTTTTGGTAGTTAGGTCACATTGGGAGATTTTCAGTTAAGTACACCTGAAAGATATAAAACTTCCTAGGCTCACTTTCCACATTTTCCAGCAGAAGCCCTGAATTTTCTACCATTGTAGTAGCGTTCGTGTACTTGCTCGTCTCGATGCCCAAAGAAACTAATAGATAATACTATTAACTTTCGCTTAGCTTGTAAGTTTAACTTCCGTGTAAAAAAAATTTCGAGTCGTCTTTTGCAACCTTGACTCGCTTCATCAAGCTGCTATATTGAGAACGCAACGTATCTATCACACTAATCTTCAGCCTATAAAACCTTAAAGTCTTACCGACTCGCACGGTTCAGTTTGCACTACAGACTTCCATATAGCGCACTCTTATTAAGCTTATTGCAGGATTTGAATTTCTCGATCATCAAAACGTTTGCTCACCGGTGAGTTCTGCTAAGCTTCCCCTCTGTAGCAGATTAGTTCACTAATTATATTAGCTTTTTACATCTTTCTTATATGAGACGGGATGATTAACTAGAAGAATTTCTGTTATGTTATCTATTAAATTCAGCACTACCTCTTTTAGCTGAATTTAATAGAGTTTGCGTGTCCTGTCCATCGACTCAAAAATATCTTTTAAAGAGCAGAAAGCTACACCACATAATGTACCCGATTAATCGCCAGCAGTTGAGAGTTACGATGTGCACTCATCTCTAACACAGAACCAGACTGTTATTTGGCCTAGTATGTATGCTAGCATATCCATCTCCGTTGATCAGAGCCATCCTAGATCACCAAGTAAACTCCTTTACAAAAATAGAAACATCAAATCGTCTGTAGAATTCTGCATAGATGATCGCTGCATATAGCGGAATATCATGGCAAACTGCCTACAGTACATCAGTTGCACAGTCCAGCTATGATCCATTAACAATGGTAAGAAGAAAGTCGAAGTACACTCATGTGTGCATAGATCGTTACTTCAACATTTTTTTCAGAGAACATTGTATTACCAAGTTACTGAAACATTCAAATATTCTATTAAGAGTTGTGTTGTTGTGTTATCAAAAAGAATGAAATCATTTAGCATGCACTACAATCAACCAGAAATAGAAGTTTAGTGAGATTAGGATTTTTCAATTGCAACTTACACGCTGTAATTAAATAAAATCTGTTGAAATATTATTTTCATATGGCAAAAGAATTAAGGTTTATCTACAAGGCTGCCGACTGTGGTTTTCTGCAGAAATAGTGGTATTACCAATTGCAGATATCAGGATGCATTTAGATAAAAAGATAATCACAGTAGATGTCGAAATCCGCCATGATACTTGCATTAGAACGAGTGGAATCAGTTTGCATGCATTACAACCGACGAGAGAGCGTGCGTTGAAATGGGAAAAGTACGACAGCAGATAATGTCCTTAGAACTTGCAAATTCGAAATATACAAGTTTAAACCCTGTTACGAGCGGATCAAGAAATCTTTAGCTGAGAAAGAATGAATTACACGGTGAGCATAAGGTATAGTAATGAGAAAGCGCGTTAAATGAATGACAAGTTGATGTGTATTTGCGATATAATAAGTATCCCGAGCTTGTCAAGCTTTTTGTAATATGCATCCACTACGTCAGAAATCGTTTTAAAATGAGAACGATATCAGAGATGTCACTTGACTTCATTGTAATAGTATTCTTAGTTTCTACAATGTCTGAAAAGAGTTATTATAAACGATTATATCGATATCGAATTGATGCGTTGATTAAAGAAATAATTTTGAGGGCGCAAGGGGATCGGCAGTGGACATCGGCATCTATTCCTTAATTCCTAATGGGTTAAAGCTATTAAAGGAACCAACAGTGAAACCGAAGCTGTAAGATCTTGTGTTGTGTACCTAGGTCTTAAGACGATGTGAAGACTGCTTTTATAGTTAACTCACATTATACAATGGCGTACCATTTTAAAAAAAAACTGTGGATTTAAGTTTAACTTTAAGAAGACGAGGGTTTACAACGGTTTCAGGTGGGGCCGTGGGGATGAAAAATGTTGATACCAATCGTAAAAAACATAAGTATTAATTTAAGAAAGATAATCAAGCAATTGCTATACCTCCCGTTTATAAACACTACATTACTATTTGAGAATGATTCCTGCTGAAGTAATCTACTTAACACCCATAACACTCTCACCTTGTTCTTGATCGTTAGCCTGATAGAAACTGTTTAATCGAAAAAGTAGTGTTCTTACTGATTTTTTAAAACTTAGTTTCCTGTGTGTTTACATACGAGACTTTCAAATATGCATTTTATTAGCGTCATTGCTGCTCATTAGTACCTACGTACAGTTTGTAGAATTCACAAAGTTCCGGCCAATCATTATTAATATTTTCCCGACTGCATATTGAAAAATCTTGATATGAAACCCATTATATTCTAACATTCGATGGAGCCTTACTTAGGGTCTGAGACCGCTGATCTGATCGATGAAATATATAAAGAATCGATTTTAGATTATTTTGAGGTCTTAATATAATAATCTTTCCATATAAGCTCAATGGGATAATATTATAATCTTTCCATTAAAGCTCACTGTATGCTTTGATTAGTCACTAAGTACCACAAATATCATAGAGCAGAAAAAGTCATTTATTTCACATGTCTCTTTTTGAAAATTATCCATATCCAAGTCCTTGAATGAAAAAGTGATCTTATTTCACGGTAGCTTTGTCTTGGTAACAATATCGTATCTCACTTCTTTATTCTAATATCCACTTTCCCTCTAAAGCTATACACTCATTTTCTTGGTGTCAATTTAGTCTTCGTCCTCACTCGCATCTCGAGTCTCGATTTCCTATCCTTTTTGGATAGCTAATCATCTTGTGAGAGCTTCGCCACAACGATTGTGTAATGCTGAGATACACACGTCTACTTTTCATATAAGCAGTGTATTGCCTCTTTGTTTCTTCAATATTTCAACATCATGTACTAATACTATATATTCAAGTCTTCCGCATACAGTAAATAAGTACAAGAAAAGTGAACAAAAAACTTTTGAGGTGTTCAAATCGTACCAAAGCTGTAGAAATTTCTGAACGGTCCAGTGTTGTAATGCTTTTAGGAGGTTTGCAGTTAGGTA
Source organism: Thermobia domestica (assembly GCF_964235325.1). Taxonomy (NCBI): domain Eukaryota; kingdom Metazoa; phylum Arthropoda; class Insecta; order Zygentoma; family Lepismatidae; genus Thermobia; species Thermobia domestica. The sequence continues at coordinate 227,220,407 of NC_137462.1, forward strand.
ATTACGAAGCACGAATGGATACATTAAGTCAGGAACTTTGGTGTATCCTGTACCCTATGACAACTTTACTGAAAATGCTGAATGGCCATGCCTACTCAAGATCATTCAGAACTCACTTCTAGACTTTGCTCGGGGACCTCTACATGGGGTTATGAAGACATTTACAACTGTCAGAGAATAAGACAAAATCTAGGATCTGCGATCTTATACAACAACGTCTGGATGAGGAACTCTATATGCAACATTTGCTAAAAAATGAAACTGCATGACAAGAACCTAATTAGGAATTCTCAAAAATAAGACGGTGAAATTTTCCGAATGGTTACCTTTGGCTGCAGTATACGCTATCAGAAGATTACAAGAAATTAACAACACAAGGAACATTATCATTTAGCAGAAAAAGAGGCCTTTTTGAGCGGAGTTCCAAGTGATATAGCTTGGTTCACGAATCTCTGCCGCGATTGACGCCTACGAAGAATTAGAATCGCGGCAGAGATTCGTGAGCTAAGCTCTAATATTATCGAAGAGTGCTTAATGAAGGCCACGAAATTTTCTGGGGGATTAACTCAACGTCAGACACAACGTTAGCAAGATTAATTTTTCATTCCCAAATGCTGTTACGATAACAAAAGTTCTACAGGACTTTTGGTGGCATGAGTTTATCCTCAGGTCTATAAGATTAGCTAATGCCACCTTCCTTGTATGATAATATCTCAATGTACAAGATTGTCAATTTGACAACGGTGGATATTGCAGAGACTCTGTTGTGTTTGCATTAAAACACACACATAGAAGGAAAAGCAATTATACACGCAATGGTGTGGACTAAAAATGGCCAGTCAAGTCTGCATTAAGTACGCATATAAATTTTGTTAAGCGCTATATTCACCTAATATTTTATGGGCATAAATTACAATTAGACACAGAAAGAGCCGAAAGACAAAAATAGATTTTAGGTAAAATGTCAACGATCGAAATTAATTGTGCTTTGAAGTTATGACATTCACTCACAGTCCTTGAGAATCTTGGAGATCAATACTAGACTGCTTCAAATGACACAAAGGAATTTTGAAGGAGCAAAGGTAACTGTATATTGACAACAGTAATAGGAGAAACTAGAAACGGAGTATATGTAACTGATGATGGGTCTGATTCAGATCTTTTAAGAATCTAGGTAGATGATTTCATGGTCAGTGACCGATTCTTTTAATGCCACATACAAGCAGAACCAGAAGGAAATGCTACGAAATCATTAAATTTCAAGAAATTTAGCGTCATTAAAAGTATGCTTTCACTTTTTTATGATGCAACAGGCTGTGACACGAGCTCAGCTACACTCAGGAGACAATAGTTGCAAGCCTTCAAGATCCTTAAAAAGAAAAAAAAACTGTACAAGTTAGTCAGAGTCTTAAACGGAGTTAGGAGTCAAATCTCAATCCTAACAAAATGTTGAAGATTACGCATTTCTTATTCCCCTGTATGGAGAAGGAAACATGTCTTTCCTGGTGTAAACCTACAGGTATAACAAGGAAGTAGTTACAAAGCTTCAATATGACCACTTTTTCCCCTACGAAAACGGCAGGTTTGCACCATTCCATTCGGAAGTAGCCCCAAGTCCAAGTGGGAAATGGTCTAAGCAAAAACGCAATCGATTGAGGTTGGTGTGTGAAGGAGGATATGCGAAATCAAGCATCCACACAGCTACCATCGGCTCCGGCCGAATAAGCTTAGTTAACAGTAGATAAAAAGTGTTTGCAAAATAGGAACGTGAACGAGACACATGTAAGTGTAAAAGAGCCGATAAGAAGTATTCAAGGTATTCTGCATTCTGCCAAAGGAGTTCATTTACAAATGGCAGATCAGAAAACAATCTGATTTAGATGATGACGAACAACAGCTGTAGAAAACCAATATGTCATTGACAACGGCTTAAATGGTGAACCAATTTATTATGATTATTACTTTGTAATACCATCCCCGCCTTATAGACCTAACAAAATCGACTTGAACACGATATTGATGAAATTTTTAATGAAGGTGTAAGGACAAGGTATAAAACATGGTGGTAATTTATTGTTATGTTTACATATTTTGAATACTTTAAAAGAGCTGCTTTGTTACCCGAAGACAAAATGAAACTGTAGCTGATCACTCACAAGATAAGAGCTAAACCAATTCATTTAGATATAACATTCGCATACTACAGAATCTCTCAATTGACGTTGATAACAATTGTTTATTGTTTGATTGTTTTTAAGTTAAGATGTTCAACAGCAGATGATAAGACTCCAAGGTTTCTGCCATTTGCAAGGACACTAAAGATTGTGTAACTACCGTTTAGTTTTCTTATCTCCTAAAAAGAAGCAAAGTTTAACTCTCTTAATACAGAACAATGTTTCTATATGCGGTACATGGTAAGACTACATGTACATTTTTATCCAAGAGGGAACGTAAGAACGAAAGCTATACTACACGTCGATCCCTGTTGGTTTCAACTTATTCCTCCAGGGTTTATACGACATAAGGACAATCAATGTTTACTGCTAAGCAGCTTTTTCCTTTGCGAGGTACCAAGCTGCTTTTCAGTCAGAAGGCCACAAAGCTTAACAATAATCCGTAACAGTCATGTTATACTTATGGTCGTAAGCTAGTAAAAAATTCACATGCAGGTTATTGGCCTGAAACTCTAATAGGAGTTTTTTTTTTTTTTTTTAGATAATTAGACCCAGGTCCGCTTCTCTTGGCCTGTGAGACAAGTCCGGCCGATGAATTTATAAAGCTAGCAGTTTAAAGAAATGATTCGCGATACAAAGAAGTTAAACAGGCCTCGTAGAACAGGTGTAGAACAGAGAAATGAACTAATTATCAATTCACAGAATTTTTTTTGTACTTAGGTTACGTTAACAGATTTTAAGTGCACCTAAAAGATATAAAACTTTTGGCTCACTTCCCACTTCTTGCAGCAGAAGTCATCACATTTCTCCCTTAGTAATAGTGTTCCAGTACTTGCTAGTCTCTGTGCCCAAAGAAAGCAATAGTTACTTATATTAACTTTCGATTTGCCTGAAAGTTAACTTGCGTCTATAAAAAATTTCATGGCGTCTTTTGCAAACTTAACTCACTTCATCAAGTTGCTATATTGAAAACGCTACGAATGTATCACACTAATCATCGGGCTATAAAACAAAGTCTTTCTGACTCGAACGGTTCATCTTGCACTACAGATGGCATATCGCATAATCTTATTAAGCTTATTGGAGGATTTGAATTTCTTGATCTTCTAAACGTTTTCTCACCGATGAGTAAAGTTCGGGTAATCTTTCCCTCTGTAGCAGATTAGTGCACTAACTGTATTTGCTATTGACACCTTTCATATCTGAGATGGAATGATCAACAAGAAGTATTTGTGTTCTTATTTATTAAGTACATCACTACCTCACCTCGCTGACTTGAATACAGCTTGTGTGTCTTGTCCATCGACTCACAGGTATCTTCTCAAAAGCAGAAAAAACTACTCCACAATATGTACCCGAAAATGCATCTACTCAACTGCAATCGCCAGTAGTTGAGGCTTATGTAGTGAACTCGTCTCTAACACTGAACTTGACTGTAATTTGGCCTGGTATGTATGCGAGCATATCCATGGCCGTTGACCAGAGCCGCTCTAGATCACCAAGTAAATTCATTTACGAAATTATAACCACCAAATCGTCTGTAGAATTCTACATAGATGAACCCTGCTAATAGCGGAATATCATGGCAAACTGCTTAGAGTACATTCCTTGCAAATTCCAGCAAGGAGCCGTTAACATTGGCAAGAAGAAAGTCGAAAAACACATATGTGCTTAGATCTTAACTTTAGACTGTTTTCAGAGAATAATGCATTACAAAGTTACAGAAAAATTCAGATATATTATTAAGAGGAGATGTTGAGATAGGTGTTGTTCTCTTATCAGAACGAATGCAAGCAGTTAGCATGCACATAAACTTCGAAAGGTTACTTTCACTCTGCTGAATGAGATAACTTTTATTATTAAATATTAGACAATTTAAAACAGTTCCTATTTCTAATTTTTAAATATGTCAGTAGCTAACGAATTTACAGCTTGCCACATAGTTCAAACACTCGTTTCCTACTACTGAATCAACTCTACTTTCAGTTATAATTTTTTACATTTTAAAAAACGTATGTGGTTTCATTATATTATCAAATATGTCTGCAAGAGTTTAGCAAGTGTCCATATCACATTTCCTTGTTCCTGAAGCCTTTCAATGACCTCAACCCTCAACACCTTTTAGTTGTAAATATCAGAATTCACAATTCCGACCTTTCATTTTATTCTTAAAGATGTCAGTAACTAACGAACGTGACAAACTCGCATTTGGCTTTATCGGATATTCTATATCTACATTTGCAAATATATTAAAAACAATACATTTCCATTCTTAAATGTGTCTGTAGATATCGATCACTTGTAATCTGCTTCATCTTCCAACATTCCTTTCGCCCTACTAAGTAGAGTCGGTTTTCAATTCTGGTTATCAGACAATTTCAGTTAATTCCGTTCTATCAGGTTTTTCTTAAATCCGTGAGTACATATTGATCACAAAGGATCTGCATCATCCTCCAAACACTCTCTACGCCTAATTGTTAATTTCTGACAAATTATGCCGATTCGTTTTTTCATTTTATGCTTCAATATGTCAGTAACTAACGATCTTCGAAAGTCTGCGTGAGGTTTTACAATCGTTTCGAGATGTTGAGTGGACTCAACTTTCAGTTGTAATATCTCACAATTTACCCTATTCCGTTGTTTTTCTTGAACGTATATAAGTCAGTAAAACGACAATGAGTGTCACTTTCATATCCGCAGATGAAATGTTCCTTTTGAACAAATGAAATGGAACAAGTTTTCAATTGTAACACACTAACAATAAGCGACAATAAACGAAAATAACGTTTATTTTTTAATTATTTATTTATTTATTTTTTTTTTATATTTCAGTGATTAACCATCAAGAAGAGTGTGCTACATGTTCCAAGCTCAACGTTCGCCCATCTCAACCGACTTATTTTCATTAATTATATCACACAATTTAGTACAATTAACTCTTTTAACAATTGTAAATATCTGACCATGTCGGACAATCCCGCTTTTTCGTTTAATGTTTAAATATGTGGATAACCGTCAGCAAGAGTTTACTTCTACTTCCAACCACTAATTTCGACCTATTTGAAAGGAAAAATTTCATTTTTAAAATCTCTGAAAATTTACGACGCTTCCTTTCTTTTATTTTATACTTAATTAATTCACTAACTAATGGTTAGCAAGAGTCTGGTTCATTTTTGATATAGTCTCTTCGCAATAAAATATCATATCACTTTTCAATTATAAATATCTAACATTTTAAGACAATTCGTTTTTCAATTTAAGACAATACCGATCTCCCATTTTGTTCAGAAATATGTTAACGAACGATCAGCAAGAGTGTGCTTCGTCTTCTAAACTCTTCTTACGGTCTACTAAAAGGAGCCACCTTACAATATTACATATCTTTGAAATAACGAAAATACCGTTTTTTTCTCAATTTTTAATTGTACCTGGCATTTCACGACAACTCCATTCTTTCTTTTTATTCTAAAATATTTCAGTAACTAACGATCAGCAAGAGTTAATTCGGCTTGGAAACAATACTGTCATCATACAGAATGTAATCACTTTTCACTTGATAATGTCTTAATATTTACGACTATTCCGATCTTTCATTTTCTACTATATATGTCAGTAACTAACGATTAGCAGGAGTCTACCTCAGCTTAAAAACACATCTTTACTATACTACATAGAATCGGCTTTAATAGTAAATATTTGAGAGTCTACGACAGTTATATTATTTCATTTAACCTAAAAGATTCAGTGACTATCATGAAAAGTTTTTTTTACATACCAAAACACAGCTCACGCCCTATCAGTGAAGAAACTTTTCAATCTTAAATATTCGTCAATTTACCTCATCCTTTCTCTTATGTTATTTTTAAATATGTCAGTAACTAAACGATCAGCAAGAAACTACTTCAGCTTCTAAATACTCGTTTGGAGGTATTGAATAAATTCACATTTCAATTTTAAATAACTGAGTATTGTGTTATTATTACTTTATTCTTAATTATGCTTTCAGCTAGCGATCGCCAAATTTCTGTATCAGAATTCAAACACACCATTCACTTTAGAGAATGAACTAATTTTTAATACCGCATATCCGATAATTTACGTGAATTCTTTAATTTATTTTATTCTAAAACAGTTGATTTAACAAAGGATCATCAAGAGTCTGCTTTATACAACAAAACACTTCTTTCCCATACGCAAAGGACTCCCTTTTCTAATGTAATTATATGACAATTTATGAGTGTTTCGTGGTTTCGTTTTATTTTTAAGTATCCCAGCAACTAGCGGTCAGCAAAATTCTATTTCATATTCTGATCACTTGTTTCGCACTACTGAATTATCTAGTTTTTTCAATTATAAATACGACAGTTTACGACAATTGCGATCTATCGTTTTATCTAAAATATGTTACAAACTAACGATAAGCAAGATTTGGTGTTATATAACATGCACACCTTTCGCAGTACTCGCCCCTCTTCATTTATAAATATTTGATAATTTACGTCTGATTCTTTTATTTTATTCTAACATACATGATTAAGTAATGATCTTCAGAAGTGTGCTTCATCTTCCAAACAGCTCCTTTGGCCATACTAAGTAGACCCACTTTCTATTGTAAATATTAAAGAGAATGAATGAAAATTCCGTTCTTTTAACTAACTCTTATTGCCATAAATTTTTAGATATTTACGGTTGAAAAGGTGCTCTATTTTATAGGGCGAAACAAGAGTATGAAACTGGTAATAGACTAAAACCATTACCTTCTCACGCATTTAAATACAAGTGAGAAAACGCAATTATGGTAATGTTTCTATCATTTACCACTGAAAAGAGCTCATTAAGTAATACCAAAGGAGTGTTTAGAACATAAAAAAGCCTCTTGTTAGTCATCGGTTAGTATAAAATGTAAGAACGGAATTGTATCAAAAAGTCAGATAATATCAATTGAAAAGTGAGGCTATTCAATACGCCCAAGGGAGTCTTTGAAAGATGTATTACCTGAGCAGGATAGCAGTGCAGTTTTGTAAGGATGGTACTGCTGTTGTGTTTACATCAGTTTCTTGGCAAGCGCGGCGGGACAGGGGAGCGGAGAGTTTCACTCTGCAGTGAATCCAACGGTTTTTAAAAGTTGCAGTTTGGATGTTATGCATAGCCTAATCTCTTTCCGCTTAATAAAGAACGCCGTAAGTTATATGGTTGTAGTGAACAATTCCTGCAGTAATGCAGATGTATTATGAATGGAAATTACCAATTTAGGAACAACATAGCACAATTGACAATTCAATGAGCTACTACCGTGTATTAAGCAGATTGTATAAAAATTGATTACGTTTTATTCGGTGTCATTATAAAACAGGAGCACCCTGTAAAACGCTGCTTGCTAGTTTGTTCGCAAGTTAATATGGAGGGTGTATTTTTGTTGTAGGTTTTTTTTCCTTCTTACTTAAGATGTTCTGCAAATAACTACTTCAATAACTTTTGAACCTTTTTGTCTTAACTTGAGCCAGGGGCGGATGTAGGCTGAATGTTTCAAAGTTAAAGCAAGGTAAGAGTGTATTGCAAAAATAAATAAATAAATAAATAAAGCAACTTTAGAAAAGGAGCAGTAGCTATTGTCTGCAATATCTAGAACAGAAATGGCCACCTGCGATTCCAAAGGTGAACATTTTTTTGAGCAAGAACACCAATGTAAGTAATTTCTTGCAATTTATTGCTTTATTTGACTTCTGCAACGTAAAACAATAAAAGTAAGTCCTAACTATTTTACGTTTTATTTTACATTTATAATACAAAGGTGAAAATTCTTAGGTTTTATTTTTAAAATAAAAAAATATTCAATCTGGGGGAGGGGCAATCTGCCCCATGGATCTGCCCATGACTTGAGTATATGCGTAAAATGGTTTATTACGAACAGGACAAAAAGAACTATAATAGATTGATTACAAGTAATCCGGTTAGAAACACTGCTGCTTGCATTTTAGTTTCAAAACCGGCCGCCCGCACACGTTCGCTTTTCAGGTAATACCACATTCTTCCTAATCGTTAGTTACTCACAAACTTAAAATTGAAGAGAGGAGTGTTGTAAATTACATATCGACTAGCTGAACTTATTCATTGCTCAAAACACACCAAAAGAACTAATGTCTTAACGCATGTGCTTTCTTCACTTTTCTTGCATTTATTTACTGTATGCAAAAATGTAGAATATGTGTTAGTATTAGTATAAATCTTCCCAGTAAGACAGCATAGACACACAAAGAACATTAGAGAAAAGCATAAGAGGGGAAGAGGATGTAAGAATGACGAAATGTGATACGATATTCTTATAAAGACAATTCTACCGTGTTATCATTCCAGAACTTGGATATGGAGAATTTTCATACGAGACTTATGAATAAATGAGTTTTTCTGCTTTTTGAAATGTGTATCACTTAGTTACTTATCAATCAAATCAATCACTTGGAAATGAAAGCATACAGTGAGTTTATATGAGAAGCTTATTTCCTTGCCCACAGTTTCGTTGCTTTCTGATTACCAGTGTTACTAAGTTGGTAGAGAACACAGGACTGACTATACCGTAAATATTTTCCTCCTGACCGTCTATGAAAAGATCTCAAAAGAACTTATAAACGATTTTTTATTTGGCTAGACAATCAGTTCACCGGTCTCAGACCGAAAGTAAGGCTGCTTTGGAGGCTAGAATATAATTGGTTCCATAGCAAGATTTACAGAATACAATCGGGAAAATAATATTAACGATAGACCGGAACCTAGTGAATCCTACACAACTCTGTATGTAAGCCCTAGTGAGCAGCAAGGACGCTAATTAAATGCATATTTGATAGCCTCGAGTGTTAACTCACAGGAGACTTTCTTTAAATAATATATCCTGAAGAAAACAATTTTTTGGATTAAGCAATTACTATGAGGCTATCGATCAAAACCCAGGTGAGAGCGTTATGGGTGCTAAGTAGATTTCCTCAGCAGGTAGCATTCCAGAATAGTATTATGGTTGCATTTTAACGGGAAGTATAGCAATTACTTGATTATAATTCTTAAATTAATATTATTTTTTTTTACATTTGGTATCATCATTTTTCAATCCCAAGGGCACACCTAAAAAAAAACGCTGATTCTTCCCAAAGCTATACGTCTGTCATACCCTGGTCTTATTAAAGGGAGAAGTAAATCCATGATTTTTTAAAAGCTACGCCATTGTATAATGAGAGTTAAGGAGCTCTAAAAGCACTACTGCTTCGATTTATGACCTAGGTACACAACACAAGATCTCTAAGTGATGCGGTGGATTCCTTTACTAGCTATAAGTCAAACGAATCAAGTAATAGATGCCGATGTCCACTACTGACTACTAAATTTCACAGTATTGTAAGAAGAACATAAGCCGGTAAAGCCGTTTAGCCTTACCGGACCTCTCGAAATAGACCCCTCGAATTATTGGCGTGCCTGTTGCACTCTGACCCACTAATTAAAAATAGAACATCCCCATTTATCCTCAAAATTGTTTCTTTAATCATCGCATCACTTAGAGATCGATGTAATCTCTTATTAATATCTGTTTTCAAAAATTTTAGAATACTATTACACTGAAGTCAAGTTACATCTCTGCTAATGTTCTCATTTTAAGACTATTTCTGACGTAGTGGATGCATTTTACAAAAAGCTTTACAGGCTCGGCGATGCTTGTCCTAACACAAGAGACCCACCAACTTGTCCATCATTTTAACGCGATTTCTGTTTTCTACACCATATGAGCTCAGCGTTATATTCATTCTTTCTCGGCCAAAGGCTTCTTGTTCCGCACGTCACTGGGTTTAAATACGATTATTTCGAATTTGCAAGTCCTAAGAACAATATGAGCTACCGCACTTATCCCATCTCAATCCGCATGCTCTTGTCAGTTGTACTGCATGCAAACTGATTCCACTCCTTCTAATGAAAGTATCATGGCGAATCTCGACACCTACTCTTATTCTTATTTTATCAACAATTAGTAATACATTATTTTTGCAGAAAACCACAGTTGGCAGCCCTGTAGATAAATCTTAAATTTTTTGGCAAATGAAAATAATTTTTTCAACAAATTATAAATTTAGCGTGTAAGTAGCAATTGAAAAATCCTAATCTCAGTACGCTCTCTACTATCTGACTGTTTCTGTACCTTCGTCATACAATGTTCCCTGAAAACAGTCTGAAGTATACATCAAGAAGTTGGATGATCTATCTCAGTCTTTCATCTAACTTCTTGCCAATGTTAACGGCTCTTAGCTCGACTGTGCGAGGAATGTACTCTAGGCCGTTTGCCATAACATTCCGCTATATGCAGCCATCATCTATGCAGAATTCTACCGACGATTTGTGGGTGTTTGCTTGCTCTCTACGCTTCTTACCAAATATTACTATGTATAGTTAGTAGTTGTGAATGCTAACTCCTTGCATTCGTTATGATAAGACAACAACAAATATCTCCGCATCTCCTTTTAGTAAAATTTTATCTGAACGTTTCGGTATCTTAGTAATACTATGTTTTCTGAAAACAGTCTGAAATATAGATCTAGGCACATATCTGTGTATTTCGACTTTCTTGCCAATGTTAACGGCTCTACTAAAAATGCACACTAGGCTAGACATGATATACCGCTATATGCAGCGAACACCTAATCAGAATTCTACAGACAATTTTGTGCTAGTATTTTTGTAGAGGAATATACTTGGTGATCTAGGATGGCTCTGGTCAACGGCCGTGGATATGCTCGTGTTAAATGATTCCAAAGCAGCTCGTGGTAAATGATTCCAAAATATGTAAACTTAAAAATAAACCACCTTCAACTTTTTTACCTTGTCCTTACATCTTCATTTAAAGTTTTATCAAGATCGACATCATCTCCATTTTTTTTTGTCTATAAGGCGGGGATGGTATCACAAAATAATAATCATAACTGATTGGATCAACAATTAACCGTTGTCAATGACATGTTTATTTTTTACAGCTGGGTTACGTTATCATCTATATCAGATTATCTTCCGACCGGCCATTCGTATACGAACTCTCTTGCCAGAATGCAGAGTTCGCTTGAATACTTCATATCGGCTCTTTTACACTAACGTGTGGTTCGTTCACAATCCTATCTTGCAGTTACTTTTTATCTACAGGTAAGTAAGATTATCAGGTTGGAGCTGATGCTAGCCTCTTTCACAAACCACCTCTTTCACAAATCACTAAGACAATTTCGCTCATTGAATTGGAGGTACTTCCGAATTGAATGCCGCACAGCTGCTGTGAAAGTAATGGGAAAATTGACCATACTGAAGCTTTGTTACTACTTTCTTTTATATCTGATATGGCCTATACCAGGGAGGGCATTTTTCCATCTCCATACAGGCGAATAAGAATTTTCTAATGGTACCTGTTTGTCAGGATTCACATTTGGTTGGTTGAAGACTCTGTCTAATGTTCAGAACGCTTCTTTTTGAAGCAACTTTTAGGCTGCAACATATTCAATCCTCAGTATAGCTGAGTTCGTGTCACAGCCAGTTGCATCATGAAAAAAGTGAAAGCAATCTTTTAATGACGCTAAAATTTCTTTAAATTTATTAATTTTGTAGCATTTCCTTTCAGTTGTGCTTGTATGTGGCTACAAGAAAATAAGCAACTGCTCATCAAGTTTTCTACTATGTAGCTTAAAAGATCTATGTCACACTGAAGGACAGCTACATATTTTCTGTTTCTACTTTCTTGTAGTTGCTCTGTGTGTGTTTTTAAAAAATAAAGTTAAGTGTGATATCTTTGTCAGCTTGTTTTTATTAAATTTTTCCTTATGTTTAATTTTTCGGCTGCTTCTAGTGCTCACTATGATAATTTAAGTGGAACATATATAGTTGAAATATAACTTTTGGTTCAATTGCATTTTATTGTCAATAGTCCAGATGGCTTAAACCTAATTTAATTGGGAGTGAGGAAATAAAATTTCTTCACATACTTGTGAACTCGAACCTGTGCCCTGGATGGCTTTTGTATGTGTCCCTAATCTTACTTTTTACAAAGTATGTCCTGCACAGTAAAAGAAATAGTGATCCAACACAATGTGGTGACCCATCTTTTGTTAAATCAACAGAAAACATGGTGTTGATTCCGGTAGTGGGAGAAAAACAATTAGCTACAGTGAGATTTGAACATGGATTACTCAGTTAGAAGTCGAGCGTCTTACCTACTTGGAAAGAACACTTGATTGAAACAGTATAGAGATAAAAGAAAAAAAATGTTGCTTAACACTAAACACAATGTTACTCTCACGACTTATACCATGATTTAATTACTTTTTCATTGGTCAACTAAGAAGCACAATTCATCTTACCTTTCACCACACTTTTCATAGTTTTTTTTTTTACTCAAAATACATGACCCACCGACGCGACGGCCTAAACATTGTCTTCCATCGCGGTTTTGTTATTGTCTCTGGAGCCTGTCATGACATCGCTCTAGCGTCGAATCATAACAGTAAATACAGTCGTAATTGTAATTAGCCATGTTCTATTTTCTTACTTCCACTGTCAAAAACATTTTTATATTATCATATCTAATATAATAAATGTTAGGACTTAGGAACAATTAGTGAACATTAGGAAGGTCACGTCGCCTTTTAAACCTGTCTTAAGACCGTCTTTACTATTATGTGCTATTACTAACTCCAGTACCGTAGTAGACCTGCCTATCTGATTTGACTCGCGGTTTTAGACGGAAAGGTAGGTTGTACGGAATAACATTTTTAAAAAAGTCTTAGTGAGTCGGCATTGAAATCTTGAACACGTTTAGGCAAGGCCTAGCCTATTTCAATTAAATTCGCGATTTTACTTCGTGATAGCTTTTATTTTTTAATTTTTCGGCAACCTAAACCTTCCGTCTGAAGCACTTACCCTTCCTTCCTCCTACATTCTAGTGCATGCAAATATATACAGTATATATATATATATATTATTTGCGGAATCACACGGTAATGCTTTTGCACCTCGGAAATACCTCTATAGGAGGCCGAGTTCAAAGTTTTAAATGGCAACAGGGGTTGATTTTGTTCCCATTCAAACAAGTTCTAAATTTTGAACAACTTTAAGAGAAAGCACTTTTTGATAGCTTATACCGTTCGGCACTTTCAAGATCTACTTGGAAGTCGAAATTATCGTGGTTTAGAGGGTTTTCGGAACTTTTCGTGTGTTGTAACCAAAGGGAACGATAAATAAAGGTTCTAAACTAAAGTGAATTATTAAATGAGATATGCGGAATGAAGCTATACAATTTTTGAAAATGGGCATCCCGAAAATACCGCTACAGGGGTAGCAAAATTTTACGTAGAAAAATGTTTCATTTCGCTTTCTTTGAAAGAAGCACAAAATTTTGAACAACTTTCAGACAAAACATCGTTTCAAGAAAGTGGTAAAATACGAGTCAACTCCGAGAAATCACACACACTTGATTAGGGATAGCCAACTCCGGAATTTTTACTTTCCGGAATCCGGAAAGTAAAATCGGTAAAAAATCCATTTTTCGAAAAAAATCAGGATTTTTTCGCATTTCGGACTTTTCTAAATTCCGGATTTTTTCTGAATTTTGGAACTTTCCCGACATCGGATGTTTTCCGAAATCCGGAAAGTAAAATTTCCGATTCCGGAAAACAAATTTTCTGGAATACGGATTCCGGAAAATTTTGGCCATCCCTATACATACGATGTTTGTCCACCACTTATGGCACTAACCGAAATCGAACCGACTACCGCACGCACCAGAGGTATCCAAGGCAAAGCTAACATGACATTTCTTAACTTGTGTGTTCTGGGTAATAACTTTGTTGTATTTTGATCAGCATGGTGCAGTCTGCTACATTTTACTTTCGTTCCCATGATATGCTGCAACATTTTACGAGACAAGAGGCGACAAATGAGAGGAGACGGGATACAACCCTTCGAGACGAGTATATTTTTTGAGAGGAGATATGCTTTGCACGAGACAGCTTGAAGTCTCGTCTCATGGTAACACTATAACCAGGCCTTAGAGCTAAATGGCACTCACCAGGTTATGGCTTATGGTGATAATGTCAATTTGATACGAGATATTGTGAGGACAAGTGAAAGAAATGCAGAGGTTTTATTAAACGCCTGCAAGAACATGGACTTAGAAATAAATACAGAAAAAAACTGTATACATGAAAATGCACCGTGATCGCAATTCTCCAAGTAATGGATACGTTAAAATATCAAACAATACTATCGACATCGATGAAACTCTTCGCGAATTCTGTCAAAAAGTTGAAGCTTGAAATATATAAAACGACCATTATGCCTCTTATGCTGTATGGCTGCGAAACTTGGCCACTTACTTTGAGGGAAGAACGCAGACTGAAAGTATTCGAGAACAAAATCCTGTGGCGAATATTCGGACCCAAGAGGGATGACAATGGTGAATGGCGGAAACTTCATAACGATTAACATAATTTATACCATTTACCTAACATTGTTAGAGTCATTAAGGCTAGGAAGTTCAGGTGGGCAGGTCATGTAGCGAGAATGGAATAAAGTAGAACTGCTGTCAAGATATTAACATTTTCGAAAAAAAAAAAAAAAAATTGCTCGTGGTTTCATTATTTTTTCCATCGCAATTACGAACACTAAAATTAGACTACTCACAACTCTATGCACACGATCTCGGAAGTCGAAAAGACAGGCACGCGATATGCTTCCTTCATTTGTTACTTTGTTAAACGAAGATAGAAACACTATTCACGTGACATCCATCGAAGTATAAACGAACTGTCACAGGTTGATTGTTGTGATCAACTTTCTGAGTTGATTGCAGAACGTTCGATAAAATAGTGGAATATTTTGTACCGAAAACTATTTCATTTTGACAAAAGTTCCTTGTTTGAAGCAAGTGAAATAAATGTAGAAGAAATATCAAAGATTTTACAAGAGTACAGCTTAGATTCTGGCTCGTAAGGTGAAATTGATTATTTAGATTTAGATCCTGATTTCTAGAATTTAGAAAGTAGGTAAGCACATGTTAACACCCTTATAAAAATATTTGCCCGGCGGGAGCTGATTTGATTCGGATTCAACGTGAACCAGTAGGCCCCGTCTCATATAGCCTCGCTGCTGAAAGGGACGTTAAACTCAAAATCAATCAACTCAAAATATTTGTACGAGGCGCATTCAGAAAGTAACATTTTCACGCGTCCCATAGCTAGGAATCCGAGAGCGACCGCGTGTATGTGAGACAGTAATGTCCTAGCATGGCTCATGCTCCAGCGGAATTTCCCTAGTGCTCTCAGTAGCGCCATGGTAGTGGTTGAAGATGGACTGCGTGTGAAGTGCGAGCAGTGATAAAGTTTATAAATGCACAGAGTATAGAGCCTATTGAAATCTATCGTCAGCTGTGCCAGGTCTATGGACCTAACGTCATGAGCAAGCATGTGGTGCGTTGTTGGTGTAGACAATTTGCAGCAGGACGTCAAAATGTGCATGATGAGGAGGGCAGCAGGAGACCAACCGTCATCACAGACGATCTCGTACACTTTGTTCGGCGAAGCATCATGCAGAATCGTCGCTTCACAATAACAGAACTCAGGGGACAGTTCCCGCATATTTTCCGCTCCTTATTGTACACCATTGTCACTACTTGCACTTCACACGCAGCGGGAGCGTTAGTTTTCTCTTGTATTTCTTTTCGATTGTTCAGAAAGCACATATTTCAAATTGCAGTGTATTAAACTACCCCTTCTTGCATCACCAAATTATATATACGTAATAAAACTAAAATAAAAAAAAAATATGTTTGCAATGGTTTTAGTGCATCTATCATTATTTAGCAATGTGCTATAATTTTTAAAAAAGGCCCAAATGCCCCAGGATACTGGAATAAACCAGGTTAGATTAGGCCAGGATCGAAAGTGTTATCTTTAAAGCCAATCGGGAAGAGACCATTAGGAAGACCTAAGCGTATGTGGAAGTACAATATTAAGATGAATCTCACAGAAATAGGAGTACAAAGTAGAAACTGGGTGCAATTAGTTAAGGACAGAGCTCAATGGAGAGCTTTTGTAAATGTGGCTTTGAATCTCCGCGTTCCATAGGCCACAGAATTCATTTAATTAGTTAGTTAGTTAGTTATAAAGAAAAAAGAAGAGGCGTTACTCGACTCATCCTTACGGAAACTGTTACCTTCTTAAAGAACTTCACATCTATGTTTATAGAATTGAGAAAGCAAAGAAGCAAAATGTTTCATTTTTTTTTTTTTTTTTCGCATGAACGTAAATTCATTTGAGGATTTGTTGTTCGTAAACTACACTGAAAGATAACTTTGCTTGAAGGATTCACAGTACTGTTGCAATTAATGGATCTGAAGTCAGAGTGCTTTATTATTATTATTATTATTATTATTATTATTATTATTATTATTATTATTATTATTATTATTATTATTATTATTATTATTATTATTATTATTATTAGGTTATTATTTAAAAATAAACGCTCTCCATCGTAGGTAGGCATCAATCCAAAAGTACTTATTTTAATAACTCATAGAACTCTTTCAGTTTTTGCAAAAGTTTTGCACGCAAGACCAAGACCAGGAATTCCGATGCAAGACCAAGACCAAGACCAAGGGGTGCAAGACCAAGACCAACACGAAGACCAAACCTGCAAGACCAAGACCAAGACGAAGACTCTTGCGCAAGAGTCTTGCACAAGTACCGGTACTACTTGATATTTTTATAGAGTGTAAAAGGAAAGGGGGAAAATAATTACGTCTTTTACTTGAATTTCGTGGCTTCAGTAAAAATGCCGCTGGAGTGAATTTGTTCCCAGTAGTTTATGCAATCTGTGTGAGTTGATCTACCCCTGTAGTATAACTGTTATATCTACAGTAGGCCTATGTCCTTTTCTGAATCGGTTGTTCGCGTTTCCTGTATTTATTACTCGTTTTAAAGCCACACAGGTGTCATCTTGCGCCATGTGAGCTTTTTAGTGGACAAACACCGTGTGCGTTGGTTTTCTGGGGTTTTCCGTTTCCCCCTGCTTTTTTCATTCCACCATTTCAGTCATTTTTCATCATCACCGCCTCCCTTAGCCTTGGTGCATAATGATGGGACGTTAAACTAGATATTTCACTCATTTCAAAGCATATTAATGGTGTTCTTCTTCCAAAACTAAAGAGAAATGTAGTATTGAACATCAGTAATGGGAGGGTGATGGGATTTAGATTTCTGGGTTTTAGGCATCTAAGGCCATTTAGCCCTTCACGTTTTGAGGGATGACGTCCCTCGGCGAGCACACAATCCGGGGAAAGGGAAGGAAGAAAGAATTGGGAAAGGAAGGAAGCGACCTGGGACCTAGAACTTAGGTACCACCCCGGCATTTGCCTGGTGGGAATGAGAAAAACCCAGGAAAACCTCATTCAAGGAGGCTGGCCTGAAAAAGCATTTTACACTTCTTCGACTGAGTGCCCGCACCGGGAATCGAACCCGGGACCGCTCACATCAGTATCAGAGACAAGATCAGTAATTCCGTACACCATAGGTGCCAACTGCTGAAGGGATCCAAAATCAACAGCTTGTCCACCCCTCAGTTTCGACGTTCATCTTCTTAGTGTCTTTTGTGCTATATTTCCCCTTGCGTTTTCATGTGGTTGTGCGAAAATAAATAAAGTACGCGTGTTAGAAAGTATTACGAGCGTTTCCAATAGGTGTACCCTCAGAACTTTCCCACAGTTGTATGCTGTTCCTATCCGATGCTGAAAAAAAGAAAAGCTCAAATTCGAACTACCGGCCACATAGAGTAATGGTATTCTTTGCGCAATAGTCGTATTCGGTTTTCACTCAAATTATACTAAAATATAATGAGGTTTTATTATAATAATTATTATTTTAATTTTTCCTCTCTCTTTTTTGGCCAACATTAATAAACATATCACCATAATTATCATTATCATAGCTATTCTGCCATTATTGGTAGGTCACTTGCTGGAACTAAGGAGCTTCGGCGTACGGCGATCCTCAGCTGGTCTCTTCGTCTTGACGCATCAATTTTCTGTTTTAATACTTTCCTTCAACTACACTCTCCTTCTTCCCCTCCCTCTCTTTCCTTCCACCATACCCTCTAGCACGTCCCTCATAATACATTTTCTCCTCAGCCAATATCCCAACCAGTTCCTCATCCCCCTCTTAATATCTATTTTTTCTCCCCTATTGCTACTATTTCTAACATCTCTCATTCGTTTTCCGTTCAATCCAGCTAATTTTCTCGTGTTTTCTCCATGCCCATGTTTCTGCCCCATACAGTACATGCTGGAATCAATAAAACAAAATCTTAATATTTAACTGGAAGTTTGCTTAATACAAAGGTTAGCTAATCGTGGTTGAAAAGACAAAAATCTGACGCCTTTATAATGAAAAATAATTTTGCAATTCATGGTATTTCAATAAGCTGTGCTGTCTTGATTTTCTTTCATGTGTCTCAGGGGTAACTTCTCTAGTTTGAGAACCAGTGGAGTGTTGGATCTGTTAAAAAACATAAAAAGATTATGAAACGTTGTGATTTATCTTGTAAGTAGTGAAGCGTGAGTCAAGACTACTATTGTATAGAGCAGTCTTGAGCGTGGATACTCATTGAAAAAGAAAATAAAGGTCATCGCCTACGTTGTACACTATCGCCATATTACACGAAGGTAAACTATATTACATTTAGGAACATCCATTGTATATATTTCCGTTACTATTGGCTCATTGTAGACTTTATTGTAACTTATATCCAGAGTAAAATTTACTTATGAAAAGCATAAGATTTCTAAAAAGCAAGACTTACAAGACTCTTGCAAGCAAGACTAAGACCAAGACCAAGGATTCCAGTGCAAGACCAAGACCAAGACTTTATGTGCAAGACCAAGACCAAGACCATCCGGGTCTTTGTTTTGGTCTTGCATTTGCTCATCACTACATAGAACAATGATACTCCCTCGTGGCTATATAATTACTGTACAAACCTTTGGCGCGGGAGAGCAGGATTTGATTCCTGGTAGAACATCAAGTCCGTAGGGCCCTACGTTAGCTATAAGATTCACGTCTCACATAGCCTCAGTGATGGATAAGGGTAAACTCCAGACCAATCAATTAACCAATTATACACTGAAAAATATGACACTGAAGGTTGATTAAAACAAGCTTATTTGTCTGGAGTTTAACATAATGTTTACTATCAAGACTTTCTGTGATGTGGTTTTACGTAGGATCCAAATCACATGAGCTCACGGCGGAAATCAACCCCGAGCGTCCCGCAGAAAAGACAAGTGCTCAGAAGAAATGAAATGCTGTTTATAATTTAATAGTTTGGATTCAAAATTGAAATAGTACACTTTCCTGTAACATTTACGAGTTACTATAGTAATTCAGTAGTACTTCTTCAATTTCCATTCTTAACATTTTCTGAAGCGTCATTGGTTGGAATTCCAAAACTGCCCCTTTGGGAGAGTGTACTCATATATTTAACAAATATTGGATATTGGCTAAGTTTTGATATAATTTTCTTTAACTAAAAAAAAAAAAAAAAAAAAAAAAAAGATAGTCGTACATGAAAAAGAAAAGGGGCCGCGGCGATTCATTGGTACAGCGTTCACTCTGCTGCGTGGAGTTCCTGGTTCGATGCCAGTTTGAGCCAAGTGGGTTTTATGGAGGACAAACACAATGTGTGTGGGTTTTCTTGGGGTTATCCCGTCTTTCCCCACTTTTTTAATTCTCTCACATTTATTCTTACAATCGACATGAATTTTAGCCTATCCGGCATAAGCATGGGACGTAAAACCAAATACTTCATTTACATTTTTTAAGCAAGTCTTCTCCTTTACGATTTACCGCACTACCGCTCAATAACATTTAATGCAACTGTACAGAACTGATTCTTAATCTTACAAGTAGTAACGAAATGCTGCTTTTTCTGTCAATAACATTACTTTTTATACCCTAATTGTTGAGTTGATTTTGAGTTTAACGTCCTTTTTAGCAGCGAGGTTATATGAGACAGGACCTACTGATTAACGTGGAATCCGAATCACATGATCTCCCGCCGGGAATCGAACACGTATCTCCCACCCCAAAGATGCGTACGCTAACCGCTTAGCCACGGAGGAGCTCTATACCCTAATTATAAGAGTAATAGTTGATATAATACCTAAAATAATAATGTCATTCAGTTAGTTTTCCTTTTCGTTACGGTATGGGAACGGTTACAAGTAACGAATATTTTAATGCAATTATATTACGTTAAAAAGTTCTGTATTTAACATTATCATTGACATACAACCTATTAAGTTAGCATTCAATAAGTTATTACAACTGTACGATAACCTCAATAACGAAATGCTCTTTTCACCTGCCAATAATGTTATTTTTAATAAGTACCGTAATTGTGAGAGTAACATTTGAAATGATCCCTATGACAATAACGTTACTAAATTGGTTTCGTTTTTCGTTACGATATTGGAACCGTAACAAATAACGAATATAGTTGATGCAATTAAATGCAATTCATATTGAGTTAAACAGTCATGTCTTTAACGTTATCATTTTAATGAAATCTATTACGTTATCATGCATTAACTTCGTTGCAGTAGTAACCCTACCTTAATAACGAAATGCTCTCTTCACCTGCCAATAACGGTATTTTTAATAAGTACCGTAATTGTGAAAGTAACATTTGAAATGATACCTATGACAATAACGTTACTAAATTGGTTTCGTTTTTCGTTACGATATTGAAACCGTAACAAATAACGAATATAATTGATGCAATTAAATACAATTTATATTGAGTTAAACAGTCATGTCTTTAACGTTATCATTTTAATGAAACCTATTACGTTATCATGCATTAACTTTATTGCAGCAGTAACCCAGCCTTAATAACGAAATGCTCTCTTCGCCTGGCAATAACGTTATTTTTAATAAGTACCGTAATTCTATCAGTAACAGCTAAAACGGTATTTAACGCAGTAACGTTATTCATTTAGTCTCAGTTTTCGTTATCATATAGGTATGGTAACAAATAACGAATTAATAATAACGCACATTATGTTAAGTTAGCAAGCCCTTCAGGCCCAAAGTAAGGCTTCTCCTTTAGGTTAGATTATAATGGGTTCCATAGCATGTTATACTGGATACAATCGGGAAAATATAATTTATGATAGACAGGAACCTACTGAATCCTACACAAATTTGTAAACCCTAGTGAGCATCAAGGACGCTTATTAAACACCTATTTAATAGCTTCGGGGGTTAACACACAGGAGACTTTCTATAAATAATATATCCGTAAGAACACAATTCGTGGATTAAACAGTCTTCATCAGGCTAAAGATCAAGAACCTGGTGAAAGCGTTATCTGTGTCAGAATAACAATTAAGGAATAGGTAAGAGCGATATGAGTCCTAAGTAGATTTCTTCAGCAGAAGCACTCTCAAATAATTTTGTAGTTGAATATGGAGGGGAAGTATAGCTATTGCATGAATATCATTGATAAATTAATACGTATTTTACATTTGGTATCCCAACGGTTTTCAATTTCAAGGACCCACCTAAAACAAACCGCTGTTCGTTCCCTCGTCCCTCGTCTTAAAAATGGAGAAGTAAATCCACGGTTTTTTACATGGTACGCCATTGTACAATTTGAGTTAGAGACCTCTAAAAGCACTATTGCTTCGTCTTAACAATTAGGTACACATCACAAGATTTTACGGCTTCGGATTCATTGTTGACTTCCATTACTAGATGTAAGCCATTAGCAATTAAGGAATAGATGCCGATGTCCACTGCTAACTTCTAAATTTCACAGCATTGTAAGAAGGACGTAACCCGGCATAATCCGTTTAGCCTTACCGTTAACCTCCGTAAGGAAACCTCCAATATTTGGCGAGCTTCTTGCACTCTAAACCTCTAATTAAATATCGAACATCCCCGCTCGTCCTCAAAATTATTTCTTTAATCACCGCATGACTTAGAGATCGATATATCTCTTATTTATATCTCTTTTCAGACGTTGTAGAATACTATTACAATGAAGTCAAGTGACATATCTGCTAATGTTCCCATTTTAAGGCGATTTCTGACGTAGTGGATGCATATTACAAAAAGCTTCACAAGCTTGGGGATACTTATCCTATTGCATGTGAGCCATCAATTGTGCATCTTTTCAACGCGCTTTCTCTGCACTATATCTTATGAGCTCACTGTGATATTCATTCTTTCTCAGTTAAAGATTTCTTGTTCCGCACGTCTCAGGGTTTAAACTCGAATATTTCGAATTAGCAAATCCTAAGAACAATATGAGCTGCTGTACTTTTCCCTTTTCAACCCCCCGCTCACATCGGTTGTACTGCATGCAAACTCATTCCACTCGTTCTAATGCAACTATCATGGCGGATCTCGATATGTACTGTTATTATCTTTTAATCTAATGCATCCTGATATCTACAATTAGTAATACCATTATTTCTGCAGAACGCCACAGTCGGCAGCCTTGTAGATGAACCGTAAAACTTTTGCCATTTGAAAGTATTTTTTCATCAGATTTTAGTCAATTACAGCGTGTAAGTTGCAATTGAAAAATCCTAATCTCACTGACCTTATCAAATATTACTTTGTCTCGATGATTGTAGTGCATGCTAACTGATTGCATTCTATTTGATAAGAGAACAACACGTATCTCGACATTTCTTCTTTCTATAATACATGAATGTTTCTGTATCTTCGTAACACAATGATTTTTTTCAAAATAGGCTGACGTAAAGATCTATGCAGATATCTGTGTGCTTCGACTTTCTTCTTTCCAATGTTACGCCTTTTAATAGGACTGTGCAACGAATGTACTCTAGGTAGTTTGCAATGGTATTCCGCTATATGCAGCGATCATCTATGCAAAATTCTACAGACGATTTGTTGCCTCTATATATATATATAAAAAAAATTACTTGAAGATCTCGGACGGCTCAGGTCAACGGCCATGGATATGCTCGCATACATACCAGGCCAAATGACAGTCAGGTTCAATGTTAGAGAAGACTACACTTCGTAAGCCTCAAATGCTGCGATTAACCGGGTACATTTTGTGGTGTAGCTTTCTGCTCATGAGAAGATACCTTTGAGTCCATGGACAGGACACGCAAACTCTATTCACGTTAGCTAAATGAGGTAGTGATGAATCTTATAAATATGATTACAGAAATTCTTCTTGTTGATCATTCCGTCTCAGATATGAAATGTGTCAAAAACCTAATACAGTTGGTGAACTAATCTGCTACAGAGGGGATGGTTAGCAGAACTTTACTCAACAAAGAGAAAACGTAAAGAAGATCGAGAAATTCAAATCCTCCAGTAAGCTCATTATAATTGTGCGATATAGCACTTTGTAGTGCAAACTAAAGCGTGCGAGACACAAAGACTTTTTATCTATTGGTAAGTAAGATTATCCGGTTGGAGCTGATGGTAGCTATGTGGGTTCCTGGAATTCGCATATCCTCTTTCACACACAACCTGTTTCGATTGAGTTCATGCTTAGACCATTTCGTTCCTGGAACTGGATTCATAGCTGGACAGCTGCTGTGTTAGTAATGGGGAAAGTGGCCATATTGAAGCTTTGTAACTACTTCCTTCTTATATTTGATATGGCTGATTCCAGGGACGGCATTTTTCCGTCTCCATACAGGCGAATAAGAAATTTCTAACGTTACCACTTTGTCAGGATTCACATTTTGTTGGCTGAAAACTCTCTCTAACTTTCACAATTCTTCTAATTGAAGGAACTTGAAGACTGCAAACTATTCACTTTTGAGTATAGCTGAGATCATGACAAAGCCTGTTGCATCATGAAAAAGTTAAATCAATGAGGATAGGTTCTCTTTAAATTTATTACATTCGATGAATTTCCTTTCATTTCTGGGATTGTGATATTGTGAAAGGCTATGTGAAAATTAGCTATGTGAAAATGTGAAAATGGCTATGTGTAAATTAGCTACTGTTCATGAACTCTTCTACCAAGATTCTTAATAGATCAGAATCACACCCATCAACTGCTACAGTTTTTTTGGTTCTAGTTTCTTCCATTTTTCTTGTCCATATACAGCTACCATTCGTCCGTCGAAAACTGCATCTTTTGAAGCCGTGTAGTATAGATCTGCAAGTTTCTCAAGAACTGTGATGGAATTGTCGTGGATTCAATGGCAGAATTAAATTCGGTCATGGCAGATATTTCCAGAAACCTTTTTTTTTCTCTTTCAGGACTTTCCATGTCTAATTGTAATTTATATCCATAACATATAGTGAAAATAGAGTTTAACATGATTTATTTCGTACTTGACGAAGAATTGAGTTGTCATTTTTAGTCCACACCATTGCGTGTAGAAGGCCTCTTCCTTCTACGTGTGGGTTTTAAAACATAACAATAGAGACTCTGCTTTATTCACCGCAGCCGAAATGACATTCTTGCGGATAGAGATATTATCACACAAGGAAGGTGGCATTAGCTCAACTTGTCTCTCTAATGATAAACAGATGCCCACAAAAGTACTGTATAACTTCTGTTATTGTAACAGTATTTGGAAATGAATAATTAATCGTGCTAACGTTGTGTCTGACGTTGAGATAATCCACGAGAAATTTCCGTAGCCTACATTAAGATCATATCACTTGGATCACTTGGATGTTCGATAATCATATCACTTGGATCTTTGCTCAAGTAGGCCTCTTTTTCTGTGAATTGTGAATGTTCCATGAGTTGTTAATTTCATTTAATCCTCTGATACCGTATTAGCCTCCAGGGCTTCCATCTGCAGAGTATAGTGATGTGCAAATTTTTCATAGATAAGATGACAAGCTGCGTGAGAAAACGGAAGCAATAACTTAATTAAATACAAATCATGTTTCTAGTCCCCTGTTTAATCTAGTTACTTTACAACGTCCGAGACCTTCCCCCCTCCCTATTGAATCACTAATGATCTCTTCTAGTGCAACCGTTAGTGCTTAGTGCTTCTTAGAACACCAACTACCAACATTAGTGCTTTAATAGTTAGGACGCTAGAAGCAAAAAACTTTGGGGCGGGGCAAATTCACGATAGCACCCCCAGGAAGCACTAACTCTTAATCTATTGCTATCGATAGTGCATGTATAGTACTTCCGGAAAACACTAAATCTTCGTTAGTGCTTCACAATTATTTTGACTACGGCCAGTTATATGTCTCGAAATTCCCATAAGGAATACATGGGGAATTTTTAATTGGCTCAAATTCCCGCTGAATTCAAAAGCGCTAATGACCTTTTTAGTGCAATCGATAGTGCGTTGTTAGTGCTTCTCAGAATACCAACTCGACGCTAGAAGCAAAAAACTTTTGGAGTGCAACTTCACGTTAGATCCCCAGGAGACACTAACGTTAAATCCTGGTGGAATCGCTAGTGCATCCTCAGTGCTTCCACGAAACACTAATGGTTTGGTTTTGTTTTACTATTATTGTAGATGTGCGCACTCATATGTCACACAGATTTCCAAACTCACGAGATCGGCGCTCACGAGTTCGAAACTCACTCGACCTCAGCCTAACGAAGTGGGCGTGAGATGAGGCAGGTGATGTGAGCATGTGGTTGAGTGAGCGTGAGGTCAGACTAGTGATGTGAACGTGTGGTTGAGTGAGCGTGAGTTCAGGATGGTTATTTGAGAATGAGGTCGGACTGGTGATGTGAGCGTGAAGTCGAAATGAATTTTTGAGCGTGATGTTTAGTGAGGCTACGTCAAAGTGTCATCTCTGGTTACGAAACTCCCATAAAAACATCGAGAGTATATCACCGGGACAAATTCCCGACAAATTCAAAATAGCTAATGATATCTTTAATACAATCGTTAGTGCTTCGTTAGTGCTTCCTAGAGCAGTGACTCCTAACACTATTGCTGCAATAGTTTGGACACTAGAAGCAAATAAAAACTTTGAAGTTCAAACGTGAAGTTAGCCCCCCAGGAAGCATTAATAATAAAACCTAGTGCAATTGATAGTACATTGTTGGTGGTCCTAGATAACACTAAGAGTGGAAGAGAATGTAAATAATGAGTTTTTAATCACACATACTCTCTCATCCACTCTTCTCCAAAACCCATTCCAGATTTTGGAGCTCTTAAAAGTAGATCTAAGTAGGAGAATTAATAACCACGGAGCCTCCAGAAGTCCATCGTAGATCCGCCTCTCGAAAGAGAATGCGTGAATAATCACTTATTATTCACATTCAGTTTGCACATCTCAATAAACAAACATTATTTTCATTCGCTTCAATCTACTACTGCATTCTACTCAACTGTAACGCCTTTTTATGTATAAAAATAATTATTCATTTTTTAATAATTGTAAATGTTTAAGTTCAGTAATTCACCATGAATAGAGTCAACTAGAAGTGTTTTTATAACGAAGAAAAAACATGAACTGTGGAATATCTTTCAACAAACTGTCGAGAGTTGATTACCTGAAACCGCGGTAGCCAGAATTAGCCTAGGGTAGGGGACTTATAATTAGAAAATGAAAATATCAGGTAAATGCATTTATAAATGATCATCAAGCAATTGATATACTTCAAGTTTATATGCAACTACAATACTATTTGAGAGTGCTTCCTGCTGAAGAAATCAACTTAGCACACATAACGCTCTCACCTTCTTTTTGATCTTTAGCCTGATAGAAACTGTTTAATCCAAAGAGTTGTGTTCTAACAGATATTTTATGAAATTATCCTGTTTGTTAACACCCGAGGCTGACAAAGATGCATTTAATTACCGTCCCAGCAGCTCACTATGTTTTACATAGAGAGTTGTGTAGGATTCACTAGGTTCCGGTCTATCTTTAATATTATTTTCACGATTGCATAATGAAAAATCTTGCTATGTAACCCATTCTTGCTATGTATCCTAAGCAGGCTTAATTTGGGCCTGAGACCGGTGATCTCATCGATGAGGCAATTATAGAATCGATTTTAGGTTCTTTTAAGATCTTCCCGTAGACGATTTTGTGGAAAACATATACGGTATAGTCCTGTGTTAGGTACCTACTTAATAACACTGGTCATTACAAAGCAAGCAAACTGTGGGCTGATCAAACAATCTTTTCATATATCACTGTACGCGTTGACTAGTAACTAAGTGCAACAACTTTATACAGCAGAAAAAGTCATTGATTTCTGATGTCCTTTGATGAATATTCTTCATATTCAAGTTTTTGAATGAAAAAGTAATCTTATATCACGGTAGCATTGTCTTGATAAGAATATCATATCACATTTCTTCATTCTGACATCCACTTTCCCTGTAATGCAATACACTCATGTTCTTGGTGTGTCAATGCAGTCTTACTCGGAAGATTTAATGAAATCTTCAATCGTATCTCGCGTGCCGATTTCCCATTCTCAAACAACTTTTGGATAGCTATTCATCTTTCGAAGCTTCGCTACAACGATTGTGTAATGGTGAGATACACACCTATCCTTTGATATAAGCCGTCTCTATTTTTTCAAAATTTCAACTTCAAATACTAATACTATGTATTCTACTCTTTTGCATACAGTAAATAACTTCAAGAAAAGCGAACAAAGCACATGCGTTATGATATTACATCAGATATTATACTGAAAAGGTGTTCAAACAGTACTTCAGCTGAAGAAATTTCTGAACTGTCCAAAGTTACTGCCTTTAGGTGGTTTTCGTGTTAAGTAATTTCTAGCCTCGATTCAATACATTGTCAGGAAATGGTATAGAAGAACTTTGGTATATCCTGTACACTATGACAAATTTAGTGAAAATGCTGAATGGCCATGTCTACTCAAGATCATTGAGAACTCACTTCTAGACTTTGCTCCGGGATCTTTACATGTGGTAATGGACACACTTACAATCCTCGCAGGAAATGACAAAATGTACGATCTGCTATTTTATTTAACAATGCCTGGATGAAAAAATTAATGTGCAACATTTACAAGAAAATGAAAGTGCATGTGAGAAAACATATTAGGAAAATATCAAAATTAAGATGGTGACATTTTCCGAACTGTTAAAATTGGCTGCAGAATATAGAGGTCTAATCGTAAAGCATTTCATCCAAAGGGACTATATTAAACAGGGGACTAGATACATCATTTCTAATCCATTAAACTAATGCATCCGTTTTCTCACGCAGTTGGTCATCTTTTCTATGAAAAAATTTCACATCACTATACTCAACCCTGGAGGCAAATACGGTATCAGAGGATTACTAGAACTTAACAACTCAAGGAACATTCACAATTCGCAGAGAAAGACGCCTTCTTGAGCGAAGATCAAAGTGTTATAATTATCGAACAATGATTAATGAAAGCCAAGAAATTTTCTCGGGGTTTAACTGAACGGTAGACAATGTTACCAAGATTAATTTTTCATTCCCAAATACTGTTACAGAAGAAGTTACAAAGGACTTTTGTGGGCATCAGTTTATCATCAGATCGACATGTTAAGCTAATGCCACCTTCTTTCTGTGATAATATCTCAATTCACAAGAATTTCAATTCGACTGAGGTGAATATACAGAGTCTGTATTCTCTTGTGTTTTAAAACCCACACGTAAAAGGAAGAGTCCTTCAACACGCAATGGTGTGGACTTTAATTTGCAATTCAATTCTGTGTTAAGTACATATAAAATTCATGTTAAACTCTATTTTCTCCTTATATATTTTATAGATATAAATTACAATTATGGATATTAAATAAATTACGATCGTATTTGATTCTGCCATTGAAGCCACGACAATTCCATCACAGTTCTTCAGAAACTTGGAGATCAATACTAGATGGCTTCCAATGATGCAAATAATTTTCGAAGGAGCGAAGCAAGGTGTAGCTTCTTTTTCACGGTCAGGTGGAAAATATTTACGGTATAGTCAGTCCTGCGTTTCGCTATCAACTTAGTAACACTGGTCATCAGAAAGCAACGAAACTGTGGGCTAATCAAATAAGCTTTTCATATAAACTACAGTATGCTATGATTAGTAACAGAGACACATTTCACAGAGCACAGAAAGTTATAATTTCTGATGTCTCTTGTTGAATATTCTCCATATCCAAGTTCCAGAATGATATCACGGTAGGATTGTCTTGATTAGAATAATGTATCACATTTCGTCATTCTGCCATCCTCTTCACCTCTAATGCTATACACTCATAATCTTGGTCTGTCAATGGCGTTATATGGACATGAATAATGGAAGAAACTACAAACGGGAAATCTGAAACAGTTTCAGACCCATCAACAGCTACAGAGTTCTAGTAAGAGTCTTTGAAACAGATTCAGACCCATCAACAGCTACAAAGACTCTTACTAGAAGACTTCAAGAGCAGCCACTGATTTTTTAAGGCCACGTACAAGCACAACTGAAAAGAAATGCTACGAAATTATTAAATTTAAAGAAACTTTAGCTTTATTAAAAGATTGCTTTTACTTATTTCCTGATGCAACAGGCTGTGACATGACATCAGGTACACTCAGGAGTGTATAGTTGGCATGCCTGGTAGAACAAGTGTAGAACATAGACATCAACAAAATTATCAATTGACAGAATTTTTTTGTACATAAGTTACATTGGGAGATGTTAGTTAAGAACCGTTACTTTTAACATTACCGTGAACATTGGCTGCAGTATATAGAGAAGGTCATAATCGTATTCCAAATCATCCAAAGGGACTAGATTGAACAGGGGACTACAACCTTCATTGAGAGAAAATTAAATTAATGTTTCTGTTTTTTCAGGCAGCTGGTCTTCTTTTGTATAAAAAATTTGCACATCACTATACACACCAGATGGAAGCCCTGAAGGCAAATACGGTATCAGAGTATACACGAAAATAACAAATCAAGGAACATTCAAATATCGCAGAAAAAGATGCCTTTTTGAACGAAGTTCCAAGTGATCCAAGTGATATGATCTTAATGAAGGCCACGAAATTTTCTGGGGGATTAAGTCAACGTCAGACACAACGTTAGCAAGATTAATCTTTCATTCCCAAATGCTGTTATGATAACAGAAGTTCTACAGGACTTTTGGTGGCATGAGTTTATCCTCAGGTCTACAAGATAAGCTAATGCCACCTCCCTTATATGATGATATCTAATTGTGCAAGAATGTCAATTTCACAACGGTGGATATTGCATAGACTATGTTGTGTTGTTTATTAAAACCCACACATAAAAGGAATTGCACTTATACACGCATTGGTGTGTACTAAAAATGGCCAGTCAAATATGCGTTAAGTACGGATATAAATTATGTTAAGCGCTATTTTCACCTAATATTTTATATGCATAACTTACAATTAGACACGGAAAAAGCCGAAGGACAAAAATAGGTTTTGGGGAATATCTCAACGATCGAAAGTAATTGTGCCTTTGAAGCTATGACAATTCACTCACGGTCCTTGTGAATCTTGGAGATCAATACTAGACTGCTTCATATGATACAAAGAATTTTCGAAGGAGCAAAGGTAACTCTATATTGACAACAGTAATAGGAGAAACTAGAAACGGGGTATCTGTAGCTGTTCATGGATGTGATTCAGATCTTTTAAGAATCTTGGTAGAAGACTTCATGGTCAGTGACCGATTCTTTTAATGCCACATACAAGCAGAACCGAAAGGAAATGCTACGAAATCATTAAATTTCATGAAACTTAGCGTCATTAAAAGTTTGCTTTCACTTTTTTATGATGCAACAGGCTGTGACACGAGCTCAGCTACACTCAGGAGACAATAGTTACAAGCCTTCAAGATCCTGAAAAAGAAAAAGAATTGTAAAAGTTAGTCACAGTCTTAACGGAGTTAGGAATCAAATATCAATCGTAACAAAAGTTCAAGATTACACATTTCTTTTTCCCCTGTATAGAGAAGGAAACATGTCCTTCCTGGTGTAAGCATACAGGTATAACAAGGAAGTAGTTACAAAGCTTCAATATGACCACTTTTTTCCCTACTAGCTCTAAACCCATAGGAATTAAGGAATACATGTCAATTTCCACTGATAATTTCTAAATTACACAGCATTGTAAGAAGGAGTTTATCCGGCATAAGCCTTACCAAGCACCTCGAAATAGAACCCCCGAATTATTGGCACACCTGTTGCACTCTAAACCATTAATCAAAATCGAACTTCTCCGTCCATCCTCAAAATTATTTCTTTAATCACCGCATCACTTAAAGATCGAATAATATTCTTCAGACATTGTAAAATCATATTATAATGAAGTCAAGTATCATCTCTGCTTCAATTTGTATCTCTGCTAATGTTGTTATTTTAAAGCGATTTCTATTGTTGTGGATGCAGATTACAAAAAGCTTCACAATCTCGGGAATGCCTGTCCTTTCGCAAGTGACCTATCAACTTGTCCATCAAATAATGCGCTTTCTCTTGACTATACCTTATGAGCACACCTCGATATTCATTCCTTCTTGGCTATATACTTCTTGTTCCGCATGTTTCAAGTTTAAACTCGAATATTTCCAATTTGCAAGTCCTAACGACTATATGACCATCCGTACTTTTCCCATTTCACCCGCCCGCTCTCGTCGGTTGTACTGCATGGAAACTGATTCGACCTTTGGACCGATTAGAAATTTCATCTTTCATGTATAAACTTGAAACACCTTTCAATTATAAACTTCCATCTATAAAAAATTCCATGCGTCTTATGCAACCTTGACTCATTTCATCAAGTTGCTATATTGATAACGTATCCATCAAACTAATCTTCAAGGTATAAAACCTTGATCAAACTAGTAGAAGCCTTTTTCACTAAGACGGTTTCTCTTGTACTACAGACTGCCATATCGCACAGTCATACTAATCTTAATGTAGGATTTCAATTTCTCAATATTCTCAACGTTTTCTCAGCGGTAAGTAAAGTTCTAGTAAGCTTTCCCTCTGTAGCAGATTAGTGCACCAACTCTATTAGCTTTTAGACACCTATCATATCCGAGACGGATTGATCAACAAGAAGAATATCTCTAATCTTATTTATTAAATTAAACACTACCTTATCTCGCTGACGTGTCTTTCCACATACTCAAGGGTATCTTCTAAAGAGCAGAGAGCTACTCCACAAAATGAACCCGATTAATCACCAGCAGTTGAGTCTTACGAAGTATACTCATATCTAACACTCAACCTGACTGTAATTAGGCCTGGTATGTATGCGAGCATATACATGACCGTTGACCAGAGCCTCTCTAGATCACCAAGTAAATTCATTTACTAAAATATAACCACCAAATCGTCTGTAGAATTCTGCATAGATGAACGCTGCATAGAGCGGATTATCATGGCAAACTGCTTAGAGTAAATTTCTTGCACTGTCCAGCTAAGAGCCGTTAACATTGGCAAGAAGAAAGTCGAAAAACACATATATGTTCTTTTATCTTAACTTTAGACTGTTTTCAGAGAATATTGCATTACCAAGTTACAGAGAAATTCAGATATATTTTTAAGAGGAGATGTCGAGATAGGTTTTGTTCTCTTATCAGAACTAATGCAAGGACTTCGCATGCACATAAACTTCGAAAGATTCCTTTCACTCTGGCGAATGAATTTAATAATTTTATTATTAAATAGACAATTTAAAGCAGTTCCTTTCTCTCATTTTTAAATATGTCAGTAGCTAACGAATTTACAGTTTGCCACATAGTTCAAACACTCGTTTCCTCCTACTGAATAACTCTAGTTTCAGTTATAATTTTTTACATTATAAAAAACGTATGTGGTTTCATTATATTATCAAATATGTCTGCAAGAGTTTAGCAAGTGTCGATTTCACATTCTCTTGTTCCTCAAGCCTTTCAATGCCCTCAACCCTCAACACCTTTTAGTTGTAAATATCACAATTCACGACAATTCGGACCTTCCATTTTATTCTTAAAGATGTCAGTAACTAACGTACGTGACAAACTCGCGTTTCGCTTTATCGGATATTCTCTATTTACATTTGCAAGTATATTAAAAACAATACAATTCCATCCTTAAATGAGTCTGTAGATATCGATCACTAGTAATCTGCTTCATCTTCCAACATTGCTTTCGCCCTACTAAGTAGAGTCCGTTTTCAATTCTAGTTATCAGACAATTTCCGTCAATTCCGTTCTATCAGATTATTCTTTAATCCGTGAGTACATATTGATCACAAAGAGTCTGCATCATCTTCCAAACACTCTCTACGACTAATTGTTAATTTCTGACAAATTATGCCGATTCGTTTTTTCATTTTGTGCTTTAATATGTCAGTAACTAACGATCTGCGAAAGTCTGCGTGAGGTTTACAGTCGTTTCGAGATGATGAGTGGAATCAACTTTGAATTGTAATTATGTCACAATTTACCCTATTTCGTTGTTTTTCTTGTACTTATATAAGTCAGTAAAACGACAATGAGTGTCACTTTCATATCCGCAGATGAAATGTTCCTTTTGCCCAAATGAAATGGAACAAGTTTTCTATTCTAACATGCTAACATTGAACGACAATAAACGAAAAAATGTTATTATTTTCTTTTTTTTCTCAGTGATTACCATCAAGAAGAGTCTGCTACATGTTCCAAGCTCAATGTTCGCCGAACTCAATGTACTCAATTTCATTAATTATATCACACAATTTAGTACAATTAACTCTTTTAACAATTGTAAATATCTGACTGTCGGACAATCCCGCTTTTTCGTTTTATGTTTAAATATGTGGATAACCGTCAGCAAGAGTTTACTTCTACTTCCAACCACTAGTTTCGACCTATTGAATGGAAAAATTTTCATATTTAAAATCTCTGAAAATTTACGACGCTTCCTTTCTTTTATTTTATACTTAAATAATTCACTAACTAATGGTTAGCAAGAGTCTGGTTCATTTTTGATATAGTCTCTTCGCAATAAAATATCACCTCACTTTTCAATTATAAATATCTAACATTTTAAGACAATTCTTTTTTCAATTTAAGACAATAACGATTTCCCATTTTGTTCACAAATATGTTAACGAACGATCAGCAAGAGCGTGCTTCGTCTTCTAAACTCTTCTTACGGTCTACTAAAAGGAGTTCCCTAACAATATTACATATCTTTGAAATAACGACAATACCGTTTTTTTCTCAATTTTTAATTGTACCTGGCATTTCACAACAACTCCAATCTTTCATTTTATTCTAAAATATTTCAGTAACTAACGATCAGCAAGAGTTAATTCGGCTTGGAAACAATACTTTCATCATACAGAATGGAATCCCTTTTCAGTTGTTAATGTCTTAATATTTACGTCTATTCCGATCTTTCATTTTCTATTATATATGTCAGTAACTAACTATTAGCAGGAGTCTACCTCAGCTTAAAAACACATCTCTACTATACTACATAGAATCGGCTTTAATAGTAAATATCTGAGAATCTACGACAGTTAAATTATTTCATTTAACCTAAAAGGTTTCAGTGACTATCATGAAAAGTTTTTTTTTACATACCAAAACACAGCTCACGCCCTTTCAGTGAAGAAACTCTTCACTCTTAAATATTCGTCAATTTACCTCATCCTTTCTCTTATGTTATCTTTAACCCTAGAATGGCAAGCATTCGTAAATTTTACGAAGCGCGTTAAACTTTTGGCGGGTACTAATTAATTGTTGCGTTGACAACTCTGACAGTCCGGCTATTCCCGCCCCGTGCTGTCTCAAGTTCAGTGTGGTGGCGGCTTCCGCTAGATTCCATTCCATACTCTTGATCTGAGGGCGTAGTCGTGAAAATTACGAATGCTTGCCAGTAGTGTTACTTTTACTTAACTAACTTTTTTATTTTGTTTTGGTGGTTGTGCGGTGAAAACGTTTTAAATATCCCATATTTTAGGCAGGAGATGGCGTTAAGTTCATCTGAAATAGCCAAATTGGTAGACCATGAGTCTCCAATAACATCTAGTGATGAATCCGAGGAAAGTGGCAGTGAATTACATCATGATAACATTTTGTCTTATTCTGGGTTAGATGATTATGAACCGTCGTCAGATCATCTGATATCTGACGATGTGTTTGAAGACACTTGGCCAAAAAGGAAAAAGAAGGGGTGTCGATGCACACGACCAGATGTGCAGCACAACATCATGTTTGTGGCCGCTTTGTGTGTTCTTTGGCAAGCTAAACATTGCTGGCATAAATTCTTGGGTCATTCGAAATGAGATTTTGAGAACAAAGCAGGAAATACCAGTATCAAGAAAGAGATTTCTCTGTGAGCTGCACACCCAGCTACTAACTCCCTAGCTGGAGCGGAGGCGGAACTTGCCAACAAACCAACGGTCCATTAGCACCATGATAACCACCATTCTCCGCCTTCCAGAAGAGGTCCCTGCTATCCCCCGGCGAGAAAACAAAAGGACAATATGCAAGATTTGTCCTTATTGAAAAAGACGCATCACTGCAAACTATTGTGATCAATGCCGACAGCCGTTTTGCGCCGAGCATCAAGGTATAGTGTGTGTCGAATGCACGGAAGAAAGCTAAATTTCAAGTGTAGACTTTGCGTACTCTGTTTCCAAGTTATATCACTAATTTATGTCCAAGGCTTAGTATTATTATTATAGTTGGTAATTTTGAGCAAATTACGCATAATTTGTAAGTTAAACATATATTTAGTTTATATATATTTTCTTTTACATTTTTCTTTATCATTATGTAATACTTTTTTATATTGAAATATTTGTACAATATATTCTTTTACTTAGGTCATATAGCAACGGTATCTTATTGAGTACTAAATAAACTTTCAGAATATGTATAAAATATTTAGTTTTTTTCATAACCTTACCCAAATTCGACTTTATAATATAGTCGCAATATTTACTAATGCTTGCCAATAGTGCTTCTCCTAACATGCTTGCCATTCTAGGGTTAAATATGCCAGTAACTAAACGATCAGCAAGAAACTACTTCAGCTTC
This sequence comes from Thermobia domestica, assembly GCF_964235325.1. Classification (NCBI taxonomy): domain Eukaryota; kingdom Metazoa; phylum Arthropoda; class Insecta; order Zygentoma; family Lepismatidae; genus Thermobia; species Thermobia domestica. Next base: position 227,256,624 of record NC_137462.1, read on the forward strand.
TAAATACTCGTTTGGAGGTATTGAATAAACTCACATTTCAATTTTAAATAACTGAGTATTGTGTTATTATTACTTTATTCTTAATTATGCCTTCAGCTAGCGATCGCCAAACTTAACATGAACTACAACTAACCTATCATTGTAATATTTGAAAAGAAGCGTAGTCAGAATAGGATTTTTGAATTGCAACTTGCACTCTCTAATACACTAAAATCTGTTGAAAACTTACTTTCATATGGCATATCTACAAGGCTGCCGACTGTGGATTTCCGCAGAAATAATGATATTACTAATCGTAGATATCAGTTTGCATGCAGTACAACCGACGAGTGAGTGTGAGTTGAAGTGGGAAAAATACGGTAGCATATATTGTCTTTAGGACTTGCAAATTGAAAATATTCGAGTTTAAAACCTGTGACGTGCTGAACAGAAAGTCTTTAACTGAAAAAAGACTGTATATCACGGTGAGCTCATAAGGTATAGTAAAGAGAAAGCGCGGTAAAATGATGGACAAGTTGATGGATTACTTGCGATAGAACAAGCAACCCCGAGCTTGTGAAGCTTTTTGTAATATGCATCCACTACGTCAGAAATCGCCTTAAAAATATAACATTAGCAGAGATGTCAGCTGACTTGATTGTAATAGTATTCCACAATGTATGAAAAAGATAATAATAAGAGATTAAATCGATCACTAAGTGATACGGTGACTAAACAAATAATTTTGAAGATGGAAGGGTATGTTTGATTCTTAACTATCCGTTTAGGGTGCAACAGTTGTGCCAATAATTTGAGGGTTCTATTTCGAGGTGTTCGGTAAAACTAAAGGGCTTATGGTGGCTTATGTCTTTCTAAAAATATTTTGAAATTTAGAAAGCAGTGGACGTCGCAATGTACTCCAAAATTCCTACTGGCTAACAGCTAGTAAGAAAATTCAACAATGAATCGGAAGCCGCAGTATCTTGTGTTGTATACCTAGGTCTTAAAAACGAAGCAGTAGTGCTCTTAAAGGTACTTAACTCACATTATACAATTGCGAACCACTTAAAAAACTTTGGACTTCCTTCTCCCTTTAATGAGACGAGGATATCAATGTCATATAGTTATGCGAACGTACAGCCTTTTTTTTTTAGGAGGGCGCTTAGGACTGAATTATGTGTTGATTCCAAATGAAAAACATACTTATTAATCTATCAATGATATTCAAGCAATTGCTATACTTCGCTTTTATATGCAACTACAATACTATTTGAGAATGCTTCCTAATGAAAAATCTACCTAGCACCCATAACGTCACAGCTTGTTCTTGTTCATTAGCTTGATAGTAGCTGTTTACTCAAAGGAGTTGTGTTCTTACGGATATATTGTTTAAGAAAGTTTCCCGTGTGTGAACACTCGAGGCTATCAAATATGCATTTAATTATAGTCCTGGTTGCTCACTAGGGCGTACATAGAGAGTAGAATAGTATTCACTAAGTTCGGGTGTATATTACTAATATTTTCACGATTGCATACTGAAAAAAATTGTTATGGAACCCATTACATTCCAACCTCCGAAGGAGCGATACTTTTAATCTGAGACCGGTGATCTGATCGATGAGACAAATATAGAATCGATTTTAGGTTCTTTTGAGATCTTCCCTTAGACGGTTAGGTGGAAAATATGAACGGTAGTTCTGTGTTCGCTACGAAATTAGAAACACTGGTCGTTAGAAACCAACCAAACTGTGGGCTAATCAAATCATCTTTTCATATAATCTCAATGTATGCTTTGATTAGTTATCTCATTGTATTCTTTGATTAGTAATCTCATTGTATGCTTTGATTAGTAATCTCATTGTATGCTCTGATTAGTAGCACCACTTAGGACCGTTTTGGGTGCTAAGTAGATTTCTTCAGCAGGTAGCACACTCAAATAATATTGTAGTTGTATATAAGCGGGAAGTATAGCAATTGCTTGATTTTCATTGATAAATTAATACTTGTTTTTTACATTTGGTATCCCAACATTTTTCAAATGCAAGGTCCCACCTAAAACATACCGCTGTTAGTTCCCAAAGCTATACGTGTGTGATACTTCCGTCTTATTAAGAAGTTAATCAACGGTTTTTTACATGCTACGCCATTGTATAATGTGAGGTAAAGAGCTCTAAAAGCACTATTGCATCGTCTTAAGACCTAGGTACACAACACAATATTTTAGGGCATTGGATTCATTGTTGACTTCCTTTACTAGCTTTAAGCCATTAGGAATGAACTAATAGTTGCCGATGTCCACTGCTGACTTGTAAATTTCACAGCGTTGTAAGGAGGACATAGCCCGGCATAATACGTTTAGCCTTGCGGTAACCTCCATATGGAACCCTCGAATTATTGGCACTGTTGTTGCACTTTAAACAACTAATTAAAAATCGAACATTCCCTTGAATCTTGAAAATTAATTCTTTAATCACTTACAGATTGATATAATCTTTTATTAATATCTTTTTTTCAGACATTGTAGAAAACTATTACAATGAAGTCAAGTGATATCTCTGCTATCGTTCCCATTTTAAGATGATTTCTGACGTACTGGATGCATATTACAAAAAGCTTCACAAGCTCGGGGATGCTTATCCTATCGCAAGTTACCCATTAACTTTTCGAACTTTAAACGCGCTTTCTCTTTACTATACTTTATGCTCACCTTGATATTCATTCTTTCTCAGCTAAAGATTTCTTGTTCCGCTCGTCACAGGGTTTAAGCTCGAATATTTCGAATTTGCAAGTAATAAGAAAATTTGAGTTGCTGCACTTTTCCAATTTCAACACCCAAGCTTACTTTGGTTGTACTGCATGCAAATCTTTCCACTCGTTCTAATGCAAGTATCTAAGGCTGATCTCGACACGTCCTCTTATTATATTTTATCTAAATGCATCCTGATATCTACAATTAGTAATACTATTATTTCTGCAGAAAGCCACAGTAGAAATCCTTGCAGATAAACCTTAAAATCTTTTCCTATATGAAAGTTAATTTTCAACAGATTTTAGTCAATTACAGCGTGTATATTACAATTGAAATATCCTAATCTCTCTACGCTTGTATGTCTGGTTGATTGTAGTGCATGCTAACTGATTGCATACGTTTTGATAAGAGTACAAAACTTATCTATACATCTCCTCTTAATAGAATATTTGATTGTTCTCCAATTTGGTAATACAATGTTCTCTGAAAAAAGGTTGAAGTAACGATCTATGCATATATCTGTGTTCTTCGACTTTCTTCTTACCAAACTTAACGGTTCTTAGCTGGACTGGCAAAAAATGTACTGTAGGCAGTTTGCCATGTAAATCTACTACATGCAGTGATCATCTATGCAGAATTCTACAGACAATTTGAATCTTCTAATTTTGTAAAAGAATTAACATGGTGATCTAGGATGGCTCTGGTAACGGAGATGGATATGGTCGCATACATACCAGGCAAAATGACAGTCTGGTTCAGTGTTACAGACGACTACACTTCGTAAGCCTCGACTGCTGCTGATTAAGCGGGTACATTTTGTGGTGTAGTTTTCTGCTCTTGAAATATACCTTTGCGTCGATGGACAGGACACGCAAGCTCTATTCAACTCAGCTAAATGAGGTAGTGCTGAATTTAATAGATAAGATTACAGAAATTCTTCATGTTAATCATTCCGTTTCATATATGAAAGGTGTAAAAAAGCTAATACAATTGGTGAACTAATCTGCTACAATGGGTTACTTTTCTTGCAGTTATTTACTGTATGCAGAAGAGTATAATATGTAGTATTAGTTATTGATGTATTCAAACTTTGAGAGTATGAAATCGAGACGCGAGATGCGAGTGAGGGTGAGTACAGCATTGACACACCAAGAAAATGAGTGTATGGCATTAGAGAGAAAGTGGATACCAGAATGAAGGAATGAGGTACGATATTCTTATCAAGACAATGCTTCCGTGAAATAAGATTACTTTTTCATTCAATTTTGTCAGAAATATATCAGTGTGGGTAACTGCAAATAAGAGAGAAATAAAAAAACTTTTTATGGTAAATTCCAGTTCAAAGTTCTTAGCACCTATTTTTTACGTAATCGTTTGTTTCTTTTTTTCAGGGAACAGAAACGTTCTGGCGTCTAAGAAAATATATCATATAATATTGCAAATTTGCAAGTGGATGTATTTACATTGCAATTTGTGGTAATAAATATATAATGATTGTAAAAAGTAACTGTAATTTCTTTATCCTGGGGGCTCCTTCATCAAGTCTTAGGGGCTCCTTATATCTCGTCGTCCCCCCGAATATCGATATCGAAAATGTAGAATGATATATTCATGTACATATATTTGCGATATCGAATGTTAATATATGATACATATATCGACGATAGCGTTATCGACATAACACAGGCGTATGTCCGAGAAGTGATGCTTGAAATATATTGGAAACAACAATCAAATTCTAAATAAGATCGCCATTTCCGTATTCAATCTTTAGGGGGAAGAACGTGAACCCGAATAGAAATTTTAAGAAAGAAAATGTTAAGATAAAAGTTGGTTTTCCGTTTCCCCTTCAATACTCAATTATTAAAAGAAAACTATTACTGTAATTTACCTTTTACTTCTGTTTGTGATTGTTATCACAAATCAGCTACAGTACACATACTTTACACAGTATACCAATACACTCTATAACTTTTCACAACCAAGCAAGCCGGAAGATGGAATTCCTATTAGGCCTATATTAAAATAGAATGATCTACAAAATAGTCATAATTCATTGGCCATATTTCTATTAGTACTTTCATACGAACTAAGAGCTACAAGACTAAAAAACTTATGCATTTACCTGACGTTTTCATTTTTTCAATATGTCCCCTACCCTGGGCTAATTCTGGATACCGCGGTTTCAGGTAATCATCCCTCGACAATTTGTTAAAAGATATTCCATAGTTCATGTTTTTTCTTCGTTACAAAAACACTTCTAGTTAACTCTATTCATGGTGAATTACTGTACGTAAACATTTGCAATTATTCAAAAATGAATAATTATTTTTAAACATAAAAAGGAGTAAAGTTCAGTAGAATGCTGTTGTATGATGGAAGTGAATGAAAATAATGTTTGTTGAAATGTGCAAACTGAATATGAATAATACGTGTTTATTCACGCATTCTCTTCTCAAGAGGCTGATCTACGATGGACTTCTGGGGTCTCGGTGGTTATTAATACTCCTACTTAGATCTACTTTAAGAGCTCCAACTCTGGAATGGGTTTTGCAGAAGAGTGGAAGAGAGAGTATGTGTGAATAAAAAATAATTATTCACATTCTCTTCCACTCTGTTATGTAGGAAAACCAACAATGTACTATCAATTGCACTAGGTTTGATTGTTAGTGCTTCCTGGGGACCTAACTTCAGGTTTGTCCTTTGAAGTTTTTTTTGCTTCTCTTGTCCAAAGTATTGCAACACTAGTGTTAAGTGTCACTGCTCTAGGAAGCACTAACGATTGTATTAAAAATATCATTAGCTGTTTTGAATTTGCCGGGAATTCAATAAGATCCAAGATCCTAGATTTAATCATCTCCTCCGAGGGTTGTAAATGTTTTCATAATCATTTGTAAGGGTCGCGAGCAAAGTCTAGAAGTTAGTTTTCAATGATGTGAATTTTAATTCTCAGTACAACAAAGAGTCCTTTACCTCAGCATTACACAATCGTCCTGGCGAACCTCTCACAAGATGAATAGCTATTCAAACGTTGTTCGAGAGTATGAAATCAAGACGCGAGATGCGAGTGAGGATGAGGACAGCATTGACACACCAAGAAAATGAGTGTATAGCATTAGAGAGAAAGTGGATACCAGAATGAAGGAATGAGGTACGATATTCTTATCAAGAAAATGCTACCCTGAAATAAGATTAATTTTTCATTCAAGCACTTGGATATGGAGAATTTTCAAAAAGAGACATGAGAAATAAATTACTTTTTCTGCTCTTGAAATTTGCGATATTACCACCTGCCATTCTTCTTTTCCTAAAATAGCAGGCAACCCAAACAACTCGGCGGTTGGGTTGGTTGCAACTTCGACAGGCGTTGAAGTAAACCTAATTCTGTCAGAAATATATCAGTATGGGTAACTGCAAATTAGAGAGAATTAAAAAAAAAGTTCTTATGGTAAATTCTAGTTCAAAGTTCGTAGCACTTGCTTTTGGACGTGATGATTTCTTTCTTTTTTTCAGGGAACAGAAACGTTCTGGCGTCTAAGAAAATAAATCATATAATACTGCAAATTTGCAAGTGGATGTATTTACATTGCAATTTGTGCTAATAAAGATTTAATGATTGCAAAAAGTAACTTTAATTTCTTTATCCTGGTGGTTCCTTCATCAAGTCTTAGGGGCTCCTTATATCTCGTCGTCCCCCCGAATATCGATATCGAAATTGTAGAATGATATATTCATATTCCATATATTTGCGATATCGAATGTTAATATATGATAATATAGATATCGACGATAGCGTTATCGACATAACACAGGGACTACAATGTCCGAGAAATGATGCTTGAAATATATTGGAAACAACAACCAAATTCTAAATAAGTTCGCCAATTCCGTATTCAATCATGAGGGGGAAGAACGTGAACCTGAATAGAAATTTTAAGAAAGAAAATGTTAAGATAAAAGTTGGTTTTCCGTTTCCCCTTTAATACACAACTATTAAAAGAAAACTATTACTGTAATTTACTTTTTACTTCTGTTTGTGATTGTTATCACAAATCAGCTACAGTACACATACTTTACACAGTATACCAATACACTCTATAACTTTTCACAACAAGCAAGCCGGAAGATGAATTTCCTATGATATAAAAATAGAATGTTCTACAAATAGTCATAATTCATTGGCCATATTTCTATTAGTACTTTCATACGAACTAAGGGCTACAAGACTAAAAAACTTATGCATTTACCTGATATTCTAATTTTCTTTGTTCACTTTTCCTGCACTTATTTACTGTATGCGGAAAAGTAGAATGTATAGTATTTATTAGTACTTGATGTTGAAATATTGAAGAAATAAAAAAGCAATACACTGCTTATATGAAAAGGAGAGGTGTGTATCTCAGCATTACACAATCGTTGTGCCGAAGCTCTCACAAGATGAATAGCTATCCAAACGTTGTTTGATAATAGGAGATGAAGACGCGAGATGCGAGTGAGGATAAGGACAGCATTGACACATCACGAAAATGAATGTATAGCATTAGATGGAAAGTGGATGTCAGAATGAAGAAATGAGATACGATATTCTTATCAAGACAAAGCTACCGTGAAATAAGATTACTTTTTCATTTAAGGACTTGGATATGGATAATTTTCAAAAAGATACATGTAAAATAAATGACTTTTTCTGCTCTATGAAATTTGTGGTACTTAGTTACTAATCAAAGCATACAGTGAGCATATATGGGAAGATTATTATATTAGTCCACTGAGCTTATATGGAAAGATTATTATATTAAGACCTCAAAATAATCTAAAATCGATTCTTTATTTGTTTCATCGATCAGATCAGCGGTCTCAGACTCAAAGTAAGGCTCCTTCGAAGGTTAGAATATAATGGGTTTCATAGCAAGTTTTTTCAATATGCAGTCTGGAAACTATTAATAATGATAGGCCGGAACCTAGTGAATACTACAAACTCTTTGTAAGTTCTGCTGAGCAGCAATGACGCTAATTAAATGCAGATTTGAAAGTCTCGTATGTTAACACACAGGAAACTAGGTTTAATAAATCCCTAAGAACACAACTTCTTCGATTAAACAGTTTCTATCAGGCTAACGATCAAGAACAAGGTGAGAGTGTAATGGGTGTTAAGTAGATTACTTCACCAGGAAGCACTCTCAAATAGATTTGTAGTATTTATAAACGGGAGGTATAACAATTGCTTGATTATCATTGTTAAATTAATACTTATTTTTTCTACTATCGGTATCAACATTTTTCATCCCCACGGCCCCACCTAAAACCGCTGTAAACCCTCGTCTTCTTAAAGGGAGACTTAAATCCACAACGCATTGTATAGTGTGAGTTAAATAACTTTAAAAGCACTCTTGCATTGTCTTAAGACCTAGGTACACAACACAAGTTGTTACGGTTTCGGTTTCATTGTTGCTTCCTTTACTAGCTTTAAACCATTAGGAATTAAGGAATAGATGCCGATGTCCACTGCTGACTTCTAAATTTCACAGCGATGTAAGAAGGACATAATCCGTTTAGCCTTCCCGGTAACCCTCGAATTATTGGCGCACTTGTTGCACTCTAAACCACTAATTAAAAATCGCATATCCCCTTGCACCCTCAAAATTATTTCTTTAATCACCGCATCACTTCGATATCGATATAATCTTTTATAATATCTCTTTTCAGACATTGTAGAATACTAAGAATACTATTACAATGAAGTCAAGTGACATTTCTGCTATCGTTCTCATTTTAAGTCGATTTCTGACTTAGTGGATGCAGATTACAAAAAGGTTCACAAGCTCGGTGATGCTTATTCTATCGCAAATACCCATCAACTTGTCCATCATTTAACGCGCTATCTCTTTACTATACCTTATGCTCAAGTGATATTCATTCTTTCTCAGCTAAAGATTTCTTGTTCCGCACGTCACAGGTTTAAACTCGTTTATTTCGAATGTGCAAGTCCTAAGGACAATATCTGCTGTCGTACTTTTGCCATTTCAACGCACGCTCTCTCGTCGGTTGTACTACATGCAAACTGATTCCGCTCGTTCTAATGCAAGTATCATGGCGGATTTCGACATCTACTGTTATTATCTTTTTATCTAAATGCATCCTGATATCTGCAATTAGTAATACCATTATTTCTGCAGAAAGCCACAGTCGGCAGCCTTGTAGATAAATTTTAAATCTTTTGCCATATGAAAGTAATTTTTCAACAGATTTTAGTCAATTACATCAATAGTGCTTTTAGAGCTTTTTAAGTCACATTATACAATGGCGTATAATTTAAAAAACCATGGATTCTCTTCTGGCTTTAATAAGACAAGTGTATCACAGACCTGCACCTTTAGGTACGAACAGCGTATGGTTTTACGTGGGCCCTTGTGGTGAAAAATTATTGGGATACCAAATGTATAAAACAAGTATTAATTTATCAATGATAATCAAGGAATTTTTATACTTCCCGTTTATATGCAACTACGTTACTATCTGAGATTGCTTCTTCTGAAGAAATCTATTTAGGACTCACATCGCTCTCACCTATTTCTTAATTGTTATTCTGTTAGAAAAGGTTTAATCCAAAGAGATTTTTCTTACGGATGTATTATTTAAAGAGAGTCTTCTGTTTGCTAACGCAGGAAGCTATCAAATATGGGTTGAATTAGTGTCCTTGCAGCTCACTAGGGGTTACATACAGAGTTGTGAAGGATTCACGAGGTCCCGGTGTATCATTAATAATATTTTCCCGATTGTATCCCTTATAACTTGCTATGGAACCCATTTTATTCTGACCTCCAAAGCAGCCTTAATTTTCTCCTAAGACCCGTAATCTTTATGGGCCAAATAATGAGTCGAGTTTTAGTTCTTTTAAGATCTTCTCTTACACGGTTAAGTGGAAAATATTTCCGGTATAGTCAGTCCTGTGTTTGCTAAGAACTTTGTAATACTGGTCATCACAAAGTAACCAAACTGTGGGCTAATCAAATAACACTTTCATATAATCTCCCTCTATGCTTTGATTAGTAACAAAGTGTTACACGTATCATAGAGCAGAAAAAGTCATTAATTTCAGAAGTCTCTTGTTGAAAATTCTCCATATCCAAATTCTTGTATGATATCAAGGTAGCATTGTCTTCATAAGAATATCGTATCACATTTCGTCATTCCTACGTCCTCTTTCCCTCTATTGATATACTCTCATGTTCTTCGTGTGTCAATGCTGTCTTACTCGGAAAATTTAATCAAATTTTCACTCGCAACTCGTGTGTCGATTTAATAATTTCAAACAACCTTTGGATAGCTATTTATGTTGTGAAAGCTTCGCCACAACGATTGTGTAATGGTGAGATACATACCTCTCCTTTTCATATAAGCAGTGTAGTCCCTCTGTATTTCTTCAATATTTCAACATCAAGTAGTGATACTTTATATTCTACTCTGCTGCATAGAGTAAATAACTGCAAGAAAATGAAAAAACCTCATTCGTTATGACATTAGATCAGCCATTATACTCGAAAAGTGTTCAAATCGTACCTCAGCTGAAGAATTTTCTGAACGGTCCAAAGTAGTATTGGCATTAGGTGGTTTTCTTTTTAAGTAATTTCTAGGCTCCTATGGGTACATTTTGTCAGCAAAAGTTATAGAAGAAATTTCGTGTATCCTGTACACTATTACAAATTTAGTAAAAATGCTGAATGGCAATGCCTACTCAAAATCATTGAGAACTCACTTCTAGACTTTGCTCAGGGACCTTTACATGTGGTTTTGAAAAAGTAATCTTATTTTACGGTAGCTTTGTCTTGATAAGAATATCGTATCTCGTTTCTTCATTCTGACATCCAATTTCCCTCTAATGCTATACATTCATTTTCTTGGTGTGTCAATGCTGTTCTCATCCTCACTCGCATCTCGCGTCTTGATCTCCTATTCTCAAACAACGTTTGGATAGCTATTCATCTTGTGAGAGCTTCGGCACAACGATTGTGTAATGCTGAGATACACACCTCTCCTTTTCATATAAGCAGTGTATTGCCTTTTTATTTCTTCAATATTTCAACATCAAGTACTAATAAATACTATACATTCTACTCTTCTGCATACAGTAAATAAGTGCAAGAAAAGTGAACAAAGAATTTGTGTAACACATTAGATCATCCATTATACTATAGTCTCAAATCGTACCTGCAGCACAAGAAATTTCTGAACTAACCAAAGTTGTACCCTTAGGAGGTGTTTACTTAAGTAATTTCTAGGCATGATTTGTTACATTACGTCAGGAAATGGTATAAAAGAACTTTCGGGTATCCTGTACACTATTTCAACATTAGTGCTCGCGACCCTTTCAAATGATTATTAAAACATTTACAACAGTCGGAGGTGATGACTAAATCTAGGATCTAGGATCTTATTGAATTCCCGACAAATTCAAATCAGCTAATGATATTTTTAATACAATCCTCAGTGATTCGTAGAGCAGAGACACATAACACGTCGTCTGTAACATTGTACCAGACTCTCATTTTGCCTAGTATGTAAGCGACCATATCCATCTCCGTTACCAGAGCCATCCTAGATCACCATGTAAATTCTTTTACAAAAAAGAAGATTCAAATTGTCTGTAGAATTCTGCATAGATGATCACTGCATATAGTAGAATTACATGGCAAACTGCCTACAATACATTTTTTGCCAGTCCAGCTAAGAGCCGTTAACTTTGGTAAGAAGAAAGTCGAAGCACCCTGATATGTGCTTAGATCGTTACTTGAGCCTTTTTTCAGAGAACATTGTATTACCAAATTGGTGAAACAATCAAATATTCTATTATGAGGAGATGTATAGATAAGTGTTGTACTCTTATCAAAACGTATGCAATCAGTTAGCATGCACTACAATCAACCAGACATACAAGCGTAGTGAGATTTGGATATTACAATTGTAACTTACACGCTGTAATTGACTAAAATCTGTTGAAAATTTACTTTCATATAGGAGAAGATTTTAAGGTCATCTACAAGGATGTCGACTGTGGCTTTCTGCAGAAACGATAGTATTACTAATTATAAATATCAGGATGCATTTAGATAAAAAGATAATAAGAGTACGTTTCGAGATCCGCCATGATACTTGCATTAGAACGAGTGGAAAGATTTGCATGCAGTACAACCAAAGTAAGCTTGCGTGTTGAAATTGGGAAAGTGCAGCAACTCAAATTTTCTTATTACTTGCAAATTCGAAATATTCGAGTTTCAACCCTGTGCCGAGTGGAACAAGAAATCTTTAGCTGAGAAAAAATGAATATCAAGGTGAGCATAAGTTATAGTAAAGAGAAAGCGCGTTTAATGTTCAATAAGTTGATGGGTAACTTGCTATAGGATAAGCATCCCCGAGCTTGTGAAGCTTTTTGTAATATGCATCCAGTACGTCAGAAATCATCTAAAAATGGGAATGATAACACAGATATCACTAACCTTCATTGTAATAGTTTTCTACAATGTCTGAAAATAGGTATTAATTAACGATTATATCAATCTCTAAATGATGCGGTGATTAAAGAAATAATTTTGAGGATTCAAGGGGATGTTCGATTTTTAAATAGTTGTTTAGAGTGCAACAAGAGCGCCAATAATTCGAGGGTTTCATATGGAGGTTACCGCAAGGTTAAACGTAATATGCCGGGCTATGTCCTCCTGACAACTCTGTGAAATTTAGTAGTCAGCAGTGGACATCGGTATCTATTAATTAATACCTAATGGCTTAAAGCTAGTAAAGGAAGTCAACAATGAATCCAATTCCCTAAAATCTTGTGTTGTGTACCTAGGTATTAAGACTTTGAAATAGTCCTTTTAGAGCTCTTTACCTCACATTATACAATGGCGTACTATGTAGAAAACCGTGGATTAACTTCTCCCTTAATAAGACGAGGATATCATACACGTATAGCTTTGGGAACTAACAGCGGTTTGTTTTAGGTGGGCCCTTGCAATTGAAATATGTTGGGATACCAAATGTAAAGAACAGGTATTAATTTATCAATGATAATCAAGCAATTGCTATACTTCCCGTTTATATACAACTACAATATTATTTGAGTGTGCTACCTGCTGAAGAAATCTACTTAGCACCCATAACGGTCTCACCTGGTTCTACTAATCAAAGCATACAATGAGATTATTAATCAAATCATACAATGAGATAACTAATCAAAGCATACATTGAGATTATATGAAAAGATGATTTGATTAGCCCACAGTTTGGTTGCTTTCTGATGACCAGTGTTTCTAATTTGGTACCGAACACAGAACTACCGTTAATATTTTCCATTTAACCGTCTAAGGGAAGATCTCAAGAGAACCTAAAATCGATTCTATATTTGTCTCATCGATCAAATCACCGGTCTCAGACCCAAAGTAAGGCTGCTTCGGAAGTTAGAATATTCCCCATGGGAATTTCGAGACATATAACTGACCATAGCCACACTAATTTTGAAGCACCAACAAAACTATTAGCGTTTTTTGAAAGCAATAACGATGCACTAACAATTGCACTAGGTTTAATCATCGGTGCTTTCTGCCTGGGCTAACGTGAAGTTTGCCCCCCAAATTTTTTTTTGCATCTAGGGTCTACACTATTAAGGCACTAATGTTTGTACAGGGGTTTACTTGGTGATCTAGCATGGCTCTGGTCAAGGGTGATGGATATGCTCGCATACATACCAGGCCAAATGACAGTCTGGTTCAGTGTTAGAGATGAGTACACTTCGTAAGCCTCAACTGCTAGCGTTTAATCGGGTACATTTTGTGGAGTAGCTTTCTGCTCTTGAAAAGATACCTTTGAGTCGATGGACAGGACACGCAAACCCTGTTAAATTCGCTAAAAGACGTAGTGTTGAATTTCATAGATAAGATAACAGAAATTCTTCTTGTTAATCATCCCGTCCCATACATGAAAGGTGTCAAAAAGCTAATATAATTCGTGAGCTAGTCTGCTACAGAGAGGAAGCTTAGCAGAACTTTACTCACCGTTGAGCAAACGTTTAGAAGATCGAGAAATTCAAATCCTGCAATAAGATTAATAAGAGTGCGCGACATGGCAGTCTGTAGTGCAAAATGAACCGTGCGAGTCAGTAAGACTTTAAGGTTCTATAGGCTGAAGATTAGTGTATTAGATTCGTTGCGTTCTCAATATAGCAGCTTGAAGAAGCGGGTCAATGTTGCAAAAGACGACTCGAAATTTTTTTACATGCAAGTTAAACTTACAAGCTAAGCGAAAGTTAATAGCAGTATCTATTACTTTCTTTGGGCATCGAGACGAGCAAGTACACGAACACTACTACTATGGTAGAAAATTCAGGGCTTCTGCTGGAAGATGTGGAAAGTGAGCCTAGGAAGTTTTATATCTTTCAGGTGTACTTAACTGAAAATCTCGCAATGTGACCTAAGTACTAAAACAAATTTTGTCAATCGATAATTTTGTTGATGTCTGTGTTATACATGTGTTCTACAGGCCTGTATAATTACTTTCTATCGCGAATCAGTTCTTTAAACAGCTAGCTTCATAAATTCATCTGCCGGACTTGTCTCACAGGCCAAGAGATTCGTGCCTGGGTCTACAAGGTAATCTCGTACCTAATTACCTAAAAATATGTTATTAGAGTATCATGCTAATAAGCTGCATGTGATTCCTTTACAAGCTTACGACCATAAGTGTAATACAAGTGTTGCGGAAAATTGTTAAGCTTAGTGGCCTTCTGAGTGAAAAGCAGCTTGGTTTAGTCGCAACGGAAGAAATTGCTGAGCAGTACGTATTGATTGTCGTTATGTCTTATAAAACCTAAGGCAATAAGTTGAAAATAACAGGGATCGACGTGTTATAGAGCTTTCATCTTACGCCCCCTCTGGGATAAAAATGAACATGGAGTCTTTGCATGTACCGCATATCGAAGCATCGTTCTTTATCAAGAGAGTTAAACTTTGCTTCGTTTTAGGAGATTCTAAAACTAAACGGTAGCGAGGCGAAAGGAGTGTTTGGAAAATGAGGATGGCTTTTGTTGTTCGTTAGATACTGAAATACTTAACAATAAAATGAATTAACTGTATTCTCTTAATTTGTCATACTTAAATTGAAATGTTGGTCAATTTAGAAGGGGCAAAGGAAAGTTTAAGCTGAAGTACATCCTTGCTGGTCTGTAGTTGTCTATATATTAAAGAATATATTTATACTGCTGAAATGTCGTAAATGGTCAGATATTTACAATAGAAATCTGGTTATTCGGTAAGAGAAGGGACTGTTTCAAAGGTGAAGCACACAATTTCTATTTGTTTGTTACTCTCATTTTTAAAATCAAACAAATAATAACGATATTGTAACAATTTCTAACATATTCATCTTTGAAAAACGGTTCTCCTCAGGAGAACGAAAGAAGTATTTTCAAGGTGAAGAAAATTTTTGCTGATCGGTAGTTTCCGACAAATTTCAGAATCTAATATTAGAATGGAATTGTCTTAAAGTATCAGATATACTTAATTAAAAAGCGAGTCCTTTGAATGGAGTAAAAGAGTGCTTCGAAAATTATCATTATTCATAGGTGCATTTCGCAAGCTCCCCCCCCCCCCCCCTTGGAGTTTCGAAAAAAAACCTATGCCAATCGTTTGTGCCGGAATGTACCGCAAAAATTTCCGTTAGTACCACTTCCGGTTCGAAGTTATAATAGTTTTAAAGTGGGGAGCTGGGGAAACGGCAGCCCCCCCACCTTGGAATTTCGAAACGAAACTTATGCCAATCGTTTGTGCTACGTTTGTGCCGGAATGTACCGCAAACATTTCAGTTTGTACCACTTCCGGTACGAAGTTATAAGAGTTTTAAAGTGGGGAAGCTGGGGAAACGGCAGCCCCCCCGCCTAAGAATTTCGAAACAAAACCTATGGCAATCGTTTATGCTACGTTTGTGCCGGATTGTACCGCAAAAATTTTCGTTTGTACCACTTCCGGTACGAAGTTATAAGGGTTTTAAAGTGCGGTTGGCGGGAGAAACGGCAGCCTTTAAACTTGGAATTTCTAAACAAAACCTATGGCAATCGTTTGTGCTACGTTTGTGCCGCAATGTACCACAAAAATTTTCGTTTGTACCACTTCCGGTACGAAGTTATAAAGGTTTTAATGTGGGGGGGAGAGAAACGGCAGCCTCCAAACTGGGAATTTCGAAACAAAACCTAAGGCAATCGTTTGTGCTACGTTTGTGCCAGAATGTACCGGAAAAATTTTCGTTTGTACCACTTCCGGTACGAAGTTATAAGGATTTTAAAGTGGGGGGCTGGAGAAACGGAAGCCTCCAACCTTTGAATTTCGAAACAAAAACTATGCCAATCCCTTGTGCTACGTTTGTGCCGGAATGTAGCGGAAAAATTTTCGTTTGTACCACTTGCGGTACGAAGTTATAAGGGTTTTAAAGTGGGGGGGGGGGCTGGAGAAACGGCAGCCTCCAACCTTGGAATTTCGAAACAAAACCTATTGCAATCGTTTGTACTACGTTTGTGTCGGAAGATTTTCGAATCGGATTATTCAAGATTTTCGGCGGTGGGGCCAACTTTAGTAATGTCAAATTTTATACAAATAGAGGTAGAAACATGGGATTGACAGTAATCATTAGTGCATCGTTAGCGCACTTAAACACACTAAGCACTACCGTAAGTACTACCATATTTTGGGATTATTCAAGTTTTTCGGGAGGGGGGCCAACTTCAGAAATATCAAGTTCTATACAAATAGAGGAAGAAACATGGGGTTGACGGTAATCGTTAGTGAATCGTTAGTGCACTTAAAAGCACTAAGCAGCAACGTTAGTGTTACTACATTTTGAGATTTTTTCAAAATTTGTGGTGGTGGCCAACTTCAGAATAATCAAATTCCATACAAAGTGTCAGTATTTTCAGGAATCAGTAATGAATGCACTAATTACTTTGTTAGTGCTTGAAGAGGGTGCAAATTCACGCTGACCACCAAAGATATTTTACTTGTAGCACCTACACTAATTAAGCACTAACGTTAGGGGTTGGTGCACGAAGAAGCACTAACGATGCACTAAGGATTGTACTGGAAATGATCATTAGTGCTTTTTAATTTGGGAGAAATTGGACACAGTGAAAAACTCCCCTTAAATTTCTTATGTAAGTTTCCTGAGATGTAACTGGCCATGACTACACTAATAGTGAAGCACTAATGAAAACGGCTGTAATTTTTTCGTTATTGGTTGAAGTGGGGCGCCAAGTTTATGAAAGCTTCCAAAGGTTTTTTTACTTGTAGGATCTACATTAATGAAGAACTAACGTTAGGTGTTAATGCACTAAGAAGCACTAAAGATTTCAGTAGAATAGGTCATTAGTGCTTTTGATTTTGGCGGAAATTTGACGCAATGAAAAATTCCACATAAATCTCTCATGGGATTTTTGTGGCATATAATTGGCCATATCTACATCAATAGTTAAGCATTAACGGAACTATGAGTGTTTTGCAGAAGCGCTAACGATACATTAACGAATGGACTTATTTTTCGTTACTGCTTGAAGTGGGAACCAAGTTCACGCTGGCCCGCAAAGGTTTCTTACTTGTAGCACCTACACTAATGAAGCACGAAACTTAGGTGTTGGTGCACTAGGAAGCACTAATGTTACAAGGAAAGAAAACTTTCGAAATTATCGTGAACTTAGCCCCCCACTACAAGCACTAACGAAAAAATTAGTTTTATACGTTAGTGCATTGTTAGTACTTCTAGAAGATACAAGTAGTTTCGTTAGTGTTTCACCATTAGTGTAGAAATGGCCAATTATAAGTCTCAAAACTCCCATAAGAAACACATGGGGAATTATTCATTGTATCAAATTCCCATCGCATTCAAAAGCACTAATTACCTCTGTTAGTGCAATTGTTAGTGCATCGTAATTGCTTCTTAGAGCACAAACACCTAACGTTAGTGCTTCATTAGTGTAAATGTTACAAGTAAAAAAAACTATGGGGAAGTCAGCGTGAATTTCGCACCGACACTTTAAGCACTAACGGAAAAAAGTCCAATTCGTTAGTGCTTCTATAAAGCACTAACAGTTTTGTTAGTGCTTCACTATTAGTGTAGTTATGGCCAATTACATATTACGAGACACAAGAAATTTAGGCAAATTTTTCATTCAATCAAATTTCCGCCAAATTCAAAATCACTAATGATCTCCTCTAGAGCGATCGTTAGTGCATTGTTAGTGCTTCTTAGCGCATCTACACCTAAGGTTAGTGCTTCATTAGTAAATGTTCTATAATTAAAATACCTTTTGAGGCCAGAGTGAACTTAGCGCCCCCACTTCAAGGACTAAATAAAAACTTAGTGCCATTCGTTAGTGCATTGGTAGTGCTTCTGGAAAACACTAACAATTTAGTTAGAACTTCAATATTAGTTTAGTTATGGCCAATTACATGTTACGAAACACATAATAAATTTATGGGAAATTTTTCATTGCATCAAATTTCCGTCAAATTCAAGAGTACTAATGATCTATTCTAGTGCAATCGTTGGTGCATCGTTAGTACTTCTAGAAAACACTAACAGTTTCGTTTGTCCTTCAACATTAGTGTAGTTATGGACAATTACATGTCACTAAACTACTTAAATACATTTATTGGGAATTTTTAATTGCATCAAATTCCGCCATATTCAAAAGCACTAATGATATCTTCAAGGGCCATTGTTAGTGGTTGTTAGTGGACCAACCCCTAACGTTAGTACTTCATTAGTACAGGTACAATATCTTTGGAGGGCACGGTGAACTTGCGTCAACTTCAAGCACTAACAAAAAATTAATGTCATTCATTAGTGTATCGTTAGTGCTTGTAGAAAGCACTAAATGTTTGTATGGAATTTGATATTTCTGAAGTTGGCCCCACCAAAAATCTTGAATAAATCCCAAAATATGGTAATGCTAACCTTAATGCTTAGTGCATTTAAGTGCACTAAAGATGCAATAACGATTGTCTTTAACTGCATGTTTCTATCTCTATTTGTATAGAATTTGATATTTCTGAAGTTGGCCCCCATCTAAAATCTTGATTAAATCCCAAAATATTGTAGCACTAACGTCAGTGTTTAGTATTTTAAGCGCACTAACGATGCACTAACGATTGCCGTTAACTCTATGTCCCTGTCTCTATTTGTATAGAATTTGAAATTACTGAAGTTGACCATCCCACCGAAAATCTTGAATGACTTCCAAAATATGGTAGCACCAATGATAGTGCTAAGTACGTTTAAGTGCACTAACGATGCACTAACGTTTGCCATTAACCCCATGTTTCATCCCTATTTTATAAAATTTGATATTTCTGAAGTTGACCACTCCACCAAATTTTTTGAATAAATCTCAAAATATAGTAGCACTAACGTTAGTGCTTAGTGCGTTTAAGTGCACTAATGATGCACTAATGATTGCCGTTGACACTATGTTTCTACCTTTATTTGTATAAAAGTTGAAATTTCTGAAGTTGCCCCCCCCACCAAAAATCTTGAATAAATCACAAAATATGATAGCACTAACGTTAGTGCTTAGTGCTTTTTAGTGCACTAACGATTGCCGTTAACTCAATGTTTCTATCTCTATATGTATAGAATTTGATGTTTCTGAAATTTGCCCCCACTTTAAAACTATTATAACTTTGTACCGGAAGTGGTACAAACGAAAATTTTTCCGGTACATTCCGGCACAAACATAGCACAAACGATTGACATAGGATTGGTTTTAAAATTCCAAGTAGGGAAGCTGTCGTTTCCCCAGTCCCCCCACTTTAAAACCCTTATAACTTCCTACTGGAAGTGGTACAAACGAAAATTTTTTCGGAACATTCTGGCACAAACGTAGCACAATCGATTGGCATAGATTTGTTTTGAAATATTTAGGTGTGGGGGCTGCCGTTTCCCCAGCCCCCATTTCAAAACCCTTATAACTTCCTACTGGAAGTGGTACAAACGAAAATTTTTGTGGTACATTCCGGCACAAACGTAGCACAACCGATTGGCATGGGTTTTGTTTTGAAATTCCTAGGTGGAGGCTGACGTTTCC
Organism: Thermobia domestica; assembly: GCF_964235325.1. Taxonomy (NCBI): domain Eukaryota; kingdom Metazoa; phylum Arthropoda; class Insecta; order Zygentoma; family Lepismatidae; genus Thermobia; species Thermobia domestica. Next base: position 227,276,468 of record NC_137462.1, read on the forward strand.
CCAGCCCCCCACTTCAAAACCCTTATAACTTCGTACCGGAAGTGGTACAAAGGAAAATTTTTCCGGTTCACTCCGGCACAAACGTAGCACAAACGATTGCCAAAGATTTAGTTTCGAAATTTTTAGAAGGGAGGCTGCCGTTTCCCCAGCCTCCCACTTCAAAACCCTTATAACTTCGTACCGGAAGTGGTACAAATGAAAATTTTTCCGGTACATTCCGGCACAAACGTAGCACAAATGATTGGCATAGTTTTTTTTAAATTCCTAGGTGGGGGCTGCCGTTCCCCCAGCCCCCCACTTTAAAACCCTTATAACTTCGTACTGGAAGTGGTACAAACGAAAATTTTTGCGGTACATTTCGGCACAAACGTACCACAAACGATTGGCATAGGTTTTGTTTCGAAATTTCACTTTAGGGGGTTTCCGTTTCTCCAGCCCCCACTTTAAAACCCTTTTAACTTCGTACCGGAAGTGGTACAAACGAAAATTTTTGCGGTACATTCAGGCACAAACCTAGCACAAACGATTGACATAAGTTTTGTTTCGAAATTCCTAGGTGAGAGTCTTCCGTGTCCCAGCCCCCACTTCAAAAGTCTTATAATTTCGTACCGGATGTGGTACAAACGAAAATTTTTGCGGAACATTCCGGCACTAACGTAGCACAAACGATTGCCATAGGTTTTGTTTTGAAATTCCTAGGTGGCGGGCTGCCGTTTCCCCAGCTCCCCACTTTAAACCCCTTATAACTTCGTACCGGAAGTAGTACAAACGAAAATTTTTCCGGTACATTCCGGCACAAACGTAGCACAAACGATTGTCATAGGTTTCGTTTCGAAATTCCAAGTTTGGAGGCTGCCGTTTCTCCAGCCCCCCCCTTTAAAACCATTATAACTTCGTACCGGAAGTGGTACAAACGAAAATTTTTCCGGTGCATTTCGGCACAAACCATTGCCATAGGTTTTCTTTCGAACTTCCAAGGTTGGAGGCTGCCGTTTCTCCAGCCCCCCCACTTTAAAACCCTTATAACTTCGTACCGGAAGTGGTACAAACGAAAATTTTTGCGGTACATTCCGGCACAAACGTAGCACAAACGTAGCACAAACGTTGCCATAGGTTTTGTTTCGAAATTCCTAGGTGGGGCGCGGCCGTTTCCCCAGCCCCCCCCACTTTAAAACTATTATAACTTCGTAACGGAAGTGGTACAAACGAAAAATTTTGTGGTACATTCCGGCACGAACGTAGCACCAACGATTGGCATAGTTTTTCTTTCGAAACCCCAAGGTGGGGGGGCTGGCGAAATGCACCTATTATTCATAGTATGTATTCTGAAGTTAGAATTAAGTGATTTCTTTAATCATTTTTTGAAATACTAGCTGACCAGATTTTGGAGTGACATGAGTGACGCCAGTCACATTCCTTTTGCAGTTCCTTCTCTTTACTTTCTGATGTCCGTGTTATCGCAATGTCCCGTGCAATTGCCAGTGGTCTAGAATTAACATAAATTATTTTCCATATATTATTCTGTCTGTATATGCATACAGGTGAGTTAACTGAGTGATTATTAGATTGAACTACGAACACTCCTCAGTTGACCACTGCATTTTGTGCGGCCACCGCGGTCGTTGGGTGGGTATTAAATCTGACTGTGTTAAGGGGAACAAGCTATTTGTCGGCGAAGGACGTTTTTTTACGATTAGCCCCAAACTAGTTACGTCCCTTGTTCAAATACTTTGTGCGTACCTGTCAGTTATATACGCGCCCTCCAACTAGTATTCTACCTTCGAGACAATTTTATTGGCTGAAGATTCATCTTAACTCTTCAGGATTGTTTGGCGCTGCAACTGGATATCTACTTGGGACTATCCAAGCAAATTTTCCTCCAGTGCTAATCTCCAATTCTGCAATCCAGTTCTCGTTATTCAGACCGACGAGCGATTAGGATACAATTTGTAAATCTTTATTGGCGAGGTCCCACATCATGTAATTCAGGGAAGTTAAGGTCTCAGGGATATACTTACTGGCAGCACCACCAAGGAGAGAAATCCGAACAGTAGCCCGAACTCAAGTTGGTTACAAACAATTGGCCGCCCGAACACACAACTCGAAATGGTTATAGGGGGGCGCGGTGGCTCAGTGGTAGAGCGTTCACCTCCGGTGCTTGGGGTCCCTGGTTCGATCCCAGCTCGCGTCGTGTGGACTTTGTGGTGGACAAACACCGTGCTCGTGGGTTTTCTCGGGGTTCTCCCGTTTCCTCCCACTTTCTTCATTCCACCATTTCACTCATCTCTCATCATCACCGTCTCCTTTAGCCTAACCGGCATAACCGTGGGACGTAAAACTTAACGATTTCATTTTTTCATTTCATTTTCGAAATGGTTATAAATTGTCAGATATTAACAATTAAAAATGGATAAAAGGTCTAAAAATGGAGCAGACTCTTGGTAATCGTTTGTTTCTTATTTACCTAAAAATAAAATGAATTGCCGTAAAGAATAATGTAAAATAACAGATTTGTCTTAATTTGTCAGACATTTACAATTCCAATATATAGGACCAAAACATTGAAACTACTTGGACTCTTCCTAATGGTTAATTGCTGAGGTATTTATCAATAAAGTGAAAAAAAGCATTTGTCGCAAATTGCCAGGAATTTACGGTTGAAAATGACTGTATGGAGAAGGAAACATGTCCTTCATGGTATAAGCCTATCAGGTATAACAAAGAAGTTGTTACAAAGCTTCAATATGTCAACCTTTTCCCTACTAGCACGGCAGGTATGCAGCATTCAATTCGGATGTACCTCCAATTCGAGGAGCGAAATGGTCTAAGCATGAACCCAATCGAATGAGGTTTGTGTGTGAAAGAGGATATGCGAATTCCTTGACCCACACAGGTACCATCGGCTCCAGCCGGATAAGCTTACCTGTAGATAAGAAGTGATTGCTAGATAGGATGGTGAACGAGCCACATGTAAGTGTAGAAGAGCCAATATAAAGGAATCAATTTTTTCTGCTTTCTACCAAGGGAGTTCATGTAAAATGTGATATAGATGAAGACGAACAACAGCTGTAGAGAGCCTATATGTCATTGACAACGGCTTAACACTTTCGATCCGTGCGAGTATTTAAATTATTAAATCCCTGAGTCTGGCACAAAATAAAGGTTATTTTAAATAATATATGCCTATGTTTTTATTTGAAACTTTTGCCATTTTGGGACATGAAGGTAGAGATAGCGATCTATCAGAAGGAGAAGTATCATGTACTTGCTGGTTTTGTGTCCCACACAGCAACCGCCCTATTTGATAGATATTTTTCCACTTTATTAGACACTGAATTACCACTCAATGTCTCTTGGCCTGAGAGACAAGTCCGGCCAATGAATTATTAAAGTTAGCGGTGTAAATCACTGATACGCGATACCAAGAAGTTATATAAGCCTGGTAGAACAGGTGTAAAACAGAGACGTCAACAAAGTAATCAAATGATCGATATATATTTTTTTCCTTTTGTACTTAGGATACAATGGGAGATTTTCAGTAAAGACAACCTGAAAGATATAAAACTTCCTAGGCTCACTTTCCACATCTTCCAGCAGAAGCCCTGAATTTTCTACCATAGTAGAAGTGTTCGTGTACTTGCTCCTCTCGATGCCCAAAGAAAGTAATAGAAACTGCTATAACTTTCGTTTAGCTTGTAAGTTTAACTTGCGTGTAAAAAAAATTTCGAGTCGTCTTTTGCAACCTTGACTCGCTTCATCAAGCTGCTATATTGAGAACGCAACGTATCTATTACACTAATCTTCAGCCTATAGAACCTTAAAATCTTATTGACTCGCACGGTTCATTTTGCACTACAGACTGCCATGTCGCGCACTCTTATTAAGCTTATTGGAGGATTCGATTTCACAATCTTCTAAAAGTTTGCTCACCGGTGAGTAAAGTTCTGCTAAGCTTCCCCTCTGTAGCAGATTAGTTTACCAATTATATTAGCTATTTGACACCTTTCATTTATGAGACGGGATGATTAACATGAAGAATTTCTGTTATCTTATCTATTAAATTCAACACTACCTCATTTAGCTGACTTTAATCGAGTTTGCGTGTCCTGTCCATCGACTCAAAGGTATCTTTTCAAGAGCAGAAAGCTACACCACAAAATGTACCCGATTAATCGCTAGCAGTTCAGGCTTACGAAGTGTACTCAAATCTAACACTGAACCAGACTGTCATTTCGCCTGGTATGTATGCGAGCATATCCATCTCCGTTGACCAGAGCCATGCTAGACCACCAAGTAAACTCCCTTACAAAAATAGAAGCATCAAATCGTCTGTAGAATTCTGCATAGATGATCGCTGCATATAGCGTAATATCATGGCAAAATGAATACAGTACATTAGTTGCACAGTCCAGCTATGAGCCGTTAACATTTGAAAGAAGAAAGTCGAAGCACACTCATGTGTGCATAGATCGTTACTTCAACCTTTTTTTCAGATAACATTCAATTCCAAGTTACAGAAACATTCAAATATTCTATTAAGAGGAGATGTCGAGATAAGTGTTGTTCGGTTATCAAAAAAAATTTAATCAGTTAGCATGCACTACAACCAACCAGACATAGAAGCGTAGTGAGATTAGGATTTTTCAATTGCAACTTACACGCTGTAATTGACTAAAATATGTTGAAAAATTACTTTCATATGGCAAAAGATTTAAGGTTTATCTACAAGGCTGCCGACTGTGGCTTTCTGCAGAAATAATGGTATTACTAATTGCAGATATCAGGATGCATTTAGATAAAAAGATGCCGAAAGTAGATGCCGACAGTAAAAGGATGCCGACAGTAGATGTCGAAATCCGCCGATACTTGCATTAGAATGAGTGGAATCAGTTTGCATGCAGTACAACCGACGAGAGCGCGTGCGTTGAAATGGGAAAAGTACGACAGCAAATATTGCCCTTAGGCCTTGCAAATTCGAAATATTCGAGTTTAAACCTTGTGACGTGCGGAACAAGAAATCTTTAGCTGAGAAAGAATGAATATCAAGGTGAGTATAAGGTATAGTAAAGAGAAAGCGCGTTAAATGATGGACAAGTTGATGGGTATTTGCGATAGAATAAGCATCACCGAGCTTGTGAAGCTTTTTGTAATATCCATCCACTACGTGAGAAATCCTCTTTAAATGACAACATTATTAGAGACGTCACTTGACTTCATTGTAATAGTATTCTACATTGTCAGAAAAGAGATATTAATAAAAGATTATATCAATATCGAAGTGATGCGGTGATTAAAGAAATAATTTTGAGGGTGCAAGGGGATGTTCGACTTTTAATTAGTGGTTTAAAGTGCAACAAGTGGACCAATAATTCGAGGGTTACCGGGAAGGCTAAACGGATTATGTCCTTCTTACAACGCCGTGAAATTTAGAAGTCAGCAGTGGACAACGGCATCTATTCCTTAATTCCTAATGGCTTAAAGCTAGTAAAGGAAGCAACAATGAAACCGAAGCCGTAAGATCTTGTGTTGTGTACCTAGGTCTTAAAACGATGCAAGAGTGCTTTTTAAATAACACTCACATTATACAATAGCGAACCATTAAAATAACTGTTGGTTTAAGTCTCCCTTTAAGAAGACGAGGGTTTACAGCGGTTTTAGGTGGGGCCGTGGGGATGAAATTTTTTGATACTAAACGTAAAAAATATAAGTATTAATTTAAATATGCTAATCAAGCAATTGCTATACTTCCCGTTTATAAATACTACAATACTATTTGAAAGTGCTTCCTGCTGAAGTATTCTACTTAACACCCATAACACTCTCACCTTGTTTTTGATCGTTAGCCTGATAGAAACTGTTTAATCGAAAAAGTTGTGTTCTTACTGATTTTTTTAAACTTAGTTTCCTGTGTGTTAACATACGATAGTTTCAAATATGCATTTAATTAGCGTCATTGCTGTTCACTAGAACTTACATAGAGTTTGTAGAATTAACTAGGTTTCGGGCTATCATTATTAATATTTTCCCGACTGCATATTGAAAAAACTTGCTATGAAACCCATTATATTCTAACCTTCGAAGGAGCCTTATTTTAGGTCTGAGACCGCTGATCTTATCGATGAAACAAATAAAGAATCGATTTTAGATTATTTTGAGGTCTTAATATAGTAATCTTTCCATATAAGCTCAGTGGGCTGATATAATAATCTTTCCTTATGAGCTCACTGTATGCTTTGATTAGTAACTAAGTACCACAAATTTCATAGAGCAGAAAAATACTTTTATTTCACATGTCTCTTTTTGAAAATTATCCATATCCAAGTCCTTGAATGAAAAAGTAATCCTATTTCACGGTAGCTTTCTCTTGATAAGAATATCGTATCTCGTTTCTTCATTCTGACATCCACTTTCCCTCTAATGCTATACATTCATTTTCTTGGTGTGTAAATGCTGTCCTCATCCTCACCCCCATCTCGCGTCTTGATCTCCTATTCTCAAACAACGTTTTGATAGCTATTCATCTTGTGAGAGCTTCGGCACAATGATTATGTAATGCTGAGATACACACCTCTCCTTTTCATATAAGCAGATATTGTTGTATTGTTGTATTTGCGAGTTCTAATTTTAATGATGTTCGTAAAGATTCACAGCTTAGTGCGGGAAAACATGGTTTAATTTCACGAGTGTGGTGTCAAAACGTGCGTGAATATCTCAGGATTGTTTTAGTGAAATCCTCGTTTCCAATAGTTCTCGGAAACTGATTTAACTTTTAATTTACTGTTTTCTTCAGCCATAATATCGTTTCAAATACGTTACTCCTAACAATGGAAGTGATTTGTGTGTATATGAAATCGAAGTTTAAAATATATTATTCTATTGTTAAACCGTTTCAAACATGAATGTTTGTGTACATAACCTACCATTTGTTTAATATGTGGACCGTACTCGATATTAGCGCCATGCCAGGCAATGTCGACCACTCTGTGTCATTGAACTATAATGATGACCCGGGTATTCATAATTTCAATACTGATGGTGGATCTGTGCATAATGATTCAGTGTGTTCTCAGTGCAACAAACAACTACTCAATTCAAGAGGCCTTGCAATCCACAACAGTAAGTGTCATCTCACTAGTACCAAAGCCAAACCCACATCGCACAATGTCACTACCATGCTTTCACCTTCACACAATTCTACTTCACACACTACATTGAGCAACTGTATTTTTAGGTCCAACGAGATGTCAATTGAAGAATGCAATACCCTCCTCGTAAAACTCAAGTCCATAACGCCTATTCTTCGTAGAGTTCCTCGAGGAGCTAGACCAGCGTTGGCTGACTCCCTCTGTCACGTTCTGCAGAATATTATATCTACTAATAACTTGCAATCGTGGAAGGAGCTCTTCTTCTTCCCCTACGTAAGTCTTTGTTTACCAACAAGAACGAACAAAGTGTCCAATCTCACTACATGGGTGAAACAAAGAATCACAAGTTGGACTAATTCTCGCTGCGATGCCCTTCTTTATCGCCACCAACGACCCTCCAAACCTCGCCGAGTGACAGACCCAGTCTCCTTCAACATCAAGGTTATCGAGAACAAACTTTCCGATGGTGATGTCCATGGAGCAGTCAGACTTCTCGTCTCTGATGACACTTTGGCGCTTCCAGAAGCTACAGTGCTAGATGCATTACGCAAAAAACACCCTACACACAGTCATACTTTCACACCCCCTGCACTCATTGACAACGCTCCAGCCGTCCCTAGAGTTTCTGTCAAAGAAGTACAGAAAGCTTTTCGATCCTTCTCTTCCGGCTCTGCTGGAGGTATGGACAGTTTACGCCCTTCCATTCTCAAGGATCTTTTGCTGTGCCAAGACATCGATTCTAGAGACCGTCTGTTAAGCACTATCAGTGATTTTCTTCACATAATTCTCACTGGAAACGTACCTACAGAAATTAGACCACTATTTTTTGGAGCTTCGCTTATAGCGTTAAGGAAAAATAGAGGTGATATACGCCCCATCGCTGTCGGTAACGTTTGGAGACGGCTTTCAGCTAAGATAGTATGCCAAAGAATTAGAGAACCGTTATCTACATTCTTCTCAAAACATCAGTTGGGAGTGTGCGTTCCTCATGGCTCAGAGGTTACAGCCCATGTCGCCCGACTGTATTATTCTCATCCCCACAAACAGGAGAAATTTTTCTTGAAACTAGATTTCCGGAATGCATTTAACGAAATTAACAGACTCTACGCTTACAGCCGTTAAAACTCATTTCCCTTATATATACACCTTCATACATCAGTGTTACTCACAGCCTATTCATCTATTTTTTGGTGAAGATATCATACTCTCCCAACGAGGTGTTCAACAAGGCGACCCCTTAGGACCTGCCTTATTTGCGTTAACACTTCACTCTATTGTCAGAAATATCAATACGGAGTTAAACATTTGGTACCTCGACGATGGGACTATAGCTGGAGACAAAGAAGATGTCCTCGAAGCTTTGTCAAAGATTCGTACTCAATCTCGTGACATTGGATTACAGCTCAATTTCTGCAAATGTGAAGTCGGTTTCCTAGGAGTCTCAAACGAACAGGCTAACACTTTTTACTCCCTTTTCAACGAAGTTGCACCTGGAATTCAACTTATATCATCCGACAGAGCCTCCCTTTTAGGTGCTGCGCTACACAGTGATACTCGACGCATTTTGTTATTGGTCAAGATATCTAAATTAGATCTCTTCTTCACTCGCCTATCTAAGATATCTACCCACTCAGCTTTTTATCTCCTACGGGCCTCATTAGCCATTCCTAGATTGTTATATTTCCTTCGTAGTTCTCCATCCTTTAATGAGACAGATTTTTTGGAACAATATGATGAATCCATCCGACATGGCCTAGAATCTCTTCTAAACTGCTCTCTCACAGATAACTCATGGCTACAAGCATCTCTCCCTGTGGATCACGGAGGTCTAGGAATTCGTCGAGCCCTTGACTTGCTCGTTGAGCTACTCCATCTTTCCTTTCATCCATATATATCTCTATGCCTTTGATCACTTCTCTTCTTCGCCAGGATATTCATTAGGATTCAGAAGCTGAGATAAATGATTGTATCTCCCAGTGGATATCGTGCGGCGGACTCGATCTACCTGATTTTGATAAGAGAAGTTTTCAAACTTCATGGGACGCTCCTCTTATAGACTCCAGATTATCTTCTATTCTTCACTCCTCCACCAATCCTGAAGATAAGGCACGTCTTCTTGTTACTTCTTCCCCTGAAGCAGGTGCCTGGTTACAAGCTATCCCATCTTCATCCCTAGGGCTGCATCTTCCCGACGAAAGTTTTCGAGTCGCTTGTGCGTTACGTTTGGGAGCAGATGTCTGTGAACAACACCAGTGCCCTGCTTGTGGAAGTTTAGTGGATAAGAAAGGTATACATGGCCTATCATGTGTTCACAGCGCTGGCAGATATTCTCGACAGTCCACTGTTAACGATCTCATTATGAGAGCCCTCATCTCCTCTGGAACGCCATCCGTGAGAGAACCAATAGGGTGTAGTCGCTCTGATGGCAAGAGACCTGACGGAATGTCTTTGGTGCCTTGGAAACGAGGGAAGGCTTTAATAGGAGATTTCACTTGCACTGATACCCTAGCCCCCTCTAATCTTCCTTCATCTTCAACAAAAGCTGGGACGGTTGCAACTCGCAGAGAATATGAAAAGAGACGAAAATATAACAACCTCTTGGACAAATACCACTTCGTCACCATAGCCATTGAAACTTGTGGGTCCTGGGGTCAGGAAGGTCTAAACTTCATTAAGGAAATTGGACACCGCATAACTATTAACACAGAAGACACCCGAGCCTCATCCTATCTTATTCAAAGAATAAGTATGGCTGCGCAAAGAGGGAACGTAGCCGCGATACTAGGAACTCTACCTCCGGGAAAAGCTTTGATTGAAATTTTCCTTTTGTAATCTATCTCCTCTCACCAAACTCCTTGTGGCATTCACTTCGAAAGTTTCCAATTTTGGACAGAATATTTGGACAGATATGGAGAATTTTCAAAAAGAGACATGTGAAATAAATTACTTTTTCTGCTCTTGAAATTTGCGTATATTACCTCCTGCAATTCTCCTTTTCCTAAAATAGCAGGCAACCCAAACAACTCGGCGGTTGGGTTGGTTGCAACTTCGAAAGGCGTTGAAGTAAACCTCAATTTGGTCAGAAATATATCAGTGTGGGTAACTGCAAATAAGAGAGAAATAAATAAACTTTCTTATGGTATTTTCCAGTTTAAAGTTCGTAGCACTTGCTTTTGGACGTGATGTTTTGTTTCTTTTTTTCAGGGAACAGAAACGTTCTGGCGTCTAAGAAAATATATCATATAATATTGCAAATTTTCAAGTGGATGTATTTACATTGCAATTTTTGCTAATAAAGATATAATGATTGTAAAAAGTAACTTTAATTTCTTTATCCTGGGGGCTCCTTCATCAAGTCTTAGGGGCTCCTTATATCTCGTCGTCCCCCCCCCCAATATCGATATCGAAAATGTATAATCATATATTCATGTCCATATATTTGCGATATCGAATGTTAATATATGATAATATAGATATCGACGATAGCGTTATCGACATAACACAGGCGTATGTCCGAGAAGTGATGCTTGAAATATATTGGAAACAACAATGAAATTCTAAATAAGTTCGCCATTTCCGTATTCAGTCTTGAGGGGGAAGAACGGGAACCCGAATACAAATTTTAAGAAAGAAAATGTTAAGACAAAAGTAGGTTTTCCGTTTCCTCTTCAATACAAAACTATTAAGAGAAAACTATTACTGTAATTTACCTTTTACTTCTGTTTGTGATTGTTATCACAAATCAGCGACAGTACACATACTTTACACAGTATACCAATACACTCTATAACTTTTCACAACCAAGCAAGCCGGAAGATAAATTTCCTATGATATTAAAATAGAATGTTCTACAAAATAGTCATAATTCATTGGCCATATTTCTATTAGTACTTTCATACGAACTAAGAGCTACAAGACTAAAAAACTTATGCATTTACCTGATATTCTAATTTTCTTAATATAAATCCCCTACCCTGGGCTAATTCTGGCTACCGCGGTTTCAGGTAATCAGCCCTCGACTGTTTGTTGAAAGATATTCCACAGTTCATGTTTTTTCTTCGTTACAAAAACACTTTTAGTTGACTCTATTCATGGTGAATTACTGAACTTAAACATTTACAATTATTGAAAAATGAATAATTATTTTTAAACCTAAAAAGGCGTTACATTTCAGTAGAATGCAGTAGTAGATGGAAGTGAATGAAAATAATATTTGTTTTTTGAGATGTGCAAACTGAATGTGAATGTGTAAGTGTTTATTCACGCATTCTCTTCTCAAGAGACGGATCTACGATGGACTTCTGGGGGCTCGGTGGTTATTAATACTCCTACTTAGAGATACTTTTAAGAGCTCCAAACTCTGGAATGGGTTTTGGAGAAGAGTGGAAGAGAGAGTATGTGTGAATAAAAACTAATTATTCACATTCTCTTCCACTCTTAGGGTTATCTAGGACCACCAACAATGTACTATCAATTGCACTACGTTTGATTGTTAGTGCTTCCTGGGGACCTATCTTCACGTTTGTATTCAAAGTTTTTATTTACTTCGAGTGTCCAATCTATTGCAACACTAGTGTTAAGTGTCACTGCTTTAGGAAGCACTAACGAAGCACTGACGATTGTATTAAAGATATCATTAGCTGTTTTGAATTTGTCGGGAATTCAATAAGATCCAAGATCCTAGATTTAGTCATCACCTCCGAGGGTTGTAAATGTTTTCATAATCGTTTGTAAGGGTCTCGAGCAAAGTCTAGAAGTTAGTTTTCAATGATGTTGAGTAGGCATGAAAATTCAATTTTTCACTAATGTTGAAATAGTGTACAGGATACCCGAAAGTTCTTCTATACCATTTCCTGACGTAATGTATGCAATCATGCCTAGAAATTACTTAAGTAGACACCTCCTAAAGGTACAACTTTGGACAGTTCAGAAATTTCTTGAGCTGCAGGTACGATTTGAGAACATTCCAGTATAATGGCTGTTCTAATGTGATTACACAAATGCTTTGTTCACTTTTCTTGCACTTATTTACTGTATGCGGAAGAGTAGAATGTATAGTATTTATTAGTACTTGATGTTGAAATATTGAAGAAATAAAAAGGCAATACACTGCTTATATGAAAAGGAGAGGTGTGTATCTCAGCATTACACAATCGTTGTGCCGAAGCTCTCACAAGATGAATAGCTATCCAAACGTTCTTAGAGAATAGGAGATCAAGACGCGAGATAAGAGTGAGGATGACGACAGCATTGACACACCAAGAAAATGAATGTATAGCATTAGAGAGAAAGTGGATGTCAGAATGGAGAAACGAGATACGATATTCTTATCAAGAGAAAGCTACCGTGAAATAAGATTACTTTTCCATTTAAGGACTTGGATATGGATAATTTTCAAAAGAGACATGTGAAATAAAAGACTTTTACAGCTCTATGAAATTTGTGGTACTTAGTTACTAATCAAAGCATACAGTGAGCTTATATAAAAAGATTATTATATTAGCCCACTGAGCTTATATGGAAAGATTATTATATTAAGACCTGAAAATAATCTAAAATCGATTCTTCATTTGTTCATCGATCAGATCAGCGGTCTCAGACCCAAAGTCCTTCGAATTTTAGAATATAATGGGTTTCATAGCAAGTTTTTTCAATATCCAGTCGGGAAAATAGTAATAATGATAGGCCGGAACCTAGTTAATTCTACAAACTCTATGTAAGTTCTAGTGTGCAGCAATGACGCTAATTAAATGCATATTTGAAACTATCGTATGTTAATACACAGGAAACTAAGTTTAATAAATCCGTAAGATCACAAATTTTTTTATTAAACAGTTTCTGTCAGGCTAACGATCAAGAACAAGGTGAGAGTGTTATGGGTGTTAAGTAGATTACTGTTACAGTATTGTAGTGTTTATAAACGGGAAGTATAGCAATTGCTTGATTAACATTGTTAAATTAATAATTTTTGTTTTTTACGTTTGGTATCAACAATTTTCATTCTCACGGCCCCACCTAAAACCGCTGTAAACACTCGTCTTCTTAAAGGGAGACTTATATCCACAGTTTTTTAAAATGGTACGCCATTGTATAATATGATTTAAATAACTATAAAAGCACTCTTGCATCGTCTTATGACCTAGGTACACAACACATGATCTTACGGCTTCGGTTTCATTGTTTCTTCCTTTACTAGCTTTGAGCCATTAGAAATTAAGGAATAGATGCCGATGTCCACTGCTGACTTATAAATTTCACAGCGTTGTGAGAAGGAAATAATCCGTTTAGCCTTCCCGGTAACCCTCGAATTATTGGCGCACTTTTTGCACTCTAAACCTCTAATTAAAAATCAAACATCCCCTTGCACCCTCAAAATTATTTCTTTAATCACCGCATCACTTCGATATTGATATAATCCTTTATTAATATCTCTTTTCTGACAATGTAGAATAGTATTACAATGAATTCAAGTGACGTCTCTGATAATGTTGTCATTTTAAGACGATTTCTCACGTAGTGGATGGATATTATAAAAAGCATCACAAGCTCGGTGATGCTTATTCTATCGCAAATACCCATCAACTTGTCCATCATTTAACGCGCTTTCTCTTTACTATACCTTATACTCACCTTGATATTCATTCTTTCTCAGCTAAAGATTTCTTGTTCCGCACGTCACAGGGTTTAAACTCGAATATTTCGAATTTGCAAGGCCTAAGGGCATTATCTGCTGTCGTACTTTTCCCATTTCAACGCACGCTGTCTCGTCGGTTGTACTGCATGCAAACTGATTCCACTCATTCTAATGCAAGTATCATGGCGGATTTCGACATCTACTGTCGGCATCCTTTTACTGTCGGCATCTACTTTCGGCATCTTTTTATCTAAATGCATCCTGATATCTGCAATTAGTAATACCATTATTTCTGCAGAAAGCCACAGTCGGCAGCCTTGTAGATAAACCTTAAATCTTTTGCCATATGAAAGTAATTTTTCAACAAATTTTTGTCAATTACAGCGTGTAAGTTGCAATTGAAAAATCCTAATGTCACTACGCTTCTATGTCTGGTTGATTGTAGTGCATGCTAACTGATTACATTCTTTTTGATAACAGAACATCACTTATCTCCACATCTTCTCTTAATAGAATATTTGAATGTTTCTGTGGTAATACAATGTTCTCTAAAAAAAAAGGTTGAAACAATGATCTATGCACACATGAGTGTGCTTCGACTTTTTTCTTACCAATGTTAACGGCTCATAGCTGGACTGTCCAACTAATGTACTGTAGGCTGTTTGCCATGATATTACGCTATATGCAGCGATCATCTATGCAGAAATCTACAGACGATTTGAGGTAGCTAAATGAGGTAGTGTTGAATTTAATAGATATGATAACAGAAATTCTTCTTGGTAATCATCCCGTCTCATTCTCACGACCCCACCTAAAACCGCTGTAGCTAATCTGCTACAGAGGGGAAGCCTAGCAGAACTTAACTTACCGGTGAGAAAACGTTTAGAAAATCCAGAAATTCAAATCCTGCAATAAGCTTAATAAGAGTGCGCGACATGGCAGTCTGTAGAGCAAAATGAACCGTGCGAGTCAGTAAGACTTTAGTGTTCTATAGGCTGAAGATTAGTTTGATAGATACGTTGCGTTCTCAATATAGCAGCTTGATGAGGCAAGTCAAGGTTGCAAAAGAGGACTCGAATTTTTTTTACACGCAAGTTCAACTTACAAGCTAAGCGAAATTTAATAGCACTATCTATTACTTTGCTTGAACATCGAGACGAGCAAGTACACGAACATTATTACTATGGTAGAAAATTCAGGGCTTCTGCTGGATGATGTGGAAAGTGAGCCTAGGAAGTTTTATATCTTTCAGGTGTACTTAACTGAATATCCCCCAATGTGACCTAAGTACCAAAACAAATTTTGTCAATCGATAACTTTGTTGATGTCTGTGTTCTACATGTGTTCTACCAGGCCTGTATAATTACTTTCTATCGCGAATCAGTTCTTTAACCCGCTAGCTTCATAAATTCATCGGTTGGACTTGTCTCACAGGCCAAGAGAAGTGTGCCTAATTACCTAAATTACCTAAAAATATGCTACTAGAGTTTCATGCCAATAAGCTGCATGTGATTCCTTTACAAGCTTACGACCATAAGTGTAATATAAGTGTTACGGAAAATTGTTAAGCTTCGTGGTCTTCTGAGGGAAAAGTAGCTTGGTTTAGTTGGAAATGAAGAAGATGCTGAGCAGTACGTATTGATTTTCGTTATGTCGTATAAAACCTAAGGCAATAAGTTGAAAGTAACTTTCAATCTTACAAGGCTCTATGATAAAAATGAACATGGAGTCTTTGCATGTACCGGATATCGAAGCATCGTTGTTTATCAAGAGAGTTAAACTTTGCTCCTTTTTTTGGAGGTTCTAAAACTAAACGGTAGCGAAGCGAAAGGAGTGTTTGGAAAATTAGGATTGCTTTTGTTGTTCGTTAGATACTGAAATAATTAAGAATAAAATGAATTAATTGTATTCTCTTAATTTGTCATATTAAAATTGAAATCTTGGTCAATTTAGAAGGGCCAAAGGAAAGTTTAAGCTGAAGTAAATCCTTGCTGGTCTATATATTATATATTAAAGAATATATTTATACTTCGGAAATGTCGTAAATGGTCAGATAATTACAATAGAAAACTGGTTATTCAGTAAGAGAAGGGATTGTTTCAAAGGTGAAGCACACAATTTCCTTTTGTTTGTTACTCTCATATTTAAAATTAAACAAATAATAACGATATTGTCACAATTTGTAACATATTTATCTTTGAAAAACGAATCTCCTCAGGAGAACGAAAAGAGTATTTTCAAGGTGAAGAACATTTTTGCTGATCGGTAGTTCCGACATGTTTCAGAATCTAATATTAGAATGGAATTGTCGTAAAGTATTAGATATACTTAATTAAAAAGTGAGTCCTTTGATTGGAGTAAAACAGTGGTTCTAAGGTGATGCAGACTGTTGTTGGTCCCTCTTAATTATCATTATTCGGCAATTAGAATTAAGTGATTTCTTTAACCATTTATGGAATTAATAGCTGACCAGATTTCCGAGTTATCGCAATGTCCCGTGCAATTGCCAGTGGACTAGAATTAAAATAAATTATTTTCCATATATTATTCTGTCTGTATATTCATACAGGTGAGTTAACTGAGTGATTATTAGATTGAACTACGAAAACTCTTTAGTTGACCACTGCATTGTGTGCCGCCACCGCGGTCGTTGGGTGGGGAATGAAATCTGACTGTGTTAAGGGGAACAAGCTATTTGTCGGCGAAGGACGTTTTTTTACGATTAGCCCCCAACTAGTGACGTCCCTTGTTCAAATACTTTGTGCGTACCTTTCAGTTATATACGCGCCCTCCAACTAGTATTCTACCTTCGAGACAATTTTATTGGCTGAAGATTCATCTTAACTATTCAGGATTGTTTCGCGCAGGAATTGGACATCTACGTGGGACTATCCAAGCAATTTTTCCTCCAGTGGTAATCTCCATTTCTGCAATCCAATTCTCGTTATTCAGACCGACGAGCGATTAGGATACAATTTGTAACTCTTTCTTGGCGATGTCCTTCATCATGTTATTCAGGAAAGTTAAGGTCTCAGGGAAATACTTACTGGCAGCACCACCAAGGAGAGAAATCCGAACAGTAGCCCGAACTCAAGTTGGCTACAAACAAATGGCCGCCCGAACACACAACTCGAAATGGTTATAAATTGTCAGATATTTACAATTAAAACTGAAATAAAAGGTCTGAGAAATGGAGCAGACTCTTGGTAATCGTTTATTTCTTATTTACCTAAAAATAAAGTGAATTGAAGTAAAGAATAATGTAAAATAACAGATTTGTCTTAATTTGTCAGACATTTACAATTCCAATATATAGGACCAATACATTGAAACAACTTAGACTCTTCCTAATGGTTAATTGCTGACATATTTATCAATAAAGTGAAAAAAAAGCATTTGTCGCAAATTGCCAGGAATTTACGGTTGAAAGTGACTGTATGGAGAAGGAAACATGTCCTTTATGGTATAAGCTTATCAGGTATAACAAAAAAGTTGTTAGAAAGATTCAATATGGTCACCTTTTCGGCTACTAGCATGGCAGGTATGCAGCATTCAATTCGGATGTACCTCCAATTCGAGGAGCGAAATGGTCTAAGTATGAACCCAATCGAATGAATCGGATATGCGAATTCCTTGACCCACACAGCTACCATCGGCTCCAGCCGGATAAGCTTACCTGTAGATAAGTAGTGATTGCTAGATAGGATTGTGAACGAGCCACATGTAAGTATTGAAGAGCCAATATGAAGTAATCATTTTTTTCTGCATTCTACCAAGGGAGTTCATGTAAAATCAGATATAGATGATGACGAACAACAGCTGTAGAGAGCCTATATGTCATTGACAACGGCTTAACACTCTCGATCCGAGCGAGTATTTAAATTATTAAATCCCTGAGTCCGGCACAAAATAAAGGTTATTTTAAAAAATATATGCCTAAGTTTTAATTTGAAACTTTTGCCACTTTGGGACATGAAAGTAGAGATAGCGATCTATCAGAAAAAAAGTATCATGTACTTGCTGGTTTAGTGTCCCACACAGCAACTGGCCTATTTGATAGATATTTTTCCACTTTATTAGACACAGAATTACCACACAATGTCTCTTGGCCTGTGAGAAGATTCCGGCCAATGAATTATTAAAGTTAGCGGTGTAGATCACCGATTCGCGATACAAAGAAGTTATACAAGCCTGGTAGAACAGGTGTAGAACAGAGACGTAAACAAAGTAATCAAATGACCGATATTTTTTTCTTTTTGTACTTAGGATACAATGGGAGATTTTCAGTTAAGACAACCTGAAAGATATAAAACTTCCCAGCCTCAATTTTTACATCTTCGAGCAGAAGCCCTGATTTTTTATATTTGTAATAGTGTTCGAGTTCTTGCTCTTTTCGATGCCCAAAGAACGTAATAGATACTGCTATCAACTTTCAATTAGCCTGAAAGTAAAACTTGCATCTATAAAAAATTTCGAGGCGTGTTTTGCAAGGTGGGGGGGCGAGGGTGCTATCGCGAAGTTGCCCCGCCCTAAAGTTTTTTGTTTCTAGTGTCCAAACTATTAAAGCACTAATGTTGGGAGTTGGTGTTCTAAGCAGCACTAAGCACTAACGATTGCTCTAGAAGAGAGCATTAGTGATTCAATGGGGGGGGGGGGCAAGTTCTTGGACGTTCCAAGGGAACTAGATTGAACAGGGGACTAGAAACATCATTTGTAATTAATTAAACTATTGCTTCCGTTTTCTCACGCAGCTGGTCATTTTTTATATGAAAAAATTAAGCCCTGGAGGCTAATACGGTATCAGAGGATTACAAGAGATTAACAACTGAAGAAACAATCACAATTCACAGAAAAAGAGGCCTTTTTGAGCGAAGTTCCAAGTGACATGATAATGCTTAATGTAGGCCACGAAAATTTCTCGGGGATTAACTCAACGTCAGACCTAACGTTGGCAAGATTAATCCTTCGTTCCCAAATACTTTTACGATAGAAAAGTTCTACAGGACATTTGTGGGCATCAGTTTATCATTAGAGCGACAAGTTGAGCTAATGCCACCTTCATTGTGTGATAATATCTCAATGCGCAAGAATGTCATTTCGACTGCGGTGAATATTGCAGAGTCTCTATAGTTAAGTGTTTTAAAACCAACACGTAGAAGGAAGAGGCCTTCTACACGTAATGGGGTGGACTAAATCAACTCAATTCTGCGTTAAGTACGAAATAAATCATGTTAAACTCTATTTTCACCCGATATGTTATGGATATAAATTACATTTAGACATGGAAAGTGCCGAAACAGGAAAAAGCGATATCTGTTAATATCTGCCACGATCGAATTAAATGCTGCCATTGAAGCCATGACAATTCAATCACAGGTCTTGAGAAACTTGGAGATCTTTACTAAACGGCTTCAAATGATGCAAACAGTTTTCGTGGGACGAAAGGTAGCTGTATGTGGACAAGAAAAATCGAAGAAAGTAGAAACAGGAAAACTGTAGCTGTTGATCGGTGTGATACTGATCTATTAAGAATCTTGGTAGAAGACTTCATGAGCAGTTGCTAATATTCACATAGGCATTTTCACATTTTTACATAGCTAATTTTCACATAGCCTTTCACCTTTTCACAATCACAGAACCGTAAGGAAATGCTTCGAATGTATTCAATTTAAAGAGACCCTATCGGAATTAAAAGAGTGCTTTTCCTTTATCATGATGCAACAGGCTGTGTCACGACCTCAGCTATACTCAAAAGTGAATAGTTTACGCCTCAAGTTTCTTCAATTAGAAGAATTGTGAAAGTTAGACAGAGTCTTCGACCAACCAAATGTGAATCCTGACAAAGTGGTAACGTTAGAAATTTCTTATTCGCCTGTATGGAAATGGAAAATGCCGTCCCTGGAATTAGCCATATCAGATATAACAAGGAAGTAGATACAAAGCTTCAATGTGGCCACTTTTCCCATTACTAACACAGCAGCTGTCCAGCATTCAATCCAGTTCCAGGAGCGAAATGGTCTAAGCATGAACTCATTCGAAACAGGTTGTGTGTGAAAGAGGACATGCGAATTCCAGGGACCCACACAGCTACCATCAGCTGCAACCGGATAATCTTACTTACCGGTAGATGAAAAGTGACTACAAGATAGGATTGCGAACGAACCACATGTTAGTGTAAAAGAGCCGATATGAAGTATTCGATATTTTATTCATTCTGCCAACGGAGTTCGTGTGGAAATGGGACATCGGAAGACAATCTGATATAGATGATAACGTACAACAGCTGTAAAAAAACAATATGTCATTGACAACGGCTTAATTGTTGATCCAATAAGTTATGATTATTATTTTGTGATATTGTCCCCGCCTTATAGACCTAACATAATGGAGATGAAGACGGTCTTGGTGTAAATCTAAAAGAAGGTATAAAAGCAAGTTATAAAACGTGAAGGTTACATATTTTGGGATTTTTTACACGAGGGGCTTTGGTACCCGAGGAGGAAATAAAACCTTAGCAGGACAAATCTAACGAGTTAAACCAATTCATTCAGATATAACATTCGCATACCACAGTTCCATTCAATTGACCTTTAAAACAATTGTTTATTGTTTTATTGTGTATAAGTTAAGATGTTCTACAGCAAACGATTGACTCCAATGAATCTGACATCCGCAAGGACACTAAAAATTGTATAGGTACCGTTTAGTTTTCAAATCTCCTAAAAAGAAACAAAGGTTAACGATAATAGAAAACGATGTTTCGATATGCGGTACAAGCAAAGAATCCATGTACATTTTTATCCAAGAGGGGGCGTAAGAATGAAAGCTCTAGTACACGTAGATCCTTGTTGCTTTCAACTTATTGCCCTAGGTTTTATACTACAAAAGGACAATCAATGTGTACTGCTCAGTATCTAGTTCAATTGCGACTGTACCATGCTGGATTTCGGTCAAAAGGCCACGAAGCTTAATAGTTTTCCGTAACAGTTATATTTCACATATGGTCGTAAGCCTGTAAAAGAATCACATGCAGGTTATTGGCATGAAACTTTATTAGTATATTTTTAGGTAATTAACCCATTAACGCCGAAATTATTTTTTGTTTTCAGTTTTGATGAAATTTGTAATTTTGGTTCATTTAGGTGTGAAGACCACCCATGAGAGTTTTATTTAGTTAGTGACGTAAGCGGTTTCGTTGGGGTACCCCGTGATCATATGAACACGCTAGGCGTTTAAATACATACTTTCATATATTATGGTTAGATTGATGTTCTGTTAAATTATTAACACACATGCAAAAGAGAAAAACATTTATTGTGTTACAAGCTGTTACACCCCAGAAGACAAAAACTAACACAGTATTGGGACTATGGAATTGTCAGTTTATGGAGCCCATTATTTATGGGACTTTATGGAAATTGAAAAAGCAGTCAGTGCACAAGCCCACATTACATTTGAAACATTTTGTACGAACTGTGCTTGAACTCAATGTACCTGCACAACGTCTGCGCTCAGAGCGAATCATTAAATGGTCTCTTCCATCAAGACGAACATCATCGCTTACACGATATTGTTGAATGTTGAACTAAGAAATAGCTGGACGTCCTGCACCTAGTGGTACAGTCTTATATTTTTGCAAATAAGTTTGGACAATGTGCCTTCGAAATTCTAAGTATGAGATGTCTATTACGGTTTTTCTCAATAAAAGCCATTCATTTTGTACTGATACTTTGGGCCTGAGACCGATTATCTGATCGATGAACGAAAAAAAGAATCGATTTTAGGTTCTTTTGAGATCTCTTAAACGGTTAGGTAGAAAATATTAACGGTATAGTCAGTCCTGTGTTCGCTACCAACTTAGTAACACTGGTTATCACAAAGCAACCTTTTCATAAAGCTCACTGTATGCTTTGATTAGTAACTAAGTGCCACACATTTCATAGAGCAGCAAAAGTAATTAATTTCAGGTCTCTTGAAAATTCTCCATATCCAAGTTCTTGAATGAGATCACTGTAGCATTGTCTTGATAAGAATATCGAATCACATTTCGTAATTCTGGCATCCTCCTTCCCTCTAACGATATACATTCATGTTCTTGGTGTGTCAATGCTGTCTTACTCGGAAGATTTAATCAAATCTTCACTCACATCTTGCGTCTCGATTTCCTATTCTCTAACAACCTTCGGATAACTATTCATCTTGTGAAAGTTTCGCCTAAACGATAGTGTAATGGTGAGGTACACACCTCTCCTTTTGATATAAGCAGTGTAGTGCCTCTTTATTTCTTCAATATTTGAACATCAAGTCCTAATTTTATATATTATACTCTTTCGCATACAGTAAATATTTGCTAGAAAAGGTACAAAGCACATTAGATCAGCCATTATACTGGAAAGGTCTCAAATCGTACCTGCAGCTGAAGAAATTTTTGAACTGTCCAAAGTTTTACCGCCCTTAGGAGGTTTCCAATTCAGTAATTTCTAGGCATCATTGGATACATTATTTCAGGAAATGGTATAGAGGAACTTTCGGGTATCCTGTACACCATGACAACATTAGTGAAAATTCTGATTGTCCATGCCTACTAACAGCATTGAGAACTCACTTCTAGACTTAGTTCGGCGACGCTTACATGTGTTTATGGAATCATTTACAATCTTCGGAGGAGATGCCTAAATCTGGGATCTTGGATTTTATTGAACATTGTCTGGGTGAGGAAATCAAAATGCAACATTTACACGAAAATGAAACTGCATGACAAAAACCATATTAGGGTACCTAAAATTTAAGACGGTAACCTTATCCAAACCGGCAACTTTACCAGGTGTATATAGAGAAGGTCATAAAGTATTGCAATTCATCCAAAGGGACTAGATTGAACAGGAAACTAGAAAATTTATATGAAGGCTATAAAATTAATTCTTCCTTTTTCTCTAGCAGCTGGTCATCTTTTTTATGAAAAATTTGCGCATCACTATACTCAACAGATGGAAGCCCTGGAGGCAAATACGGTATCAGACGATTGGAAAAAAATTAACAACTCAAGGAACATTCATAATTCGCAAAAAAAGATGTCTTTTTGAGCGAAGTTCCAATTGATATGATAATCGGTCAGTGCTTAATGAAGGCCACGAAATTTTCTGGAGGAATAACTCAACGTCAGACATAACGTTAGCAAGATTAATAAATCATTCCAAAATACTGTTACGAAAACAAAAGTTCTAAAGTACTTTTGAGGAGACGCTTTGTCATCTCAGAGGCACGTTGAGCTAATGCCACCTTCCATGTGTGATAATATCTTATTGCACAAGAATGTCAATTCGACTGCGCTCAATGTAAACGAGTCTTTGTGTATTGAGAATTAAAAAACACGTAGAAGGAAGAGTTCTTCTACACGCAGTGGTATAGACGAAAAATGGCAAGTAAAATCTGCTTTAAGTACAGTACGTATATAAATAATGTTAAGCGCTTTTTTCAACTTATATCTTAAGGATATATATTACAATTAGACACGGAAAGTGACGAAAGATTAAAAAAGACATTCGGGAAGTATTCCAACGATCGAATTTAAGTCTGCCATTGAAGCAACGACAATTCAAACAAGGTTTTTGAGAAACTTGGAGATTAATACTAGACGGCTACAAATGTTGCAAGAAGTTTTCGAAGGATAAAGGTAGCTCTATATGGATAGGAATAATGGCAGAAAATGCAGACGGGATCTAGATCATTATTATGATATGGAAAGATTATTTGATTAGCCCACAGTTTGGTTGCCTTGTGATGAACAGTGTTATTAAGTTGGTAGCGAACATAGGAGTGACTATACCGTAAATATTTCCAACTAACCGACTAAGGGAAGATCTCAAAAGAACCTAAAATCGATTCTTTATTTGTCTCAACGATCAGATGACCAGTCTCAGACCAAAAGTAACGCTCCTTCGGAGGTTTGGAATGTAATGGGTTCCATAACAATTTTTTCAGTATGCAATCGTGAAAATATTCGTAATGATACACCCAAACCTAGTGAAAACTATACTATTCTGTATGTAAGCCTTAGTGAGCAGCAAGGACTATAATTAAATGCATATTTGATAGCCTCGAGAGTTAACACACAGGAGACTTTCTTTAAACAATATATCCGTAAGCACACAACTCCTTGGAATAAACAGTTACTATCAAGCCAACTAACAAGAACAAGCTGAGGCGTTATGGGTGCTAAGTAGATTTTTCAATAGGAAGCAATCTCAAATAGTATTGTAGTTGCATATAAAAGCGAAGTATAGCAATTGCTTGATTATCATTGATAAATTAATCAGTATGTTTTTTACATTTGGAATCAACACATAATTCAGTCCCAAGCGCCCACCTAAAAAAAACCGCTGTACGTTCGCAATCTATATTACATTGATTTCCTTGTGTCATTAAAGGGAGTAGTAAGTCCAAGGTTTTTTAAGTGGTTCGCAATTCTATAATGTGAGTGAAGTACCTTTAAGAGCACTACTGCTTCGTTTTTAAGACCTAAGGATACAACACAAGATATTGCGGCTTCCGATTCATTGTTGAATTTCCTTACTAGGTGTTAGCCAATAGAATTTATTGAATACATGGCGACGTTCACTGCTTTCTAAATTTAAAAATACTTTTAGACAGACATAAGCCGTCATAAGCCCTTTAGTTTTACCGAACACCACGATAGAGAAACCTCGAATTATTGGCACACCTGTTGCACCCTAAACTGCTAATTAAAAATCAAACATACCCCTCCATCTTCAAAATTAGTTGTGTGTTCGGGCGGCCATTTGTAAGTAACCAACTTGAGTAAAGGCTACTGTTCGGATTTCTCTCCTTGGTGGTGCTGCCAGTAAGTATTTCCCTGAGACCTTAACTTCCCTGTATAACATGATGAAGGACCTCGCCAAGAAAGAGTTACAAATTGTATCCTAATCGCTCGTCGGTCTGAATAACGAGAATTGGATTGCAGAAATGGAGATTACCACTGGAGGAAAAATTGCTTGGATAGTCCCACGTAGATGCCCAGTTGCTGCGCGAAACAATCCTGAAGAGTTAAGATGAATCTTCAGCTAATAAAATTGTCTCGAAGGTAGAATACTAGTTGGAGGGCGCGTATATAACAAAAAGGTACGCACAAAGTATTTGAACAAGGGACGTCACTAGGTGGGGGCTAATCGTAAAAAAACGTTCTTCGCCGACAAATAGCTTGTTCCCCTTAACACAGTCAGAGTTAATTCCCCGCGCAACGACCGCGGTGGCGGCACACAATGCAGTGGTCAACTAAAGAGTTTTCGTAGTTCAATCTAATAATCACTCAGTTAACTCACCTGTATGAATATACAGACAGAATAATATATGGAAAATAATTTATGTTAATTCTAGTCCACTGGCAATTGCACGGGACATTGCGATAACTCGGAAATCTGGTCAGCTATTAATTCCATAAATGATTAAAGAAATCACTTAATTCTAACTGCAGAATAATGATAATTCAGAGGGACCAACAACAGTCTGCATCACCTTAGAACCACTCTTTTACTCCAATCAAAGGACTCGCTTTTTAATTAAGTATATCTGATACTTTACGACAATTCCATTCTAATAATAGATTCTGAAATATGTCGGAAACTACCGATCAGCAAAAATGTTCTTCACCTTGAAAATACTCCTTTCGTTCTCCTGAGGAGATTCGTTTTTCAAAGATAAATATGTTACAAATTGTGACAATATCGTTATTATTTGTTTAATTTTAAATATGAGAGTAAGAAACAAATAGAAATTGTGTGTTTTCCTTTGAAACAGTCCCTTCTCTTACTGAATAACCAGTTTTCTATTGTAAATATCTGACCATTTACGACATTTCCGCTGTATAAATATATTCCTTAATATATAGACAACTACAGACAGTGTGCTAATTAGATAATCTATATTGGGGGGGGGGGGATAAAATTAGGCCAAAGGACTTAGTCTGAAGGATCAAATTTCAAAATGAGTCGATAAATGCCTTACCCCCCATATATATATATATATATATATATATATATATATATATATATATATATATACAGTATAACCTCGTTAACACGAACTCGCTTAAGCCGAACACTCGGTTAGGACGAACAAAATTTCGGTCCCGGCATCGCTGTACGTTATCTTATAGGAAGTTTTATCGGTTAACACGAATTTCGGTTAGCACGAATTACGAACTAATTTTTAGTCCCTTGAGTCAGTAAATGTTTTAATTTAACACGAACTTTCAATCCTTAGTTTTTTTTTCCAGAGCGTTTTTCTTATTTTAGATTTCACTCTAGATCAGTTTTTGTCATACAGTATTTATACAGACGAAAATTGTCTTGTAAATAAGAGAAAAACCAGGAACGGGTATCTTTCCTCTCTTATGAGGTGTTGATTCTGTCCTCCGTCAAGCGCTGAACATACAGGTGCTTGGCAGACGAGCTGGTGACAGCTCGACACAAAACGTCTTCTCTCCCCTGTAACTCCAAACTTGTGACAGCAGTCATAAATATCTTTCCGTTACTAGTGGTACCCAACCTGCTAGCGGAGTTGTCAATTTATAACTTGACCTTGATTTTCTGCGTGGAAACTTTCTTTTGTTAATCTTCGAAGATAGGATAATAAGCTTACTGTAGTGTTTTCACTTTTCAGAGGACGGTACGGAGACCGAAACTAGTCTCGATCTCGTTCTTAACTCGAATTTGAGACCGAGCCGTGCTTTTCGAAATCGAGACGAGACCGAAACTCTCAGTCTCGTCTCGATACAATTCTGTGGATGGTATCAAGACGGAGAATAGTCTTGGTCTCGTCTCGAATTGGGAACCGAGAATACTCAATCTCGTCTCGATACCATCTCTAGTGTTTTCTATGACATACATAATATACTGTAGTGGTATGTATAGTCTGTATACTGTAGTGCGTATGTATGGAGAAAATGTATTCAAATAATAACATTTGGGTCCCCGGTTAACACGAATTCTTTTAACACGAACTCCTGATTTTTCAGTCCCTTGGAATTCGTGTTAACGAAGGTTTACTGTATGTGTGTGTGTGTGTGTGTGACATCTGTAATAAATAAGAGATTTATTAATTTAATAAATCTACCGACAATAACTATGCACATATCTATTGTCTCACATACACACACCCCACTAAACCTTTCTGAACGTGTTTTAATGTTGTACTCACTTTTGTCCCCGTAGCTCTCTAAGGTTCGTTTAGTTAATAATTTGGCTCGAGTGATAGCCATGATCACAAGCATATGTTAATTTTTCCACTCATATTGAAAGCTTCCACTTTGCCTTACAGGTTGCGAAAAGAAACCTACTTCAGTGTTGTGAAAACCACTAAAAGTATCAGTTAAACCGGACACTTTTTTTTTTAAAAGAAA
The DNA here is from genome assembly GCF_964235325.1 of Thermobia domestica. NCBI lineage: Eukaryota > Metazoa > Arthropoda > Insecta > Zygentoma > Lepismatidae > Thermobia > Thermobia domestica. The sequence goes on from NC_137462.1 coordinate 227,303,664, forward strand.
ATCTAGATATTAGCCTATCAAACAAGAAATGGATTGTTGCTGGCCCCGATTTCTCACATCAAGGTCAAATCGAAGGCCAAATATTTAAAATCTCTCAATTCAAATTTCGAGCTTGTGCTTCTACTTCCCGCTAAAGCTGTGCTCATCACGACTTTTTTTCTCCATATATCGATTCCGTGTTGGGCACGGAAAGTCAACACTTAAAAATTACTTTACTGTTAGGTTGAAGATGAGTTGATTCACTATGGGCTACGTTATTCAAATAAAGTAAAACATTACACTGAAGTTTTTCAGACAACATTAATTGCGTGGACAGCAAACTGTATAGCGAAAAGATGGAAAAATGAAGGGTTAACTTAAAAAAAAAAAAAAAAAAACGCTCCAGTTGAAATGCTAATACAGACACGGACAATGACACGGAGAACCAGTCGACAAATGTTAACAAATGCTGAAACAAATCTTGAATTAATCGCTTATTTACCTAAAAATCACCTTCATTAACATGTCTGCTCACTAGGAGCGTATTCCCCATCGTGTACGTTAACATATACTTACGAGAGAATACCTATATCTCAAATTTTGAGTTCAGTTTCAAAAGTTCATTTCCGTAAACTGTAAAAGAAGTGATTACTATGCTAATTATCACAAATTAAAGGCACCTTTTGAGTTGCATACACACAAACTACTAGGGAATGAAGACCATGTGCTAACAAAGTGTACACATGGAAAATGAAATAACATGTTATAACAAAAATTAAAATAAGATGATAATCGATACAAATATAGAGGACGAATATGACATATCCGAACTTCGCCAAATATGGTAGGAGAAGCTATTTCTTTACTTCTTCTTGCCAACCGCTAGGAACATTTATAAATCTATATGTGGCTTTGTTATACGCAATTAGAACATTCAAATTCACAAATGATGACGAACTGAAGGGTACGAAGGTACAGTTGCAAGTAACAACCGTAGTCATAATAATATAGTTCTACTAAACAACGTTGAAAATACTGGGTAATTAGGAGGTAAGTAGAAATGACCAAAACTGAACAGTTTACATCGATCATTTCGAAATACAGCTAGATTAAATTTACAAGAAATAAAAAAAATCAGTGAAATTTGGAGTTATACTAAGCATAGTTTGAGGGGGAAAGCGAGCATGCCCGTTGGGGATACTTCAGCTGACTTCTTTGGGGGGAAAAATGTGATTGAGGGGGAACAAAATGGGATGTGATCCCCCCTCACCCCCCCGGTAATTCGCACCCTGACTACAGACCAGCAAGGAAGTACTTCAGCTTAAACTTTCCTTTGGCCCTTCTAAATTGACCAACATTTCAATTTAAATATGAAAAATTAAGAGAATACAGTTAATTCATTTTATTCTTGAGTGTTTCAGTATCTAAGGAACAACATAAGCCACCCCCATTTTCCAAACACTCCGTTCGCTTCGCTACCGTTTAGTTTTAGAACCTCCTAAAAAAGGAGCAAAGTTTAACTCTCTTGATAAAGAACGATGCTTCGATATGCGGTATATGCAAAGACCCCATGTTCATTTTTATCCCGGAGAGGGCGTAAGAACGAAAGCTCTATAACACGTCGATCCCTGTTACTTTCAACTTATTGCCTTAGGTTTTATACGACATAAAGACAATCAATACGTACGACTCAGCATCTTCTTCCTTTGCGACTAAACCAAGCTGCTTTTCACTCAGAAGGCCACGAAGCTTAACAATTTTCCGTAACACTTATATCACACTTATGGTCGTAAGCTTGTAAAGGAATCACATGCAGCTTATTGGCATGAAACTCTAATAGAATATTTTTAGGTAATTAGGTACGAGATTACCTTGTAGACCAAGGCACGCCTCTCTTGGCCTGTGACACAAGTCCGACCGATGAATTTATGAAGCTAGCTGTTTAAAGAACTGATTCGCGATAGAAAGTAATTATACAGGCCTGGTAGAACACATGTAGAACAAAGACATCAACAAAATTATCGATTGACAAAATTTGTTTTGGTACTTAGGTCACATTGGGAGATATTCAGTTAAGTACACCTGAAAGATATAAAACTTCCTAGGCTCACTTTCCACATCTTCCAGCAGAAGCCCTGAATTTTCTACCATAGTAATAGTGTTCGTGTACTTGCTCGTCTCGATGCCCAAAGAAAGTAATAGATACTGCTATTCACTTTCGCTTAGCTTGTAAGTTAACTTGCGTGTAAAAAAAATTTCTAATCCTCTTTTGCAACCTTGACTCGCTTCATCAAGCTGCTATATTGAGAACGCAACGTATCTATCAAACTAATCTTCAGCCTATAGAACCCTAAAGTCTTACTGACTCGCACGGTTCATTTTGCACTACAGACTGCCATGTCGCGCACTCTTATTAAGCTTATTGCAGGATTTGAATTTCTCGATCTTCTAAACATTTGCTCACCGGTGAGTAAAGTTCTGCTAAGCTTCCCCTCTGTAGCAGAATAGTTTACCAATTATATTAGCTTTCTGAAACCTTTCATATATGAGACGGGATGATTAACAAGAAGAATTTCTGTCTTATCTATTAAATTCAACACTACCTCATTTAGCTGACATTAATCGACTTTGCGTGTCCTGTTGATCGACTCAAAGCTATCTTTTCAAAATGTACCAGAAAATGTACCCGATTAATCGCCAGCAGTTGAGGCTTACGAAGTGTACTCATCTCTAACACTGAACCAGACTGTCATTTGGCCTGGTATGTATGCGAGCATATCCATCTCCGTTGACCAGAGCCATGCTAGATCACCAAGTAAACTCCTTTGCAAAAATACAAGCATCAAATCGTCTGTAGAATTCTGCATAGATGATCGCTGCATATAGCGGAATATCATGGCAAACTGCCTACAGTACATTAGTTGCATAGTCCAGCTATGAGCCGTTAAGATTGGTAAGAAGAAAGTCGAAGCACACTCATGTGTGCATAGATCGTTACTTCAACGTTTTTTTCAGAGAACATTGTATTACCAAATTGGAGAAACATTCAAATATTCTATTAAGAGGAGATGTCGAGATAAGTGTTATCAAAAAAAATGTAGTCAGTTAGCATGCACTACAATTACCAGACATAGAAGCGTAGTGAGATTAGGATTTTTCAATTGCAACTTACACGCTGTAATTGCTAAAATATGTTGAAAATTTTCTTTCATATGACAAAAGATTTAAGGTTTATCTACAAGGCTGCTGACTGTGGCTTTCTGCAGAAATAATGGTATTACTAATTGCAGATATCAGGATACATTTAGATAAAAAGATAATAATAGTAGATGTCGAAACCGCCATGATACTTGCATTAGAACGAGTGGAATCAGTTTGCATGCAGTAGAACCGACGAGAGAGCGTGCGTTGAAATGGGAAAAGTACGACAGCAGATATTGTCCTTAGGACTTGCAAAATCGAAATATTCGAGTTTAAACCCTGTGACGTGCGGAACAAGAAATCTTTAGCTGAGAAAGAATGAATATCAAGATGAGCAAAAGATATAGTAAAGAGAAAGCGCGTTAAATGTTGGACAAGTTGATGGGTATTTGCGATACAATAAGCATCCCCGAGCTTGTGAAGCTTTTTGTAATATCTATCCAGTACGTGAGAAATTGTCATAAAATGACAACATTAGCAGAGACGTAATTTGACATCATTGTAATAGTGTTCTACATTGTGTGAAAAGAGATATTAATAAACGATTATTTCGTTCTCTATTTGATGCGGTAATTAAAGAAATAATTTTGATGATGCAAGGGGATTTTCGATTTTTAATTAGTGATTTAGAGTGCAACAAGTGTTCCAATAATTCGAAGGTTACCGGGAAGGCTAAACGGATTATGTCCTTCTTACAACGGTGTGAAATTTTGGATTCAGCAGTGGACATCGGCATCTATTCCTTAATTCCTAATGGCTTAAAGCTAGTAAAGGAAGCAACAATGAAACCGAAGCCGTAAGATCTTGTGTTGTGTACCTAGGTCTTAAGACGACGCAAGAGTGCTTTTATAGTTATTTAACTCACATTATACAATGGCGTACCATTTATAAAACTGTGGTTTTAAGTCTCCCTTTAAGAAGACGAGGGTTTACAGCGGTTTTAGGTGGGGCCTTGGAGATGAAAAATGCTGATACCAAATGCTGATAAAAAAGATAAGTATTAATTTAACAATGTTAATCAAGCAATTGCCGTGTAACGTGGGTTCCTGTCACCACGGCATGGCACGTCCTCAGGTTGCGGATCGAGGAGAAGGCCTCTAGATATAGAGGTTAGCTGCGAATATACTGAATAAGCAGTCGCGGACAGACGACTAAGAGTGGTCCTCCAGCTTGGAGGTTTGGGTAAGGCTAACACCCTCATCCTGTAAAAAAAGGTACTTGTTCAGAAACATTCACAAAAGCCTCGGACAAGGACTGATAACTTGGCACGACATCAGCAAAAGAAAATGGACATGAGATTTGGAACATGGAATATTAGAAGTCTTTATAGGGCAGGTGCGTTAAAATCTGTAACGAGTGAGTTAGAGAAATACAGGATGGACTTAGTAGGAGTTCAGGAAGTTAGGTGGGAAGGAAATGGATCTGAGAATTCCGGAAATTTTACGTTCTTTTACGGGGAAGGAAATAAAAATCACCAGTTAGGAACAGGGTTTTTCGTTCACAAACGAATATTACCAGCAATTAAACGGGTTGAATTTGTTACTGACAGACTTTCTTTTATTACTCTTAAAGGACGGTGGTGTGATATTATTGTTTTAAATGTACATGCTCCAACTGAAGATAAGGGTGACGATATAAAAGATAGTTTTTACGAAGAAGTGGAACGGATATTTGACCAACTCCCGCGATACCATATGAAAATTCTATTAGGGGATTTCAATGCGAAGGTAGGACGAGAGGATATTTTCAAACCGATTATAGGGAACGAAAGTTTGCATAAGGAAAGTAATGACAACGGTGTTAGACTCGTGAACTTTGCAACATCCAAAAACCTAATCGTGAAGAGTACAAAATTCCCACATCGCGACGTTCATAAATACACTTGGACATCACCAGACGGAAAAACACATAATCAACTTGATCACTTTTTAGTAGATAGAAGAAGACAATCTAGCATAATTGACGTCCGGTCGTTCAGAGGTTCTGATTGTGACACTGATCACTACCTGGTAGCAGCGATAATACGGGAGAGATTATCGTTGAATAAATGTAATACTCAATGTCTGAAAACGAAGAGATTTAATTTAAAGAAATTAGAAGAGAGCCAGGTAAGAGAGGAATACCAGATTGAAGTTTCGAATAGATTCTCGGTTTTAGAAGACTCGGAGTGCAGTAGTGTTGAGGATACTTGGATTGAAATTAGAGATAGCATTAAAAGTTCAGCAATAGAAAAATTGGGACACGCGGAAATACGTAGGAGCAAACCATGGTTCGACCAAGAATGCATTAAACTAGTAGAGAAGAGAAAACAGGTAAAATTACGGTGGCTACAAAATCCGAATTAAATAACTACACAAAATTTCGCAGATATCAGGCGGGAAACTTCCAAAACTTTTAGAACAAAGAAACGGGATTTTTTGAAAGCTAAAATTAAGGAACTTGAAGATAATAGTAAAAATAAAAATATTCGGGACATGTATAAGGAGATCAGCGAATTTAAGAAAGGCTATCAACCTCGTGCTTATATATTAAAGAAATCTGACGGAACAGTTCTCACTGATACGGATAGCCTCTTAAATAAATGGAAAGATTTCTTTGACGATTTGCTGAACACGCAGCCAAAAACTAATGTGCGTGGAGAAAAGGAGATACACACCGCAGAACCGTATATTCCAGAACCCAATCGAATAGAAGTGGAAACCGCTATAAAGAAATTAAAGAAACACAAATCTCCGGGTGTAGATGAAATTCCGGCTGAGTTAATTTTAGCTGGAGGCGAAAAATTGTGGAACAAGATACACAAACTCATTCTCCTTATCTGGAACAATGAAGAATTGCCACAAGAGTGGAAAGAGTCAATCATTGTTCCAATTCACAAGAAAGGCGACAAAACTGACTGTAATAATTATCGAGGCATTTCTCTTCTGTCAACATCCTATAAAATCCTTTCAAATATTCTGTTAGCAAGATTGACCCCATACGCAGATGAAATTATTGGAGATTATCAGTGCGGATTTAGACGAAATCGATCAACTATCGACCAAATATTTACCATTCGCCAAATACTCGAAAAGAAGTGGGAATACAATACCCCGGTACATCAACTATTTATTGATTTCAGAAAGGCTTACGACTCTGTTAGGAGAGAAACATTATACAACGTTCTTACAGAACTTGGAATACCGAGAAAGCTAATTAGATTAATTAAGATATGTTTAAGTGAATCCCAAAGTAAAGTCCGGGTTGGAAAATTTTTGTCCGCGAGCTTCCACGTCGAAAATGGCCTGAAACAAGGAGATGCGTTGTCGCCATTATTATTTAACTTTGTGCTGGAATACGCCATAAGGAAAATCAAAGATAGCAACCAGGGCCTAGAGTTGAACGGCATTCACCAGGTTATGGCATATGCTGATGATGTAAATTTAATAGGGGATGATAGGAGAACAGTAGAAATAAATGCAGAGATATTATTAAACGCTTGCAGGGACATGGGTTTAGAAGTAAATGCAGAGAAAACTAAATACATGGAAGTGCGTCGGGACCGTAATACGGCAAATTGTGGAGGCGTTAAAATATTAAATAATACTTTTGATAAAGTGGATACTTTCAAATATTTAGGATCAATATTAACAGACGAAAATCATATTCACGAAGAAATTAAATGTCGACTAAAAGCAGGGAATTCGTGTTACTACTCGGTTCAAAATCTCTTGTCGTCGCGAATTCTGTCGAGGAATCTGAAGCTTAAAATATACAAAACGATAATCATGCCTGTTGTTCTGTATGGTTGCGAAACATGGTCGCTTAGTCTGAGGGAAGAACATAGACTGAAAGTATTTGAGAACAGGATCCTGAGAAGAATATTCGGACCCAGGAGGAACGAGAATGGGGAATGGCGGAAACTCCATAACGAGGAACTACATATTTTATACGGTTTACCCAACATTGTTAGGGTCGTCAAGTCTAGGAGGCTTAGGTGGGCAGGTCATGTAGCTAGAATGGAAGAAAGTAGAAACGCTTTCAAAGTCTTGACTGGTAGACCCATAGGAAAACGACCATTAGGAAGACCTGGGCGCAGATGGGAGGATAATATTAAGATGGATCTCGCAGAGATAGGAATACAAAGTAGAAACTGGATGCAATTAGCTAAGGATAGAAGTCAGTGGAGAGCTTTTGTGAACGCGGCACTGAACCTCCGGGTTCCATAGGCCATAGAGTTAGTTAGTTAGTTAGTTTTTAATCAAGCAATTGCCGTACTTCCCGTTTATAAAAACTACAATACTATTTGAGAGTGCTTCCTGCTGAAGTAATCTACTTATCACCCATAACACTCTCACCTTGTTCTTGTTCGTTAGCCTGATAGAAACTGTTTAATCGAAAAAGTTGTGTTCTTACGGATTTATTAAATTTAGTTTCCTGTGTGTAAACATACGAGACATTAAATATGCATTTAATTAGCGTCATTGCTGCTCACTAGAACTTACATAGAGTTTGTAGAATTCATTATTAATATTTTCCCGACTGCATATTGAAAAAACTTGCTATGAAACCCATTATATTATAACCTTCGAACGAGCCTTACTTTGGGTCCGAGACCGCTGATCCGATCGACGAAACAAATAAAGAAATCGATTTTAGATTATTTTGAGGTCTTAATATAATAATCTTTCCATATAAGCTCAGTGGGCTAATATAATAATCTTTCCATATAAGCTCACTGTATGCTCTGATTAGTAACTAAGTACCACAAATTTCATAGAGCAGAAAAAGTCATTTATTTCACATGTCTCTTTTTGAAAATTATCCATATCCAAATCCTTGAATGAAAAAGGAATCTTATTTCACGGTAGCTTTCTCTTGATAAGAATATCGTATCTCGTTTCTTCATTCCGACATCCACTTTCCCTCTAATTCTATACATTCATTTTCTGGGTGTGTCAATGCTGTCCTCATCCTTACTCGCATCTCGCGTTTTGATCTCCTATTCTCAAACTACGTTTGGATAGCTATTCATCTTGTGAGAGCTTCCGCATAACGATTGTGTAATGCTGAGATACACACCTCTCCTTTTCATATAAGCAGTGTATTGCCTTTTTATTTCTTCAATATTTCTACATCAAGAACTAATAAATACTATTATACATTCTACTCTTATGCATACAGTAAATGAGTGCAAGAAAAGTGAACAAAGCATTTGTGTAATCACATTAGATCAGCCATTATACCGGAATGTTTTCAAATCGTACCTCCAGCACAAGAAATTTCTGAACTGTCCAAAGTTGTACCTTTAGGAGGTGTTTACTTAAGTAATTTCTAGGCATGATTGGATACATTACGTCAGGAAATGGTATAGAACAACTTTCGGGTATCCTGTACACTATTTCAACATTAGTGAAAAAATTGAATTTCCATTCCTACTCGAACATAATTGAAAACTAACTTCTAGACTTTGCTCGAGACCCTTACAAACGTTTATGAAAACATTTACAACCCTCGGAGGAGATGACTAAATCTAGGATCTTGGATCTTATTGAATTCCCGACAAATTCAAAACAGCTAATGATATCTTTAATACAATCGTTAGTGCTTCGTTAGTGCTCCTAAAGCAGTGACAATTAACACTAGTGTTGCAATAGTTTGGACACTAGAAGCAAATAAAAACTTTGAATACAAACGTGAAGTTAGGTCCCCAGGAAGCACAAACAATCAAACCTAGTGCAATTGATAGTACATTGTTGGTGGTCCTAGATAACACTAAGAGTGGAAGAGAAAGTGAATAATTAGTTTTTATTCACACATACTCTCTCTTCCACTCTTCTCCAAAACCCATTCCAGAGTTTGGAGCTCTTAAAAGTAGCTCTAAGTAAGAGTATTACTAACCACCGAGCCCCCAGAAGTCCATCGTAGATCCGCCTCTTGAGAAGAGAATGCGTGAATAAACACTTACACATTCACATTCAGTTTGCACATCTCAACAAACAAACATTATTTTCATTCACTTCCATCTACTACTTCATTCTACTGAAATGTAATGCCTTTTTATGTTTAAAAATAATTATTCATTTTTCAATAACTGTAAATGTTTAAGTTCAGTAATTCACCATGAATAGAGTCAACTAGAAGTGTTTTTGTAACGAAGAAAAAACATGAACTGTGGAATATCTTTCAACAAACTATCGAGTGTTGATTACCTGAAACCGCGGTAGCCATAATAAGTCCATGGTAATGGACTTATATTAAGAAAATAACAATATCAGGTAAATGCATATGTTTTTTATTCTTGTAGCTCTTAGTTCGTATGAAAGTACTAATAGAAATATGGCCAATGAAATATGGACTATTTTGTAGAACATTCCATTTTAATATCATAGGAAATTCATCTTCCGGCTTGCTTGGTTGTGAAAAGTTATAGAGTGTATTGGTATACTGTGTAAAGTATGTGTACTGTCGCTGATTTGTGATAACAATCACAAACAGAAGTAAAAGCTAAATTACAGTAATAGTTTTCTCTTAATAGTTTTGTATTGAAGGGGAAACAGAAAACCTACTTTTATCTTAACATTTTCTTTCTTAAAATTTCTCTTCGGGTTCACGTTCTTCCCCCTCAAGATTGAATACGAAAATGACCAACTTATTTAGAATTTCATTGTTGTTTCCAATATATTTCAAGCATCACTTCTCGATATAGTCGATATCTATATTATCATATATTAACATTCGATATCGCAATTATATGGACATGAATATATCATTCTACATTTTCAAAATCGATATTTGGGGGGGGGACGACGAGATATAAGGAGCCCCTAAGACTTGATGAAGGAGCCCCCAGGATAAAGAAATTAAAGTTACTTTTTACAATCATTATATCTTTATTACTACAAATTGCAATGTAAATACATCCACTTGCAAATTTGCATTATTATATGATATAATTTCTTAGACGCCAGAACGTTTCTGTTCACTGAAAAAAAGAAACAAAGCATCACGTCCAAAAGCAAGTGCTACGAACTTTGAACTAGAATTTACCATAAAAAAGGTTTTTTTATTTTTCTTTTATTGCAGTTACCCACACATATATTTCTGACAAAATTGAGGTTTAGTTCAACGCCTTTCGTAGTTGCAACCAACCCAACCGCCGAGTTGTTTTGGTTGCCTGCTATTTTAGGAAAAGGAGAATTGCAGGTGGTAATATACGCAAATTTCAAGAGCAGAAAAAGTAATTTATTTCACATGTCTCTTTTTGAAAATTATCCATATCCAAGTCCTTGAATGGAAAAGTAATCTTATTTCACGGTAGCATTGTCTTGATAAGAATATCATACCTCATTTCTTCATTCTGTCATCCACTCTCTCTCTAATGCTATACACTCATTTTCTTGGTGTGTCAACGCTGTCCTCATTCTCACTCGCATCTCGCGTCTCGATTTCATACACTCAAACAACGTTTGAATAGCTATTCATCTTGTGAGAGGTTCGCCAGAACGATTGGGTAATGCTGAGGTACACACCTCTCCTTTTCATATAAGCAGTGTATTGCCCCTTTATTTCTTCATTATTTCAAAATCAAGTACTATATATTCTACTCTATATACTACTAATACTATATATTCTACTCTTCCGCATACAGTAGATAAGTGCAAGAAAAGTGAACAAAGCACTTGTGTAATCACGATAGTACAGAAAGGTCTCATATCATACCTGCTGCTCAAGAAACTTCTTAACTGTCACAAGTTGTACGCTTAAGAGGTGTCCATTTAAGTAGTTTCTAGGCATGACTGGATTCATTATTTCAGGAAATGGTATACAAGAAATTTCTGGTATCCTGTACACTATCACAACATTAGTGAAAATTTTGAATTTCCATGACTACTCAAAATCATTGAGAACTAACTTCTAGACTTTGCTCGCTAGCCTTACATGTGTTTGTGAAAACATTTACAACCATCGGAGGAGGTTACTAAATCTAGGATCTTGGATCCTATTGAACATTGTCTGGATGAGGAAATCAATATGCAACATTTACAAGAAAATGAAATTGCATGACAAAAGCCCTATTAGGAAATCTGAAGATTAAGACGGTGACCTTATCCCAACGGTAAACTTTGGCTGCAGTTTATAGAGAAGGTCATAATCGTATTGCAATTCATCCAAAGGGACTAGATTGAACAGGGGACTCACAGGCCAAGAGAAGCTGGCCTGTGTCTACAAGGTAATCACGTACCTAATAGAGTATCAGGCCAATAATCTGGCTCTGAATCCTTTACAAGCTACGACCATAAGTGTAATATAAGTGTTACGGAGAATTGTTAAGCTTTCTAGGCCTTCTGTCTGAAAAGCAGCTTGGAATAGTCGCAAATGAACAAGGTGCTGTGCAATAAGGATTGATTGTCCTTATGTCGTATAAAACCTAGGTCAATAAGTTGAAACCAACTGGAATCGACGTGTAGTAGAGCTTTCATTCTTACGCTCTCTTGGATAAAAATATCCAAACATTAATCTTTATTAAGAGTGTGAAAATTTACTTCCTTGTAGGAGAGTCGAAAACTAAACTGCAGTTACACAATTTTAAGTGTCCTTGGAGATTTCAGAATCCTCGAAGTCAATCATCTGCTGTTGAACATCTTAACATATGAACAATTAAACAATAAACAATTGTTATTAAGGTACAATTGAATGATACTTTAGTACGCGAATGTCATATCTAAATGAACTGGTTTTTGGTGGATAACAATCATGTCCTGCTACGGTTTTGTTTTATCTTCGGGTACCAAAGCAGCTCGTTTTAAAAGATTCCAAAATAGCTAAAAAGAAGAATACACTACCTTCATGTTTTACAACTTTTCCTTACACCTTATTTTAGTTTCATCAAGTTCGTTTTCATGTCCATTTTTAGGTGTATAAGGCGGGGACGAATTTACAAAATAATAATCATAACTGATTGGATCAACAATTAATCCGTTGTCAATGACATTGAATTTTTACAGCAGTTGTTCGTTATCATCTATATCAGATTATCTTTCGATCTGCCATTTCTACTTGAATTTTCTTGGAAGAATACACAAAACCTTGAATACTTCATGTCGGCTTTTTTACAAAAAATGTGGCTCGATCACAATCCTATCTGACAGTCACTTTTTATCTACAGGTAAAATAGATGATCCGGCTGGAGCTGATGGTAGGTGTTTGGGTCAACACCAACCTCTTTCGATTGGGTTTAGGCATAGACCATTTCACTCCTGAAGTTGGAGGTACTTCCGAGTTGAATGCTGCACAGCTGCTGTGTTAGTAATGAGAAAAGTGGCAATACTGCAGCTTTGTAACTACTTCCTTTTTATATTTAATGTGGCTTATACCAGGGAGACATTGCCTAAGAAGAGATTGTATCATGAGGGATGTCCTAGATGGTATTGGGGCAGGAAAAGAGAGGGAGGGGGCGAAGGTGACTACAATTAATGGATGATATTAAAACAGAAAGACCATACGTGAAGACAAAGAGGTTAGCGGAGGACCGTGGAGCATGGAAGCTTCTCACCTGCGGCAAGTGACCTGCCAATAAAGGCAGAATACCTATGATGATGATACCAGGGAGACATGTTTCCGTTTCCATACAGGTGAATAAAGACATGTCTAACATAATCATTTGTCAGGATTCACGTCTAATTAATTGATGACACAGACTAACTGCAGAATTCTTTTTCTTTATGAACGAACTTGAAGGCAGCCAACTATTCACTGCGAGCATAGCTGAGGTCGTGTGAAAGCCTGCTGCATCATGAAAAAAGTGAAACAATCTTTTAATGACGCTAAACTTTCAATAAATTTAATAATTTCGTAGTATTTCCTTTCAGTTCTGCTTATATGTGGCTATAAGAGAATCAGAAACTGCTCATGAAGTCTTCTACCAAGATTCTTAAAGATCTGAATCACACCAACCAGCAGCAACAGATTTCCCGTTTCTAGTTTCTTGTATTATTGTTGTCCATATACAACTGCCTTCAAGATCATTCAAACAGAAAAAAAACTGTGCAAGATATTCAGAGTCATCAACGGAGTTAGGAGTCAAATCTCATTCCTAACAAAATGTTCAATATTACAAATTTCTTATTCCCCTGTATGGAGAAGGAAACATGTCCTTCCAGGTATAAGCCCATCAGGTAAAACAAGGAAGTAGTTGCAAAGATTCAATATGGCCACTTTGTCCCCTACTAACACGGCAGGTGTGGTCCATTCGATTCGGAATTTGCTCCAAGTCCAGGTGGGAAATGGTCTAAGCAAGAACCCAATCGATTGAGTTTGGTGTGTGAAAGAGGAAATGCGAAATCCAGTATCGACACAGCTTCCATCGGCTCCAGCCGGATAAGCTTACCTGTAGATAAAAAGTGTTCGCAAGATAGGATTGTGAACGAGACACATGTAAGTGTAAAAGAGGGGATATGAAGTATTCAAGGTATTCTAAATTTTGGGAAGAGAGTTCATATACAAATGGCAGATCAGAAGACAATCTGATTTAGATGATGACGAACAACAGCTGTAGAAAACCATTATGTCATTGACAACGGCTTAAATGGTAATCCAATCTATTATGATTATTACTTTCTAATACCGTCCCCGCCTTATAGACCTAACAAAATGGACATGAAGACGATCATGATGAAATTTTAAATGAAAGTGTAGAGACAAGGTATAAAACATGGTGGTGGTTTATTGTTCTGTTTACATATTTTGGAATCCTTTAAAACAGCTCTTTGTTACCCGAAGACAAAATAAAACCGGGCTTTACATACAGAGTTGTGTGGGATTCACTAGGTTCCGGTCTATCATTAATATTATTTTCACGACTGCATAATGAAGAAACTTTCTATGTAACCCATTAGATTCTTTCCTCCAAAGAAGCCTTACTTTGGGTGTGAGACCGGTGATCTGATCGATGACACAAATAAAAATTCGATTTTAGGTGTTTTTGAGATCTACCAGTAGACGGTTAACTGGAAAACATTTAAGGTATAGTCAGTCCTGTGTTCGCTACCAACTTAATAACACTGATCATCACAAAGCAACCAAACTGTGGGCTAATCAAATAATCTTTTCATATAAGCTCACTGTATGCTTTGATTAGTTACCAAATGCCGCACCTTAGATACAGCAGAAAAAGTCATTAATTTAAGATGTTCCTTGATGAAAATTCTTCATATTAAAGTTTTTATTGAAAAAGTAATTTTATTAAACGGTAGCATTGTCTTGATAATAATATTGCAACACATTTCTTCATTCTGATATCCACCTTCCTTCTAATGCAATACACTCATGTTCTTTGTGTGTCAATGCTGTCTTACTTGGAATATTTAATCAAATCTTCAATCGTATCTCGCGTCTCCATTTCTTATTTTCAAATTTCCTTTGGATAGCTATTCATATTTCGAAGCTTCGCTACAAAATTTGTGTAATGGTGAGATTCACACCTTTCCTTTTGATTATAAGCAGTGTAGCCCTTTTGTATTTTTTCAAAATTTCAACATCTATTATTAATACTAGTCGTCTGTAACACTGAACCAGACTGTCATTTTGCCTGGTATGTATGTGACCATATCCATCTCCGTTACCAGAGCCATCCTAGGTCACCATGTAAATTCTTTTACAAGAATAGAAGATTCAAATCGTGTGTAGAATTCTGCATAGATGACCACTGCATATAATAGATTTACATGGCAAACTGCCTAGAGTACATTTTTTGCCAGTCCATAGGAGCCGTTAACTTTGGTAAGAAGAAAGTCGAAGCACACTGATATGTGCATAGATCGTTACTTCAGCCTTTTTTCAGAGAACATTGCATTACCAAATTGGAGAAACAATCAAATATTCTATTAGGAGGAGATGTAGAGATACGTGTTGTACTTTTATCAAAACGTATGCGACCAGATAGCATGCACTACAATCAACCAGACATACAAGCGTAGTGAGATTAGGATATTTCAATTGTAACTTACACGCTGTAATTGTCTAAAATCTGTTGAAAATTTACTTTCATAAAGCAAAAGATTTTATGGTTTATCTACAAGGCTGTCGACTGTGGCTTTCTTCAGAAATGATGGTATTACTAATTGTAGATATCAGGATGCATTTAGATAAAAAGATAATAGAGTACGTGTCGAGATCCGAAATGATACTTGCATTAGAACGAGTGTAAACGATTAGCATGCATTACAACCAAAGTAAGCTTGCGTGTTGAAATTGGGAAAGTGCAGCAACTCAAATTTTCTTATTACTTGCAAATTCGAAAAATTCGAGTTTAAACCCTGTGACGAGTGGAACAATAAATCTTTAGCTGAGGAAGAATGAATATCAAGGTGAGCATAAAGTATAGTAAAGAGAAAGCGCGTTTAATGTTCGATAAGTTGATGGGTAACTTGCGATAGGATAAGGATCCCCGAGCTTGTGAAGCTTTTTTTAATATGCAGCCAGTAATTCAGAAATCATCTTAAATTGAGAACGATAGCAGAGATATCACTTGACTTAATTTAATTAGAAGAATTGAAAGAATTCTTGACAAAAATTTTATCTTGCGGTAAAATATATGTATTGCGTATAGCGCGTCTGTCAAAACGTAGTATTAGGAGAGGATTATTATTTCTGTAAAGGGTGCTTTGAATATTTACCGTGAACAACGTGAATGTGTGTGAGATATTGTTGACCACGAAAGAAGGTGTAGATATGAAATTATGCACCAGCAAGATAAAGTATTTGTTCCTCTGAATGTATATTTGGAAACCATTAACCAGACAGTTAACATGCTAAACATGAATGTGTCACCATTAAAATCAGCCGTTATTGGTGAAACCTAGATTACGGTGAAGAATTCACGTCTCAAAATTTTTCATACTGCCGTTCAAATCGCCTTGTGTACAGGACGCAAATAATCATCCTCTCCTAATAGTACGTTTGGGCAGACGCGCTGTACGCAATCCATATATTTTACCTCAAGATAAAAGTTTTGTCTAGAATTCTTTCTGTGCACAATCCTCTTATGGCTTTTAGCATAATCAACACATTTAATACGGTCCTTACTGTAATAGGAATTCTTCATTATTATTCACACAAACACTGTAATTAGTGCACTACAATGTCATGTTACAAGTCAAAACAATTTTCATGGTTCCAGAGAAAACTAGGACGATGTTCACGACACCGAGACACGCAATAATGCACGAGATAAAACTTTTTAAAGAAATACATGTAAGTTTTCGAAAACTGTGGTGATGTGAGGAAAATTGTGCTTCATGTGATGTTTACAATCATTAATGAATACTAAATATCAAATATAATCCACGTAATGTGATTTGGAAACAAATAAAAGTTCTACCAAGCTGGCAACACTGCCAACCGAATTGCAACGCACGTAAAAATCATCATATTGATATAAATCAACTTTCTAAACTTTATCAAAGCTTTAACACTCAGTTTCTGATTTAACGCGAAATATATATATATTCTATTGTCCGAAGCCGATTTTGGATCCAGAGTTGGAAACCCTGTAACTCGAAAACGAAGCGTAATTAGACTCATCTTTATAGGAACTTTTCTATTGGATTTGATGTCAGGATTCATCTCACAAAATTTTCATACTCCCTTTCAATTCGCCTTGTGTATAGGATCTAAATGCCCATAGGAAATATTTACATTTCCAGTACAAAAATCGAAATTTCAATAATTAATTGCGAATGTTTGGGGCTGCAGCCGCATGAACGGTTAACGGATATTAAATACATAGGTACTTCTCCAATACATGTAAAAAATTCAGATTTTTTAAAAATGGGGTTTTTGAGAAAATGGCGTCCAAACATGGCGTCTTAATAAAATTTTAAGCTTTTCATCATGCTATAACGTTGCATGTAATAATCAGAAACGTAAGTCCTTTACATTTTCAAGAGACCGTATAGACTAGATTTCGATGCTGGAAGCAGACGGTTGATATTGCTCGTGAGGACAGAAAAAAAAATGCTTGAAGTTAGCAAAAATTTCACCAAAGTTGGCAACATTGCGATTCCTATTGGACCAATCGACGAATTTGGGCCATCCACCGAAACATACAGCTTTATACTCTTCCTGTTATTGCGATTACGTTACTAAGTACACTCGTTTCTCTACAACAAAACTTTTAATTTGACATGTTTTTCAGTTTTTCGAGTGGAGGGCAGCCATTTTGGAAGGCTGTATATCGAAGGAAAATTTTTTTTCAGAAAAAAGAAAAAAACGGGTTTAATAATATTGTATGTAGTTTCTTATTTTAAAAAATGAACTAAATCTGAGACAGTAGTGTGGACCACCCTGGACGATTTGAAATAAAATCACTTATGCGTCTTTTGTAACCTTGATTGATTTCATCAAGTTGCTATATTGATAACGTATCAATCACACTAATCTTCAAGCTATAAAACCTTAAAGTCTTTTTGACTCGCACGGTTGCTCTTGTACTACAGACTGCCATATCGCACAGTCATATTAAACTTATTGGAGAATTTGAATTTCTCAATATTCTCAACATTTCTCACCGGTAAGTAAAGTTTTAGTAAGCTTTCCCTCTGTAGCAGATTAGTGCACTAACTGCAATAGCTTTTAGACACCTTTCATATCTGCGACGGATTGATTAACAAGAATAATATCTCTAATCTTATTTTTTAAATTAAAACTACCTTATCTCGCTGACGTGAATAGAGTTTGCGTGTCTTTCCACATACTGAAAGGCATCTTTTAAAGAGCAGATAGCTACTCCACTAAATGTACCCGATTAATCGCCAGCAGTTGAGTCTTGCGAAGTGTACTCATATCTAACACTGAACCTGACTGTCATTTGGCCTGGTTTGTATGCGAGCATATCCATGGCCGTTGACCAGAGCCATCCTAGATCACCAAGTAAATTCATTTACGAAAATATAAGCACCAAATCGTCTGTAGAATTCTGCATAGATGAACGCTGCATAGAGCGGAATATCATGGCAAACTGCCTAGAGTACATTCCCTGCACACTGCACAGCCGTTAAGATTAGCAAGAAAAAAGTCGAAAACACATATATGTTAGATATTAGATATTAGATAAACACATATTAGATATTTTTGATATAAGCTGTGTGGTTTCTCTGAGTTTCTTCAATATTTCAACATCAAGTACTAATACCAAATATTCTAGTCTTCTGCATACAGTAAAAAATTGAAAGAAAATAGAAAAAAGCACATGCGTTATGACATTAGATCAGCCATTATACTGGAAAATGTACCACAGCTGAAGAAATTTCTGAACGGTCCATAGTTGTAACGCTTTGAGGATGTTTGCAGTTAAGTAATTTCTAAGCACGATTGGATACATTAAGTCAGGATATGCTCGACAACTTTGGGGTATCCTGTACTCTATGACAAATTTACTGAAAATGCTGAATGTAAATGCCAACTCAAGATCATGAGAACTCACTTCTAGACTTTGCTCGGGGACCTCTACATGGGGTTATGAAGATACTTACAACCGGCGAAGGAGTTGAAAAAATCTAAGATCTCCGATCTTATTCAGCGACGTCACGATAAGGAAATCTATATGCAACAAACTGCATGACAGAAACCATATTAGCAAATCTCAAAATTAAGACGGTGACATTTTCCAAACCGTTAATTTTGGCTGCTGTATAAAGGTATGAGAAGTTTACAAGAAATTAACAACACAAGGAACATTCACATTTATCACAAAAAGAGGCGTTTTTGAGCAAAGTTCCAAGTGAAATGATAATCGAACAGTGCTTAACGATAGCCACAAATTTTTATGGAGGATTAACTCTTTATGAGACACAACGTTAGCAAAATTAATCCTTCATTCCCAAATATTGTTACGAAAAAAAAAAGTTCTACAGTACTTTTCTGGACATCAGCTTATCATCAGTGCTACAGGTTGAGATAATGCCACCTTCCTTGTGTGATAAAGTCTCAATGCGCAAGAATGTCAATTCCACTGCGGTGAATATTGCTGAGTCTCTCATGTCATGTGTTTTAACCCACACGTAGAAGGATGAGTCCTTCTACACGCAATGGTGTGGACTAAAAATGGCCAGTCAAATCTGCGTTAAGTACGTATATAAATTATGTTAAGCATTATTTTTACCTAATATTTTATGGGCATAAATTACAATTAGACGAAAAGTGCCGAAAGACAAAAATAGCTTTCCTGGAATATCTGAACGATGGAAATTAATTATGCATTTGAAGCTATGACATTTCAACCACGGTCCTTGAGAATCTTGAAGATAAATAGTTGGCTGTTTCAATGATGCAAAGAGGTTTCGAAGGAGCTGTATATGGACAACAGTAATAGAAGAAACTAGAAACGGGGAATCTGTAGCTATTGTTGGGTGTGATTCTGATCTAAGAATCTTGTTAGAAGACTTCATGAGCAGTTGCTGATTCTTTTAATGCCACATACAAGCAAAACCGAAAGGAAATGCTACGAGAAATTTTAGCGTCACTAAAAAAGTGCTTTCACTTTTTTTTTATGTTACAACAGGGTTTGACACGACATCAGCTATACTCAGGAGAGAATAATTGAAAGCCTAATATATCCTTCAAAAAGAAAATGAATTGTGCATGTTAGTCAAAGTCTTCAAGAGAGTTAGTAGTCAAATCTCAATCCTAACAAAATGTTCAATATTACACATTTCTTAGTTCCCTGTATGGAGAAGGCATCATATCTTTCGTAGTATAAGCTTATCAGGTATAACAAGGAAGTGGTTACACAGCTTCAATATGGACACTTCTTCCCCTGCTAACACGGCAGGTGTGCACCATTCAATTCCGAAGTAGCTCCAAGTCCAGGTGGGAAATGGTCTAAGCATGAACGCAGTCGATGGAGGTTGGTGTGTGAAAGAGGATATGCGAAATCCAGCATCCACACAGCTACCATTGGCTTGAGCCGGATAACCTTACTTATCTGTAGATAAAAATGATTGCAAGGTAGGATTGTAAACGAGACACATGTAAGTGTAAAAGAGCCGATATGAAGTATTCAAGTTAGTCTGCATTCTGCCAAGAGAGTTTATATTCAAATGGCAGCTCGGAAGACAATCTGATTTAGATGATGACGAACATCAGCTGTAGAAAACCAATATTTCTTTTACAACGGCTTAAATGATGATCCAATCTCTTATGATTATTATTTTGTAATACCGTCCCAGCCTTATAAACCTAACAAAATGAACATGAAGACGATCTTGATGAAACTTAAAATGGTGTGTGGACAAGGTATAAAACATGAAGGTGGTTTATTGTTCTGTTTACATATTTTAGAATCATTTAACACGAGCTGCTTTTTTAACAAAAGAAAAAATTAAACCGTAGCAGGACTTATTTAAGTTAACGTTCAAAAACCAATTCATTTAGATATCACATTCGTGTACTACAGTATCATTTAATTCTACATTTATAAATTTTTTTATTGTTTGATTGTTTATATGTTAAGATCTTCAACAGCAGATGACAGACTCAATGGATTCTCCCATCTGCAAGGACACTAAACATTGTGTAACTACCGTTTTGTTTTCGAATCTCCTAAAAAGAAGCATACGGTAACTCTCTTAATTTCAGCAGATTTTCAGTTAAGTGCACCTAAAATATATAAATCTTTTTTGGCTTACTACCCACTTCTTGGAGCAGAAGCCCTAAATTTTCTCCCTTAGTAATACTGTTCGAGTACCTACTTGTGTCGGTGCCCAAAGAAAGTAATAGATACTTCTATTAACATTCGATTAGCCTGGAAGTTAACTTGCGTGCTAAAAAAATTTCAAAGCGTTTGTTGGAACCATAACCCACTTCATCAAGATGCTATATTTATAACGCTACGTATCTATCACACTAATCTTCAGGCTATAGAACCTTAAAGTCTTTATGACGCACGGTTTATTTTGCACTACAGAGGGAATATCGCACAATCTTCATAAGCTTATTGGAGAATTTGAATTTCTCGATCTTCTACACATTTTCTCACCGATGAGTAAAGTTTTGCTTAGTTCCCCTCTGTAGCAGATTAGTGCACCAACTGAAATAGCTTTTTGACACCTTTAATATCTGAGACGGAATGATCAACAAGAAGTATTTCTGTAATCTTAATTATTAAATTAACACTAATTATCTGGCTGACTTAAATAGAGATTGCGTGTCCTGTCCATCGACTCAAAGGTATCTTCTCACAAGCAGAAAGCTTTTCCACAAAATGTACCCGATTAATCGCCAGCAGTTGAGGCTTATGAAGTGTACTCGTCTCTAACACTGAAGCAAACTGTACATTGGCCTGGTTTGTATGCGAGAATATCTATGGCCGTTGAACAGAATCATCTTTAGAAAACCAAGTATATTCCTTTACAAAAATAGAAGCATCAAATCGTCTGTAGAATTCTGCATACATGATCGCTGCAAATAGCGGAATAGCATGGCAAACTGCTTAGAGTACATTCTTTGCACAGACTAGCTAAGAGGCGTTATTATTGGGCAGAAGAAAGTCGAAACACCCAGATATGAGCTTAGTTCTATACTACAGATTGTTTTCAGAGTGCATTGTATTACCAAGTTACAAAAACGTTAAGATATTTTACTAAGAGATTATGTCGAGATATGTGGTGATCTATTTCAAAACGAATGCAAGCAGTTAGCATGCACTACGACTAACCAGTTATTGTAATATTTGAAAAGAAGAGTAGTCAGAATAGGATTTTTCAATTGCAACTTACACTCTGAAATAGACTAATATCTGTTGAGAAATTACTTTCATATGGCATATCTACAAGGCTACCGACTGTGGCTTTCCGCAGAAATAATGGTATTACTAATCGTAGATATCAGTTTGCATGCACTACAACCGAGAGGAGAGTGTGAGTTGAAGTTAGAAAAATACGACAGCTTATAGTGTCCTTAGGACTTGCAAATTGAAAATATTCGTGTTTAAAACCTGTGACGTGCTGAACGGGAAGTTTTTAACTGAGAAAGACTGTATATCACGGTGAGCTCATAAGTTATAGTGAAGAGAAAGCGCGTTAAAATGAGGGACAAGTAGATGGGACACTTGCGATAGAACAAGCAACCCCGAGCTTGTGAAGCTTTTTGTAATATGCATCCACTACGTCAGAAATCGCCTTAAAAAGATAAGATTAGCAGAGATGTCATTTGACTTCATTGTAATAGTATCCCACAATGTATAAAAAAAAAACATAATAATAAGAGATTAAATCGACCACTAATTGATGAGGTGATTAAAGAAATAATTTTTAAGATGGAGGGGTGTTTGATTTTTAATTAGCAATTTAGGGTGCAACAGGTGTGCCAATAATTCGAGGTTTCTCTTTCGAGGTGTTCGGTAAAACTAAAGGGCTTATGAAGGCTTGTCTTTCTAAAAATATTTTGAAATTTAGAAAGCAGTGGACGTCGCCATGTATTCAATAAATTCTATTGGCGGAAAGCTAGTAAGGAAATTCACCAACGAATCGAAAGCCGCAGTATCTTGTGTTGTACACCTAGGTCTTAAAAACGAAGCAGTAGTGCTTTTAAAGGTACTTAACTCACATTATACAATTGCGAAACACTTAAAAAACCTTGGACTTACTTCTCCCTTTAATGAGGCCCGGATATCAATGTCATATAGATTTGGGAACGTACAGCCTTTTTTTTTTAGGTGGGCGCTTGGGACTAATTATGTGTTGATTCCAAATGTTAAAAACATACTTATTAATTTATGAATGATATTCAAGCAGTTGCTATACTTTGCTTTTATATGCAACTACAATACTATTTGAGATTGCTTCCTACTGAAAAATCTACTTAGCACCCATAACGCAACAGCTTGTTCTTGTACTTTTGCTTGATACTAACTGTTTACTCCAAGGAGTTGTGTTCTTACGGATATATTGTTTAAAGAAAGTCTCCTGTGTGGAAAGATTAATATATTACCCCACTGAGCTTTTATGGAAAGATTATTATATTAAGACCTCAAAATAATCTAAAATCGATTCTTTAATTGTTTCATCGATCAGATCAGCGGTCTCAGATCCAATGTAAGGCTCCTTCGAAGATTAGAATATAATGGGTTACATATCAAGTTTTTTCAAAATGCAGTCGGGAAAATATTAATAATGATAGGCCGGAACCTAGTGAATTCTACAAACTGTATGTAAGTTCTAATGAGCAGCAATGACGCTAATTAAATGCATATTTGAAAGTCTCGTATGTTAACACACAGGAAACTAAGTTTAATAAAACCGTAAGAACACAACTTTTTCGATTAAACAGTTTCTATCAGGCTAACGATCAAGAACAAGGTGAGTGTGTTATGGGTTTTAAGTAGAGTACTTCAGCAGGAAGCACTCTCAAATAGTATTGTAGTGTATATAAACGGGAGGTATAGCAATTGCTTGATTATCATTGTTAAATTAATACTTATGTTTTTTACGTTTGGTATCAACATTTTTCATCCCCACGGCCCCACCTAAAACCGCTGTAAACCCTCGTCTTCTTAAAGGGAGATTTAAATCCACAGTTTTCTAAATGGTACGCCATTGTATAATGTGAGTTAACTATAAAAGCACTCTTGCATCGTCTTAAGACCTAGGTACACAACGGCTTCGGTTTCATGGTTTGTTCCTTTACTAGCTTGAAGCCATTAGGAATTAAGGAACGAAACAGTGGGCTAATCATATAATCTTTCCATATAAGCTCACTGTATGCTTTATTAGTAACTAAGTGCTACAAATTTCATAGAGCAGAAAAAGTCATTTATTTCACATGTCTCCTTGAAAATTCTTCATATCGAAGTCCTTGAATGAAAATGTAATTTTATTTGACGGTAGCTTTGTCTTGATAAGAATATCGTATCTCGTTTCTTCATTCTGACATCCAACTTCAATCTAATGCTATACACTCCTTTTCTTGGTGTGTCAATGCTGTCCTCATCTTCGCTCGCATCTCGCGTCTTGATTTCCTATTCTCAAACATCTTCGGATAGCTATTCACCTTCTGAGAGCTTCGCCACTACGATTGTGTAATGCTGAGGTACACACCTCTACTTTTCATATAAGCAGTGTATTACCTCTTTATTTCTTCAATTTTTCAAAATCAAATATTAACACTATATATTCTACTCTTCCGCATGCAGTGAATAAGTGCAAGAAAGGTTAAGAAAGCACTTGTGTAATCACATTAGATCAGCCATTATACTGGAAAGGTTTCAAATCGTACCTGCAGCTCAAGAAATTTCTGAACTGTCCAAAGTTGTACCTTAGGAGGTGTCCACTCAAGTAATTTCTAGCATGATTGGATACATTATGTCAGGAAATGGTATAGAAGAACTTTCGGGTATCCTGTACCTATTTTAACATTAGTGAAAAAATTCTATGTCCATGCCTAGTCAACATCATTGAGAACTAACTTTTAGACTTTGGTCGCGAGCCTTACATGTGTTTAAGAAAACACTTACAACCGTCGGAGGAGATGACTAAATCTAGGATCTTGGATCTTATTGAACATTGTCTGGAAGAGGAAATCAATATGGAACATTTACAAGAAAATGTAATTGCATGACAAAAACCATATTAGGAAACCTCAAAATTAAGACGGTGACCTTATCCGAACGTTAAACTTTGGCCGCAGTCTGTAAAGAAGGTATGTATCGTATTGCAATTCATCTAAAGGGACTAGATTGAACAGGGGACTAGAAACTTTTTTTGAAGGCTATTAAATTAATGCTTCCGTTTTCTCACGCAGCTGGTCATCTTTTCTATGAAAAATTTGCACATCTCTATACTCAACAGATGGAAGCCCTGGAGGCAAATACGGTATCACAAGATTAAAGAAATTAACAACTTAAGTAACCTTCACATTTCGGCCTCGAAATTCTCTGGAGGTTTTAACTCAACGTCAGACAAACGTTAGCGAGATTAATAAATCATTCCAAAATACTGTTACGATAACAGAAGTTCTAAAGTAATTTTGAGGAGACACTTTGTCATCTCAGTGGCACGTTGAGCTAATACCATCTTCCTTGTGTGATAATATTTCATTGCACAAGAATGTCAATTCGACTGCGCTGAATATAGCAAAGTTTTTTCTGTACTGAGATTTAAAACCCACACGTAGAACTAAGAGTTGATGTACACGCAATGGTGTAGACGAACAATATCAAGTAAAATCTGCGTTAAGTACATGACGTATATAAATTATGTTAAGCGATATTTTCAACTTATATCTTATGGATATATATTTTAATTAGACAGGGAAAATGATGAAAGATTAAAAAAAAACAGACTACATGCACTACAACTAACCATAAATAATAATATTTGATAAGAAGCGTAGTGAGATTAGGATTTTTTTATTGCAAATCACGTGCTGTAATAGACTAAAATCAAGTGAATTATGACCTTCGTAAATGTGAAGAAGTAACATTTATATACAAGGTTGCCGACTGTGGGTTTCTGCAGAAATAATGGTATTACTAATTGTAGATATCAGGATGCATTAAAAGATAAAACAGTAGGTGTCGAGATCCGCCTTGAAACTTGCATTAGAACGTGTGAAATCAGTTTGCATGCAGTACAACCAAAGTGAGTTTGCGGGTTAAAATGCGAAAAGTATAGCAGCTAATATTGTTCGTAGGACTTGAAAATTCGAAATATACGAGTTTAAACCCCGTGACGTGCGGAAAAGAAGTCTAGCTGAGAAAGAATGAATATCACGGTGAGCTGATAAGGTATAGTAAAGAGAAAGAGCGTTAAAATAATGGTCAATTGATGGTTAACTTGTGATAGGTCAGGCAACCCCAAGCTTGTGAAGGCTTTTGTGTTATCCATCTACAGATTCAAAAATCGCCTTAAAATGAGGTAATTTGACTTCTTTGTCAAAGTATTCTACAATATCTGAAACTGATATTAATAAGAGATTTAATCGATCTCTGATGAGTTGATTAAAGAAAGAATTTTGAGGATGGACGGGAATCTTCGATTTTTAATTCGGGGTTTAGGGTGCAACAGGCGTGCCAATAATTCGAGGGTCCTATTTAGAGGTGCCCGGTAAGATTAAACGTTTAATGCTGGCTTATGTCATTATTAGAATGACGTGAAATTTAGAAATCAGCAGTGGACATCAGCATGTATTCCTTAATTCGTAATGGCTTAGAGCTAGTAAAGAAATTCAATAATGAATGGGAGGCCGCAGAATCTTCTGTTCTGTACGTAGGTTATAAAAACGAAGCAGTAGTGCTTTTAAAGCTACTTAACTCATTATACAAATGTGTACCTTTTAAAAAAAACCGTGGAATTACTTCCCCCTTTAATAAGACGAGGGTATCACAGTCATATAATTATGGGAATGAACTGCGGTTTGTTTGAGGTGGGCCCCTGGGATTGATAAAATATTGTGATACCAAATGTAAAAAACATTAGAATAAATTTATCAATGATAATCAAGCAACTGCTACACTTCCTGTTTAAATGCAAATACAATAATATTTGAGTGTGCTTTCTTTTAAACAAATCTACTTAGCAGTCATAACGCTCTCACCTTGTTCTTGATCGTTAGCCTGATTGAAAATGTTTAATACAAGGAGTTGTGTTCTTACGGATATATTATTTAAAGAAATTCTCCTTGTGTTTACACTCGAGGCTATCAAATATAAATTTAATTAGCGTCCTTGCTGCTCATTAGGGCTTACATATACAGTTGTGTAGAATTCACTAGGTTCCGGTTTATCATTAAAATTATTTTCACGATTGCATAATGAAAAAACGTGCTATGAATCCCCTTTATATTCTAACCTCCGTAGCAACCTCACTTTGGGTCTGAGACCGGTGATCTGATCGATGGGACAAATAAAGAAACGATTTTAGGTTTTTTTGAGATCTTCTATTGCACCGATAGGTGGATAATATTTACGATATATGTCAGTCCAGTGTTCGTTACCAATTTACTAACACTGGTCATCACAAAGCAACCAAACTGTGGGCTTTGCGTGGGTGAAATTCAGATCTTTTAAGAATTTCGGTAGAAGACTTCACGAGCAGTTGTTTATTTTTTTTAGGCCACATACAAACACAACAAATGAAATGCTACAAAATCAAAAATTTAAATAACTTTCTCGTCATTAAAAGAGTGCTTTACTTTTTTCATGATGTAACAGGCTGTGACACCACCTCAGCTATTCTCGGGAGAGGATAGTTACCTGTCCTCAAGATCCTTCAAACGGAAAAAAAATTATTTTGGAAGGTAGTCAGTCTTCAAGCTACCAAATCTCAATCCTGAAACAATGGTCAATATTAGACATTTCTTATTTACCTGTGTAGAAAAGGAAACATGTCCTTCCTGGTATAAACCATATCAGGAGTAGTTACAAAGCATCAATATGTCCACTTTTTCCATTACGGCTTGTGTGCACCATTCATTAGGAAGTAGCTCCAAGTCCAGGAGCGAAATGGTCAAAGCATGAACCGAATGGAATTAGGTTGGTGTGTGACAGATGATATGCGAATTCCAGGACCCACACAGCTACCATCGGCTCCAGCCGGATAATCTTACTCTGTAGATAAGAAGTGACTGCTAAATAGGATTGTGAACGATCCACATGTAAGTTTAAAAGTGCCAATATGAAGTCTTCAAGGTTTTCTGTATTCTGCCATATATTCATTTACAAATGGCAGATCGGAAGAAAATCTTATTTAAATGCTGACGAACAACAGCTGTAGGAAGCCAATATGTCATTTACAAGGGCTTAAATCCAACTGTTGATCCAATCAGTTATGATTATTTCGTAAGAACGTCCTCGCCTGATAGACCTAAAAAAAAATGGACACGAAGGCGATCTTGACGAAACTTTAAATCAAAAGGTAAGGACTAGGAAAAAAATGATGAAGGTGGTTTATTGGTTAGTTTACATGTTCTGGAATCCTTTAACACGAGCTGCTTTTGTACTTGAGGACAAAGTGAAACTGTAGCAGGACACATTTTAGTTAGCGAGTAAAAATAGATTCATTCATATATCAGATTCGCATACTGCAGTATCATTCAATTCTACGTTTATAAAAATTGTTTATTGTTTGATTGTTTATATTTTAGGATGTTCAACTGCAGATGATTGACTCCGAGGATTCTGCCATCTTCAAATACACTTAAAATGATGTATCTGCCGGTTTTTTTCGACTCTCCTAGAAGGAAGTAAATTTTTACACTCTTAAAAAAGAACGAAGTTTGGATTTTCCGTACATGCAAAGAATCCATAAACATTTCTATCTAAGACTGGGTCGTAAGAATGAAAGCTCTACTACACGTCTTTCACAGTTCGTTTCAACTTATTGCCCTTGTATTTTTACGACATAAGGATTATCAATCCTTACTGCTAAGCACCATTTTCCTTGCGACTGTACCAAGCTACTTTTCAGATGGAAGCCCACGAAGCTTAACAATTTTCTGTAACAGTTATACTAGACTTATGGTCTTAAGCTTGTAATGGATTAAAATGCAAGTAATTGGCCTGAAAATCTAGTATTTGATTCTTAGGAAAATAGGTGCGTGATTATCTTGTAGAGCAAGGCCTGCTTCTCTTGGCCTGTGAGACAAGTCCGGCCGATGAATTACTAAAGCTAGCGGTGCAATGCACTGATTCGCGATACAGAGAAATTCTACAGGCTTGGTAGAAGAGGTGTGGAACAGAGACATCAACAAAATCATCAGGTGATAGATTTTTTTTGTAAGGTTACATTCGGAGATTTTCAGTCAAGTACTCCTAAAAGATATAAAACTTTCTAGGCTCACATCCTATATCTTGAGCCACAAGCCCTGAATATCCACCCTTGGGAATAGTGTTCGAGAACTTGCTCTTCTCGGTGGCCGAAAAAAGTAATACAGACTTCTATAAACTTTTGATTAGCCTGAAAGTTAAACTTGTGTTAATAATAAATATCAAGGCGTCTTTTGCAACCTTGACTTATTGATCAAAATCCTATATTGATAACGCTACATATCTCTCACACTTATCTTTAGGCTATAGAATATTAAATTATTTCTGGCTCGCATGGTTAATCTTGCACCACAGAGAGCCTTACCGCACAGTCTTATTAAGCTTATTGGAGAATTTAAATATCTCAATCACACCTGTAAGTAAATTCTGGTATGCTTCCGCTCTGTAGCAGACTAGTACACCAACTGTATCAGCTTTCCGATAACTTTCATATCTGAGACGGAATGATCAACAAGAAGAATTTCTGTAATCTTATTTATTAAATTCAACACTAGCTCATCTCGCATTTGTGAATAGAGCCTGCGTGTCCTTTCACCGACTGAAAGTAGTCCTCTCAAGAGCAGAAAACTACTCTACAAAATGTACATGATTAATCGCCATCATTTGAGGCTTCCGAAGTGTACTCATCTCGACTGAACCAGAACTTCCGAAGTGAACACTGAACCAGACTGTCATTTGCCTGGTATGTTTGCAAACATATCCATGGCCGTTGACCACAGGCATCCTAGATCACCAAGTAAATTCCTTTACAAAAATAGAAGCACCAAATTTCTGTAG
Organism: Thermobia domestica; assembly: GCF_964235325.1. Classification (NCBI taxonomy): domain Eukaryota; kingdom Metazoa; phylum Arthropoda; class Insecta; order Zygentoma; family Lepismatidae; genus Thermobia; species Thermobia domestica. The sequence continues at coordinate 227,333,422 of NC_137462.1, forward strand.
AATTCTGTTTAGGTGTTCGCTGCATATTGCGGAATAACATGGGAATCTGCCTAGAGTAAATTCCTTGCCCAGTCCAAGAGCAAATAACATTGGCAAGAAGAAAGTCGAAAAACAGATATGTGCTTAGAGCAAATCTTCAGACTGTTTTCAGAGAACATTGCATTACCAATTTATAGAATGATACATATATTTCATTAAGAGGAAATGTCGAGATACGTGTTGTTCTCTTATCATAACGAATGCAAGCAGTTAGCATGCACCACAACGAACCATACGTAGTAATATTTGATAAGAAGCGTAGTGAGATTAGGATTTTTCAATTGCAACCTACAAGCTGTAATAATCTAAATTTTGTTGAAAAATTACTTTCATACGACAAATGATTTAAGGTTTATCTACAAGGTTGCCGACTCTGCTTTTTGCAGAAATTATGGTATTACTAATTGTAGATATGAGGATGCAATTAGATAAAAAGATAATGACAGTACAGGTCGAGATCCGCCATGACACTTGTATTAGAACGAGTGGAATCAGTTTGCCTGCATTACAAACTACGAGTGGGCGTGCGTTGAAATGGGAAAAGTACGACAGCTCATTTTGTCCTTAGGACTTGCAAATTCGAAATATTCGATTTTAAAACTAGTGACGTGGGGAACACGAAGTCTTTAACTTAGAAAGACTGGAAATCAAGGTGAGCTCATATGGAGGGCTATGTCAACTTAATAATTTTGTGAAATTTAGAAATCAGCAACTGACGTCGCGATGTAATCCTGAATTCCTATTGGTTTAGTGCTAGTAAAGAAATTCAACAATGAATCGGAGGCCGCAGTACCTTGCATTGCGTACCTAGGTCTTAAAAACGAATCAGCAGTGCTTTAGAGCCACTTAACTATCATTAAACAATGGCGTACCAATTAAAAAACCGTGTATTTACTTCTCCCTTTAATAAGACAAGGCTATCACAATCATATAGCTTCGGAATCGTACAGCAGTTGGTTTTACGTGCGTCCTTGGGATTGAAGAATGTTGTGATACCAAATGTAAAAAATGTAAGTATTAATTTAACAATGATAAAAAAGCAATTGGTATACTTCCCGTTTATATGCAACTACAATACTATTTGAGAGTGCTTCCTGCTGAAGAAATCTACTTAGCTACCATAACGCTCTCACTTTGTTCTTTATCGTGAGCCTGATGGAAACTATATAATCCAAAGATTTGTGTTCTTACGGATAAATTTAAAAATTCTCCTGTGTGTTAAGTATGCATTTAATTAGCTTCCTTCTGCCTACTAGGGATTACATACAGAGCTGTGTAGTATTCACTTGGTTCCGGACTATCGTTAATAATATTTTCACGATTGCATAAGGATAAAAACTTGATATGGAACCCATTATATTCTAATTTCCGAAGCAGCCTTGCTTTGGGACTGAGACCTGTGATCTGATTGATTAGACAAATATAGAATCGATTTTAGGTTCTTTTGAGATCTTGCCTTAGACGGTGAGGTAAAAAATATTTACGGTATCCTGGGTCTGCTACCAAATTAGTAACACTGGTTATCACAAAGCAATCATACTGTGGGCTAATCAAATAATCTCTTCATATAATCTCAATGTATGCTTTGATTAGTAACAAAGTGGCACACATTTCATAGAGAAGAAAAGGTAATTTATTTCAGATGTCTGTTGATGAAAATTCTCTATATCCAAGTTCTTGAATGTAAAAGTAATGTTATATCACGGTAGCATTGTCGTGATAAGAATATCGTTTCACATTTCTATACTCTGATATCCACTTTCCCTCTAATGCTATACACTCATGTTCTTGGTATATCAATGCTGTCTTACTCGGAAGATTTAATCAAGTCTTCACTCGCGTGTCACTTCTCGATTTCTTATTCTCAAACAAGCTTTGGATAGCCATTCATCTTGTAAAAGCTTCGGCAAAACGATAGCGTAAACTCTTCTTTTGATATAAGCAGTGTTGTGCGTTAGTATTTCTTTTATATTTGAAAATCAAGTACTAATATAGTACTATATATTCTACTCTTCTGCATACAGTAAATAACTGCAACAAAAGTGTACAATGAACATGCGTTATGATATTAGATCATCCATATTACTGGTAAGGTGTTCAAATCGTACCTCAGCTGAAGAAATTTCTGAATGGTCGAAAGATGCACCCCCTTTAGGAGGTTTGCAGTTAAGTAATTCTAGGCACGATTGAATGCACTATGACATTAAATGGTATAGAAGAACGTTTGTGTATCCTTTACACTATGACAACTTTAGAGAAAAATCTGAATGACCATGCCTATTCAAGATAATTGAGAACTCACTTCTAGACTTTGCTTGGCGCCTTCTACACTAGGTTATGAAGACACTGCAACCGTCGGAGGAGATGACTATTACTAGGATCTGTGATCTTATTCTCCAACGTCTGGATGACAAATTCAATATGCAATATTTACAATAAAATGAAATTGGATGAGCAAAACCATATTAGGAAATCTCAAAATTAGTACGGTGACATTTTCCGAACCTTTAACTTTGGCTACAGTATATAGAGAATGTCATAATCGTATTCCAATCGTAAGTGACTAGATTGAACAGGGGACAAGAACCTCATTTGAAAGCAATTAAATTAATGCTTCTGTTTTCTCACGCAGCTGTCTTTTTTCTATAAAAATTAACAACTCACGGAACATTCACAATTCGATCAAAAACAGTCCTTCTTGAGCGAAGTTCCAATGGATATGATTATCGAACAGTGCTTAATTAATGGCTCGAAATTTTCTCGGAGATTAACTCAACGCCAAACACAACGTTAGCAAAATTAATCCTTGAATCCCAAATACTGTTACGCTAAATAGTGGAACCCTCGAATTATTGGCGCGCCTGTTGCACTGTAAATCACTAATTAAAGACCGAATCTCCACGTCCATCCTAAAAATTATTTCTATAATTACCGCATCACTTAGAGAACCATTTAATTTTTTTTTTAATATTTCTTTTGAGAAATTGCGGAGCACTTTTACAAAAAGTCAAGTGACATCTGTGCTATTTTTCTCAATCTAAGGCGGTTTCCCACGTAGTGGATGCATATTACAAAAAGCTTCACAAGCTCGTGATTGCTTGTCCTATCGCAAGTGACCCATCAACTTGTCCATCATCTTAACGCTCTTTCTCTTTCCTATACGTTATGAGCTCACCGTGATATTCATTCTTTCTCAGCTAAAGATTTCTTGTTTCGCACGTCACAGGGTTTAAACTCGAATATTTCGAAATTGCAAGTCCTAAGCACAATATCTGCTTTCGTACTTTTCCCATTTCAACGCGCGCTCTCTCGTTTAGAAGATCGAGAAACTTAAATCCTGCAATAAGCTTAATAAGAGTGTGCGATATGGCACTCTGTAGTGCAAAATGAACCTTGCGAGTCAGAAAGACTTTAAGGTGCTATAGCCTGAACATTAGTGTGATAGTTACGTTGCGTTCTCAATATAGAAGTGAGTCAAAATTCTTAAAGACAACTCGAAATTTTTTTTTACACGGAAGTTAAACTTACAAGCTAAGAGAAAGTTAATAGCAGTATCTATTACTTTCTTTGGGCATTGAGACGAGCAAGTACACGATTACTACTACTATGGTAGAAAATTCAGGGCTTCAGCTGGAAGATGTGGAAAGTGAGCCTAGGAAGTTTTATATCTTTCACGTGTACTTAACTGAAAATCTCCCAATGTGACCTAAGTACCAAAACAAATTTTGTCAATCCATAATTTTGTTGATGTCTGTGTTCTACATGTGTTCTACCAGGCCTGTATAATTACTTTCTATCGCGGATGAGTTCTTTAAACCGCTAGCTTCATCAATTCATCGGCCGGACTTGTCTCACAGGCCAAGAGAAGCGTGCCTGGGTCTACTAGGTAATCTCGTACCTAATATCCTAAACATATGCTATTTGAGTTTCGTGCCATTAAGCAGCATGTAATTCCTTTACAAGCTTACCACAATAAGTGTAATATAACTGTTACGGAAAATTGTTAAGCTTCGTGGCCTTCTGACTGATAAAGCAGCTTGTTACAGTCGCAAAGGTAGAAGAAACTCTGCATTACGTATTGATTGTCCTTATGTCGCATAAAACCTAAGGCAATAAGTTGAAAGCAACAGGGAAGGACGTGTAATAGAGCTTTCATTCTTATGCCCCCTCTTGGGTATAAATGTAAATGCATTCTTTGCATGTACCGCATTTCGAACCATCGTACCTTGTTAAGAGATACCATCGTATCGTAACTTTGCTTCTTTTTAGGAGATTGTAAAACTAAACTGTAGCTACACAATTTTTAGTGTCCTTGCAGATGTCAAATTACTTGGAATCATCGTTTGCTGTACAACATCTTGACACATAAACAATCAACCAATAAACGATTGTTATAAACATCAATTGATTGGTACTGTAGTATACGATTGTTATATCTAAATGAATTAGTTTAGCTCGTTAAATTGGGTTTGCCCTGTTACGGATTTATTTCCTCCTCGGGTACCAAAGCCGCTCGTGTTAAAGGATCCCAAATTATGTAACCTTCTTGTTATATACTTTGATTATTTACGCTCTTTTAGATTTACATTAAGATCGTCTTCACGTCCAATATTTTAGGTCTATAAGGCGGGGACGATATAACAAAATAATAATCATAATTGATTGGATCAACAGTAAAGCTGTTGAAAATGACTAATTGTTTTTTTTACAGCTGTTGTTCGTTATCATCTATATCAGATTGATAACCCTTGGCAGAATGCATAAAATTATGAATACTTCATATCGGCTCTTTTACACAAACATGTTGTTCGTTCACAATCCTTTCTTGCAGTCACTTTTTTCTGCAGGTAAGTAAGATTATCCGGTTGCAGCTAATGGTAGCAATGTGGGTCCCTCCAATTCGCATATCCTCTTTCACACACAACCTGTTTAGATTGAGTTCATGCTTAGACCATTTCGTTCCTGGAACTGGATTGATTGCTGGGCAGCTGCTCTGTTAGTAATGGGAAAAGTGGCCATATTGAAGCTTTGTAACTACTTCCTTCTTATATCTGATATGGCTTATTCCAGGGACGGCATTTTTCCATCTCCATACAGGCGAATAAGAAATTTCTAACGGTACCACTTAGTCAGGATTCACATTTGGTTGGTTGAAGACTGTCTAACTTTCACAATTTTTCTAATTGAAGGAACATAAAGACTGCTAACTAATCACTTTTGAGTATAGCTGAGGTCGTGACACAGCCTGTTGCATGATGAAAAAGTTAAAAGCAAAGAGGATAGGTTCTCTTTAAATTTAATAAATTCGAAGCATTTCCTTTCAGTTCTGTGATTGTGAAAATGTGAAAGGCTATGTGAAAATTAGCTATGTGAAAATGTGAAAATGGCTATGTGAAAATTAGCAACTGCTCATGAAGTGTTCTACCAAAATTCGTAATAGATCAGAATCACAACCATCAACTGCTACAGATTTCCTGTTACTAGTTTCTTCTAATACTTTTGTCCATATACAGCTAGCTATCCTCTTTCGAAAAGTGTTTGCATCATTTGAAGCCGTCTAGTATAGATCTCCAAATTTCTTAAATCTGTGATTGAATTCTTGTGGCTTCAATGGCAGAATTAAACTCGATTGTGGCAGATATTTCCAGAAAGCTATTATTTCTCTTTCGGCACTTTCCATGTCTAATAGTAATTTATATCCACAACATATAAGGTGAAAATAGAGTTTAACATGAATTAATTCGTACTTAACGCAGAATTGAGTTACCATTTTTAGTCCACACCTTTGCGTGTTGCAGGACTCTTTCTTGTACGTGTGGGTTTTAAAACACAAGACAATACAGACTCTGCATATTCACCTCAGTCGAATTGACATTCTTGCGCATTGAGACATTAACACACAAGGAAGGTGGCATTAGCTAAACGTGTCACTCTGATGATAAACTGATGCCCACAAATGTCATGTAGAACTTTTGTTAATGTAACAGTACATGGGAATGAAGAATTAATCTTGCTAACGTTGTGTCTGACGTTGAGTTAATCCCCGAGAAAATATAGTGCCCATAATTAAGCACTATTCGACAATAATATCACTTGGAACTTCGCTCAAGAAGGCTTCTTTTTCTGCGAATTTTGAATGTTCCTTGAGTTGTTATTTTCTTATATACTCTGATACTGTATTTACCTTCAGGGCTTCCATCTGGTGTGTATAGTGATGTGCAATTTTTTTTATACAAAAGATGACCAGCTGCGTGAGAAAACGGAAACATTAATTTATTTGCATTCAAATGAGGGTTGTTGTCCCCTGTTCAATCTAGTCTTTTTGGATGATTTGGAATACGATTATGACCTTATCTATATACTGCAGCCAATGTTCACGGTAATGTTAACAATGTTTCTTAACTGATAATCTTCCAATGTAACTTAAGTTCAAAAAAAAAAAATTCTGTCAATTGATAATTTTGTTGATGTCTATGTACTACACCTGTTCTACCAGGCCTGCCAACTATACACTGCTGAGTGTATCTGATGTCATATCACAGCCTGTTGCATCATGAAAAAAGTGAAAGCAATCTTTTAATGAGGCTAAAGTTTCTTTAAATTTAATAATTTCCTAGCATTTCTTTTCAGTTCTGCTTGTACGTGGCCTTAAAAAATTTAGTGGCTGCTCTTGAAGTCTTCTAGTAAGTCTTTGAAACTGATTCAGACCCATCAACTGCTACAGATTTCCCGTTTGTAGTTTCTTCCACTATTCTCGTCCATAAAAAGCCATTGACATACCAAGATCATGAGTGTATAGCGTTAGAGGTGAAGAGGATGTCAGAATGACGAAATGTGATAGAATATTCTTATCAAGACAATTCTACCATGATATCATTCTGGAACTTGGATATGGAGAATATTCAACAAGAGACTTCTGAAATTATAACTTTTTCTACTCTGTGAAATGTGTCTCTGTTACTAATCAAAGCATACTGTGTGTTTATATGAAAAGCTTACTTGATTAGCCCACAGTTTCGTTGCTTTCTGATGACCAGAGTTACTAAGTTGATAGTGAAACACAGGACTGACTATACCGTAAATATTTTCCATCTGACCGTGTAAGAGAAACTACACCTGGCTTTGCTCCTTCGAAAACGTTTGCATCACTGGAAGCCGTCTAGTTTTGATCTCCAAGTTTCTCAAGAACTGTGATGGAATTGTCGTGGCTTCAATGGCAGAATCAAATACGATCGCAATTTAATTTATATCGATAATTGTAATTTATATCCATAAAATAAAAGGTGAAAATAGTTTAACATAAATTATATATGTACTTAACGCAGAATTGAGTTGCCATTTTTAGTCCACACCATTGCGTGTAGAAGGATTCTTCCTTCTATGTGTGGGTTTTAAAACACAAGAGAAACAGACTCGGCATATTCACCTCAGTCGAATTGACATTCTTGTGATTTGAGTTATTATCACACAAAGAAGGTGGCATTAGCTTAACATGTCGATCTGATGATAAACTGATACCCACAAAAGTCCTTTAAATCTTCTGTAACAGTATTTTGGAATGAAAAATTAATCTTGGTAACATTGTCTACCGTTCAGTTAAACCCGGAGAAAATTTTTTGGCCTGCATTAAGCATTGTTCGATAATTACTTCACTTGGATCTTCGGTCAAGAAGGCGTCTTTTTCTGCGAATTGTGAATGTTCATTGAGTTGTTAATTTCTTGTAATCCTCTGATTCGGTATTTGCCTCCAGGGTTGAGTAAGTGATGTGAAATTTTTTTTTTTAAAAAAAGAGATGACCAGCTGCGTGAGAAAACGGATGCATTAGTTTAATGGAATACAAATGATGTTTCTAGTCCCCTGTTTAATCTAGTTCCTTGGAATGAATTTCATTACGATTATGTCCTCTATATTCTGCAGCTAATGTTAAGGGTTCGGAAAATGTTACCATCTTAATTTTGAGATTTCGTAATATGTTTTTTCACATGCACTTTCATTTTCTTGTAAATGTTGCACATTGATTTTGTCATCCAGACATTTTAAATAAAATAGCAGAACGTAGATTTTGTCATTTCCTGCGAGGATTGTGTCTTCATTACCACATGTAAAGATCCCCGAGCAAAGTCTAGAAGTGAGTTCTCAATGATCTTGACTAGACATGGCCATTCAGCATTTTCACTAATTTTCTCATAGTGTACAGGATACACCAAAGTTCCTCTATACCATTTCCTGACAATGTATTCTTTCGTGACTAGAAATTATTTTACACGAAAACCACCTAAAGGCGGTACAACTTTGGACAGTTCAGATTTTTCTTCAGCTGAAGTACTATTGAACACCTCTCCAGTATAATATCTGATGTAATATCATAACGCATCTGCTTTGTTTACTTTTCTTGAAGTTATTTACTGTATGCAGAAGAGTGGAATATATAGTATTAGTCTACACTGCTTATATCAAAGGAAAGGTGTGTCTCTCACCATTACACAATCGTTATAGCGAACCTTCGAAAGATGAATAGCTATCCAAAAGTTGTTTGAGAATAGGAATACAGGACGATCTGAATTTCACCCACGCACAGCCCTCAGTTTGGTTGCTTTGTGATGACCAGTGTTATTAAGTTGGTACCTAACACAGGACTGACTATACCATAAATGTTTTCCACCTAAACGTCTACGGGAAGATCTGAAAAGAACCTAAAATCGATTCTATAATTGTCTCATCGATCAGATCAACGGTCTTAGACCCAAATTAAGTCTGCTTCGGATACATAGCAAGAATGGGTTACATAGCAAAATTTTTCATTATGCAATCATGAAAATAATATTAATGATAGACCGGAACCTAGTGAATCCTACACAACTCTGTATCTAAAGCATAGTGAGCAGCTGGGACGGTAATTAAATGCCTATTTGTCAGCCTCGGGTGTTAACAAACCGAATAATTTCATTAAATAATATATCTGTTAGAAAACATCTCTTTGGATTAAACGGTTTCTATCAGGCTAAAGATCAAGAACAAGGTGAGAGCGTAATGGGTGCTAAGTAGATTTCTTCAGCAGGAAGCACTCTCAAATAGTATTGTAGTTGCATATAAACGTGAAGAATAGCGATTGCTTAATTATCATTTATAAATTAATACTTATGCATTTACCTGATATTTTCATTTTCTTAATATAAGTCCTCTACCCTGGGCTAATTCTGGCTACCGCGGTTTCAGGTAATCAACTCTCGACAGTTTGTTGAAAGATATTCCAGTAATTGAGTAGAATACAGTAGTAGATTGAAGCGAATGATAATAATGTTTGTTTGTTGAGATGTGCAAACTTAATGTGAATAATAAATGTTTATTGACGAATTCTCTTTCGGGAGGCGGATCTACGATGGACTTCTGGGGGCTCCGTGGTTATTAATACTCCTACTTCGACCTACTTTTAAGAGCTCTGGAATAGGTTTTGGAGGAGAGTGGAAGAGTGAGTATTTGTGAATAAAAACTCATTATTTACATTCTCTTTCACTCTTAGTGTTATCTAGGACCACCAAGAATGTACTATCTATTGCACTAGGTTTGATTGTTAGTGCTAGCTGGGAGGCTAACTTCACGTTTGTCCTTCAAAGTTTTTATTTGCTTCTAGTGTCCAAACTATTGCTGCACTGGTGTTAAGAGTCACTGCTCTAGGAAGCACTAACGAAGCACTAACGATTGTATTAAAGATATCATTAGCTGTTTTGAATTTGTCGGGAATTTGTCCCAGTGATATACTCTCCATGTATTTATGGGAGTTTCGTAACCAGAGGTGACACTTTGACCTACCCTCACTGAACCTCACGCTCAAAAGCTCACTTCGACCTGAAATTCATTCCGACTTCACGCTAACACAACCTCACGCTCACATCACCAGTCTGACCTCAAACTCAAATAACCACCCTGACCTCACGCTCACTCGACCTCAGGTTGGCATCACTAGTCTGACCTCACGATCACTCAACCTCACGCTTACATCACTTGTCGGACCTCATGCTCAAATAACCATCTTGAACTCACGCTCACTCAACCTCACGTTCGAATCACTAGTCTGACCTCACGCTCACTAAACCACATGCTCACATCACCAGCCTTATCTCACGCTCACTTCGTGAGGCTGAGGTCGAGTGAGTTTCGAGGTCGAGGTGTTTCAAGTTTATACTTGAAAGGTGAAATTTCTAATCGGTCCAAAGGTCGAATCAGTTTCCATGCAGTACAACCGACGAGAGCGGGCGGGTGAAATGGGAAAAGTACGGAAGGTCATATAGTCGTTTGGACTTGCAAATTGGAAATTCGAGTTTAAACTTGAAACGTGCGGAACAGGAAGTGTATAGCCGAGAAGGAATGAATATCGAGATGAGCTCATAAGGTATAGTCGAGAGAAAGCGCATTATTTGATGGACAAGTTGATTGGTTAGTTGCGAAAGGACAGGGATCTCCGAGATTGTTAAGCTTTTGGTAATCTGCATCCACAACAATAGAAATTGCCTTAAAATAACATTAGCAAAAATACTAATTGAAGAAGAGATGATACTTGACTTAATTATAATAGTATTTTACTATGTCTGAAGACAAATATTATTCGATCTCTAAGTGATGGGGTGATTAAAGAAATAATTTTGAGGATGGACGGAGAAGTTCGATTTTGATTAATGGCTTAGAGTGCAACAGGTGTGCCAATAATTCGGGGGTTTCTATTTAGAGGTGCTTGGTAAGGCTAAACGGCTTATGCCGGATTAACTCCTTCTTACAATGCCGTGTAATTTACAAATTATCAGTGGAAATTGGCATGTATTCCTAAACTCCTATGGGTTTAGAGCTAATAAGGAATTCAACAATTAATCGGAGGCCGCAGTATTTTGTGTTGTGTACCTAGGTTGAAAAAACAAAGTAGTAATGTTTCTAAAGCTGCTTTACTCATATTATGCAATGGCGTACCATTTATAAACCGTTGATTTACTTCTTCCTATAATAAGACGAAGGTATCACAGTTATATAGCATTGAGATAATACAGCGGTTTTAGGTGGGCCCTTGGGATTAAAAATGTTGTGATACCAAATGTAATAATCAAAAGTATTATTTATCAATGATTATCAAGCAATTGCTATACTTCCTGTTTATATGCAACTACAATACTATTTGAGAGTGCTTCCTGCTGAAGAAATCTACCTAGCACGCATAACGCTCTCACCTTGTTCTTGATCGATAGCCTAATAGAAACTGTTTAACCCAAAGAGTTGTGTTTTTACGGATACAGTAATTATAGAAATTCTCCCGTGTGTTAAAACTCGAAGCTATCAAGTATGCATTTAATTAGCGTCCTTGCTCCTTACTAGGTCTTACATACAGAGTTGGGTAGTATTCACTAGGTTTCGGTCTATCACTAATTATATTTTCACGATTGCATAATGATATAAACCTGATATGGAACCCATTATATTCTAACATCCGAAGCAGCCTTACTTTGGGTCTGAGACCGGTGATCTGATCGATGAGAAAATATAGAATCGTTTTTAGGTTTTTTTGAGAATATCCCTTAGACGGTTAGGTGGAAAACATTAACGGTAGTCCTATGTTCGCATCCAAATTAGTAACACTGGTAATCAGAAAGCAACCAAACTGTGGGCTAATCAAATGATCTTTTCATATAATCTCAATGTATGCTTTGATTAGTAATCTCAAAGTATGTTCTGATTAGTAATCTCATTGTATGCTTTGATTACTAATCTCTTTGTATGCTTTGATTAGTAGAACCAGGTGAGACCGTTATGGGTGCCAAGTAGATTTCTTCAGCAGGAGGCACACTCAAATAATATTGTAGTTGTATATAAACGGGAAGTATAGCAATTCTTGATTATCATTGATAAATTAATACTTGTTTTTTACATTTGGCATCCCAACATTTTTCAATTGCAAGGGACCACCTAAAACAAACCGCTGTTAGTTTCCAAAGCTATACGTGTGTGATACCCCCGTCTTGTTAAAGGAGAAATTAATCCACGGTTTTTTACATAGTGCGCCTTTGTATAATGTGAGGTAAAAAGCTCTAAAAGCACTATTGCATCGTCTTAATACCTAGGTACACAACACAAGATTTTAGGGTATTGGATTCATTGTTGACTTTCTTTACTAACTTTATGCCATTAGGTATTAATTAATAGATGCCGATGTCCACTGCTGACTTCTAAATTTCACAGCGTTGTAAGGAGGACATAGCCCGGCATAATACGTTTAGCCTTGCGGTAACCTCCATATGAAACTCTCGAATTATTGGCGCTCTTGTTGCACTCTAAACAACTAATTAAAAATCGAACATCCCCTTGAATCCTCAAAATTATATCTTTAATCACCGCATCACTTAGAGATTGATATAATCCTTAATTAATACCTATTTTCAGACATTGTAGAAAACTATTACAATGAAGTCAAGTGATATCTCTGCTATAGTTCTCATTTTGAGACGATTTCTGACGTACAGGATACATATTACAAAAAACTTCACAAGCTCGGGGATGCTTATCCTATCGCAAGTTACCCAACAACTTACCGAACATTAAACGCGCTTTCTCTTTACTATACTTTTTGGTCACCTTGATATTCTTTCTCTCTCAGCTAAAGTTTCCTTTTTCCACTCGTCACACGGTTAAAACTCGAATATTTCGAAATTGCAAGTAATAAGAAAATTTGAGTTGCTATACTTTCCCAATTTCAACACGCAAGCTTACTTTGGTTGTAATGCATGCAAATCGTTTCCACTCGTTCTAATGCAAGTATCATAGCGGATCTCGACACGTACTCTTATTATGTTTTTATCTAAATGCATCCTGATATCTACAATTAATAATATCATCATTTCTGCAGAAAGCCACAGTCAACATCCTTGTAGATAAACCTTAAAATCTTTTGCTATATGAAAGTAAATTTTCAACAGATTTTAGTCAATTACAGCGTGTAAGCTACAAATGAAATATCCTAATCTCACTACGCTTGTATGTCTGTTTGATTGTAGTGCATGCTAACTGATTGCATACGTTTTGATAAGAGAACAACACGTATCTCTACATCTCCTCTTAATAGAATATTTGATGGTTTCTCCAATTTGGTAATACAATGTTCTCTGAAAAAAGGCTGAAGTAACGATCTATGCACATACCAGTGTGCTTAGGCTTTCTTCTCACCAAAGTTAACGGCTCTTAGCTGGACTGGCAAAAAATGTATTCTAGGCAGTTTGCCATGTAAACCTACTATATGCAGTGATCATCTATGCAGAATTTTACAGACGATTTGAATCTTCTATTTTTGTAAAAGAATTTACATGGTGATCTAGGATGGCTCTGGTAACGGAGATGGATATGGTCGCATACATACCAGGCAAAATGACAGTCTGGTTCAGTGTTACAGACGACTACACTTCGTAAGCCTCGAGTGCTGGCGATTAATCGGGTACAATTTGTGGTGTAGCTTTCTGCTCTTGAAATATACCTTTGAGTCGATGGACAGGACACGCAAGCTCTATTCAACTCAGTTAAATGAGGTAGTGTTGAATTTAATAGATAAGATTACAGAAAATCTTCTTGTTAATCATTCCGTCTCATATATGATAGGTGTAAAAAAGCTAATACAATTGGTGAACTAATCTGCTACAAAGGGGTACTTTTCTTGCAGTTATTTACTGTATGCAGAAGAGTAGAATATATAGTATTAGTAATTGATGTTGAAATTTTGAATAAATACAAAAGGGCTACACTGCTTATAGCAAAAGGAGATGTGTGTGTCTCACCATTACACAATTTTTGTAGCGAAGCTTCGAAAGATGAATAGCTATCCAAAGGTTGTATGAAAATAGGAAATCGAGACGCGAGATACGATTGAAGATTTGATTAAATCTTCTAAGTGAGACAGCATTGGCACACCAAGAACATGAGTGTATTGCATTAGAGCGAAGATGGATATCACAATGAAGAAATGTCATGCAATATTCTTATCAAGAAATGCTACGGTTATATAAAATTACTTTTTCATCAAAAACTTTAATTTGAAGAATTTTTATCAAGGGTCATCTTAAATCAATGTCTTTTTCTGCTGTATGTAAGGTGCGGCATTTTGTAACTAATCAAAGCATACAGTGAGCTTATATGAAAAGATTATTTGATTAACCCACAGTTTGGTTGCTTTGTGATGACCAGTGTTATTAAGTTGGTAGCGAACACAGGACTGACTATACCTTAAATGTTTTCCAGCTAACCGTCTACTGGTAGATCTCAAAAACACGTAAAATCGTTTTTTATTTGTGTCATCGATCTGATCACCGGTCTCAGACCGAAAGTAAGGCTGCTTCGGAGGTTAGAATCTAATGGGTAACATGGTGTTTCATCATTATGCAGTCGTGAAAATTATATTAATTATAGACCGGAAGCTAGTGAATCCCACACAACTCTGTATGTAAAGCCCGATTTCATTTTGTCTTCGGGTAAACAAGCAGCTCGGGTAACAATGCGGAATGGTATTACAAAGTCATAATCATAATAGATTGGATCACCATTTAAGCCGTTGTGAATGGCATATTGGTTTTCTACAGCTGTTGTTCGTTATAATCTAAATCAGTTTGTTTTCTGATCTGCCATTTGTAAATGAAGTCCGTTGGCAGAATGCAGAATACCTTGAATACTTCATATCCCCTCTTTTACACTTACACGTGTCTCGTTCACAATCCTATCTTGCGAACACTTTTTATCTACAGCTAATCCGGCTGGAGCCGATGGAAGCTGTGTCGATACTGGATTTCGCATTTCTTCTTTCACACACCAACCTCAAGCGATTGGGTTCTTGCTTAGACCATTTCCCACCTGGACTTGGAGCAAATTCCGAATTCGAATGGAGCACACCTGCCGTGTTAGTAGGGGAAAAAGTGGCCATATTGATGAAAGTGTTTAACCTGATGGGCTTATACCTGGAAGGACATGTTTCCTTCTCCATACAAGGGAATAAGAAATTTGTAATCTTGAACATTTTGTTAGGATTGAGATTTGACTTCTTACTCCGTTGAAGACTCTGAATATCTTGCACAGTTTTTTTCTTTTTGAATGATCTTGAAGGCAGTTGTATATGGACAACAATAATACAAAAAACTATAAACGAAAATTCTGTTGCTGCTGGTTGGTGTGATTCAGATTTTTAAGAATCTTGGTAGAAGATTTCATGAGCAGTTTCTGATTCTCTTATAGCCACATATAAGCTTAACTTCAAGGAAATTCTACGAAATTATTAAATTTATTGAAAATGTAGCGTCATTAAAAGTTTGTTTCACTTATTCCATGATGCAGCAGGCTTTGACACGACCTCAGCTATACTCAGGAGTGAATAGTTGGCTGCCTTCAAGTTCGTTGATAAAGAAAAAGGATTTTGCAGTTAGTCAGTGTCATCAATTAATTAGATGTGAATCCTGACAAATGATTATGTTAGACATTTCTTTATTCACCTGTATGGAAACGGAAAAATGTCTCCCCGGTATAAGCCATATTAAATATGTCAAGGAAGTATTTACAAACCTGCAATATGGCCACTTTTCTCATTACTAACACAGCAGCTGTGCAGCATTGAATTCGGAAGTACCTCCAACTTCAGAAGCGAAATGGTCTATGCCTAAACCCAATCGAAAGTGGTTGGTGTTGACCCACACACCTACCATCAGCTCCAGCCGGATAATCTAACTTACCTGTAGATAAAAAGTGACTGCAAGAAAGGATTGTGATCGAGCCACATGTTTGTGGAAAAAAGCCGATATGAAGTATTCAAGGTTTTGTGCATTCTGCCAAGAGAATTAAAGTAGAAATGGGAGATCGAAAGATAATCTGATATAGATGATAACGAACAACTGCTGTAAAAAACCAACGTCATTGTCAACGGATTAATTGTTGATCCAATCAGTTATCCAGTCAAAGCAAATTTGTCAATTGATAATTTTGTTGATGTCTGTGTTCTAAACCTGTTCTACCAGGCTTGTATAATTACTTTGTATCGCCAATCAGTTCTTGAAACCGCTAGCTTCATCGGCCGGACCTGTGTCTCAGGTCAAGAGAAGCGTGCCTTTTTCTACAAGGTAATCTCGTACCTAATTACCTAAAAATTTGCTATTAGTGTTTCATGACAATAAGCTGCTTGTAATAACTTTACAAGCTTACGACCATAAGTGTAATATAACTGTTACACTAAATTGTTAAGCTTCGTGGCCTTCTAACTGATAAAGCAGTTTTTTACAGTCGCAAAGGTAGAAGAAAGTGACCAGTACGTATTGATTGTCCTTATGTCGTATAAAACCTAAGGCAATAAGTTGAAAGCAACAGGGATCGACGTGTAATGGAGCTTTCATTCTGACGCTCCCTCTTGGGTATAAATGTACATGGAGTCTTTGCATTTACCGCATTTCGAACCATTATACCTTACTAAGAGAGTTAAACTTTGCTTCTTTTTAGGAGATTCTAAATCTAAACGGTAGCTACACAATTTTAGTGTCCTTGCAGATGTCAAATTCCTTGGAATTATCGTTTACAGTACAACATCTTGAGACATAAACAATCAACCAATAAACCATTGTAATAAACATCAATTGAATAGTACTGTAGTATACGATTGTTATTTCTAAATGTATTGGTTTAGCTCGTTAAATTGGGTTTGTCCTGATACGGATTTATTTCCTCCTAGGGTACCAAAGCCGCTCGTGTTAAAGGATCCCAAAATATGTAACCTTATTGTTATATACCTTGTTTATATACCGTCTTTTAGATTTACATCAAGATCGCCTTCACGTCCATTTTTTTAGGTCTATAAGCGGGGACGATATCACAAAATAATAATCATAACTGATTGAATCAACAATTAAGCTGTTGTCAATGACATATTGTTTTTTTTACAGCTGCTGTTTGTTATATATATCAGATTGTCTTGCTATCTCTCATTTTCACATGATCTCACTTGGCAGAATGCACAAAACCTTGAATACTTCACATCGGCTCTTTTACTCTCACGTGTGGTTAGTTCACAATCCTATCTTGCAGTCACTTATTTCTACAGGTAAGTAAGATTATCCGGTTGGAGCTGATGGTAGCTGTGTGGGTTCTTGGATTTCGCATATCCTCTTTCACACACAACCTCTTTCGATTGGGTTCATACTTAGGCCATTTCGCTGATGGAATGGCGGTACTTCCAAATGCTGCACAGCTGCTTTGTTAAAAATGGGAAAAGTGGCCATACTGAAGCTTTGTAACTACTTTCTTCTTATATCTGATATGGCTTATAGCAATGACGGCATTTTGCCATCTCCATACAGGCGAATAAGGAATTTCTAACGTTACCACTTTGTCAGGATACACATTTCGTTGGTTGAAGGCTCTGTCTAACTTTTAGAACTCTTCTTTTTGAAGGAACTTGAAGGCCTGTAGCATCATGTAAAAAGAGAAAGCAATCTTTTAATGACGATAAGATTTCTTTAAATTTAATACTTTCGAAGCATTTCCTTTGTGTTCTGTGATTGTGAAAATGTGAAAGGCTATGTGAAAATTAGCTATGTGAAAATGTGAAAATGGATATGTGAAAATTAGCAACTGCTCATGAAGTCTTCTACTAAGATTCTTAATAGATCAGAATCACACCCATCAACAGCTATAGATTTCCTGTTACTAGTTTCTTCTAATACTTTTGTCCATATACAGCTCCATATACTATACTTTTGTCCATATACTATCCTCTTTCGAAAAATGTTTACATCATTTGAAGCCGACTACTATAGATCTACAACAAGTTTCTGAAGAACTGTGATTGAATTGTCGTGGCTTCAATGGCAGAATTAAATTCGATCGTGGCAGATATTTCCAGAAAGCTCTTTATTCTCTTTCGGCATATTCCATGTCTAATTGTAATTTATATCCATAACATATAAGGTGAAAATAGTGTTTAACATAATTTAATTCGTACTTAACGCAGAACTGAGTTACCATTTCTAGTCCACTCCATTGCGTGTAGTAGGAGTCTTCCTTGTACGTGTGGGTTTTAAAATACAAGACAATACAGACTCTGCATTTTCACCTCTGTCGAATTGACATTCTTGCGCATTGAGACATTATCACACAAGGAAGGTGGCATTAGCTCAACGTGTCGCTCTGATAAACTGATGACCACAAAAGTCCTGTAGAACTTTTGTTAATGTAACAGTATATCGGAATGTAGGATTAATCTTGCTGATGTTGTGTCTGACGTCGACTTAATCCCCGGGAAAATTCGTGCCCAAAATTAAGCACTATTCGATAATCATATCACTTGGAACTTCGCTCAATAATGCCTCTTTTTCTGCGAATTTTGAGTGTTCCTTGATTTGTTATTTTCTTGTACACTCTGATACCGTATTTGCCTTCAGGGCTTCCATCTGGTGTGTATAGTGATGTGCAAATTTTTTATACAAAAGATGACCAACTGCGTGAGTAAACGGAAACATTAATTTAATTGTCTCTAAATGAAGGTTGTTGTCCCCTGTTCAATCTAGTCCCTTTGGATGATTTGGATACGATTATGACTTTCTCTATATACTGCAGCCAATGTTCACGGTAATGTTAAAAGTAACGGTTCTTAACTGAACATCTCCCAATGTAACTTAAGTACAAAAAAATTCTGTCAATTGATAATTTTGTTGATGTCTATGATCTACACTTGTTCTACCAGGCCTGCCAACTATACACAGCTGAGTGTATCTGATGTCATGTCACGCCTGTTGCATCATGCAAAAATGTGAAAGCAATATTTTAATGAGGCTAAAGTTTCTTTAAATTTAATAATTTCGTAGCATTTCTTTTCAGTTCTGCTTGTACGTGGCCTTAAAAAATTTAGTGGCTGCTCTTGAAGTCTTCTAGTAAGAGTCTTTGGAACTGATTCAGACCCATCAACAGCTACAGATTTCCCGTTTGTAGTTTCTTCCACTATTCTTGTCCATATAAAGCCATTGACATACCAATATCTTGAGTGTATACCATTAGAGGTGAAGAGGATGTCAGAATGACGAAATGTGATACAATATTCTTATCAGGACAATTCTACCGTGATACAATTCTGGAACTTGGATATGGAGAATATTCAACAAGAGACTTCTGAAATTATGACTTTTTCTGCTCTGTGAAATGTGTCTCTGTTACTAATCATAGCATACTGTGTGTATATATGAAAAGCTTATTTGATTAGCCCAAAGTTTCGTTGCTTTCTGATGACCAGTGTTACTAAGTTGATAGCGAAACACAGGACTGAATATACCGTAAATATTTTCCACCTGACCGTGTAAGAGAAGCTACACCTGGCTTTGCTCCTTCGAAAATAATTTGCATCATTGGAAGCCGTCTAGTATTGATCTCCAAGTTTCTCAAAAACTGTGATGGAATTGTCGTGGCTTCAATGGCGGAATCAAATACGATCGTAATTTAATTTTTATCCATAATTGTAATTTATATCCATAAAATATAAGGAGAAAATAGAGTTTAACATAAATTATATATGTACTTAACACAGAATTGAGATGCAATTTATAGTACACAACATTGCGTGTAGAAGGACTCTTCTTTATACGTATGGGTTTTAAAACACAAGACAATACAGATTCTGCATATTCACCTCAGTCGAATTGACATACTTCTGAATTGAGATATTACCACACAAAGAGGTGGCATTAGCTTAACATGTCGATCTGATGATAAACTGATGCCCACAAAAGTCCTTTAAATCTTCTGTGACAGTATTTGGGAATGAAAAATTAATCTTGGTAACATTGTCTACCGTTTAGTTAAACCCCGAGAAAATTTCTTGGCCTTCATTAATCATTGTTCGATAATTATATCACTTGAATCTTCGCTCAAGAAGGTGTCTTTTTCTGCGAATTTTGAATGTTCCTTGAGTTGTTGAGTTCTAGTAATCCTCTGATACCGTATTTGCCTCCAGGGTTGAGTATAGTGATGTGAAAAATTTTCATAGAAAAGATGACTAGCTGCGTGAGAAAACGGATGCATTAGTTTAATGGAATAGAAATGATGTTTCTAGTCCCGTGTTTAATATAGTCCCTTTGGATAAATTGCATTACGATTAGACCTCTATAATCTGCAGCCAATGTTAACGGTTCGGAAAATGTCACCATCTTAATTTTGAGATTTCGTAATATGTTTTTTCACATGCATTTTCATTTTCTTGTAAATGTTGCACATTGATTTTGTCATCCAGACATTGTTAAATAAAATACCAGATCGTAGATTTTGTCATTTCCTGCAAGGATTGTAAGTGTGTTCATCACCACATGTAAAGATCCCGGAGCAAAGTCTAGAAGTGAGTTCTCAATGATCTTGAGTAGACATAGCCATTCAGCATTTTACTAAATTTGTCATAGTGTACAGGATATACCAAAGTTCTTCTATACCATTTCCTGACAATGTATTGAATCGTGACTAGAAATTATTTAACACGAAAACCACCTAAAGGCGGTAACTATGGATAGTTCAGAAATTTCTTCAGCTGAAGAACTATTTGAACACCTTTCCAATATAATATCAGATGTAATATCATAACGCATATGCTTTGTTCACTTTTCTTGAAGTTATTTACTGTATGCAGAATAATAGAATACATAGTATTAGTATTTGAAGTTGAAATTTTGAAAAAATACAAAGGGCTTATATCAAAGGAGAGGTGTGTATCTCACCATTACACAATCGTTGTAGCGAAGCTTCGAAAAATGAATAGCTATCCAAAAGTTGTTTGAGAATAGGAAATCGAGACGCGAGATACGATTGAAGATTTCATTAAATCTTCCGAGTAAGACTCCATTGACTCACCAAGAACATGAGTGTTTTGCATTACAGGGAAAGTGGATGTCAGAACGAAGAAATGTGATATGATATTCATATCAAGACAATGCTACCGTGATGTAAGATTACTTTTTCATTGAAAAACTTGAATAGGAAGAATTTTCATCAAGGGACATCAGAAAACAATGACTTTTTCTGCTGTATAAAGTTGTGGCACTTAGTTACTAATCAACGCGTACAGTGATCTTATATGAAAAAATTGTTTGATTAGCCCACAGTTTGGTTGCTTTGTGATGACCAGTGTTATTAAGTTGGTACCTAACACAGGACTGACTATACCGTAAATGTTTTCCACCAAACCGTCTACGGGAAGATCTCAAAAGAACCTAAAATCGATTCTATAATTGTCTCACCGATCAGATCACCGGTCACAGGCCCAAATTAAGCCTGCTTCGGTTGCATAGCAAGAATGGGTTACATAGCAAGATATTTCTTTACGCAATCGTGAAAATAATATTAATGATAGACCGGAACCTAGTGAATCCTACACAGCTGTGTATGTAAAGCATAGCGAGCAGCTGCGACGACAATTAAATGCATATTTGTGACAATTCGGGTGTTAACAAACAGGATAATTTCATTAAATAATATATCTGTTAGAACACAACTCTTTGGATTAAACAGTTTCTATCAGGCTAAAGATCATGAACAAGGTGAGAGCGTTATGGGTGCTAAGTAGATTTCTTCAGCAGGAAGCACTCTCAAATAGTTTTGTAGTTGCATATAACGATTGCTTGATTATCATTTATAAATGCATTTACCTGATATTTTCATTTTCTTAATATAAGTCCCCTACCCTGGGCTAATTCTGGCTACCGCGGGTTCAGGTAATCAAATCTCGACAGTTTGTTGAAAGATATTCCACAGTTCATGTTTTTTCTTCGTTACAAAAACACTTCTAGTTTACTTTATTCATGGTGAATTACTGAAAAACATTTACAATTATTAAAAAATGAATAATTATTATTATTCATATGAAGGCGTTACACTTGAATAGAATGCGGTAGTAGATTGAAGCGAATGAAAATGTTTGTTTGTTGAGATGTGCAAACTGAATGTGAATAATAAGTGTTTATTCACGCATTCTCTTTCGAGAGGTGGATCTACGATGGACTTCTGTGGGCTCCGTGGTTATTAATACTCCTACTTAGATCTACTTTTAGGAGCTTCAAACTCTGGAATGGGTTTTGGAGAAGAGTGGAAGAGAGAGTATGTGTGAATAAAAATTCATTATTTACATTCTCTATCACTCTTAGTGTTATCTAGGACCACCAACAATGTACTATCAATATCACTAGGTTTTATTGTTAGTACTTCCTGGGGGCTAACTTCACGTTTGTCCTTCAAAGTTTTTAATTGTTTCTAGTCTCCAAACTATTGCAGCACTAGTGTTAAGAGTCACTGCACTAGGAAGCACTAACGAAGCACTAACGATTGTATGAAAGATATTAGCTATTTTGAATTTGTCGGGAATTTGTTCCAGTGATATACTCTCCATGTATTTATGGGAGTTTCATAACCAGAGATGACACTTTAAACTAACCTCACTCAACCTCACGCTCAAAAACTCACTTCGACCTGAAATTCATTTCGACTTCACGCTCACACAACCTCACGCTCACATCAGCAGTCTGACCTCAAACTCAAATAACCAGCCTGACCTCACGCTCAATCAACCTTACGTTCGCATCACCAGTCTGACCTTACGATCACTCAACCTCACGCTTATATCACCTGTCGGACCTCATGCTCAAATAACCATCCTGAACTCACGCTCACTCAACCACACGTTCACATCACTAGTCTGACCTCACGATCACTCAACCACATGCTCACATCACCAGCCTAATCTCAGGCTCATTTCGTGAGGCTGAGGTCGAGTGAGTTTCGAACTCGTGAGCTCCGATCTCGTGAGTTTGGAAATCTGTGTGACATATAAGTGCGCACATCTACAATAATAGTAAAACAAAACCAAACAATTAATGTTTCCTGGAAGCACTGACGATGCACTAACGATTCCACCAGGATTTAACGTTAGTGTTTCCTGTTGGTCTAACATAAAGTTGCACTCCAAAAGTTTTTTGCTTCTAGCGTCGACTTGGTATTCTGAGAAGCACTAACAACGCACTATCGATTGCACTAAAAAGGTCATTAGCACTTTTGAATTTGGCGGGAATTTGAGCCAATTAAAAATTCCTCATGTATTCCTTATGGGAATTTCGAGACATATAACTGGCCATAGCCATACTAATTGTGAAGCACCAATGAAACTTTAGTGTTTTCTGAAAGCACTAAGTATGCGCTAACGATTGCACTAGGTTTAATCATCAGTGCTTTCTGGGGGGGCTAACGTGAAGTTGGCCCACCAATTTTTTTTTCATCTAGGGTCTAAACTATTAAAGCACTAATGTTGGGGGTTCGTGTTCTATGGAGCACATAAGAAGCACTAACGATTGCACTAGAAGAAAGCATAAGCGCTTTAGAATTTGGCGGGAATTTGAGCCAATTAAAAATTTCCCATGTATTCTTTACGGGAATTTCCTGCCGTATTACTGGTCGTAGTCAAAATAATTGTGAAGCACTAACGAAACTATTAGTGTTTAACGGAAGTTCTAACGATGCACTATCGATTGCAATAGACTTAATAGTTAGTGCTTCCTGGGGTGCTATCGTCAAGTTGCCCCGCCCCAAAGTTTTTTCCTTCTAGCGTCCAAACTATTAAAGCACTAATGTTGGTAGTTGGTGTTCTAAGAAGCACTAAGCACAAACGGTTGCACTAGAAGAGATCATTAGTGATTCAATGGGGGGGCGGGTGCAAGTTCTCGGACGTCGCAAAGGAACTAGATTGAACAGGGGACTAGAAATATCATTTGTATTTAATTAAATTATTGCTTCCGTTTTCTCACGCAGCTGGTCATCTTTTCTATGAAAAATTTGCACATCACTATACTCTGCAGATGGAAGCCTTGGAGGCTAATACGGTATCAGAGAATTACAAGAAATTAAGAACTCAACGAACATTCACAATTCACAGAAAAAGAAGCCTTCTTGAGCAAAGATCCAAGTGATATGATTATCGAACAATGCTTAATGTAGGCCACGGAAATTTCTCGGGGATTAACTCAACGTCAGACACAACTTTAGCATGATTAATTATTCATTCCGAAATACTGTTACGATAACAGGAGTTATACAGTACTTTTGTGAGCATCAGTTTATCATTAGAGAGGTAAGATGAGTTAATGCCACCTTGCTTGTGTGATAATATCTCTATGCGCAAGGATGTCATTTCGACTGCGGTGAATATTGCAGAGTCGCTATAGTTAAGTGTTTTAAAACCCACACGTAGAAGGAAGAGGCATTCTACACACAATGGTGTGGACTAAAATTGGCAACTCAATTCTGCGTTAAGTACGAAATAAATCATGTTAAACTCTATTTTTACCTATATGTTATGGATATAAATTACAATTAGACATGGAAAGAACCGAAAGAGAAAAAGAGGTTTCTGGAAATATCTGCCATGATCGAATTTAATTCTGCCATTGAAGCCACGACAATTCAATCACAGTTCATGAGAAACTTGGAGATCTATACTAGATGGCATCAAATGATGCAAACAGTTTTCGACGGACGAAAGGTAGCTGTATATGGACAAGAAAAGTGGAAGAAACTAGAAACAGGAAAACTGTAGCAGTTGATGGATGTGATTCTGATCTATTAAAAATCTTGGTAGAAGAGTTCATGAGCAGTAGCTAATTTACACATAGCCATTTTCAGATTTTCACATAGCTAATTTTCACATAGCCTTTCACATTTTCACAATCACAGAAGTGAAAGGAAATGCTTCGAATGTTATAAATTTAAATAGAACCTATCATCATTGCTTTTAACTTTTTCATGATGCAACAGGCTGTGTCACGATCTCAGCTATACTCAAAAATGATAGTTTGCAGCCTTCAAGTTCTTTCAATCAAGTGAAAGTTAGAGAGAGTCTTCAACCAACCAAATGTGAATCCTGACAAAGTGGTAACGTTAGAAATTTCTTATTCGCCTGTATGGAGATAGAAAAATGTCGTCCCTGGATTAAGCCATATCAGATATAAGAAGAAAGTAGTTACAAAGCTTCAATATGGCCACTTTTCCCATTACTAACACAGCAGCTGTGAGCAATCAATCCAGTTCCAGGAACAAATTGGTCTAAGCATGAACTCAATCGAAACAGGTTGTGTGTGAAACAGGATATGCGAATTCCAAGGACCCACATAGCTACCATCCGGTCCAACCGGATAATCTTACTTACCTTTAGATAAAAATTGAGTGCAATATGGGATTGCGAACGAACCACATGTTAGTGTAAAAGAGCCGATATGAAGTATTCATAATTTTATGCATTGTGCCAAGGGAGTTCATGTAGAAATGGGAGATCGAAAGATAATCTAGTATAGATGATAACGAACAACAGCTGTAAAAAACCAATATGTCATTGAGAACGGCTTAATTGATGATCCAATGAGTTATGGTTATTATTTTGTGATATCGTCCCCGCCTTATAGACCTAACAAAATGGAGATGAAGACGATCTTGATGTAAATCTAAAAGAAGGTATAAAAACAAGGAATAAAACATAAGTATACATATTTTAGGAACCTTTAGCACGAGCGGCTTTGGTACCCGAGAAGGAAATAAAACCTTAGCAGGACAAATCTAACGAGTTAAACCAATTCATTTAGATATGACATTTGCATACCACAGAACCATTCAATTAACCTTTATAACAATGTTTATTGTTTGACTGTTTATATGTTAAGATATTCTACAGCAAACTGTTGACTCCAAAGAATCTGAAATCAGCAAGGACACAAAAAATTGTAGGTACCGTTTAGTTTTCAAATCTCGTAAAAAGAGGCAGAGTTTTACGATAATAAAATACGATGTTTGATATGTGGTACAATAAAGATTCCATGTACATTTTTATCCAAGAGGGGGCGTAATAATGAAAGCACTAGTACACGTCGATCCCTGTTGCTTTCAACTTCTTGCCCTAGGTTTTATATGACTTAAGCACAATCAATGCGTACTGCTCAGTATTTTGTTCATTTGCGACTGTACCATGCTGGATTTCAGTCAAAAGGCTACGAAGCTAAATAGTTTTCCGTAAAAGTTATATTACACTTATGGTCGTAAGCTTGTAAAAGAATCACATGCAGATTATTGGAATGAAACTTTATTAGCATATTTTTAGGTAATTAAGTACAAGATTACCTTTTAGACCCAGGCACGCTACTGTTGGCTATGAGACAAGCCCGGCCGATTAATTTATAATGCCAGCGGTTTAAAGAACTAATTCGCGATATAAAGTAATTACACAGGCTTGGTAGAACAGGTGTAGAACACAGACATCAACAAAATTATCAATTGACAGAATTTGTTTTGAAATGTAGGTCACATTGGGAGATTTTCAGTTAAGTACACCTGAAAGATATAAAACTTCCTAGGCTCACTTTCTACAACTTAGAGCAGAAGCCCTCAATTTTCTCCCATAGGAATAGTATTCAAGTAGTTGCCCGTCCCGGTCCCCAGAGAAAGTAATAGATACTGATACTGCTATCAACTTTCGCTTAGCCTGAAAGTTTAACTTGCGTGTATAAAAAATGTCAGGGCGTCTTTTGCAACTTTGACTCACTTCATCAAGTGTCTATATTGAGAACGCAACGTATCCATCACACTAATCTATAGAACCTTAAAGTCTTTGTGACTCGCACGCTTCATTTTTCACTACAAAGTAACATATCGCACACTTTTAATGGGCTTAATGGATTTGAATTTCTCGATCTTCTAAACGTTTTCTCTCCGTTGAGTAAACTTCTGCTAACCATCCCCCCCCCCCCAGTGGCAGAGTAGTTCACCTACTGTATTAGGTTTTTGACACATTTCATATCTGAGACGGAATGATCAAGAAGAAGAATTTCTGTTATCTTATATATTAAACTCAACACTACCTCATTTAGCTGAAGTGAATAGAGTTTGCGTGTCCTGTCCATGGACTCAAATGTATCTTCTCATGAGCACAAAGCTATACCACAAAATGTACCCGATTAATCGCAGCACTTGGGCCTTACGAAATGTAGTCATCTCTAACACTGAACCAGACTGTCATTTGGCCTGGTATGTAAGCGAGCATATCCATCTCCGTTGACCAGAGCCATCCTAGATCACCAAGTAAACTCCTTTACAAAAATAGAGGCAACAAATCGTCTGTAGCATTCTGCATAGATGACCGCTGCATATAGCGGAATATCATTGCAAACTGCCTACAGTACATTCGTTGCATAGACCTACTAAGAGCCGTAACATTGACAAGAAGAAAGTCGAAGCACACAGATATGTGCATAGATCTTTACTTCAGACTGTTTTCAGAGAACATTGTGTTACCAAGATACAGAAACATTCATATATTATAGAAAGAAGAAATGTCTAGATACGTGTTGTTCTCTTATCAAAAAAGAATGCAATCACTTAGCATGCACTACAATCACCAAGACATAGTAATATTTGATAAGAAGCGCAGAGAGATTGGGATTTTTCAATTGCAACTTACACGCTGTAATTGACTAAAATCTGATGAAAAATTACTTTCATTTGGCAAAATTTTTACGGTTCATTTACAAGGCTGCCGACTGTGGCGTTCTGCAGAAATAATGGTATTACTAATTGTAGATATCAGGATGCATTTGGGATGCCCTTGGGATTGAAAAATGTTATATACCAAATGTAATAATCATAAGTATTAATTTATCAATGATTATCAAGCAATTTTTATACTTCCTGTTAATATGCAACTAGAATACTATTTGAGAGTGCTTCCTTCTGAAGAAATCTCTCACCTTGTTCTTGATCGTTAGCCTAATAGAACCTGATTAATCCAAAGAGGTGTGTTCTTACTGTTAAAATATTTATAGAAATTCTCCTGTGTGTTAAAACTAGACGCTATCAAGTATGCATTTAATTAGCGTCCTTGCTGCTTACTAGGGCTTACATACAGAGCTGTGTAGTATTCAGTAGGTTTCGGTCTATCATTAATAATATTTTCAGGATTGCAAAATGTTAAAAGGTTGCTATGGAACCCATTATATTCTAACTTCCGAAGAAGCCTTACTTTGGGTCTGAGACAGGTGATCTGATCGATGAGAGAAATATAGAATTGATTTTAGGTTCTTTTGAGATCTTCCCTTAGACGGTTAGGTGGAAAATATTAACGGTAGTCCTGTGTTCGCTGCCAAATTATTAACACTGTTCATCACAAAGCAACCAAACTGTGGGCGAATCAAATAATCTTTTCATTTAATCTCATTGTATGCTTTGATTAGTAATCTCATTGTATGCTTTGATTAGTAATCTCATTGTTTGCTTTAATTAGTATAACAAGTTGAGACCGTTATGGGTGCTAAGTAGATTTCATCAGCAGGTAGCAATCTCAAATAATATTGTAGTTGTATATAAACGGGAAGTATAGTAATTGCTTGATTATCATTGATAAATTAATACTGTTTTTTTTTTTTTTACATTTGGTATCCCAACACTTTTCATTTGCAAGGGCCTACCTAAAAAAAACAGCTGTTAGTTCCCAAAGCTATTACGTGTGTGATACCCCCGTCTTATTAAAGGGTGATGTAAATCCACGGTTTTTTACATAGTACGCCATTCTATAATGGGAGTTAAAGAGCTCTAAAAGCACTATTGCAACGTCTTAAGACCTAGGTACACAACACAAGATCTTACGTCTTCGGATTCATTGTTGACTTCCTTTAATAGCTTTAAGCCATTAGGAATTAAGGAATAGATGCCAATGTCCACTGCTGACTTCGAATTTCAGAGCGTTGTATGAAGAACATAGCCCGTCATAATTCGTTTAGCCTTTCGCTAACCTCCATATGAAACCCTCGAATTATTGGCGCTTACGTTGCACTCTAAACCACTAATAAAAAATCGAACATCCCCTTGCAAGCTCAAAAATATTTCTTTAATCACCGCATCTCTTAAAGATCGATATAATCTTTTATTAATATCTCTTTTCAGAAAATGTAGATTACTATTACAATGAAGTCAAGTGACGTCTCTGCTCATGTTCTCATTTTAAGACGATTTCTCACGTAGTGGATGCATACTACAAAAAGCTTCACAAGCTCGGGGATGCTTATCCTATCGCAAGTTACCCATCAACTTATCAATCATTTAACGCGCTTTCTCTTTACTATACCTTATGCACACTGTTATCTTCATTCTTTCTTAGCTAAAGACTTTCTGTACAGCACGTCGCTGGTTTTAAACTCGAATATTTCGAATTAGCAAGTCTTAAGGACAATATGTGCTGCCGCACTTTTTCCATTTCAACCTACGCTCTCTCGTCGGTTGTACTGCATGCAAACTGATATCTACAAGTAGTAATACCATTATTTCTGCAAAAGGCCACAGTCGGCAGCATTGTACGTCGGCAGCATTGTATGCCACATTAAAGTAATTTTTCAAGAGATTTTAGTTTATTACAGGGTGTAAGTTGTAATTGAAAAATCCTAATCTTACTACGCTTCTTATCAAATATTACAATGTCTGGTTAGTTGTAGTGAATAGTAGGGAAAAATTGCTTGGATAGTCCCACGCAGATATCCAGTTGCTGCGCCAAACAATCCTGAAGAGTTAAGATGAATCTTCAGCCAATAATATTGTCTCGAAGGTAGAACACTAGTTGGAGGGCGCGTATATAACTGACAGGTATGCACAAGGTATTTGAACAAGGGACGTCACTAGTAGGGTTCTAATCGTAAAAAAACGTCCTTCGCCGACAAATAGCTTGTTCTTCTTAACACAGTCAGATTTAATTCCCCACGCAACGACCGCGCTGGCGGCACACAATGCAGTGGTCAACTGAAGAGAGTTCGTAGTTCAATATAATAATCAGTCAGTTAACTCACCTGTATGCATATACAGACATAATGATATATGGAAACAATTTATGTAATTCTAGTCCACTGGCAATTGCACGGGACATTGCGATAACTCGGAAATCAGAAAGTACAGAGAAGGAACTGCTAAAGCAATGTGACTGGCGTCACTCAGGTCACTCCAAAATCTTGTCAGCTAGTAATTCCATAAATGATTAAAGAAATCACTTAATTCTAACTGCAGAATAATGATAATTCAGAGGGACCAACAACAGTCGGCATCGCCTTCGAAGCACTCTTTTACTCCAATCAAAGGACTCGCTTTTTAATTAAGTATATCTGATACTTTACGACAATTCCAATCTAATATTAGATTCTGAAATATGTCGAAAACTACCGATTAACAAAAATCTTCTTCACCTTAAAAATACTCCTTTCGTTCTCCTGGGGAGATTCGTTTTTCAAACATAAATATATTACAAATTGTGACAATATCGTTATTATTTGTTTAATTTTAAATATGAGAGTAAAAACAAATAGAAATTGTGTGCTTCACCTTAGAAACAGTCCTTTCTCTTAAAGAATAACCAGTTTTCTATTGTAAATATCTGACAATTTACGACATTTCCGCTGTATAAATATATTCTTTAGTATAAAGACAACTACAGACCAGCAAGGATATAGTTCAGCTTAAACTTTCTTTTGGCCCTTCTAGATTGACCAACATTTCAATTTAAATATGACAAATTAAGAGAATACAGTTAATTCATTTTATTCTTAAGTATTTCAGTATCTAACGAACAACAAAAGCCATCGTCATTTTCCAAACACTCCTTCCGCTTCGCTACCATTTAGTTTTAGAACCTCCTAAAAAGGAGCAAAGTTAAACTCTCTTTGTAAAGAACGATGCTTCAATATGCGGTACATGCAAAGACTCCATGTTCATTTTTATCCCTGAGCGGGCGTAAGAATGAAAGCTCTAAAACACATCGTTCCCTGTTACTTTCAACTTATTGCCTTAAATTTTATACGACATAACGACAATCAATACCTACTGCTCAGCATCATCTTCTTTTGCGACTAAACCAAGCTGCTTTTCCGTAACACTTATATTACACTTATGGTCGGAAGCTTGTAAAGGAATCACATGCAACCTATTGAAACTCTAATAGCATGCATGAAACTCTAATAGCATATTTTTAGGTAATTAGGTACGAGATTACCTTGTAGACCCAGGCACGCATCTCTTGGCCTGTGAGACAGTCCGGCGGATGTATTTATGAAGCTAGCGGTTTAAAGAACTGATTCGCAATAGAAAGTAATTATACAGGCCTGGTAGAACACATGTAGAACACAGACATCATCAAAATTATCGATGGACAAAATTGGTTTTGGTACTTAGGTCATATTGGGAGATTTTGAGTTAAGTACACCTGAAAGATATAAAACTTCCTAGGCTCACTTTCCACATCATCCAGCAGGAGCCCTGAATCTTCTACCATAGTAATAGTGTTCGTGTACTTGCTCGTCTCGATGCTCAAAGAAAGTAATAGATACTGCTATTAACTTTCGCTTAGCTTGTAAGTTTAACTTGCGAGTAAAAAAAATTTCGAGTCGTCTTTTGCAATCTTGACTCGCTTCATCAAGCTGCTATATTGAGAACGCAACGTATCTATCACACTATTCTTCAGCCTATAGAACCCTAAAGTCTCTCTTACTCGCACGGTTCATTTTGCACTACAGACTGCCATGTCGCGCACTCTTATTAAGCTTATTGCAGCATTTGAATTTCTCGATCTTCTAAACGTTTGCTCACCGGTGAGTAAAGTTCTGCTGAGCTTCCCCTCTGTAGCAGATTAGTTTACCAATTATATTAGCTTTTTGACACCTTTCATATAGGAGACGGGATGATTAACATGAAAAATTTCTGTTATCTTATCTATTAATTTTATCACTACCTCATTTAGCTGACTTTAATTGAGTTTGCGTGTCCTGTCCATCGACTCAAAGGTATGTTTTCAAGAGCAGAAAGCTACACCACAAAATGTACCCGATTTATCGCTAGCAGTTCAGGCTTACGAAGTGTACTCATCTCTAACACTGAACCAGACTGTCATTTGGCCTGGTATGTAAGCGAGCATATCCATCTCCGTTGACCAGAGCCATCCTAGATCACCAAGTAAACTCCTTTACAAAAATAGAAGCATCAGATCGTCTGTAGAATTCTGCATAGATGATCGCTGCATATAGCGGAATATCATGGCAAACTGCCTACAGTACATTAGTTGCACAGTCTAGCTATGAGCCGATAACATTGGTAAGAAGAAAGTCGTAGCACACTCATGTGTGCATAGATCGTTACTTCAACCTTTTTTTCAGAGAACATTGTATTACCAAGTTACAGAAACATTCAAATATTCTCTTAAGAGGAGATGTCGAGATAAGTGTTGTTCTGTTATCAGAAAGAATGAAATCACTTAGCATGCACTACAATGAACCAGACATAGAAGTGTAGTGAGATTAGGATTTTTCAATTGCAACTTAAACGCTGTAGTTGACTAAAATCTGTTGAAAAATTACTTTCATATAGCAAAAGATTTAAAATTTATCTACAAAGCTGCCGGCTGTGGCTTTCTGCAGAAATAATGGTATTACTAATTGCAGATAAAGGATGCCTTTAGATAGGAAGACAATAAAAGTAAATGGCTAGATCCGCCATGATACTTGCATTAGAACGAGTGGAATCAGTTTGCACGCAATACTACCGACGAGAGAGCGTGCGTTGAAATGGCAAAAGTACGACAGGAGATATTGTCCTTAGGACTTGCAAATTCGAAATATTCAAGTTTAAACCCTGTGACGTGCGGAAGAAGAAATCTTTAGCTGAGAAAGATTGAATATCATGGTGAGCATAAGGTGAGGTAAAGAGAAAGCGAATTAATGATGGACAAGTTGATGGGTATTTGCGATAGAATAAGCATCCCCGAGCTTGTGAAGCTTTTTGTAATATGCATCCAGTACGTCAGAAATCGTCTTAAAATGAGAACGATGGCATAGATGTCACTTAACTTCATTGTAATTGTATTATTAGTATTCTACAATGTCTTAAAAAAAATATTAATAAAAGATTATATCGATATCGAAGTGATGCGGTGATTAAAGAAATAATTTTGACGGTGCAAGGGGATGTTCGATTTCTAAGTAGTGGTTTAGAGTGCAGCAAGTGCACCAATATTTCGAGGGTTACCGGTAAGGTTAAACGGATTATGGCCTTCTTACAAGGCTGTGAAATTTAGAAGTCAGCAGTGGACATCGGCACTTATTCCTTAATTCCTAATGGCTTAAAACTAGTAAAGGAAGCAACAACGAAACCGAAGCCGAAAGATTTTTGTGTTGTGTAGCTAGGTCTTAAGACGATGCAAGAGTGCTTTTATAGTTACTAACTCACATTATACAATGGCGTACCATTTAAAAATTTGAGGATTTAAGTCTTCCTTTAAGAAGACGAGGGCTTACAGCGGTTTTAGGGGTGGCCGCGGGGATGAAAAATGTTAATACCAATCGTAAAAAACATACGTATTAATTTATCAATGATAATCAAGCAATTGCTATACTTCCCGTTTATAAACACTACAATACTATTTG
The DNA here is from genome assembly GCF_964235325.1 of Thermobia domestica. NCBI lineage: Eukaryota > Metazoa > Arthropoda > Insecta > Zygentoma > Lepismatidae > Thermobia > Thermobia domestica. Next base: position 227,366,959 of record NC_137462.1, read on the forward strand.
AGAGTGCTTCCTGCTGAAGTAATCTACTTAACACCCATAACACTCTCACCTTGTTCTTGATCGTTATCCTGATAGAAACTGTTTAATCGAAAAAGTTGTGTTCTTACGGATTTATCAAACATAGTTTCCTGTGTGTTAACATACGAGACTTTCAAATATGCATTTAATTAGTGTCATTGCTGCTCAGTTGAAGTTACATAGAGTTTGTAGAATTCACTTGGTTCCGGCCTATCATTATTAATATTTTCCCGACTGCATATTGAAAAAACTTGCTATGTAACCCATTATATTCTAATCTTCGAAGGAACCTTATTTTGGGTCTGAGACCTCTGATCTGATCGATGAAACAAATAAAGAATCGATTTTAGATTATTTTGTGGTCTTAATCTAATAATCTTTCCATATAAGCTCAGTGGGCTAATATAATAATCTTTCCATATAAGCTGACTGTATGCTTTGATTAGTAACTAAGTACGACAAATTTCATAGAGCACAAAAAGTCATTTATTTCACGTATCTCTTTTTAAAATTATCCATATCCAAGTCCTTGAATGAAAAAGTAATCTTATTTCAAGGTAGCTTTGTCTTGATAAGAATATCGTACCCCAATTCCTCATTCTGTCATCCAATTTCCCTGGAATGCTATACATTCTTTTTCTTGGTGTCTCAATGCTGTCCTGATCCTTACTCGCATCCCGCGTCTTGATCTCCTTTTCTCAAACAACGTTTGGATAGCTATTGGGAGAGTTTCGGCACAACGATTGTGTAATGCTGAGATACACACCTCTCCTTTTCATATAAGCAGTGTATTCCCTTTTTATTTCTTCAAAATTTCAACATCAAGTACTAATAAATACTATACATTCTATTCTACTCTTCCGCATACAGTAAATAAGTGCAAGAAAAGTGAACAAAGCATTTGTGTAATCACATTAGATCCGCCATTATACTGGAAAGGTCTCAAATAGTACCTGCAGCTCAAGAAATTTCTGAACTGTACAAAGTTGTACCTTTAGGAGGTGTCTACTTAAGTAATTTCTAAGCATGATTGGAATCATTACGTCAGGAAATGGTATAGAAGAACTTTCGGGTATCCAGTACACAATTTCAACAGTAGTGAAATAAATTGAATTTCCATACCTACTCAACACAATTGAAAACAAACTTCTAGACTTTGCTCGCGACCCTTACAAATGATTATGATAACATTTACAACCCTCGGAGATGACTAAATCTAGGATCTTGGATCTTATTGAATTCCCGACAAATTCAAACAGCTAATGATATCTTTAATACAATCGTTAGTGCTTCGTTAGTGCTTCCTAAAGAGTGACACTTAACACTATTGTTGCAATACATTGGACACTAGAAGCAAATAAAAACTTTGAATACAAACGTTATTCACCAGGAAAGTTGTCACCAAAAAACACTAATAATCAAACCTATTGCAATTGATAGTACATTGTTGGTGGTCCTAGATAACACTAAGAGTGGAAAAGAATGTGAATAATTAGTTTTTATTCACACATATTCTCACTTCCAGTCTTCTCCAAAACCCATTCCAGAGTTTGGAGCTCTTAAAAGTAGATCTAATTATAAGTATTAATAACCACCCAGCCCCCAAAAGTCCATCGTAGATCCGCCTCTTGAGAAGAGAATGCGTGAATAAACACTTATTATTCACATTCAGTTTGCACATCTCAACAAACAAACATTATTTTCATTCACTTCCATGCATTCTACTTATCTGTAACGCCTTTTTATGTTTAAAAATAATTTTTCATTTTTCAATAATTGTAAATGTTTAAGTTCAGTAATTCACCATGAATAGAGTCAACTAGAAGTGTTTTTGTAACGAAGAAAAAACTTAAACTGTGGAATATCTTTCAACAGACTGTTGAGGGTTGATTACCTGAAACCGCGGTAGCCAGAAATATCCCAGGGTAGGGGACTTATATTAAGAAAATTAGAATATCAGGTAAATGCATAATTTTTTTAGTCTTGTAGCTCTTAGTTCGTATGAAAGTACTGATGGAAATATGGCCAATCAATTATGACTATTTTGTAGATCATTCTATTTTAATATCATAGGAAATTCATCTTCCGGCTTGCTTGGTTGTAAAAAGTTATAGAGTGTATTGGTATACTGTGTAAAGTATGTGTACTGTCGCTGATTTGTGATAACAATCACAAACAGAAGTAAAAGGTAAATTACAGTAATAGTTTTCTCTTAATAGTTTTGTATTGAAGGGGAAACGGAAAACCTACTTTTATCTTAACATTTTCTTTCTTAAAATTTCTATTCGGGTTCACGTTCTTCCCCCTCAAAATTGAATACGGAAATGGAGAACTTATTAAGAATTTGATTGTTGTTTCCAATATATTTCAAGCATCACTTCTAGGACATATGCCTGTGTTATGTCGATAACGCTATCGTCGATATGTATATTATCATATATTAACATTCGATATCGCAAATATATAGACATGAATATATCATTCTACATTTTCGATATCGATATTCGGGGGGACGACGAGATATAAGGAGCCCCCAAGACGTGATGGAGGAGCCCCCAGGATAAAGTAATTAAAGTTACTTTTTACAATCATTATATCTTTATTATAACAAGTTGCAATGTAAATACATCCACTTGCAAATTTGTAATATTATATGATATAATTTCTTAGACGCCAGAACGTTTCTGTTCCCTGAAAAAAAGAAACATATCATCACGTCCAAAAGCAAGTGCTACGAACTTTTAACTAGAATTTACGATAAGAAAGTTTTTTTTATTTCTTTCGTATTTGCAGTTACCCACAGTGATATATTTCTGACAAAATTGAGGTTTAGTTCAACGCCTTTCAAAGTTGCAACCAACCCAACCGCCGTGTTGTTTCGGTTGCCGTCTATTTTAGGAAAAGGAGAATTGCAGGTGGTAATATACGCAAATTTTAAAAGCTGAAAAACTAATTTATTTCACATGTCTCTTTTTGAAAATTATCCATATCTCAGTGCTTGAATGAAAAAGTAATCTTATTTCACGGTAGCATAGTCTTGATAGGAATATCGTACCTCATTTCTTCATTCTGACATCTACTTTCTCTCTAATGCTATACACTCTTTTTCTTGGTGTGTCAAAGCTCTCCTCATCCTCACTCGCATCTCGCGTCTCGATTTCATACTCTCAAACAACGTTTGAATAGCTATTCATCTTGTGAAAGGTTCGCCAGAACGGTTGTGTAATGCTGAGGTACACACCTCTTCTTTTCATATAAGCAGTGCCCCTTTATTTCTTCATTATTTCAAGATCAAGTACTAATACTATATATTCTACTCTTCCGCATAGAGTAAATAAGTGCAAGAAAAGTGAACAAAGCACTTGTGTGAAAGCAATAGATCAGCCATTGTACTGGAAAGGTCTCAAAACATACCTGCAGCTCAAGAAATTTTATAACTGTCACAAGTTGTACCCTTATGAGGTGTCCACTTAAGTAGTTTCTAGGCATGACTGGATTCATTATGTCAGGAAATGGTATAGAAGAACTTTCTGTTATCCTGTACACTATCACAACATTAGTGAAAATTTTGAATTTCCATGCCTACTCAACATCATTGAGAACTAACTTCTAGATTTTGATCGCGAGTCTTACATGTGTTTGTGAAAACATTTACAACCGTCGGAGGAGATTACTAAATCTATGATCTTGGATCCTATTGAACATTGTCTGGATGAGGAAATCAATATGCAACATTTACAAGAAAATAAAATTGCATGACAAAAACCCTATTAGGAAATTTGAAGATTAAGACGGTGAACTTTTCCCAACGGTAAACTTTGGCTGCAGTATATAGAGAAGGTCATAATCGTATTGCAATTCATCCAAAACTGACTAGATTGTACAGTCAGCGACTGTAAAAAGTGGAGGTTGGGTACATAAGAAATGATAGCGTTTTCCAGTAGCAGAAAAGTTTCACTGTATGCCTGATAGTTGGACAACCAACATGACAGCAAATACATGCCCGAAAACATAACATGCCAGGATATTCCTCCATTTCGAGGAAAAAAGTATTACTATCTGAGAGCATCACTTAGAGAAACAACCACGAGATAAATCTGCAGAAATTCCATTCGCGTTAAGTTCAAAGAGATAGGAATTAATGCAAAGGAAACGCAAAGAATAATACGCATAATGCAGAGACCGAAAAAGTATGTAAAGCTAAACAAAATGAGAAAAGAAGAAAAGAGGGAAAGGAAAGAGCAAAAGACATGGGAATAAATTAAATTTTAACACTTAAGGATAAACAGTCTCCTTCTTTCCCCCTGCCCCCTGTATTGTCTTGGTTTTTCTCCCTTCATAGGATAAAACTCTTTCAGTATCAAACGCGAACATCATTTATAATTTTTAATTCCATGAAAAAAAAATGTAACTCAGTCTAGGCTCAGACTCGAACACAGAATCCTTAGAACAACAGTCACACACGGGACCCACTTATCTACACAGACTCTATCAACTCCGTTTATAAATAACCCATTACGCGCGCTGTTATCAAATGTGTTAAATCAGCCATTGTCGGTGAGTTACTCCAGTTACACTTGAAGTTGGAATTTTATTTACGGTCTTTAGCCATCTACGGCAACAGGTCCCATATTTTCATTAAAAGCATTTGTTCTGTAGATTAAAATCAAGAATAAATTAATCTATTATTACTTAATCTCTTGGGTGCACCAAGACACACCTACATACATTATATATATATATATATATAATGTTATTGATTAAGGATTAAGTGAGTTATTTCGTAAATTTACGAAACGGGTCTTGAAGGAGATCGTCGCAACAGTAATGACACCTCGTAGCATTGTTACGTAACAGACGCAATATAAATAAAGCTTCAAAACCGGCAGTTACAAGTTCTGCCGTGGCTAAGTCGGGAGGATGTCTGCTTCTTGAGTGGAGCAACGCGGGTTCAAATCTCGGCTGGTGCACTTTCAATTTTCTTTCTCTCAAAATACATTCCTGTATGTTTGTATTTGTCACTAATATTTGCTTTATTGCATTTTTTGTAAATTAACTTAAATTATTGGAGGTTAAGTAAAGTCAGGAAGGTTAAGATAAATATATGACTACTTTATACGTGTGTGCACTCCAGAGATGGAGTGAGTCAGTGAGTCAATTTGTCAAGATTTGTAAGTGGGTCGTGGGTCAATAGGATGTGATTCACTGCGACTCACTGTGACTCACTCTAAGCCAAAAACCCATTCTGACCCACGCTCACCCACTGATCCACTCTGACTCACCAACCCATTCTGCTCAGTGCATTGAAGATAGCTTCTTCTGAGCACTGGTGAATTTCTCTACCTTTTACTTTCAAGGCCTCCCTTTTTGTTGTTTTTTCATTTGTTTCTATTTAAGAGAGAACTTCAGGCACTCTTGCAGAACTTCAGGCAATTGACCATATTTGGATTTGTAATAATAGCAATAGGACTTACTTCTTGACTTTTCAAACACATCCTGTGAGCTTTTAGAGGAGCTAACTATTGGAAAAAATTGTGAATCACCTGTAATGTATGAATTATTATATAAAAAATTAAATATCACTATGTGTGTGTGATCATCATGATCATATTGCAAAGTCAACTGAAATGACATTTGGCGTATACATAGTTTGGCCCTGATCTCAATATCATTTTTTAAAACTCTTTTACTGGGGGGGGGTGGGGCATTTTCTATATATAGGGATGATTTCTAAAAATAATCGAAAACGATCGATATTAGTTCAGAAACAAATTGGAAAGCAATTATTGAGAAATAAAAACTACAGTTTTACGCATTTTACATCTACTGGTTTTTATTATAACAATTGCTGAAACTTGTGTTTATATATGGAGCGTTCACAGCATAAGGGTATCACGTCATAAAGTTGTGAGGAAAATGGACATAAAATTTGTACTGTAAGCTTAATTACGTGAAAATTTTAAATTTGTACGGGATGCTTAATTATATGGCCAATTTTAGACTTCTCTTTACTTTGGTCTACTTTACCTTGATTTGAGACTTTCAAATTTCATCCTATTTTCCACTGAAAATGTCTGTAAGTCAACAAAGAAATAATTATATATGATAATTAAATTTAAATTCATCGCAATTTGACCCATGACAAACACTTTATCATTGTATATCGTAAAGATCAAATCCACCGGTATTGTAACAGAGCGGTGCTTGAGCGTTGAACCGTAGAAATTCAAACTCCGATTATTGATAATTTCACAACCTTGTTTTATTACAATAGTAAATTTTGTTTTGTTTTGAAGAGAGTGCGGATCATGGGTCAGAGTTTATGACGATGGGTTTTGGTGGGTCGGAGTTGGTCACAAAGGTTCAGAGTGGGTCATAGTGGGTGGTGGGTCGCAGTGGATCACATACTGTTGAACCACTGACCCACTCCAACTCTGATTAACGCTTCGACATTTGAGGCTAACAAGTTCTGCCAGGGGACATTTTTCTTTCAAAATGTATTTTATATGCTCATATTTATTATTATTAATTACTTTCTTGCATTTTTTCCTACATTAGCCTATCTTAGATTAGTGACCGCGGTTTAGGATAGATTATATGAAGTCAAATACGGTTATGTATGTGTACACTTTCGTTTTTCTTTCAAAATACATTCCTATCTGTTCACGTAGTCCAAAAATAGGCATACACTTTTGTATTGATCAACTATAACATTCTAGTTTATGAGTTTATTTGCTCGGCTCTTTTAAGCATAAGAAGTAAGTAAAAACATATTAAGAACAAATAATAAAGAAACTAAGTCTACCTGATGGATAAAAATAAGAAATTTTATAAAATGGAATGAGCTGATCAGTACGGTACTGTATACTTATTTTTGGGCCACCTTGTATATTACTAATAATTTATTTCTTGCATTTATTAATAACAAGCTGAAATACACACTTTTCGCATGGGTCAGATAAAATATCTATGTAAACAAACTGAACAACGAAACGAGAAGATATCGGTCATTTTCTACTACTTTTACATATCCCGGTAAATGCCCCCTGAGACCCCCTGGTTCGAAATTTAAAAGAACGCCTCTCGCCCGCAGGCAATTGGGCTGTATTTGGAAGTCAGCGCCTCTGGAAGAATCACCTTTCATCTCAGCTACCGTGAAAACTAAGGATTTACACTAATATTGACCAAGGGCTCCTCCGTGGCTAAGCGGTTAGCGTAAGCGCCTTTGGCGTGGGAGGCCCGGGTTCAATTCCCAGCGGGAGCTCATGTGATTCGGATTCCACGTTAATCAGTAGGTCCACGTCTCATATAGCCTCGCTGCTGAAAAGGGACGTTAAACTCAAAATCAACTCAACTAATATTGGACATTTTGAAATATTTTTATATATTTCGGTACCCCATCCCCGGGTGACACCGACCCGCATACAATGGTAGCCGATTTTCAAAGTCATCGCTAATAGAAGTGTCACCATTGATCTCAACGACCGCGATAACTATGAATTCAACACAAATATCGGTCATTTTCTAATATTTTTACATGTCCCGGTAAACGCTCCCTTCCCCTGAGAAACTGGTTCGAATTAAAAAAAAACGCTTTGTCCTGGTCTGGAGCCTGAATAAAGATATCCGTGACCAAAATTTAGTAACTTTCCGTCAACTCGTCTGATTCCCAGGCCGCACACAGACAGACACACAAACAAACTCGTATTTCATACACACAACTGACAGAACAACCCAGAGCATTTTTTTTTTCCTTTTTTTTTTACACAGCACAGGGTTTTTTGCCATAGAACGTTACTATGTTGCTTCCACCCAGTTAAGCCTTCAACTAAGTGCCTGAGGCGTTAGTTAGTCTTTTATACGTAAACACGTCTGTTGTATTTTCCTCTTCTATCGAAGTAATGGGTCAGCTATTTTGTTTATGTATTGACCTTGAAGAACCAACAAATTGATTTTCATGAAGTCACAAGTCGCTTTGGTCCGTGAAGTTGATATACAGTAGAAATGACCTATGCATTACTCACCTGTTGTGAAATAGAAAGATTATGTTGATTTTATTTGAACACCCACAAATCTGTTATAGCAAGAGGCCTTTCCACAACTACTTCCAATCTGGATTAAATTTCACGGCTGACTTTTTGAATTATACACAAGAGTATCATTGATATGTTAGTGTTAATAATATTTATGGAACTAGTCAGGTTTTAAACTTCCAAACTATGCCGTGCATAAAAGTCGGAAGTCTTATAGAGTGGTTTCATCCGTGTGTGTGACAGATACGAGAGGAAAGAAAGTAAGTGATATCGAAAAGTGATTTTCTGCCATTGATTCTGCATCCAAAGAATAGGTTCCATCTCATCTGTTAACTCCATATTCAAGGCGGAAGTGGTTCAAATTACCTATTTCCAGTGTTGCCACTAGACGAGACAGAACTCTTTAGGATGAGACGCGAGACGAGAGAGTCTACTTGTCTCGTCTCGTTTTCGAGATGGGACACGATAAGAGACGAGACGTCTCATGAAATGTCTCGTCTCGTCTCGTGTCTCGAAATTGCAAACACAGTTTTTGAATTTAAAACACACACAGTAAGCGTAACATTTTCGATGTTACTCGGATGACACATTAAGATGTTAGAACATTGAAACCGTTGCGTTTGCTCTGCGTTTTTTTCTTTTTTAAAAATAAAGTTAAGTGTAATAGCCTTGTTAGCTTGTTTTTATTAAATTATTTCTTCATGTTTAATTTTTCGGCTGTTTCTAGTATATACTACTTAATTTCCTACAGTAATTTGAGCCCGGCATTTATAATTGAAATTTAATTTTGGTTCCATTGCATTTTATTGTCAATAGTAAAGATGCCTTACAACACATTTAATTTTGACTGAGGAAATGAAATTTCTTCCCGTTTTTGTGAATTCAAACCCCTGCCCTGGATGACTTTTGTATGTGTCCTTAACCTTACTGTTTACAACGCATGTCCTGCACAGTAAAAAATAGCTGTGTTGATTCAACACCATGGGCGGAGCTATGGGGGGCATTGTCCCCCAACTTTTTGACAAAAAATGAGTTATTCATATTAATTCCACACTCTAGGAAGTATTCCACAGGTCCGAGACCGAGCAAAAGGTCTGCCTCCCAGCAGACAATTCCTAACTCCGCCTATGTTCAACACAATGCGATGACCCAGCATGACTACCACTTTTTGTTTTAAATCAACACAGCACACAGTGTTGATTTCGGTAGTGGGAGAAAAAGTTAGCTGCAGGGAGATTTGAACATGGATTACCCAGTTAGAAGTCGAGCAGCTTACCTACTTGGCTAACTCATCAGACAGAAAAAAAGAACACTTGAAACAGTGTAGAGATAAAAAAAAAAATGTTGCTGAACAATAAACACAAAATTACTCTCACGACTTATACCATTATTTGATTACTTTTTCAATGGTCAACTAAGAAACACATTTCCCTATCCCTTTCAGTACTCTTTCTGTAGTTTTATTTTTTAAAGCCACTACACGACCTGGCGACGCGACGGCCAAAACATTTTCTTTCATCACGCTTTTGTTATTGTCTCTGGAGCCAATCATAGCATCGCTATTACTAGGTCGAATCATAATAGTAAATACGGTCGTAATTAAAAAATGCCAAGTTCAATTTTGTTCTACACTTTCCCTGTCAAAAACATTCTTAAAGGGCTATTTGGGAACGATTAGTGAAAGTTAGGAAAATCACGCCGTCATTTTAAACCTGTCTTAAGATCGTATTTACTATTATAATTGTCGTGTGCTATTAATAACTCTAGGATCGCAGTAGACATGGCTATCTGACTTGACTCGCGGTTTTAGAGAGTAAGGTAGGTTGTACGGAATACTATTTATATTTAAAAAAAAAAAAAAAGTCTTAGTGAGTCGTATTGAAATCTTGAAAACGTTCAGGAAGGCCTATTTCAATTCAGTTTGGGATTTTACTTCGTAGGAGCTTTTATTTTCAGTTGTTTGCCACTCTCTAAACGTGCCGCCTTACACGCTCCGCACAACAGTCAGTACTCTCTGGGGTCAGTGCAGTCACATCGAACTTTCCTTGTCGCGTTAACATTACTTGACATTCGTTTTCGACGTACCTATGAGCAATTTGTATTCGTGTATTCGTGCTGGTATAACAAATTTCAATGTTTCAGAATGTAAAAAAAAAAAAAAAAAAAAAAAAAAGTTTAGGGTCGAGAAGCCTTACACCAGCGGCGCAAATCTGTCTTCACCATTGGGGGGGGGGACGAGTAAGACCGTTCCCGTATTTTTTTAAGAGATGTTCAAAATATTTTTCAGTTGAAAAGCAGCACTGTGGAGGATCAAGGAGCAGAATTGTCTTCAGGTGGGCAGATTTGAGGCTTATTCTGAAGGGAAGGAGATGAGACTCATATTACGGTAAATGAATTTGATTTCTGAGGTGAACCTGTTGTATATTATATGGTGATGTAACTGAAGTGGCAGTCGGACACAAATCATCACATTTCTTAAAAAAAAAATCAAATCGTGTTACTGACCTTCGTTTACTCCACATACCGTATCATCTGACATATCATTGCAGGTTAAAAGTAGGATCAATCGGCAAGAAGAACTGCAAGTTGTGGTCTTAGTCTGTTTTTGAGAAAAATGAAATGAAATCTTTAAGTTTTACGTCCCACGTTTATGCCGGTTAGGCTAAAGGAGACGGTGATGATGGGAAATGAGTGAAATGTTAGAACGAAGTGGGAGGAAACGGGAGAACCCCGAGAAAACCCACGAGCACCTTGTTTGTACACCACAAAATCCACACGGCGCGAATTGGGATCGAACCAGAGACCCCAAGCACTAGAGGTGAACGCTCTACCACGGAGCCACCACACCCCCTTAGTCTGTTTTTGATGCTCTGGACTCTATCGCCTAGCACGCCCGTCTACACCATGACTCATACGTCTATCATTCAGTGCAGGCACGTATGCAGGTTTTCTTTTCAGAAGGGGACCAACATGAATCCTCGTAAGCACATAATTCTAATGTTTCAAAATTATCTATAATAATAATAATAATAATAATAATAATAATAATAATAATAATAATAATAATAATAATAATAATAATAATAATAATAATAATAATAATAATGCAACAGTTCTGTATTTCTCTTAAACTTTTTCTTATTTTTCACTTATGAACCGATTTACTTCAACCAAAATGCATTGTAGTACAAACGAAATCAAAAAATATTTTTGAGACACATGTAAGGAAAACTGTCTGCTACGTATATCAAATGGCAAATGGCTATCATAACAAAAATAGCAAATGGCAATGAGTGTATCGTTCTAATACATTAATGTTATAAACAGACCGGAATCGAAATTGTAATCCCATTTAAAAGTGGAGGCGCGGTGGCTCAGTGGTAGAGCGTTCATCTCCGGTGCTTGGGGTCCCTGGTTCAATCCCAGCTCGCGCCGTGTGGACTTTGTGGTGAACAAACACCGTGCTTGTGGGTTTTCTCGGGGTTCTCCCACTTTCTTCACTCCACTATTTCACCCATCTCTCCTCATCACCGTCTTCTTTAACCTAATCGGCATAACTGTGGGACGTAAAACTTAGAGATTTCTTTTCCCATTTAAAAGTGTTCTTTAATTCCACCTAGTTACAATGGCATTACGGTATGTTCTTAGAATCATAACAACAATGTATTGCCCACAGTTTGGACACTGCCTCAAAGTAATCTGATATAAAAGAACCTCAAAAGGGAAAAAGGTTCAACAAGTGCTTGAGTTTTGGAAGGGGACAGCTTCCAGGACCTCACGCTCGATACGTCCCTGATTCAATGCATTATATTTATTTCTTACAAAACATGATTATTAGATGCGCAATATGTAAAATTATATCATAGTTTGACTTTTAATAGGTCTTTTCTTAACACATCCATAAATTCCGGCGTTCTGCCTGCCTCCGGCGAACCTCTACTGTATTTCCCAAGATAGCTTATACACAGGGGCTAGAAGTCTGCACGGATCGGAATTTTTAGCTCGGACAGGCCCGGTCCCTTGAATCTATCAGCATTAATGCATTAAGGGCGCAGTCAATGGATCCCAGACTCCGAGACTCCAAACTCAGGGGACCCCTTAAAATCCCTTTGTTTAATACTAAAATACAGCATTAAACTTATATTATAGACAGACCTATGCTAAATTTCTTTCGGCTCGTTACGCTCGCGGTATCGCTAGAATTAAGTCTATCCATCAGCAGTAGTTAACTGTTAATAATGAATATAATTATTTAACTGTTAATAATTAATGTAACTAAACCAATTATTGTAAACTCGGAGCACATTAAAATATTACAGCATAATTCTCGGTGGTTCGATAAGCCTATGAGGCAGTGGAAGGCAGCAAAGAAAATTTATGAGCTGAAACTATTCTTAATATAGGGCCCCCTTAAAATAGTCGGCTCCAGGTCCCCAAAAGCCTTAATCCGCCCCTGCCTATAAGCAATATTTCACGAAAAGCTGATATTTTTTCAACAAATGTGTTCGTCATCAAGTTTTCATAAAGTAGTCCCTTTCTCCTTTAAATAATTTCAGATTCCGCAGTGTTTCAGTAGTAGAGAGTTCACCCCTGGTGCATGGAGTCCTTGGTTCGATCCCCGCTCGTGTCAAGTGAACCTTGTGCTGGACAAACACCGTATGCGTGGGTTTTCTCGGGGTTCTCCCGTTTTTTTCCCACTTTCCTCATTCGACCATTTCACTTATTTCTCATCATCACTCTTTCTTTTAACCTAGCCGGCATCAACGTATGACGTGAAAACTTAAAGATTTCATTTCAAATAATTTCAATCAAAAAACAGTTGCAGGACATATTAATTTCGAATAAAACAAACTACTATATAAAATTCTGAGTATATTATTTTTTAAATGAAATTCTCGCGGACCTTATTTCTGAGTCGAAGGATAAAAAGACTAAATTTACACTCTTATTATTATAGATCCCTTTCAATTGAAGCAGTTGAAGTAGTTCGGAAAAATTAAAAAGCCATACCCTATATTCCAGTGTGCCACAATCGGTATAACGCGGCACACTAGTGTGTCCAGCAAAGTGAACAGTGTGACGCAAACTTGTTCCTATTATTTGGAAGAATATTTGTCGAGTTTCTGTTATTTATTATTATTATTATTATTATTATTATTATTATTATTATTATTATTATTATTATTATTGCTGTTGTTGTTATCAACTATCCTTCCATGGATCAACTGTCTGTATACAGTTAAGCAACCACAAGTATCATATTGAGGGAATGAGTATAATTGTTCACTTTAATAGTAACAGAAAAGTCTATTTGCTTGTATATTTTACCAAAAATAACTGCATCCATCTAGAAAGTTAGGACTAACAACAAAGGAATCCGATATTCTGACCAGACACCACCCCAAAGTCGTGAGTCCCACAAGTTCTCTTCTACGCCTTGGCACAATAAGGGCTGTTGCGTTCAGGGAGAGAAGGAAACAACTTAATTCCATTGCAGTTATATGCTTTAATAAATGTATATGTCCATTGCAGTTATATGTGATCGTTTCGTTTTCTGTTTATATTATTATTATTATTATTATTATTATTATTATTATTATTATTATTATTATTATTATTATTATTATTATTATTATTATTTATACATTTTTTAACACGATTGCCATGTGTATGGTATTCCATACACACGGCTCTCCCACGCAGCGCCGCGTGATAATTTTCTATACACAAATAATATATTCCAAGTTTGTTGTGTTCGTTCTATAGGTGTGTATGTAATTCGATACATATGGCGTAGAAATCAAAATTTAATGTCCACGCCACGTATATGCAAAACCACACACAAAGAAATTTATGAACAAAGACATTGAGTTTGAGTTTAACATCTCGTTCAGCAACGAAGCTATATGAGACGTCGACCTAATGATTAACGTGGACTCCGAACCACATGAGCTCTCTCCGAGACTCCCACGCCAAAGGCGCGTACGCTAACCGCTTAGCCACGAAGAAGCTCATGAACAAAGACACTTATGGGCTAAAACAAATGCGAAAACAAAGATGTGTGATGTGATTTTGAGTTTATCGTCTCTTTCAACAGCGAGGCTATATGAGACGTGGACCTACTGATTAACGTGGAATCCGAACCACATGAGCTCCCGCCGGGCGGAAACAAAGAATTACTGGCTGATTGCTGTACGTGATGCACAGGTGATAACGGTCAACAGTTTTAAACAAATATAGTTTTAATTAAGCACGAATTTAACTTACAGTGTACAGTGGGGAAGGCACAGTCGTTTACAAGGATCGTTTTCTTTACAATATCAAACCCCGTCAAATACCCTGCAAACCTGTCAGCAAGCCCCGATCAATATTAAACAGGTATTGTGTTGCAATGTTCATTTCAATGTTAACCTATGTAGGCCTACGGACTTCAATACTCGCCCTCAAACGAAGGTGCAGACTATCCATGATTTGCAGTATTAAACTCTCTCTCGCCCTCTGTGTTCTTTTAACATGTCTCCTAGCGATTACAACATTTTTTGGTATCTCAATCACTTCTTCGTAGGATAGTGAGTGGCCATTGATTAACCTGGCATTGAATTTTTCACTTTTTTACCTTTGAAATTGACAATAATTGTTTGGACATTTCAGTTGCACCTACCTAATATTATCAACGTTTCTTGGATAATTTCGTAACATTATATTATTTCCTTGTATTATTGATTAGCTTGGTCTGGCTTATTTAAACACTTTTTTTCTCTGCACCGACGTGTCACATCTCTTGGACAAAAATACACTAGCTCTCACTGGAAATCAAATCCAGAAACAACGCACTTGAACCATTTGACCACAACAAGGTACATTTAAAAGGGATTTTCGATTTTGTTCCAAAAATTGTGATTAGGAAACATTTAAAAATATATTCAAGAAATGGTACGGAGCAAACGCACTGTACTTTCTCGCTCGAATTTCTTACACTGACTCATGTTAGGCTACAGCTATTATTGAAACATTTATTTGGGAAATTGCCAATAAAATAATGTTTTGGAAAACTTGTTAGAAGAAACTTTAGGCATAAAAGTAAAGTACCCATTGGTAATATTTCCGTTAGAAATAACTTAAGCCATATATTACAATTATTAAGGATATAATTGTATGTGGACTATAAGTAAAAGCGTCTGAGTAATTTCTGAGAAAATCATGAAAAACGTCACCCCAAGAATAAATGTCCCTTGTGGATCTTTTCAGGACAAACGAGCTATGCTATATTGTTAGTGTTTTCATAAAACATTTATTTATGAAATACGAACACAATCGCCTGAGTCGTCCTTGAGAAAATCGCAGGGTAAAACTTAATGTCAAAAGTAATATACCACTTCTAGATTTTCAGGATGAGGGAATTATACCATATAGCTAGGTTATTTATGTAACATTTATTTATGAAATATGAACAACAAACATCTCCTGAGTATTTTTTGGGAAGGTCATCGGGAAAAACTTACCGTCAAAGGTAAACTTTTCTATCTGTAATTTTGATGATAAACGATTTATGCCATATTGTAAATTATTTATAATCTGCACCAAGTATATCGAGTAATTTTTAAGCAAATCGTCAGGAAAAATTTCACTCTTAAAGTAAACTATCTCTTTTCGATTTTTCTTTTCGGGACAAGTGAGTTATACCATATTGTGAGATTATTACAGAATATATTTTAATTGAAATTACAACAAATTTGTCTCAGTTATTACTGAGAAAATTGTAAAAAAAAAGTCAATTCTTGAGAAAACGTCTCCTTCTGTATGTTATCGGGATAAATGATTTATGCTGTATGTTAGTTTATTAATGAAACATTTCTTTACGAAATATGAAACAATTGCCTGAGGCGTCAATGGTAAAATCATCAGGAGAAAGCTACTCCTTTTGAATGTTTACATGACGAACGAGTTGTCATATAGTTAGGTTATTAATGATATGTTTATTTATGAAATTTGGTTGAGAAAATTGTGCAAACAGATCGCATACTACACAATAAATTACACCATATGTATTTTTTTTAGAAAAATAATTGATACTACGGTGGAGAGTTGCTAATAAAATATATATTTATAAAAATAAATATAATCGTCACAGCTGTTTTTTTTTTTTTGAGAAAACTGAATTATTTTAAATGTTCATCCTTCAGTAAACTATCCTTACATTTAGGTGTCGAAGGATACAAAATTCGAAACGATAGTATGTTACTAAAACGTTAGATCTAGAATTCGTTCCAGATACATTGAACAGTATGGCCTCTAATTCAGTGCATGTAAAACCGTGACGAACCGACAGACGAATAGATGGGCAGACATGGAAAACTAATTTTTTCGATATGTAGGGGCATGTAACTTGAATCCATTGAAATCTCGTATTCGATTTTTATAACTATCACCACACTTTCTACTTTCGTCGCTCGAATGTGAAAACGAATAGGCCTACACCGACACGCAAAGTGATAATTTGTAATCCCCAAAATTTAATTTGTTATGTTTAATGTGGTCACGCTAGAAAAAAAACTTATGCCTGTTACACCATTTTATTATCAGTTTTTCACGCTACTGTATAATTCAGAAGAACGTTATGATTATAGTTAATATCCATGGCATATTTTTGAAGCATTCGTGTTCCTCACAAATAGAGCTATATAATTTAGTTTTGTTTAAAGAAAGCATTCTTTATTCCTTACACAGACTTATGATTGCATTTCTTGCACTTGTGGATATGAAAAAAAAGGAGAGACAGAGAGAGTCAATACTCTAAAAAGAAACACACACACAAACACTAGAACAATAATTTAACATCAGCTTTTTTTTATGACAACGAGCTATTGTTCTTCTTTCGCTGTGACTGTCAGGCTGCAGGTCGGGTATTTTTTTTCTGTTCCTGACTCGAAGTGAGTTGAAGTTTCTTCTGCTATGCAAAAACGGAGAGGGGAGGAACAGGTATACCATACCATAAACTGAAAACAATAGCTATTATTAATAGTACCCTAATTCTGAATAAATATGCCATTAGAGGAAACAAAGTTATTTCCTTATTATATTCTTTTTGTTCCTATTAACATAAAAATTATACACTTTCTATAATGTTTTGTAAAAAAAAGTAAAATGGATGGCATGGGATGGGATTCGATCTGGTGTCAAAACAGTATAAGAACCAGTAGTCCGCCACTCTATCCACTTGACCACAGATACTACGTTTGTTGCCTGTCTTTTAACAAATAAATCTCATGGCTATAGAGCATGTCACTTCCAAATTTAAGAAAACAGTTTTCCTATTTGTTTCTATATTTCCGTTCAACATCTTGGTTACAGAAGCTACTTTATATTTGGTAGACAATTTACACTCTAGGTTTAAACCAATAAATGCAACATTTTACTCTACTTTCTAGTTCCTTGATTCAACTTCTGGATACTACGATACTACCAATCGTGAAATTCGCTCTGCAGTCGTGCTCTGCTGCTGCAAAAGTCTCTTGAAAGCATTATTACCAGTATACACAAAACCGAGCATAATTTTGTTTTTTGTTATATTTTTATTATTTTATTATCTTTTTTGGAAATATCTTCTTGAATGGATTGCTTTCTATTATCTCCACTTACTAATAACTGAATTTTACCCATAAACGTAAGGAAAATGGAATAATTGCGAAAAATCGTTTGTTACAGTATACGCACATTTTTTTTTCATGAGGGTACGTCTGTATTATACAAATGAAAAACACATTGTTTAACGTAAAGGAAATGGTTGAACCGTTCGGTGTGAAGTTTTTAACATAGTTAACACCTACCTCAAACTGGGTTGTTGTCACGTCATATTTATTAAAGTGCGTATCCTAATAGAGGAGAGAGGGTTAAAAATACATAACAAATAGAGTACTTCGCGTTAGTGAGATGAAACTTAGTACCGTAAGACTTTGTGTACTTTGCACAAGATTTAAGCCATTTTAAAAAAAATTGCATTTAACTTACAAACGTAATGATTTAGAACACTGTATTTTAAACATATAATAGCTAGATATATATAAGGAAAACATTAGTGCAAGTTCATTAGTAAACATTCAGTATAACCATAGCTATTGAAATATAAACTTTGGTGCAAAGTAACCCCATAGCTGGGGTTACTTTGCACAACGTGCAAAAAAGTATGTTCGACATACGAACATAACGTTTCCGTGCAATGTTTTCCCTTCATCAATTATACCTTTTACTTTCTACACAAAACTGCATGCAGTCTACAAATATTAATATTAGAATGATGCTACTGGTATTAGTACTTAGTTTGAATTATCGATATTTGTAGAGAAAATTATGTATTTTCTGCTACTGGCACAGGAACCGCATTCTAATAGTTTAGCATATGTCCCACAAAAATGCCAACTCAGGGACAGAAAAAAATCCCCGTGGACTGATTTTCCTTGGTTGTTCCTTATGTCCAAGAATATCACCCCAACCGTAATTAGTGGGACATTTACGGGATTTTGGACTTTCAGGATGAAAACTACCCAAATTGCATGATTTCCTTTTCAAAATCTAATGTTAGTCATTCCTATGCGTACAAGCTGAAGCTCCAAAAAGTCTAGTCATTTCTAAAAAAAAAAAAAAAAAAATTGTTGTTGAAGCCTCTCTCAAACTACTTTTCTGAATCCGCCACTGTTCATAATTTATTTATCAACAAGAAATTTATTCCAACATCTTCCTAAATAGGAAATTTACATAAATTTAGAATGCAGTAGGTTCTAGTAGTAATTATTTCCTATCTAAGCGGTATATTTGGACCGGTGCAAAGGAACCCCGAGTAGAGACTGAAACTACCTTCTCCCAGTTTTACATTTTTATGACTTTAAAACGTTTCACATTTCAATTTCAACTATTGCATCCAGGGACGTACACAGAGGGTGGGTCCTGGGGGTCCGGACCCCCCCGAAATCCGGACTTTTTGTAAATTTAGTCTAATTTTAGGGGCAATTTTACAATTTTTAATATAATTTAGCCTGAAATTGTGTTTGGACCTCCCCCGGAAAGGTTTGGACCCCTCCCGAAATAAATTCCTGCGTACGTCCCTGATTGCATCGATGTTCCGTTATCCACAGTAGTATTCTACGAAACTGACTTAACTTTAACGGAAAATCTCGTACGGGATATTTTTCAAATTTTGGCGGCCTTTAGAGTGAGTGCTTTCCATACCTCTACAACAATGAACCCTCTCGGTAATTAGAACTGATGTTAACCGCCAACATTATAGCCAAAATACAGTTAGGTGTTCTATCTTACGGTGCCAGTTGAAACTTCCTCTTTTCTGTCCATGGTTTTGCCGACAGAGGACTGTGAAACTCTTTTCATATTTTGTGCAAAGTAACCCCTGATGTGCAAAGTACGGTATATACATTCGGTACGGTACGGTTCAAACATTTTTTTTATTCAGTTGTTAGCTCCTCTAAAAAGTCACAGGCTGCGTCTCAAAGCTAACTAATAAGTCCTATTGCTATTATTATAATTGCAAATATCAATATCTAAGATTGCCTGAAGTTCTTTTTTCAATAGAAACAAATGAAAAAAAGAAAAAAAAGGATGCCTTGAGAGTAAAACGTAGACAAATTCACCAGTGTTCAGAAGCTGTCTACAATGCACTGAGCAGAATGGGTCGGTGGGCCAGAGTAGGTCCCGGTGGTTCGCCGTGGGCACGTTCTGTTGACCAGTGGCCCACTGACCCACTCCATCTCTGGACTGCATATACGGATAAAGCAATCATATATATGTGTCTTAACCTTCCTGACTATTTAAACTCCTCTAATTTAAGATAATTTACAAAAAATTCAAGAAACCAATTATTAATAACATATATAAAAATATAGAAATGCATTTTGAAAGAAAAAAGTTATCGGTGTACTTGAGACTCGAACCCGCGCTGCCCACTCTAGAAGCAGATACCTTACCGAATTATCCACGCCACAACCTGTGACTTCTGCTTTTGAAGCTTTATTTATATTGCGTGTGTTACGTAACAATGCTACGAGATGTCATTACTGTTGCGACGACTTCCTTCAAGACCCGTTTCGAAAATTTACGAAATAACTCATTTAATCCTTAATCAATATATATATATATATATATATATATATATATATATATATATATATATATATATATATATATATATATATATATATATATATATATATATATATATATATATATATATATACAGTGGCGGCGAATGGACGTTAAAAGTGCGGGGCAAGACATGATCTGAATATTTGTATATCAATCTTAGTTTCCCTGGTTGTTTCTAACACTTTGACGAAAGGTTGTATAACTAATAGGATACTATATTTTTTCAGTTAAAGCACGATATATCGTATTTCATATTTTATTAAGTAAATTGACAAGGCTAGCGCAAATAGGTACTAGACCTTTGTACTCTTAAATAACGAAAGTGTAAGAAGAGATTTGATTCCTTGCTCATGAACATCTTAAAATTCTGTCTGGAAAATTGTGTAATCAGATTATTTAATAACAAATTTGCAAATCAAATAAATAGAAAGGATATTATTAATCATAGTAATGAATAACGAGTCTTGTTTTGTAGATGTTATACTGAAACTGGCGGTAATTGAACAACTTAATTTTTAATTTCAGATATGCTATTAAACGTATGTTATTACTCTTAGAAAATGAAAGACAGTAAATACTACAACCATATGCTGCGACATTTAAAGCAGTATTTGCTTTTGCAGCTTCCCGAAACATGTTCGTTGCCATTAGGTGCAGTTTCAACTTTCTTGGAACACATCAAAACACAATACTTAGAATCACTCCACACTCCTGCTATACAAAATAATCCTAAAACCTAGAATTATGTTGAATTCACTAAAGTTAATTGTATATACACTTACACCCCTAAACACACACCACTTCACTCGTATATTACATTACAAAATAATGAAAAAGGTAGTTGTTGTTTCTTATTACGCTCATTTTAATCAATATTTCTTACTTTAGAAAGAAGAGAAGCTATTTTAGGAATTGTCAATTTTTGTTCAATTAAAGAATAACTTGTGAAATACTTTTGTTTTGGCAAAATGTTCTCTCAATTAGTTTCAAAGCGGCTGACTAACATATCGAGCCCTTATAAGAAGGGGATATAGAAGCAAAACCTGCTAAATCCAGTTTTGAATTTTGTCTGAGAACGAAGAAAAAGTGACGCCTCATGTTTTCAATTGTTGAGCAGCTTTTTTTTGTTTAGTGGTTGATTTCATTAATTTGTATTAAGTAGGGACCACTAAACTAGAAAATTGTTCAACAATTCTGAAACATAAGGGCATCACTTCTTCGTTTCCTGACAAAACTGAAAATGAATTTAACAGATTCTATATCTCTGGATTGAAAATATGCTCGAATTTTTGGATTGTTTTCCGTCGCACTTAAAACGAAATTCCTCTAGCTTTCTTAACTTCACGGGAAAACAACCAATACGTACTCATGCAACGGCAAATATTATATAGCACCATTTTTCTATGAAACAGTAATGCACACAAAAACTTTATATTTCCAAATAAAACGACATATATTTTACATTAATGGGTTTCTTCAAAAAAGTGGGAGGCAACTGCCCCCCTTTGCACCCCCTAATCTCCGCCCATGTATATATATAATGTAAGTATGTGTGTGTGTGTGTGTGCCTGTTGTGGGTTGTTTGTGTGTGTGTGTTTCGGTCTCTACATGATGCGTATTATTCTTTTCGTTTCCTTTGCATTAATTCCTATCTCTTTGAACTTAACGCGAATGGAATTTCTGCAGATTTATCTCGTGGTTGTTTCTCTAAGTGATGCTCTCAGATAGGAATACTTCTTCCTCCAAATGGAGGAATATCCTGGCATGTTATGTTTTCGGGCATGTATTTGCTGTCATGTTGGTTGTCCAACTATCAGGCATACAGTGAAACTTTTCTGCTACTGGAAAAAGCTATCATTTCTTATGTATCCAACCTCCACTTTTTACAGTCGCTGACTGTACAGGGGACTCACAGGCCAAGAGAAGCGGGCCTGTGTCTATAAGGTAATCACGTACCTAATATCCTAAAAATCTCCTAATAGAGTATCAGGCCAATAATCTGCCTCTGAATCCTTTACAAGCTACGACCATAAGTGTAATATAAGTGTTACGGAAAATTGTTAAGCTTTCTAGGCCTTCTGTCTGAAAAGCAGCTTGGAATAGTCGCAAATGAACAAGGTGCTGTGGAGTAAGGATTGATTGTCTTAATGTCGTAGAAAAGCTAGGTCAATAAGTTGAAACCAACTGGAATCGACGTGTAGTAGACCTTTCATTCTTACGCCCTCTTGGATAAAAATGTACATGGAGTCTTTGCATGTATGGAATATCCAAACATTGTTCTTTATTAAGAGTGTGAAACTTTACTTCTTTGTAGGAGAGTCGAAAACTAAACGGTAGTTACACAATTTTAAGTGTCCTGACAGATGGCACAATCCTCGGAGTCAATCATCTGCTGTTGAATATCCTAACATATAAACAATTAAACAATAAATAATTGTTATTAAGGTACAATTGAATTATTCTTTAGTACGCGAATGTCATATCTAAATGAACAGGTTTTTGGTGGGTAACTTAATCATGTCCTGCTACGGTTTTGTTTTAACTTCGGGTATCAAAGCAGCTCGTTTTAAAAGATTCCAAAATAACTAGACAGAAGATTACACTACCTTCATGTTTACAACTTTTCCTTACACCTTATTTTAAAGTTTCATCAAGTTCGTTTTCATGTCCATTTATTTAGGTCTATAAAGCGGGGACGAAATCACAAAAGAATAATCATAACTGATAGGATCAACAATTAATCCGTTGTCAATGACATTGGTTTTTTACAGCAGTTGTTCGTTATCATCTATATCAGATTATCTTTCGATCTGCCATTTCTACTTGAATTCTCTTGGCAGAGTGCACAAAACCTTGAATACTTCATATCGGCTTTTTACACAAACATGTGTCTCGATCACAATCCTATCTTGCAGTCACTTTTTATCTACAGGTAAGTTAGATTATCCGGCTGGAGCTGATGGTAGGTATGTGGGTAAACACCAACCTCTTTCGATTGGATTTAGGCATTGACCATTTCGCTCCTGAAGTTGGAGGTACTTCCGAATTCAATGCTGCACAGCTGCTATGTTAGTAATGAGAAAAGTAGCCATATTGCAGCTTTGTAACTACTTCCTTGATATATTTAATATGGCTTATACCAGGGAGACATTTTTCCGTTTCCATACAGGTGAATAAAGAAATGTCTAACATAATCATTTGTCAAGATTCAGATCTAATTGATTGATGACACTGACTAACTGCAGAATTCTTTTTCTTTATGAACGAACTTGAAGGCAGCCAACTATTCACTCCTGAGTATAGCTGAGGTCGTGTCAAAGCCTGCTGCATCATGGAAAAAGTGAAACAAACTTTTAATGACGCTAAACTTTTACTAAACTTAATAATTTCGTAGAATTTCCTTTCAGTTCTGCTTATAGGTGGCTATAAGAGAATCAGAAACTGCTCATGAAGTCTTCTACCAAGATTCTTAAAGATCTGAATCACACCAACCCGCAGAAACAGATTTCCCGTTTCTAGTTTCTTCTATTATTGTTGTCCATATACAACTGCCTTCAAGATGATTGAAAAAGAAAAAAAACGGTACAAGATATTCAGAGTCTTCAACGGAATTAAGAGACAAATCTCAATCGTAACAAAATGTTCAAGATTACAAATTTCTTATTCCCCTGTATGGAGAAGGAAACATGTCCTTCCAGGTATAAGCCCATCAGGTAAAAAAGGAAGTAGATGCAAAGATTCAATATGGCCAATTTTTCCCCTACTAACACGGCAGGTGTGCTCCATTCGAATTCGGAATTTGCTCCAAGTCCAGGTGGGAATGGTCTAAGCAAGAACCCAATCGATTGAGGTTAGTGTGTGAAAGAGGAAATGCGAAATCCAGTATCGACACAGCTTCCATCGGCTCCAGCCGGATAAGCTTACTTACCTGTAGATAAAAAGTGTTCGCTAGATAGAATTGAGAACGACACACATGTAAGTGTAAAAGAGGGGATATGAAGTATTCAAGGTATTCTGCATTCTGCCAAGGGAGTTCATTTACAAATGGCATATCAGAAGACAATCTCAATTAGATGATAACGAACAACAGCTGTAGTAAACCAATATGTCATTGACAATGGCTTAAATGGTGATCCAATTTATTATGATTATTACTTTGTAATATCGTTCCCGCCTTACAGACCTATCAAAATGGACATGAAGACGATCTTGATGGAATTTTGAGTGAAGCGTAGTCGTCTGTAACACTGAACCAGACTGTCATTTTGTCTGGTATGTATGCGACCATATCCATCTCCGTTACCAGAACCATCCTAGTTCACCATGTAAATTCTTTTACAAAAATAGAAGATTAAAATCGTCTGTAGAATTCTGCATAGATGATCACTGCATATAGTAGATTTACATGGCAAACTGCCTATTGTACATTTTTTGCCAGTCGAGAACATTGTATTACCAAATTGGAGGAACAATCAAATATTCTATTAAGAGGAGATGTAGAAATACGTGTTGTTCTCTTATCAAATCGTATGCAATCAGTTAGCATGCACTACAATCAACCCGACATACAAGCGAAGTGAGATTAGGATATTTCAATTGTAACTTACACGCTGTAATTGACTAAAATCTGTTGAAAATTTACTTTCATATAGCAAAAGATTTTAAGGTTTATCTTCAAGGATGTCGACTGTGGCTTTCTGCAGAAATGATGGTATTACTAAATGTAGACATGGGGATGGATGCATTTAGACAAAAATATAATAAGAGTACGTGTCGAGATCCGCCATGATACTTGCATTAAAACGAGTGGAAACGATTTGCATGCAGTTCAAACAAAGTAAGTTTGCGTGTTGAAATTGGGAAAGTGCAGCAACTCAAATTAACAAATTCGAAATATTCGAGTTTAAACCCTGTGACGAGTGCAAGAAGAAATCTTTAGCTGAGAAAGAATGAATATCAAGGTGAGCATAAAGTATAGAAAAGAGAAAGCGCGTTTAATGTTAGATAAGTTGATGGGTAACTTGCGATAGGATAAGCATCCCGAAGCTTGTGAAGCTTTTTGTAATATGCATCCAGTACGTCAGAATTATTCTTAAAATGAGAACGATAGCAGAGATATCACTTGACTTCATTGTAATAGTATTCTACAATGTCTGAATATTGATATTAATAAAAGATTATATGAATCTCTAAGTGATGTGGTGATTAAAGAAATAATTTTGAGGATTCAAGGGGATGTTCGATTTTTAATTAGTTGTTTAGAGTGCAACAAGAACGCCAATAATTCGAGGGTTTCAATTGGAGGTTACCGCAAGGCTAAACGGATTATGCCGGGCTATGTCCTCCTTACAACGCTGTGAAATTTAGAAGTCAGCAGTGTACATCGGCATCTATTAATTAATTATTAATGGCTTAAAGCTAGTAAAGGAAGTCAACAATGATTCCAATGCCCTAAAATCTTTTGTTGTGAACCTAGGTCTTAAGACGATGCAATAGTGGTTTTAGAGCTCTTTAATTCACATTATACAATGGCGTACGTACTATGTAAAAAACCGTGGATGAACTTCTCCCTTAATAAGACGGGGGTATCACACACGTATAGCTTTGGGAACTAACAGCGGTTTGTTTTAGGTGGGCCCTTGCAATTGAAAAATATTGGGATACTAAATGTAAAAAACAAGTATTAATTTATCAATAATAACACAGGGCGACATAGGTTCTGTTGTTTTTATAATTTTGGGTGTTTTATATGTATTTGAATATGCTGAAACCGAAACTGGTACTAGTTTTTTCATATCACGTAAGAATTTCATACAATTCACGATTTATATATGTTGATTGCGGTATGCATGTTTAAGCGTATTTCAACTGATTGACGCTAGATGCCACAAGTACGTGGTGAAATTATCCAGGTGGTAATAAAAATGAATGTGTTTTAAATGTAAGGAAGTTTAATTTAATTAAATTGACTAAAATTTTGTCTGCATGAATATTTAAAATATTTCTATATCAAACCTGTTATCTCATTTCACATAAATTTCATATTTAATTATCGCAAATCTTAAATGTGCTTCAATAGTATAAAGTGTTAATATCTTTGGCTAGTTCTTTTTTGTAGTTCGTTGAATACTGTGTTGCCATGGCATCTCGTGATTGTAAGAATAGACCAGATTTATTTTCTTACATCTGTGGTGAATTTGTTCCACACAAACAGAGACAGAAAATTACAGATTTTGTAAGAAGGTCATATTTCGCATACTTCCGTATCAAACTTGGAGATCAAGATAAATCGTGGACTCCACACAATCTGTGTAGATCTTGTGTGGAATCGTTGCAGAACTGCAGCACTGGAAAGCGGTTATCTATGCCATTCGCAGTACCAATGGTGTGGAGAAAACCCAAAACCACAGCGACGATTGCTACTTCTGTTCCTTTGAAATTGTAGGACACAACACTGGAAACAAGACAAAGATAGTGTATCCCAATATTCCCTCTGCAATGAGACCTGTGCTACACGGCCTAGACTTGCCTGTTCCGACACCTCCATCAATTCTTGAGTTTGTAAGTGATCCTAGTTCATACAGTGATTCAGTGGAAAATAGTGAAATAGAAGATGAAGTTTACAACCCCCTCTAGCGGAACTCGTGACCTTATACCACTCACTAAACGCCAGCTCAATATTCTAGTTAGAGACATAAATCTGTCTAAAGAATCTGCTGAACTTCTTGGTTCCAGACTTAATGAAAGTAACTTGTTGGCCTGTGGAACATTTTCCTGGTACAGATATCGGGAAAAAGAATTTGTGCAGTATTTCTCAAAAGAAGGTTCTGTCGTGTTTTGTGTGATGTGTCAGGTTTGTTGATCAAGTTAAATTTCCCTTGCCTTTCTAGTGATTGGAGATTATTCATTGACTCAAATAAAACAAGCTTAAAATTTGTTCAGTCACATAATGGAAACAAGTCCCCCTCAGTTCCAATTGCTCATTCTGTGTCATTGAAAGAAACATATAACAATGCGCAATTTATTGGGTGTTGTGTGGAGGTTTGAAGATTTTGAGCATTGTACTTGGGCAGCAAGGTGGGTATACAAAAATACCATGTTACATCTGCGAGTGGGATAGTAGGGCACGAAATGACCACTAGGGAAGGAAACACTGGCCATTACGGAGAACACTGAACGAGGGATCAAAAAACATCATTCAACAAAATTTATTCAGTCCTGAGAAAGTTATACTTCCTCACGTTCACACAAAATAGGATTGATGAAACAATTTGTTAAGGCACTCGACAAGGAAGGCGAATGTTTCAAGTTCATATGCAACAAATTATCCTTCACTTTCATGTGCCAAAGTGAAAGAAGGTGTCTTCGTTGGCCCAGACATTAGGAAGTTAATGAAGGATAATTTGTTAACAATGACTAATGCTGAAAGGGATGCTTGGATAACATTTAAAAGCGTGGTGGTGAACTTCCTGGGGAACCACAAAAGTGCTGATTACAAAAAAGTTGTTGAGAATATGTTAGTTAAATTTCAAGAACTGGGTTGCAACATGAATCTCAAGTTGCATTTTTTGCATTCTCATCTTGATTACTTTCCACCAAATCTCGGAAAATTAAGTGAGGAACAAGGCGAACGGTTCCACCAAGACATGAGGGATATGGAGAAAAGGTATCAGGCACTTTGGAGTGTTAGGATGATGGCTGACTACTGTTGTACATTTTACAGAGAAACTTCAAAAGAAAATCACAAGAAAATTAGGAAAGCTTGTAAGAGAAAGCGTGTTAAAAAGATGTGAAAAATAAGTATGTTACATGACTGTGTTGAATTCCATTTTACAAAGTATATATTTATGTATATATTTCCATATTATATGTATATATGTAGTAATCTGTATGTGTAGAGAATCTTATATTCTTTTCTTTGTCTGTCTGCATTCACATTAAACAAAACATGTTCAGTTATTTATCATAATAAGCTCTTTAGTCTGATAGAAGATAAGAAATAAGGTATAATAAAGCAGTATTGAATACGGAAAAAGGTGCAAATTTTGACATTGATTTGTAAGAAAACCTTACGTGACAGGGAAAAACGAATTCATTATTCGTAATCAGCTAGGAACAAAGAATTAAGTTCAGCTATTAATCAAAAAACAACGTGAACTTTTTTTCAATTTGCGGCCCTGTGTAATCAAGCAATTGCTATACTTCCCGTTTATATAGATCTACAATATTATTTGAGTGTGCTACCTGCTGAAGAAATCTACTTAGCACCCATAACGGTCCCACCTGGTTCTACTAATCAAAGCACACAATGAGATTACTAATCAAAGCATACAATGAGATTACTATTCAAAGCATACAATGAGATTATTAATCAAAGCATACATTGAGATTATATGAAAAGATTATTTGATTAGCCCACAGTTTGGTTCTTTCTGATGACCAGTGTTTTTAATTTGGTAGCGAACACAGAACTACCGTTAATATTTTCCACCTAACTGTCTAAGGGAAGATCAGAAAAGAACCTAAAATCGATTCTATATTTGTCTCATCGATCAGATCACCGGTCTCAGTCCCAAAGTAAGGCTGCTTCGGAAGTTAGAATACTCCCAATGTATTCCTTATGGGAATTTCGAGCCATATAACTGGCCATAGCCACACTAATTGTGAAGCACCAACGAAACTATTAGCGTTTTCTGAAAGCACTAACGAGGCACTAACGATTGCACTAGGTTTAATCATCGGTGCTTTCTGGCTGGGCTAACGTGTAGTTAATCCCCCAATTTTTTTTTGCATCTAGGGTCTAAACTATTAAAGTACTAATGTTGGGAGCTGGTGTTCTATGGAGCACAGAAGAAGCGCTAACGATTGCACTAGAAGAGAGCATAAGTGCTTTTGAATTTGGCGGGAATATGAGACAATTAAACATTCCCCATGTATTCCTTACGGGAATTTCCTGACATATAACTGGTCGTAGTCACACTAATTGTGACGCACTAAAGAAAATATTAGTGTTTTCGGGAAGCACTAACGATTCACTATCGATTGCAATAGACTTAATAGTTCTGGGAGGGGACTAACTTGAATTTGCCCCCCCCCCAAAGTTTTTTGCTTCTAGCGTACAAACTGTTGAAAGACTAATGTTGGGGATTGTGTTCTCAGAAGCATTAAAGAGGCACTAACGATTGCACTAGAAGAAGTCATTAGCGCTTTTGAATTTGGCGGGAAATTAAAATTCCCGCCAATTTAAAAATTCCCCAGGTATTCCTTATGGGAATTTCGTGCCACATAACTGGCCATAGCCACACTAATTTTAAGCACTAACGAAACACTTAGTGTATTCTGGAAGCACTAACGATGCTCTAACGTTTGCGCTAGGTTTAATTGTTAGTGCTTTCTGGGGGTCCTAACGTGAAGTTGCCCCGCCCCAAAGTTTTTTGCTTCTAGCGTCCAAACTATTAAAGCACTAATGTTGGGAGTTGGTGTTCTAAGAAGTACTAAGCACTAACGATTGGACTAGAAGAGATCATTAGTGCTTCAATGAGGGGGGCAAGTTGTCGGACGATGCAAAGTAACTAGATTGAACAGGAGACTAGAAACATCATTTGAAATAATTAAATTATTGCTTCCGTTTTCTCACGCAGCTGGTCATTTTTTCTATGAAAAATTTGCACATCATTATACTCAACAGATGGAAGCCCTGGAGGCAAATACGGTATCAGACGATTGGAAAAAATTAACAACTCAAGGAACCTTCATAATTCGCAAAAAAAAATTGTCTTTTTGAGCGAAGTTCCAATTGATATGTAAATCGATGAGTGCTTAATGAAGGCCACGAAATTTTCTGGAGGATTAACTCAACGTCAGACATAACGTTAGCAAGATTAATAAATCATTCCAAAATACTGTTACGATAAAAAAAGTTCTAAGTACTTTTGAGGAGACGCTTTGTCATCTCAGCGGCACCTTGAGCTAATGCCACCTTCCATCTGCGATAATATCTCATTGCAAAAGAATTTCAATTCGACTTCACTCAATGTAAACGTATCTTTGTTATACTGAGAATTAAAACTCACACGTAGAAGGAAGAGTTCTTCTACACGCAGTGGTGTAGACAAAAATGGCAAGTAAAATCTGCTTTAAGTACAGTACGTATATAAATTATGTTAAGCGCTATTTTCAACTTATATCTTAAGGATATATATTACAATTAGACACGGAAAGTGACGAAAGATTAAAAAAAAAAACATTCGGGAAGTATTCCAACGATCGAATTTTAATCTGCCATTGATGCAACGACAATTCAATCACGGTTCTTGAGAAACTTGGAGATTAATACTAGACGGCTACAAATGATGCAAGAAGTTTTCGAAGGATAAAGGTAGCTGTATATAGACAGGAATAATGGAAGAAATTACAGACGGGATATAGATCATTAGTATGATATGGAAAGATTATTTGATTAGCCCACAGTTTGGTGGCATTGTGATGAACAGTGTTATTAAGTTGGTAGCGAACAAAGGACTGACTATACAGTAAATATTTTCGAACTAACCGACTATGGGAAGATCTCAAAAGAACCTAAAATCGATTCTTTATTTGTCTCAACGATCAGATGACCAGTCTCAGATCAAAAGTAACGCTCCTTCGTAGGTTGGAATGTAATGGGTTCCATAATAATTTTTTTCAGTATGCAATCGTCAAAATATTATTAATGATAGACCCGAACCTAGTGAATTTTATACTACTCATTATGTACGCCTTAGTGAGCAGCAAGGACTATAATTAAATGCATATTTGATAGCCTCGAGTGTTAACACACAGCAAACTTTCTTTAAACAATATATCCGTAAGAACACAACTCCTTGGAGTAAACAGTTACTATCAAGCTAACAAACAAGAACAAGCTGTGGCGTTATGCGTGCTAAGTAGATTTTCATTAGGAAGCATTCTCAAATAGTATTGTAGTTGCATATAAAAGCAAAGTATAGCAATTGCTTGAATATCATTGATAAATTAATCAGTATGTTTTTTACATTTGGAATCAACACATAATTCAGTCCCAAGCGCCCACCTAAAAAAAACCGCTGTACGTTCCCAAATCTATATGACATTGATATCCTCGTCTCATTAAAGGGAGAAGTAAGTCCAAGATTTTTTAACTGGTTCGCAATTGTATAATGTACTACTGCTAATTGTAAGAGCACTACTGCTTCTATTTTAAGACCTAGATATACAACACAAGATACTGCGGCTTCCGATTCATTGTTGAATTTCCTTACTAGCTGTTAGCTAAAAGGATTTATGGAATACATGGCGACGTCCACTGCTTTCTAAATTTCATAATATTTTTAGAAAAACATAAGCCGTCATAAGCCCTTTAGTTTTACCGAACACCTCGAAAGAGAACCCTCAAATTATTGGCAAACCTGTTGCACCCTAAACTGCTAATGAAAAATCAAACATACCCCTCCATCTTCAAAATTATTTCTTTAATCACCGCATCAATTAGTGGTCGATTTAATCTCTTATTATTATGTTTTTTCATACATTGTGGGATACTATTACAATGAAGTCAAATGACATCTCTGCTAATGTTATCTTTTTAAGGCGATTTCTGACGTAGTGGATGCATATTACAAAAAGCTTCACATGCTCGGGGTTGCTTGTTCTATCGCAAGTGTCCATCATCTTAACGCGCTTTCTCTTTACTATACCTTATGAGCACACCGTGATATACAATCTTTCTCAGTTAAAGACATCCCGTTCAGCACGTCACTGGTTTTAAACTCGAATATTTTCAATTTGCAAATGCTAAGGACACTATATGCTGCCGTATTTTTCCAACTTCAACTCACACTCTCTTGTCGGTTGTAGTGCATGCAAACTGATATCTACGATTAGTAATACCATTATTTCTGCGGAAAGCCACTGTCGGCAGCCTTGTAGATATGCCATATGAAAGTAATTTTTCAACAGATATTAGTCTATTACAGGGTGCAAGTTGCAATTGAAAAATCACATTCTGACTACTCTTCTTTTCAAATATTACAATAACAGGTTAGTTGTAGTGCATGCTAATTGCTTGCATTCGTTTTGATTTAGATGAACACATATCTCGACATAATCTCAGTAAAATATCTGCTTGTTTTTGTAACTTGGTAATACAATGTTCTCTGAAGATAGTCTGAAGTATAGATCTGAGCTCATATCTATGTGTTTCAACTTTCTTCTGGCCAATAATAACGGCTCTTAGCTGGACTGTGCAAGGAATGTACTCTAAGCTGTTTGCCATGCTATTCCGCTATATGCAGCGATCATGTATGCAGAATTCTACAGACGATTTGGTGCCTCTATTTTTGTAAAGGAATATACTTGGTTATCTAGGATGATTCTGTTCAACGGCCATATATATTCTCGCGCACAAACCAGGCCAATGTACAGTTTGCTTCAGTGTTAGAGACGAGTACACTTCATAAGCCTCATCTGCTGGGGATTAATCGGGTACATTTTGTGGAGTAGCTTTCTGCTTGTGAGAAGATACCTTTGAGTCGATGGACAGGACACGCAAGATCTATTCAAGGCAGCCAGATAATTAGTGTTAATTTAATAATTAAGATTACAGAAATACTTCTTGTTGATCATTCCGTCTCAGATATTAAAGGTGTTAAAATGCTAATTCAGTTGGTGCACTAATCTGCTACAGAGGGGAACTAAGCAAAACTTTACACATCGGTGAGAAAATGTGTAGAAGATCGAGAAATTCAAATCCTCCAATAAGCTTATGAAGATTGTGCGATATTCCCTCTGTAGAAAAACAGTTCGAGTCAGAAAAACTTTAAGGTTCTATAGCCTAAAGATTAGTGTAATAGATACGTAGCGTTATAGATATAGCATCTTGATGAAGTGGGTTATGGTTGCAAAAAACGCCTTGAAATTTTTTATACACGCAAGTTAATTTTCAGGCTAATCGAAAGTTAATAGAAGTATCTATTACTTTCTTTGGGCACCGACACTTGTAAGTACTCGAAAAGTATTACTAAGGGAGAAATTTTAAGGCTTCTGCACCAAGATGTGGGATGCGAGTTAAGGAAGATTTATATATTTTAGGTGTACTTAACTGATGATCTGCTGAAATTAAGAGAGTTAAACTTTTCTTCTTTTTAGGAGATTCGAAAACTAAATGGTAGTTACATAATGTTTAGTGTCCTTGCAGATGGGAGAATCCATGGAGTCTGTCATCTGCTGTTGAACATCTTAACATATAAACAATCAAACAATAAAAATTTTTATAAACGTACAATTAAATGATACTGTAGTACACGAATGTGATGTCTAAATGAATTGGTTTTTGATCGTTAACTTAAATAAGTCATGCTACGGTTTCATTTTTTCTTCGTGTAAAAAAGCAGCTCGTGTTATAGGATTATAAAATATTTAAACAGAACAATAAACCACCTTCATGTTTTATACCTTGTCCACATACCTTCATTTAAAGTTTCATCAAGATCGTCTTCATGTTCATTTTGTTAGGTCTATTTGGCTGGGACGGTATTACAAAATAATAATGATAAGAGATTGGATCATCATTTAAGCCTTTGTAAAAAGAAATATTGGTTTTCTACAGCTGTTGTTCGTCATCATTTAAATCAGATTGTCTTCCGAACTGCCATTTGTAAATGAACTCTCTTGGCAGAATGCAGACTACCTTGAGTACTTCATATCGGCTCTTTTACACTTACATATGTCTCGTTCACAATCCTACCTTGCAATCACTTTTTATCTACAGATAAGTAAGGTTTTCCGGCTGAAGCCAATGGTAGCTGTGTGGATGCTGGATTTCGCATATCCTCTTTCACACACCAACCTCAATCGATTGGGTTCATGCTTAGACCATTTCCCAGCTGGACTTGGAGTTACTTCCGAATTGAATGGTGCACACCTGCCGTGTTAGTAGGGGAAGAAGTGTCAACATTGAAGCTTTGTACCTACTTCCTTATTATACCTGATAGGCTTATACTACGAAAGATATGATTCCTTCTCCATACAGGGAATTAAGAAATGTGTAATATTGGACATTTTGTTAGGATTGAGATTTGACTACTAACTCCATTGAAGACTTTGACTAACATGCACAATTCTTCTCTTTTTTAAGGATATTTAAGTCTTGCAATTATTCTCTCGTGAGTATAGCTGATTGTGTGTCAAAGCCTGTTGTATCATAAACAAAAAAGTGAAATCAGTCTTTTAGTGACGATAAAGTTTCTTCAAATTTAATGCTTTCGTAGCATTTCCGTTCAGTTTAGCATGTATGTGGCATTAAAAGAATCAGCAACTGCTTATGAAGTCTTCTACCAAGATTCTTAAAAGATCTGAATCACACCCATCAACAGCTACAGTTTCCCCGTTTCTAGTTTCTTCTATTACTGTTGTCCATATACAGCTACCTGTGCTCCTTCGAAACCTCTTTGCATCATTCGAAACAGCCTAGTATTTATCTTCAAGATTTTCAAGGACCGTGATTGAATTGTCATAGCTTCAAAGGCATAATTAATTTCCATCGTTCAGATATTCCCCGAAAGCTATTTTTGTCTTTCGGCACTTTTCGTGTCTAATTGTAATTTATGCCTATAGGTAAAAATAATGCTAACATAATTTATATACGTATTTAACGCAGATTTGACTGGCTATATTTAGTCCACACCATTGCGTGTAGAAGGACTCGTCCTTTTACGTGTGAGTTTTAAAACACGTGACAAGAGAGAGACTGCAATATTCACCGCAGCGGAATAGACATTCTTGCCCATTGAGACTTTATCACAAAAGAAAGGTGGAATTATCTCAACCTGTAACTCTGATGATAAGCTGATGTCCACAAAAGTACTGTAGAACTTTTTTTTATCGTAACAATATTTGGGAATGAAGGATTAATTTTGCTAACGTTGTGTCTCATAAAGAGTTAATCCTCCATAAAAATTTGTTGCTATCGTTAAGCACTGTTCGATTATCATTTCACTTGGAACTTTGCTCAAAAACGCCCCTTTTTCTGCTAAATGTGAATGTTCCTCTTGTTGTTAATTTCTTGTAATCTTCTCATACCTTTATACAGCAGCCAAAATTAACGGTTCGGAATATGTCACCGTCTTGATTTTGAGATTTGCTAATATGGTTTCTGTCATGCAGTTTGTTGCATATAGATTTCCTCATCGTGACGTAGCTGAATAAGATCGCAGATCCTAGATTTTTTCAACTCCTTCGAAGGTTTAAGTGTATTCATAACCGCATGTAGAGATCCCCGAGCAAATTCTAGAAGTGAGTTCTCATGATCTTAAGTTGGCAAGGTCATTCAGCATTTTCAGTAAAGTTGTCATAGTGTACAAGATACCCAAAGTTCTCCAGCATATCCTGACTTTATGTATCCAATCGTGCTTAAAAATTACTTAACTGCAAACCTTTTCAAAGCGTTACAACTATGGACCGTTCAGAAATTTCTAAAGCTGTGGTACGATTTGAACTCCTTTCCAGTATAATGGCTGATCTAATGTCATAACACATGTGCTTTTTTCTATTTTCTTGCAATTTTTTACTGTATGCAGAAGACTAGAATAATTGGTATTAGTACTTGATGTTGAAATATTGAAGAAATTCAGAGAAACCACACTGCTTATATCAAACATATCTAAGCACATATATATGTTTTCGACTTTTTGCTTGCTAATCTTAACGGCTTTTAGACGGACTGGGCAAGGAATGTACTTTAGGCAGTTTGCCATGATATTCTGCTCGATGCAGCGTTCATCTATGCAGAATTCTACAGACGATTTGGTGCTTATATTTTCGTAAATGAATTTACTTGGTGATCTAAGATGTCTCTGGTCAACGGCCATGGATATGCTCGCATACATACCAGTCCAAATGACAGTCAGGTTCAGTGTTAGATGAGTAAACTTCGTAAGACTCAACTCCTGGCGATTAATCGGGTACATTTAGTGGAGTAGCTTTCTGCTCTTTAAAAGATGCCTCTGAGTATGTAGAAGGACACGGAAACTATATTCACGTTTGCGAGATAAGGTAGTGTTTAATTTAATAAATAAGATTACATATATTCTTCTTGTTGATCAATCCGTCTCAGATATGAAAGGTGTCTAAAAGCTAATGCAGTTGGTGCACTAATCTGCTACACAGGGGAAGCTTACTAAAAATTTACTTACCGGTGAAAAACGTTGACAACATTGAGAAATTCATATTCTCCAATAAGTTTAATATGACTGTGCGATATGGCAGTCTGTAGTACAAGAGCAAACGTGCGAATCAAATGACATTAAGGTTTTATAGCTTGAAGATTAGTGTGATAGATACGTTATCAATATAGCAACTTGATGAAATCAGTCAAGGTTGCCAAAGACGCATGGAATTTTTTTTTATAGATGTAAGTTTATAGTTGAAAGGTGTTAAAATCGTACCTCAACTCAAGAAATTTCTAATCGGTCCAAAGGTGCATGCAGTACAACCGACGAGAGCGGCCGGAATGAAACAGGAAAAGTACGGGAGGTCATATTTTCGTTAGGCCTTGCAAATTCGAAATATTCGAGTTTAAACCCTGTGACGTGCGGAACAAGAAGTATTTAGCTGAGAAAGAATGAATATCGATTTGAGCTCTTAAGGTATAGTAAAGAGAAGCGCATTATTTGATGGACAAGATGATAGGTCACTTGCGAAAGGACAGGCATCGAGATTGTAAAGCTTTTTTAATCTGCATCCACAACAATAGAAGTCGCTTTAAAATAACATTAGCAGAGATGCTAATAGAAACTGAGATGACACTTGACTTAATTATAATAATATTTTACAATGTCTGAAGACAAATATTATTCGATCTCCAAGTGATGGGGTGATCAAAGAAATAATTTTGAGGATGGACGGGGATGTTCGATTTTTAATTAGTGGTTTAGAGTGCAACAGGTGTGCCAATAATTCTAGGGTTCTATTTTGAGGTGCCCGCTAAGGCTAAACGGCTTATGCCGGATTAACTCCATCTTACAATGCTGTGTAATTAATAAATTAACAGTGGACATTGGCATGTATTCCTTAATACCTATGGGTTTAGAAGTAGTAAAGAAATTTAACAATTAATCGGATGCCGCAGTATTTTGTGTTGTGTACTTAAGTTTAAAACAAAGCAGCAATGCTTTTAAAGCTGCTTTACTCACATTATACAATGCTGTACCATTTATAAACCGTGGCTTTACTTCTCCCTATAATAAGACGAAGGTATCACAGTCATATAGATTGAGATAATACAGCAGTTTTAGGTGGGCCCATGGGTTTTTAAAAAATATTGTGATAGCAAATGTAATAATCATAAGTATTAATTTATCAATGATTATCCAGCAATTGCTATACTTCATGTTTATATGCAACTACAAAACTATATGAGAGTGTTTCCTGCTGAAGAAATCTACCAAGCACGCATAACGCTCTCACCTTGTTCTTGATCGTTAGCCTAATAGAAACTTTGTAATCCAAAGAGTTGTGTTCTTAAGGATACAATATTTAAAGAAATTCTCCTGTGTGTTAAAACTCGACGCTATCAAGTATGCATTTAATTAGCATCCTTGCTGCTTTCTAGGACTTATATACAGAGCTGTGGAGTATTCACTAGGTTTCGGTCTTTCCTTAATAATATTTTCACGATTGCATATTGATAAAAACTTGGGATGGAACCCATTATATTCTAACTTCCGAAGCAGCCTTAATTTGGGTCTGAGACCGATGATCTGATCGATGAGACAAATATAGAATCGATTTTAGGTTCTTTTGAGATCTTCCCTTAGGCGGTTAGGTGGAAAATATTAACGGTAGTTCTGTGTTCGCTACCAAATTGGAATCATTGGTCATCAGAAAGCAACCTAACTGTGGGCTAATCAAATCATCTTTTCATATAATATCAATGTATGCTTTGATTAGTAGAACCAGGTGGAACCGTTATGGGTGCTAAGTAGATTTCTTCAGCATGTAGCACACTCGAACAATATTGTAGTTGTATATAAACGGGAAATATAGCAATTGCTTGTTTATCATTGATAAATTAATATTTGTTTTTAGATTTGATGTCACAACATTTTTCAATTGCAAGGGCCCACCTAAATAAACCGCTGTTAGTTCCCAAACCTTTACGTGTGTGAAACCCCCGTCTTATTAAGGGAGAAGTTAATCCACGGTTTTTTACATTGTACACCATTGTATAATGTGAGCTAAAGAGCTCTAAAAGCACTACTGCTTCGTCTTAAGACCTAGGTACACAACACAAGATTTTAGGGCTTGGATTCATAGTTGACTTTCTTTACTAGCTTTAAGCCATTAGGAATTAATTAATAGATGCCGATGTCCACTACTGACATCTAAATTTCACAGCGTTGTAAGGAGGACATAGCCCGGCAAAATACGTTTAGACTTGTGATAACCTCCATATGAAACCCTCGAGTTATTGGCGCTCTTGTTGCACTCTAAACATCTAATTAAAAATCGAACATCCCCTTGAATCCTTAAAATTATTTCTTTAATGACCGCATCACTTGGAGATTGATATAATCTTATATTAATATCTGTTTTCAGACATTGTAGAAAACTATTACAAATCGTTTCCACTCGTTCTAATGCAAGTATCATGGCGGATCTCGACACGTACTCTTATTATCTTTTTATCTAAATGCATCCTGATATCTACAATTAGTAATACCATCATTTCTGCAGAAAGCCACAGTCGACAGCCTTGTAGATAAACCATAAAATCTTTTGCTATATGAATGTAAATTTTCTACAGATTTTAGTCAATTACTGCGTCTAAGTTACAATTGAAATATCCTAATGTCACTACGCTTGTATGTCTGGTTGATTGTAGTGCATGCTAACTGATTGCATACGTATTGATAAGAGAACAACACGTATCTCTACATCTCCTCTTAATAGAATATTTGATTATTTCTCCAATTTGGTAATACAATGTTCTCTGAAAAAAGGCTGAAGTATCGATCAATGCACATATCAATGTGCTTCGACTTTCTTCTTACCAAAGTTAACGGCTCTTAGCTGGACTGGCAAAAAAGTACTGTATGCAGTTTGCCATGTAAATCTACTATATGCAGTGATCATCTATGCAGAATTCTACGGACGATTTGAATCTTCTATTTTTGGTGATCTAGGATGGCTCTGGTAACGGAGATGGATATGGTCACATACATACCAAGCAAAATGACAATCTGGTTCAGTGTTACAGACGACTACACTTCGTAAGCCTCGACTGCTGGCGATTAATCGGGTACATTTTGTGGTGTAGCTTTCTGCTCTTGAAAAATACCTTTGAGTCGATGGACAGGATACGCAAGCTCTACTCAACTCAGCTAAATGAGGTAGTGTTGAATTTAATAGATGAGATTACAGAAATTCTTCTTGTTAATCATTCCGTCTCATATATGAAAGGTGTAAAAAAGCTAATACAATTGGTGAACTAATCTGCTACAAAGTGGTACTTTTCTTGCAGTTATTTACTGTATGCAGAAGTGTAGAATATACAGTATTAGTAATTGATGTTGAAATTTTGAAAATATACAAAAGGGCTACACTGCTTATATCAAAAGGAGAGGTGTGTATTTCACCATTACACAATTTTTGTAGCTAAGCTTCGAAAGATGAATAGCTATGCAAAGGTTGTATGAAAAGAGGAAATCGAGGCGCGAGATACGATTGAAGATTTGATTAAATCTTCCAAGTAAGACAGCATTGACACACCAAGAACATGAGTGTATTGGATTAGAAAGAAGGTGGATATCAGAATGAAAAAATGTGATGCGATATTCTTATCAAGAAAATGCTACCGTTATTAAAATTACTTTTTCATCAAAAACTTTAATATGAAGAATTTTCATCAAGGGACATCTTAAATCAATGACATTTTCTGCTGTATGTAAGGTGCGGCATTTTGTTACTAATCAAAGCATACAGTGAGCTTATATGAAAAGATTATTTGATTAGCCCACACTTTGGTTGCTTTGTGATGACCAGTGTTATTAAGTTGGTAGCGAACACAGGACTGACTATACCTTAAATGTTTTCCAGCTAACTGTCTACTGGTAGATCTCAAAAACACCTAAAATCGATTTTTTATTTGTGTCATCGATCAGATCACCGGTCTCAGACCCAAAGTAAGGCTGCTACGGAGGTTAGAATCTAATGAGTTACATAGTAAGTTTCTTCATTATGCAGTCGTGAAAATAACATTAATTATAGACCGGAACCAAGTGAATCCCACCCAACTCTGTATGTAAAGCCCGGTTTCATTTTGTCTTCGGGCAACAAGCAGCTCTTTTAAAGGATTACAAAATATGTAAACAAAACAATAAACCACCACTATGTTTTATACCTTGTCCCTACACTTTCACTTAAAATTTCATCAAGATCGTCCTCATGTACATTTTGTTAGGTCTATAAGGCGGGGACGGTATTACAAAGTAATAATCATAATAGATTGGATCACCATTTAAGCCGTTGTCAATGACATATTGGTTTTCTACAGATGTTTTTCGTCATCATCTAAATGAGATTGTTTTCTGATCCGCCATTTGTAAACTTGGCAGAATGCAGAATACCTTGAATACTTCTTATCCCCTCTTTTACACTTACATGTGTCTCGTTCACAATTCTATCTAGCGAACACTTTTTATCTACAGGTAAGTAAGCTTATCCGGCTGGAGCCGATGGAAGCTGTGTCGATACTGGATTTCGCATTTCCTCTTTCACACACCAACTTCAATCGATTGGGTTCTCTCTTAAACCATTTCCCACCTGGACTTGGAGCAAATTCCGAATTCGAATGGATCACTCCTGCCGTGTTAGTAGGGGAAAAATTGGCCATATTGAATCTTTGCCACTACTACCTTGTTTTACCTGATGTGCTTATACCTGGAAGAACATGTTTCTTTCTCCATAAGGAATAAGAAATTTGTGTTCTTGAACATTTTGTTAGGATTGGGATTTGACTTTTAACGCCTTTGAAGACTCTGAATATCTTGCGCAGTTTTTTTTCTTTTTGAATGATCTTGTAGGCAGTTGAATATGGACAACAATAATAG
Source organism: Thermobia domestica (assembly GCF_964235325.1). NCBI lineage: Eukaryota > Metazoa > Arthropoda > Insecta > Zygentoma > Lepismatidae > Thermobia > Thermobia domestica. Next base: position 227,408,285 of record NC_137462.1, read on the forward strand.
AAGAAACTACAAAACGGGAAATCTTTTGCTGCTGGTTGGTGTGGTTCAGATCTTTAAGAATCATGGTAGAAGACTTCATGAGCAGTTTCTGATTCTCTTATAGCCACATATAAGCAGAACTGAAAGGAGATTCTACGAAATTATAAAATTTATTGAAAGTTTAGCGTCATTAAAAGATTGTTTCACTTTTTGCATGATGCAGCAGGTTTTGACTTGACCTACGCTATACTCAGGAGTGAATAGTTGGCTGCCTACAAGTTCATTCATAAAGAAAAAGAATTCTGCAGTTAGTCAGTGTCATCAATCAAATGTGAATCCTGACAAATGATTATGTTAGACATTTGTTTATTCACCTGTATGGAAACGGAAAAATGTCTCCCTGGTATAAGCCATATTAAATATATCAAGGAAGTAGTTACAAAGCTGCAATATGGCTACTTTTCTTGGAAGTATCTCCAACTTCAGGAGTTAAATGGTCTATGCCTAAACCCAATCGAAAGAGGTTGGTGTTGACCCACACACCTACCATCAGCTCCAGCCGGATAAGTGACTGCAAGATAGGATTGTGATCGAGCCACATGTTTTGTAAAAAGCCGATATGAAGTATTCAAGGTTTTGTGCATTCTGCCAAGAGAATTAAAGTAGAAATGGCAGATCGAAAGATAATCTGATATAGATGATAACGAACAACTGCCGTAAAAAAACAATGTCATTGACAACGGATTAATTGTTGATATAATCAATTATGATTATTATTTTGTGATTTCGTCCCCGCCATATAGAACTAAAAAAAATGGACATGAAAACGAACTTGATGAAACTTTAAAATAAGGTGTAAGGAAAAGTTGTAAAACATGAAGGTAGTGTATTCTGTTTAGTTATTTTGGAATCTTTTAAAACGAGCTGATTTGGTACCCGAAGATAAAACAAAACCGTAGCAGGACATGATTAAGATATCCACCAAAAACCAGTTCATTTAGATATGACATTCGCGTACTAAATTATCATTCAATTGTACCTTATTAACAATTGTTTATTGTTTAATTGTTTATATGTTAAGATGTTCAACAGATGATGATTCCCTCCGAGGATTCTGCCATCTGCAAGGACACTTAAAATTGTGTAACTGCCGTTTAGTTTTCGACTCTCCTACAAGGAAGTAAAGTTTCACACTCTTAATAAAGAACAATGTTTGGATATTCCATACATGCAAAGACTCCATGTACATTTTTATCCAAGAGGGCGTAAGAATGAAAGCTCTACTACACGTCGATTCCAGTTGGTTTCAACTTATTGACCTAGCTTTTCTACGACATTAAGACAATCAATCCTTACTCCACAGCACCTTGTTCATTTGCGACTATTCCAAGCTGCTTTTCAGACAGAAGGCCTAGAAAGCTTAACAATTTTCCGTAACACTTATATTACATTTATGGTCGTAGCTTGTAAAGGATTCAGAGGCAGATTATTGGCCTGATACTCTATTAGGAGATTTTTAGGATATTAGGTACGTGATTACCTTGTAGACACAGGCCCGCTTCTCTTGGCCTGTGAGTCCCCTGTACAATCTAGTCCCTTTGGATGAATTGCAATACGATTATGACCTTCTCTATATACTGCAGCCAAAGTTTACCGTTGGGAAAAGGTCACCGCCTTAATCTTCAGATTTCCAAATAGGGTTTTTGTCATGCAATTTCATTTTCTTGTAAATGTTGCATATTGATTTCCTCATCCAGACAATGTTGAATAGGATCCAAGATCCTAGATTTAGTAATCTCCTCCGACCGTTGTAAATGTTTTCACAAACACATGTAAGACTCGCGAGCAAAGTCTAGAAGTTAGTTCTCAATGATGTTGAGTAGGCATGGAAATTCAAAATTTTCACTAATGTGGTTATAGTGTACCAGAAAGTATACCAGAAAGTTATAGTATACCAGAAAGTTCTAACATTTCCTGACATAATGAATCAAGTCATGCCTAGAAACTACTTAAGTGGACTCCTCATAAGGGTACAACTTGTGACTGTTAAGAAATTTCTTGAGCTGCAGGTATGATTTGAAACCTTTCCAGTACAATGGCTGATCTATTGTGATTACACAAGTGCTTTGTTCACTTTTCTTGCACTTATTTACTGTATGCGGAAGAGTAGAATATATAGTATCAGTACTTGATGTTGAAATAATGAAGAAATAAAGGGGCACTGCTTATATTAAAAGGAGAGGTGTGTACCTCAGCATTATACAATCGTTCTTGCGAACCTCTCACAAGATGAATAGCTATTCAAACGTTGTTTGAGAGTATGAAATCGTGACGCGAGATGCGAGTGAGGATGAGGACAGCATTGACACACCAAGAACATGAGTGTATAGCATTAGAGAGAAATTGGGTGACAGAATGAGGAAATGAGGTACGATATTCTTATCAAGACAATGCTACCGTGAAATAAGATTACTTTTTCATTCAAGCACTTGGATATGGAGAATTTTAAAAAAAGAGACATGTGAAATAAATTACTTTTACTGCTCTTGAAATTTGCGTATATTACCACCTGCAATTCTCCTTTTCCTAAAATAGCAGGCAACCGAAACAACTCGGCGGTTGGGTTGGTTGCAACTTCGAAAGGCGTTGAACTAAACCTCAATTTTGTCAGAAATATATCAGTGTGGCTAACTGCAAATAAGAGAGAAATAAGAAAACTTTCTTATGGTAAATTCCAGTTGAAAGTTCGTAGCACTTGCTTTTGGACGTGAAGATTTGTTTCTTTTTTTCAGGGAACAGAAACGTTCTGGCGTCTAAGAAATTATATCATATAATATTGCAAATTTGGAAGTGGATGTATTTACATTGCAATTTGTGGTAATAAAGATATAATGATTGTAAAAAGTAACTTTAATTTATTTTTATCCTGGGGGTCCTTCATCAAGTCTTAGGGGCTTCTTATATCTCGCCGTCCCGCCGAATATCGATGTCGAAAATGTAGAATGATATATTCATGTCCATATATTTGCGATAACGAATGTTAATATATGATAATATAGATATCGACGATAGCGTTATCGACATAACACAGGCCTATGTCCGAGAAGTGATGCTTGAAATATATTGGAAACAACAATCAAATTCTAAATAAGTTCTCCATTTCCGTATTCAATGTTGAGGGGGAAGAACGTGAAGACGAATAGAAATTTTAAGAAAGAAAATGTTAAGATAAAAGTAGGTTTTCCGTTTCCCCTTTAATACAAACTATTAAGAGATAACTATTACTGTAATTTACCTTTTACTTCTGTTTGTGATTGTTATCACAAATCAGCGACAGTACACATACTTTACACAGTATACCAATACACTCTATAACTTATCACTACCAAGCAAGCCGGAAGATGAATTTCCTATGATATTAAAAAAGAATGTTCTACAAAATAGTCATAATTCATTGGCCATATTTCTATTAGTACTTTCATACGAACTAAGAGCTACAAGACTAAAAAACTTATGCATTAACCTGATATTCTAATTTTCTTAATATAAGTCCCCTACCCTGGGCTAATTCTGGCTACCGCAGTATCAGGTAATCAACCCTCGACAGTTTGCTGGAAGATATTCCACAGTTTAAGTTTTTTCTTCGTTTAAAAACACTTCTAGTTGACTCTATTCATGGTGAATTACTGAACTTAAACATTTACAATTATTGAAAAATGAATAATTATTTTTAAACATAAAAAGGCGTTACAGTTCAGTAGAATGCACTAGTAGATGAAATTGAATGAAAATAATGTTTGTTTGTTCAGATGTGCAAACTGACTCAATTATCCTTTGGATAATTATTTATCAAGTTAAATAATTATATTGTGAAAGCTTCGCCACAACGATTGTGTAATGGTGTGATAAACACCTTTCCTTTTGATATAAGCAGTGTGGTTCCTCTCAATTTCTTCAATATTTCAACATCAAGTAGTAATACTAAATATTCTACTCTTCTGCATACAGTAAAAAGCAGCAAGAAAATAGAAAAAAGCACATGCGTTATGACATTAGATCAGCCATTAAACTGGAAAGGTTTCAAATCGTACCACAGCTGAAGAAATTTCTGAAAGGTCCAGTGTTTTAACGGTTTTATGAGGTTTGCAGATAAGTAATTACTAAGCACGATTGCATACATTAAGTCTGGAAACGGGTCCAGGTGGGAAATGGTCAAAGCTAAAACCCAATCGATTGAGGTTGGTGTGTGAAAGAGGATATGCGAAATCAAGCATCCACACAGCTACCATCGGCTCCAGCCGGATAAGCTTATTTACCTATAGGTAAAAAGTGTTTGCAAGATAGGATTGTGAACGAGACACATGTAAGTGTAAAAGGGGGGATATGAAGTATTGAAGGAATTATGCATTTTGCCAAGGGAGTTCATTTACAAATGGCAGATCAGAAAACAATCTGTTTTAGATGATGACGAACAACAGCTGTAGAAAACCATTATGTCATTGACAACGGCTTAAATGGTGATCCAATCTATTATGATTATTACTTTGTAATACCGTCCCCGCCTTATAGTCCTAACAAAATGGACATGAACGCGATATTGTTGAAATTTTTAATGAAGGTGTAAGGACAAGGTATAAAACATGGTGGTGGTTTATTGTTATGTTTACTTATTTTGGAATCCTTTAAAAGAGCTGCTTTGTTACCCGAAGACAAAATGAAACCGTAGCAAGTCATTCACAAGTTAACGAGCTAAACCAATTCATTTTGATATAACATTCGCATAATACAGAATCTTTCAATTGACGTTTATAACAATTGTTTATTGTTTGATTGTTTTTATGTTAAGATGTTCAACAGCAGATGAGAGACTCCAAGGATTCTGCCATCTGCAAAAACACTAAAGATTGCGTAACTACCGTTTAGTTTTCGAATCTCCTAAAAAGAAGCAAAGTTTACCTCTCTTAATATAGAACAATGTTTCGATTTGCGGTACATGGAAGGACTCCATGTATATTTTTATCCAAGAGGCAGCGTAAGAATGAAAGCTCTACTACACGTCGATCCCAGTTGGTTTCAACGTATTCCTCCAGGTTTAATACAACATAAGGACAATCAATGCTTACTGCTAAACACCTTGTTCCTTTGCGATGTACCAAGCGGCTTTTCAGTCAGAAGGCCACGAAGCTTAACAATAATCCGTAACAATTATGTTACATTTATGGTCGTAAGCTAGTAAAGGAATCACATGCAGGTTATTGGCATGAAAATTTAATAGCATATTTTTAGGTAATTAGGTACGAGATTACCTTGTAGACCCAGGCACGATTCTCTTGGCCTGTGAGACAAGTCCGGCCGATGAATTTATGAAGCTAGCGGTTTAAAGAACTGATTCGCGATAGAAAGTAATTATACAGGCCTGGTAGAACACATGTAGAACACAGACATTAACAAAATTATCGATTGACAAAATTTGTTTTGGTACTTAGGTCACATTAGGAGATTTTTAGTTAAGTACACCTGAAAGATATAAATCTTCCTAGGCTCACTTTCCACATCTTCAAGCAGAAGCCCTGAATTTCTACCATAGTAATAGTGTTCGTGTACTTGTTCGTCTCGATGCCTAAAGAAAGTAATAGATACTGCTATTAACTTTCGCTTAGCTTGTAAGTTTAACTTCCGTGTAAAAAAAATTTCGAGTCGACTTTTGCATCCTTGACTCGCTTCATCAAGCTGCTATATTGAGAACGCAACGTATCTATCACACTAATCTTCATCCTATAGAACCTTAAAGTCTTACTGACTCGCACGGTTCATTTTGCACTACAGACTGCCATGTCGCGCACTCTTATTAAGGTTATTGCAGAATTTGAATGTCTCGATCTTCTAAACGTTTGCTCACCGGTGAGTAAAGTTCTGCTAAGCTTCCCCTCTGTAGCAGATTAGTTCACCAATTATATTAGCTGTTTGACGCCTTTCATATATGGGACGGGATGATTAACGAGAAGAATTTCTGTAACATTATGTATTAAATTCAACACTACCTCATTTAGCTGACTTTAATAGAGTTTGCGTGTCCTGTTCATCGACTCAAAGGTATCTTTTCAAGAGCAGGAAGTTACACCACAAAATGTACACGATTAATCGCCAGCAGTTGAGGCTTATGAAGTGTACTCATCTCTAACACTGAACCAGACTGTCATTAGGTCTGGTATGTATGCGAGCATATCAATCTCCGTTGACCAGAGCCATCCTAGATCACCAAGTTTGCTCGCGACCCTTACAAATGATTATGAAAACATTTACAACCCTCGAAGGAGATGACTAAATCTATGATCTTGGATCTTATTGAATTCCCGACAAATTCAAAACAGCTAATGTTATCTTTAAGACAATCGTTAGTGCTTCCTAGAGCAGTGACACTTAACACTAGTGTTGCAATACTTTGGAAACTAGAAGCAAATAAAAGCTTTGAATACAAACGTGAAGTTAGGCACCCAGCAAGCACTAACAATCAAACCTAGTGCAATTGATAGTACATTGTTGGTGGTCTTAGATAACACTAAGAGTGGAAGAGAATGTGAATTCAGTTTTGAAATTGAATAGTTTTTATTCACACATACTCTCTCTTCCACTCTTCTCCAAAACCAATTCCAGACTTTGGAGCTCTTAAAAGTAGCTCTAAGTAGGAGTATTAATAACCACCGAGCCCCCAGAAGTCCATCGTAGATCCGCCTCTTGAGAAGAGAATGCGTAAATAAACACTTATATTCACATTCAGTTAGCACATCTCAACAAACAAACATTATTTTCATTCACTTCCATCTACTAGTGCATTCTACTGAACTGTAACGCCTTTTTATGTTTAAAAATAATTATTCATTTTTCAATAATTGTAAATGTTTAAGTTCAATAATTCACCATGAATAGAGTCAACTAGAAGTGTTTTTGTAACGAAGAAAAAACGTAAACTGTGGAATATCTTTCAACAAACTGTCGGGGGTTGATTACCTGAAACCGCGGTAGCCAGAAATATCCCAGAGTAGGGGACTTATATTAAGAAAATTAGAATATCAGGTAAATGCATAAGTTTTTTAGTCTGGTAGCTCTTAGTTCGTATGAAAGTACTAATGGAAAAATGGCCAATGAATTATGACTATTTTGTAGAACATTCTATTTTAATATCATAGGAAATTCATCTTCCGGCTTGCTTGGTTGTGAAAAGTTATAGAGTGTATTGGTATACTGTGTAAAGTATGTGTACTGTCGCTGATTTTTCATAATAATCACAAACGGAATTAAAACGTAATTTACAGTAATAGTTTTCTCTTAATAGTTTTGTATTCAAGGGGAAACGGAAAACCTACTTTTATCTTAACATTTTCTTTCTTAAAATTTCTATTCGTCTTCACGTTGTTCCCCCTCAACATTGAATACGGAAAAGGAAAACTTATTTAGAATTTGATTGTTGTTTCCAATATATTTCAAGCATCACTTCTCGGACATAGGCCTGTGTTATGTCGATAACGCTATCGTCGATATATATATTATCATATATTAACATTCGATATCGCAAATATATGGACATGAATATATCATTCTACATTTTCGATATCGATATTCGGGGGGACGACGAGATATAAGGAGCCCCTAAGATTTGATGAAGGAGCCCCCAGGATAAAGTAATTAAAGTTACTTTTTACAATCATTATATCTTTATTAGCACAAATTGCAATGTAAATACATCCACTTGCAAATTTGCAATATTATATATTATTTCTTAGAAACCAGAACGTTTCTGTTCCCTGAAAAAAAGAAACCAATCATAACGTCCAAAAGCAAATGCTACGAACTTTGAACTAGAATTTACCATAAGAAAGTTTTCTTATTTTTCTCTTATTAGCAGTTAGCCACACTGATATATTTCTGAAAAAATTGATGTTTAGTTCAATGGCTTTCGAAGTTGCAACCAACCAAACCGCCGAGTAGTTTCGGTTGCCTGCTATTTTAGGAAAAGGAGAATTGCAGGTGGTAATATACACAAATTTCAAGAGCAGAAAAAGTAATTTATTTCACAAGTCTCTTTTTGAAAATTCTCCACATCCAAGTGCTTGAATGAAAAAGTAATCTTATTTCACGGTAGCATAGTCTTGATAGGAATATCGTACCTCATTTCTTCTTTCTGTCATCCACTTTCGCTCTAATGCTATACACTCTTTTTCTTGGTGTGTCAATGCTGTCCTCATCCTCACTCGCATCTCGCGTCTCGATTTCAAACTCTCAATCAACGTATGAATAGCTATTCATCTTGTGAGAGGTTCGCCAGAACGATTGTGTAATGCTGAGGTACACACCTCTCTTTTTCATATAAGCAGTGTATTGCCCCTTTATTTCTTCATTATTTCAACATCAAGTACTGATACTATATATTCTACTCTTCCGCATACAGTAAATAAGTGCAAGAAAACTGAACAAAGTACTTGTGTAATCACAATAGATCAGCCATTGTACTGGAATGGTCTCAAATCATACCTGCAGCCCAAGAAATTTCTTAACTGTCACAAGTATACTAAGTTGTCGATTTAAGTAGTTTCTAGGCATGACTGGATTCATTATGTCAGGAAATGGTATAGAAGAACATTCTGGTATCCTGTACAGTATAACAACATTAGTGAAAATTTTGAATTTCCATGCCTACTCAACATCATTGAGAACTAACTTCTAGACTTTGCTCGCGAGTCTTACATGTGTTTGTGAAAACATTTACAACGGTCGGAGGAGATGACTAAATCTAGGATCTTGGATCCTATTCAACATTGTCTGGATGAGGAAATCAATATGCAACATTTACAAGAAAATGAAATTGCATGACAAAAACCCTATTAGGAAATCTGAAGATTAAGACGGTGACCTTATCCCAACGGTAAACTTTGGCTGCAGTATATAGAGAAGGTCATAATCGTATTGCAATTCATTCAAAGGAACTAGATTGTACAGGGGACTCACAGGCCAAGATAAGCGGGCCTGTGTCTACAAGGTAATCACGTACCTAATATCCTAAAAATCTTCTAATAGAGTATCAGGCCAATAATCTGCCTCTGAATCCTTTACAAGCTACGACCATAAGTGTAATATAAGTGTTACGGAAAATTGTTAAGCTTTCTAGTCCTTCTGTCTGAAAAGCAGCTTGGAATAGTCGCAACTGAACAAGGTGCTGTGCAGTAAGGATTGATTGTCCTTATGTCGTATAAAACCTAAGTCAATAAGTTGAAACCAACTGGAATCGACGTGTAGTAGAGCTTTCATTCTTACGCCCTCTTGGATAAATATGTACATGGAGTCTTTGCATGTATGGAATATCCAAACATTGTTGTTTATTAAGAGTGTGAAACTTTACTTAATTGTAGAAGAGTCGAAAACTAAACGGCAGTTACACAATGTTATGTGTCCTGACAGATGGCAGAATCCTCGGCGTCAATCATCTGCTGTTGAACATCTTAACATATAAACAATTAAACAACTTACAATTGTTATTAAGGTACAATTGAATGATACTTTAGTACGCGAATGTCATATCTAAATGAACTGGTTTTTGGTGGATAACTTAATCATGTCCTGCTACGGTTTTGTTTCATCTTCGGGTATCAAAGCAGGTCGTTTTAAAAGATTTCAAAATAACTAAACAGAAGAATACACTACCTTCATGTTTAACAACTTTATCTTACACCTTATTTTAAAGTTTCATCAAATTCGTTTTCATGTCCATTCTTTTAGGTGTATAAGGCGGGGTTGAAATCACAAAAGAATAATCATAACTGATAGGATCAACAATTAATCCGTTGTCAATGACATTGGTTTTTTACAGCAGTTGTTCGTTATCATCTATATCAGATTATCTTTCGATCTGCCATTTCTACTTGAATTCTCTTGGCAGAGTGCACAAAACCTTGAATACTTCATATCAGCTTTTTTACACAAACATGTGGCTCGATCACAATCCTATCTTGCAGTCACTTTTTATCTACAGGTAAGTTAGATTATCCGGCAGGAGCTCATGGTAGGTGTGTGGGTCAACACCAACCTCTTTCGATTGGGTTTAGGCATAGACCATTTCGCTCCTGAAGTTGGAGGTACTTTCGAATTTAATCCTGCACAGCTGCTGTGTTAGTAATGAGAAAAGTAGCCATATTGCAGCTTTGTAACTACTTCCTTGATATATTTAATATGGCTTATACCAGGGAGACATTTTTCCGTTTCCATACAGGTGAATAAAGAAATGTCTAACATAATCAATTGTCAGGATTCACATCTAATTGATTGATGACACTGACTAACTGCCGAATTCTTTTTCTTTATGAACGAAGTTGAAGGCAGCCAACTATTCACACCTGAGTATAGCTGAGTTCGTGTCAAAGCCTGCTGCATCATGGAAAAAGTAATACAATCTTTTAATGACGCTAAACTTTCAATAAATTTTATAATTTCGTAGAATTTCCTTTCAGTTCTGCTTATATGTGGCTATAAGAGAATCAGAAACTGCTCATTAAGTCTTCTACCAAGATTCTTAAAGATCTGAATCACACCAACCCGCAGAAACAGATATCCCGTTTCTAGTTTCTTCTATTATTGTTGTCCATATACAACTGCCTTCAAGATGATTCAAAAAGAAAAAAAAACGGTACAAGATATTCAGTCTTCAACGGAGTTAAGAGACAAATCTCAAAAGTAACAAATTTCTTATTCCCCTGTATGGAGAAGGAAACATGTCCTTCCAGGTATAAGCCCATCAGGTAAAACAAGGAAGTAGTTGCAAAGATGCAATATGGCCACTTTCTCCCCTATTAACACGGCAGGTGTGCTGCATTCGAATTCGGAATTTGCTCCAAGTCCGATATAGGTTAGTGTGTGAAAAAGGAAATGCAAAATACAGTATCGACACAGCTCCCATCAGCTCCAGCCGGATAAGCTTACTTACCTGTGGATAAAAAGTGTTCGCAAGATAGGATTGTGAACGAGACACATGTAAGTGTAAAAGAGGGGATATGAAGTATTCAAGGTATTCTGCATACTGCCAAAGCAGTTCTTTTACAATGGCAGATCAGAAGACAATCTGAATTAGATGATAACGAACAACAGCTGTAGAAAACCAATATGTGATTGACAACGGCTTAAATGGTGATCCAATCTATTATGATTATTACTTTATACTACCGTTCCCGCCTTATAGACCTAACAAAATGGACAAGAAGACGATCTTGATGAAATTTTAAATAAAAGTGTAGGGACAAGATAAAAAGCATGATGGTGGTTTATTGTTCTGTTCACATATTTTGGAATCCTTTAAAATAGCTGCTTGGTTACCCGAAGACAAAATGAAACCGGGCTTTACATACAGAGTTGTGTGGGATTCACTAGGTACCGGGCTATAATTAATATTACTTTTACGACTGCATAATGAAGAAACTTACTATGTAACCCATTAGATTCTAACCGCCGAAGCAGCCTTACTTTGGGTCTGAGACCGTTGATCTGATCGATCACACAAATAAAAAATCGATTTTAGGTGTTTTTGAGATCTACCATTAGACGGTTAGCTGGAAAACATTTAAGGTATAGTCAGTCCTGTGTTCGCTACCAACTTAATAACACTGGTATTCACAAAGCAACCAAAGTGTGGACTAATCATATAATCTTTCCATATAAGCTAACTGTATGCTTTGATTAGTAACAAAGTGCCGCACCTTACATACAGCAGAAAAAGTCATTGATTTAAGATGTCCCTTGATGAAAATTCTTCATATTAAAGTTTTTGATGAAAAAGTAATTTTATATAACGGAGCATTGTCTTGAAAAGATTATCGCATCCCATTCCTGGAAGATTTAATCAAATCTTCAATCGTATCTCGCGTCTCGATTTCCTATTTTCAAACAACCTTTGGATAGTTATTCATCTTTCGAAGCTTCGCTACAAAAATTGTGTAATGCTGAGATACACACCTCTCCTTTTGATATAAGCAGTGTAGCCCTTTTGTATTTTTTCAAAATTTCATCAATTACTAATACTATATATTCTACTCTTCTGCATACAGGAAATAACTGCAAGAAAAGTACCCCTTTCTGGCAGATTATTTCGCCAAATGTATTAGCTTTTTCACACCTTTTTTATACGAGACGGAATGATTAACAAGAAGAATTACTGCAATCTTATCTATTAAATTTAACACTACATCATTTAGCTGTGTTGAATAGAGCTTGCGTGTCCTGTCCATCGACTCAAAGGTATATTTGAAGAGCAGAAAGCTACACCACATAATGTACCTGATTAACCGCCAGCAGTCGAGGCTAACGAAGTGTAGTCGTCTGTAACAATGAACCAGACTGTCATTTTGCCTGGTATGTATGCGGCCATATCCATCTCCGTTACCAGAGCCATCCTAGATCACCATGTAAATTCTTTTACAAGAATAGAAGATTCAAATCGTCTGTAGAATTCTGCAGAGATGACCACTGCATATAGTAGATTTACATGGCTAACTGCCTACAGTACATTTTTTGCCAGTCCAGCTAAGAGCCGTTAACTTTGGTAAGGAGAAAGTCGAAGCACACTGATATGTGCATAGATCGTTACTTCTGCCTTTTTTCAGAGAACATTGTATTACCAAATTGGAGAAACAATAAAATATTCTATTAGGAGGAGATGTATAGATACGTGTTGTACTCTTATCAAAACGTATGCATTCTGTTAGCATGCACTTCAATTAACCAGATATACAAGCGTAGTGAGATTAGGATATTTCAATTGTAACATAGACGCAGTAATTGACTAAAATCTGTAGAAAATTTACATTCATATAGCAAAAGATATTATGGTTGATCTACAAGGCAGTCGACTGTGGTTTTCTGTAGAAATGATGGTATTACTAATTGTAGATATCAGGATGCATTTAGATAAAAAGTTAATAAGAGTACGTGTCGAGATCAGCCATGATACTTGCATTAGAACGAATGGAAACGATTTGCATGCATTACAACCAAAGAAAGCTTGCGTGTTGAAATTGGGAAAGTGCAGCAACTCAAATTTTCTTATTATTTACAAATTCGAAATATTCGAGTTTAAACACTGTGACGAGTGGAACAAGTAATCATTAGCTGAGGAAGAATGAATATCAAGTTGAGCATAAAGAATAGTAAAGAGAAAGCGCGTTTAATTGTTCTATAAGTTGATGGGTAACTTGCGATAGTATAAGCATCCCCGAGGTTGTGAAGCTTTTTGTAATATGCATCCAGTACGTCAGAAATCATCTTAAAATGAGAACGATAGCAGAGATATCATTTGACTTCATTGTAATAATTTTCTACAATGTCTGAAAAGAGATATTAAAAAAAGATTATATAAATCTCTAAGTGATGCGGTTATTAAAGAAATAATTTTGAGGATTCAAGGGGATGTTCGATTTTTAATTAGCCGTTTAGAGTGCAACAAGAGCGCCAATAGCTCGAATGTTTCATATGGAGGTTACCGCAAGGCTAAACGTATTATGCCGGTCTATGTCCTCCTTACAACGCTGTGAAATTTAGAAGTCAGCAGTGGACGTCGGCATCTATTAACTAATTCCTAATGGCTTAAAGCTAGTAAAGAAAGTCAACAATGAATCCAATGCCCTAAAATCTTGTGTTGTGTACCTAGGACTTAAGACGAAGCAATAGTGCTTTTAGAGCTGTTTACCTCACATTATACAATGGCGTACCATGAAAAAAAAACCGTGGATTAACTTCTCCATTAATATGACGGGGGTATCAAACACGTATAGCTTTGGGAACTAACAGCGGTTTGTTTTAGGTGGGCCCTTGCATTTGAAAATGTTGGCATACCAAATGTAAAAAACAAGTATTAATTTATCAATGATAATCAAGTAATTGCTATACTTTCCGTTTATATACAACTACAATATTATTTGAGTGTCCTACCTGCTGATGAAATCTACTTAGCACCCATAACGGTCTCACCTGGTTCTACTAATCAAAGCATACAATGAGATTACTAATTAAAGCAATCAATGAGATTACTAATCAAAGCAGACATTGAGATTATATGAAAAGATGATTTGATTAGCCCACAGTTTGGTTGCTTTCTGATGACCAGTGTTTCTAATTTGGTAGCGAACACAGAACTACCGTTAATATTTTCCACCTAACCGTCTAAGGGAAGATCTCAAAAGAACCTAAAATCGATTCTATATTTGTCTCATCGATAGATCACCGGTCTCAGACCCAAACTAAGGCTGCTTCGGAAGTTAGAATATAATGGGTTCCATCCCAACTTTTTGTCAATATGCAATCGTGAAAATATTATTAATGATAGACCGAAACCTAGTGAATAATCCAGAGCTCTGTATATAAGTCCTAGTAAGCAGCAAGGACGCAAATTAAATGCATACTTGTTGCGTCGAGTTTTAACACACAGGAGAATTTTTATATATATTGTATCGTTAAGAACACAACTCTTTGGATTAAACAGTTTCTGTTAGGCAAACGATCAAGAACAATGTGAGAGCGTTATCCGTGCTTGGTAGATTTGTTCAGCAGGAAGCACTCTCATATAGTCTTGTAGTTGCATATAAACATGAAGTATAGCATTTGCTTGATAATCATTGATAAATTAATACTTGTGATTATTACATTTGGTATCACAACATTTTTCAATCCCAAGTGGCCACCTAAAACTGCTGTATTATCTCAATCTATATGACTGTGATACCTTCGTCTTATTATAGGGAGAAGTAAAGCCACGGTTTATAAATGGTACAGCATTGTATAATGTGAGTAAAGCAGCTTTAAAAGCATTGCTACTTTGTTTTTAAACCTAGGTACACAACACAAAATACTGCGGCGTCCGATTAATTGTTGAATTTCTTTACTACTTCTAAACCCATAGGAATTAAAGAATACATGCCAATGTCAACTGATAAATTCAAAATTACACAACATTGTAAGATAAAGTTAATCCAGCATAAGCCGTCTAGCCTTACCGGGCACATCAAAATAGAAGCGTCGAATTATTGGCACACCTGTTGCACTCTAAACCACTAATTAAAAATCGAACATCCCCGTCCATCCTCAAAATTATTTCTTTAATCACCCCATCACTCTGAGATCGAATAATATTTGTCTTCAGACATTGTAATATACTATTATAATTAAGTCAAGTGTCATTTCTGCTTCAATTTGTATCTCTGCTAATGTTATTTTAAAGCGACTTCTATTGTTGTGGATGCAGATTACAAAAAGCATTACAATCTCGGAGATGCCTGTCCTTTCGCAAGTGACCTATCAACTTGTCCATCAAATAATGCGTTTCTCTTTACTGTACCTTAAGAGCTCACCTCGATATTCATTCTTTCTCAGCTAAAAACTTCTTGTTCCGCACGTCACAGGGTTTAAACTCAAATATTTCGAATTTGCAAGGCCTGACGAAAATAAGACCTCCCGGTTGTACTGCATGCAAACTGATCCACCTTTGGACCGATTAGAAAATTCTTGATTTGAAGTACGATTTTAACACCTTTCAACTATAAACTTCCATCTATAAAAAAATTCCATGTGTCTTTTGCAACCTTGACTCATTTCATCAAGTTGCTATATTGATAACGTATCAATCACACTAATCTTCAAGCTATAAAACTTTAAAGCCTTTTTGACTCGCACGGTTGCTCTTCTACTAAAGACTGCCATATCGCACAGTCATATTAAACTTATTGGAGAATTTGAATTTCTCAATATTCTCAACATTTCTCACCGGTAAGTAAATTTTTAGTAAGCTTCCCCTCTGTAGCAGATTAGAGCACCAGCTGCATTAGCTTTTAGACACCTTTTATATCTGAGACGGATTGACCAACTAGATTAATATCTCTGATCTAATTTATTAAATTAAACACTACCTTATGTCGCTGACGTGAATAGAGTTGCGTGTCTTTCCACATACTGAAAGGCATCTTTTAAAGAGCAGAAAGCTACTCCACTAAATGTACCCGATTAATCGCCAGCAGTTGAGTCTTACGAAATGTACTCATATCTAACACTGAACCTGACTGTCATTTGGCCTGGTATGTATTCGAGCATATCCATGGCCGTTGACCAGAGCCATCCTAGATCACCAAGTAAATTCATTTACGAAAATATAAGCACCAAATCTTCTGTAGAATTCTGCATAGATGAATGCTGCATAGAGCGGAATATCATGGAAAACTGCCTAAAGTACATTCTGTGCACAGTCCAGGTAAGAGCCGTTAAGATTAGCAAGAAAAAAGTCGAAAACACATATATGTGCTTAGATATGTTTGATATAAGCTGTGTGGTTTCTCTGAATTTCTTCAATATTTCAACATCAAGTACTAATACCAAATATTCTAGTCTTCTGCATACCGTAAAAAATTGCAAGAATATAGAAAAAAGCACATGCGTTATGACATTAGATCAGCCATTATACTGCAAAATGTTTCATATCGTACCACAGCTGAAGAAATTTCTGAACGGTCCATAGTTGTAACGCTTTGAGGAGGTTTGCAGTTAAGTAATTTCTAAGCACGATTGGATACATTAAGTCAGGACATACTGGAGAACTTTGGGGTATCTTGTACACTATGACATCTTTACTGAAAATGCTGAGTGGCCATGCCAACTCAAGATCATGAGAACTCACTTCTAGACTTTGCTCGAGGACCTGTACATGGGGTTATGAAGACACTTACAACCGTCGAAAGAGTTGAAAAAATCTAGGATCTGCGATCTTATTCAGCTACGTCACGATGAGGAAGTCTAAAAGCAACAAACTGCATGACAGAAACCATATTAGGAAGTGCTACAAATTTCATAGAGCAGAAAAAGTCATTTATTTCACACGTCTCCTTGAAAATTCTTCATATCCAAGTCCTTGAATGAAATTGTAATCTTATTTCACGGTAGCTTTGTCTTGCAATGAATATCGTATCTCGTTTCTTCATTCAGACATCCAACTTCCCTCTAATGCTATTCACTCAATTTCTTGGTGTGTCAATGCTGTCCTCATCTTCACTCGCATCTCGCGTCTTGATTTCCTATTCTCAAACAACGTCTGAGAGCTTCGCCACAACGATTGTGTAATGCTGAGATACACACCTCTACTTTTCATATAAGCAGTGTATTGCCTCTTTATTTCTTCAATTTTTCAACATCAAGTATTAATACTATATCTTCTACTCTTCCGCATACACCGAATAAGTGCAAGAAAAGTAAACAAAGCACTTGTGTAATCACATTCGATCAGCCATTATATTGGAAAGGTCTCAAATCGTAGCTGCAGCTCAAGAAATTTCTGAACTGTCCAAAATTGTACCTTTAGGAGGTGTCCACTCAAATAATTTCTAGGCATCATTGGATACATTATTTCAGGAAATGGTATAGAAGAACTTTCGGGTTTCCTGTTCTCTATTTCAACATTAGTGAAAAAATTCTATGTCCATGCCCCCTCAACATCATTGAGAACTAACTTTTAGACTTTGCTCGCGTTTATGAAAACATTTACAACCGTCGGAGGAGATGACTAAATCTAGGACCTTGGATCTTGTTGAACATTGTCTGGAAGAGGAAATCAATCTGCTACATTTACAAGAAAATGTAATTGCATGACAAAAAGGATATTAGAAAACCTCAAAATTAAGACGGTGACCTTATCCGAACGGTAAACTTTGGCCGCAGTGTATAAAGATGGTATATACCGTATTGCAATTCATCTAAAGGGACTAGATTGAACAGGGGACTAGAAACTTTTTTTGAAGGCTATTAAATTAATGCTTCCGTTCTCTGACGGAGCTGGTCATCTTTTCTATGAAAAATTGCACATCTCTATACTCAACAGATGGAAGCCCTGGAGGCAAATACGGTATCAGAAGATTAAAGAAATTAACAACGTAAGTAACCTTCACAATTCGGCCACGAAATTATCCGGAGGATTAACTCAACGTCAGACAAACGTTAGCAAGATTAATAAATCATCCCAAAATACTGGTACGATAACAGAAGTTCTAAAGTAATTTTGTTGAGACACTTTGTCATCTCAGTGGCACGTTGAGCTAATGCCATCTTCCTTGTGTGATAATATTTCATTGCACAAGAATGTCAATTCGCTGCGCTGAATATAGCAAAGTCTTTGCTGTACTGTACCCACACGTAGAACAAAGAGTTGATGTACACGCAACGGTGTAGACGAACAATAGCAAGTAAAATCTGCGTTAAGTACATGACGTATAAAAATTATGTTCAGCGATACTTTCAAATTATATCTTATGGATATATAATTTAAGTAGAGAGGGAAAATGACGAAGGATTAAAAAAAACAGACTACATGCACTACAACTAACCATACATAGTAATATTTGATAAGAAGCGTAGTGAGATTAGGATTTTTTAATTGCAAATCACATGCTGTAATAGACTAAAATCAAGTGAATGATGACCTTCGTAAATGTGAAGAACTACCATTTATCTACAAGGTTGCCGACTGTGGTTTTCTGCAGAAATAATGGTATTACTAGTTGTAGATATCAGGATGCATTTAGATAAAAAGATAAAACAGTGGGTGTCGAGATCCGCCATGAAACTTGCATTAGAACGTGTGAAATCAGTTTGCATGCAGTACAACCGAAGTGATTTTGCGGGTTAAAATGCGATAAGTATAGCAGCTAATATTGTTCGTAGGACTTGAAAATTCGAAATATTCGAGTTTAAACTTCGTGACGTGTGGGAAAGAAGTCTACCTGAGAAAGAATGAATATCACGGTGAGCTGATAAGGTATAGTAAAGAGAAAGAGCGTTAAAATGATGGTCAATTGATGGGTAACTTGTGATAGGTCAGGCAACCCCAAGCTTGTGAAGTCTTTTGTGTTATGCATCTACAGATTCAGAAATCGCCTTAAAATGAGAACATTACCAGAGAGGTCATTTGACTTCTTTGTCAAAGTATTCTACAATATCTGAAAACTGATATTAATAAGAGATTAAATCGATCTCTGATGAGTTGATTAAAGAAATAATTTTGAGGATGGAGGGGAATCTTCGATTTTTAATTAGGGATTTAGGGTGCAACAGGCGTGCCAATAATTCGAGGGTCCAATTTCGAGGTGCCCGGTAAGGCTAAACGTTTAATGCCGGCTTATGTCATTATTAGAATGCTGTGAAATTTAGAAATCAGCAGTGGACATCAGCATGTATTCCTCAATTCGTAATGGCTTAGAGCTAGTAAAGAAATTCAAGAATGAATCGGTGGCCGCAAAATCTTCTATTCTGTACGTAGGTTATAAAAACGAAGCAGTAGTGCTTTTAAAGCTACTTAACTCATTTAACAAATCTGTACCTTTAGAAAAAAACGGTGAATTAGCTCTCCCTTTAATAAGACGAGGGTATCACAGTCATATAGTTATGGGAATGAACTGCGGTTTGTTAAGGTGGGCCCCTCAGATTGACAAAATATTGTGATACCAAATGTAAAAAACATTAGAATAAATTTATCAATGATAATGAAGCAACTGCTATACTTCCTGTTTAAATGCAAATACAATAATATTTTAGTGTGCTTTTTTTTAAAGAAATCTACTTAGCAGTCATAACGCTCTCACCTTGTTCTTGATCGTTAGCCTGATTGAAACTGTTTAATACAAGGAGTTGTGTTCTTACGGATATATTACTTAAAGAAATTCTCCTTGTGTTAACGCTCGAGGCTATCAAATATGCATTTAATTAACGTCCTTGCTGCTCACTAGGTCTTACATGCACAATTGTGTAGAATTCACTAGGTTCCGGTTTATCATTAAAATTATTTTCACGATTGCATAAGAAAAAACTTCCTATGAAACCCCTTTATATTGTAACCTCCGAAGCAACCTCACTTTGGGTCTGAGACCGATGATCTGATCGATAAGACAAATAAAGAAACGATTTTAGGTTCTTTTGAGATCTTCTATTACACGGATAGATGGATAATATTTACGATATATTTCAGTCCAGTGTTCGCTACCAATTTAGTAACACTGGTCATCACAAAGCAACCAAACTGTGGGCTGTGCGTGGGTGAAATTCAGATCTTTTAAGAAATTCGGTAGAAGACTTTACGAGCAGTTTGATTTTCTTTTGGCCACATACAAACAGAACCGAAATGAAATGCTACGAAATCAAAAATTTAAATAACTTTCTCGTGATTCAAAGAGTTCTTTACTTTTATCATGATGCAACAGGCTGTGACACGACCTCAGCTATTCTCGGGAGAGAATAGTTACAAGTCCTCAATATCCTTCAAACAGAAAAAAAAAATATTTTGCAAGATAGTCAGTCTTCAAGCAACCAAATCTCAATCCTGAAACAATGGTCAATATTAGACATTTCTTATTCGCCTGTGTAAAGAAGGAAACATGTCCTTCCTGGTATAAGCCATATCAGGAGTAGTTACGAAGCATCAATATGTCCATTTTTTCCATTACGGCTTGTGTGCACCATTCATTAGGAAGTAGCTCCAAGTCCAGGAGCGAAATGTTCAAAGCATGAACCCAAAGGAATGAGGTGACAGATGATATGCGAATTCCAGGACCCACACAGCTACCATCGGCTCCAGCCGGATAATCTTACCTCCAAATAAGAAGTGACTGCTAAATAGGATTGTGAACGATCCACATGTAAGTTTAAAAGTGCCAATATGAAGTCTTCAAGGTTTTCTGTATTCTGCCAAAATATTCATTTACAAATGGCAGATCGGAAGACAATCTTATTTAGATGCTGACGAACAACAGTTGTAGAAATCCTATATGTCATTTACAAGGGCTTAATTGTTGATCTAATCAGTTATGATTATTATTTCGTAACAACGTCCTCGCCTGATAGGCCTAAAAAACTGGACACGAAGGCGATCTTGACGAAACATTAATTGAAAAGGTAAGGACTAGGAAAAAAGTGATGAAGTTGGTTTATTGGTTAGTTTACATATTTTGGAATCCTTTAACACGAGCTGCTTTTGTACCCGAGGAGAAAGTGAAACTGTAGCAGGACACATTTATGTTAACGAGCAAAAACAGATTCAAACATATATCACATTCGCATACTACAGTATCATTCAATTCTACATTTAGAAGAATTGTTTATTGTTTGATTGTTTATATTTTAGGATGTTCAACTGCAGATGATTGACTCCGAGGATTCTGCCATCTGCAAATACACTTAAAATGATGTAACTGCCTTTTTTTTCGACTCTCCTACAAGGAAGTAAATTTTTACACTCTTAAAAAAGAACGAAGTTTGGATTTTCCGTACATGCAAAGAATCCATGAACATTTCTCTCTAAGACTGAAAGAATGAAAGCTCTACTACACGTCTTTCACAGTTCGTTTCAACTTATTGCCCTTGTATTTACACGACATAAGGATTATCAATCCTTACTGCTAAGCACCATTTTTCTTTGCGACTGTACCAAGCTACTTTTCAGATGGAAGCCCACGAAGCTTAACAATTTTCTGTAACTTATATTAGACTTATGGTCGTAAACTTGTAAAGGATTCAAATGCAAGTAATTGGCCTGAGTTTCTAGTATTTGATTCTTAGGAAAATAGGTGCGTGATTATCTTGTAGAGCAAGGCCCGCTTCTCTTTTCCTGTGAGACAAGTCCGGCCGATGAATTACTAATGCTAGCGGTGCAATGCACTGATTCGCGATACAGAGAAATTCTACAGGCTTGGTAGAAGAGGCGTGGAACAGAGACATCAACAAAATTTTATTTTTTGTACTTATAATACATTCGGAGATTTTCAGTCAAGTACTCCTGAAAGATATAAAACTTTCTAGGCTCACATCCGATATCTTGAGCCACAAGACCTGAATATCCACCCTTGGGAATAGTTTTCGAGGACTTGCTCCTCTCGGTGGCCAAAATAAGCAATACAGACTTCTATAAACTTTTGATTAGCCTGCAAGTTAAACTTGTGTTACTAATAAATATCGAGGCGTCTTTTGCAACCTTGACTTATTGATCAAAATCCTATATTGATAACGCTACGTATCTCTCACACTTATCTTTAGGCTATAGAATATTAAATTATTTCTGGCTCGCATGGTTAATCTTGCACCACAGAGAGCCTTACCGCACGGTCTTATTAAGCATATTGGAGAATTTAAATATCTCAATCTTCTCAACGTTTTCTCACCTGTAAGTAAATTCTGGTAAGCTTCCGCTCTGTAGCAGACTAGTACACCAACTGTATCAGCTTTCCGATAACTTTCATATCTGAGACGGAATGATCAACAAGAAGAATTTCTGTAATCTTATTTGTTAAATTCAACACTAGCTCATCTCGCATTTATGAATAGAGCTTGCGTGTCCTTTCACCGACTGAAAGTTGTCCTCTCAAGAGCAGAAAACTACTCTACAAAATGTACATGATTAATCGCCATCATTTGAGGCTTCCGAATTGTACTCATCTCGACTGAAGCAGAACTTCCGAAGTGAACATTGAACCAGACTGTCATTTGCCTGGTATGTTTGCGAACATATCCATGGCCGTTGACAACAGGCATCCTAGATCACCAGTAAATTCCTTCTGTTTAGCTGATCGCTGCATATTGCGGAATAACATGGGAAACTGCCTAGAGTACATTCCTTCACAGTCCAATAGCAGATAACATTAGCAAGAAGAAAGTCGAAAAACACAGATATGTGCTTAGATCTAATCTTCAGGCTGTTTTCAGAGAACATAGCATTACCAATTTATAGAAAGATACAGATATTTCATTAAGAGGAAATGTCGAGATACGTGTTGTTCTCTTATCATAACGAATGCAAGCAGTTAGCATGCACTACAACGAACCATACGTAGTAATATTTGTTAAGAAACGTAGTGAGATTAGGATTTTTCAGTTGCAACTTACAAGCTGTAATAATCTAAAATTTGTAGAAAAATTACTTTCATATGACAAATGATTTAAGGTTTATCTACAAGATTGCCGACTGTGCTTTTTGCAGAAATTATGGTATTACTAATTGTAGATATCAGGATGCAATTAGATAAAAAGATAATGACAGTACATGTCGAGATCCGCCATGACACTTGTATTAGAACGAGTGGAATCAGTTTGCATGTATTACAAAATACGAGAGGGCGTGCGTTGAAATGGGAAAAGTACGACAGCTCATTGTGTCCTTAGGACTTGCAAATTCACAATATTCGAGTTTAAAACTAGTGACGTGGGGAACACGAAGTCTTTATTTAGCTTAGAAAGATTTGAAATCACGGTGAGCTCATATGGAGGCCTATGTCAGTCTAAAAATTTTGTGAAATTTTGAAATCAGCAACTGACATCGCGATGTATTCCATAATTACTATTGGTTTAGTGCTAGTAAAGTAATTCAACAATGAATCGGAGGCCGCAGTATCTTGCGTTGCGTACCTAGGTCTGAAAAACGAATCAGCAGTGCATTAGAGCAACTTAACTATCATTAAACAATGGCGTACCAATTAAATAACCGTGTATTTACTTCTCCCTTTAATAAGACGAGGCTATCACAATCATATAGCTACGAAATCGTACAGCAGTTTGTTTTACGTGGGTTCTTGGGATTGAAAAATGTTGTGATACCAAATGTAAAAAATGTAAGTATTAATTTAACAATCATAAAAAAGCAATTGGTATACTTCCCGTTTATATGCAACTACAATACTATTTGAGAGTGCTTCCTGATGAAGAAATCTACTTAGCTACCATAAAGCTCTCACCTTGTTCTTTATCGTGAGCCTGATGGAAACTGTACAATCCAAAGATTTGTGTTTTTACGGACACAATATTTTTAGAAATTTTCCTGTGTGTTAAGTATGCATTTAGTTAGCGTCCTTCTGCTTACTAGGGCTTACATACAGAGCTGTGTAGTATTCACTTGGTTCCGGACTATCATTAATAATATTTTCACGATTGCATAATGATAAAAACTTGATATGGAACCCATTATATTCTAATTTCCGAAGCAGCCTTGCTTTGGGACTGAGACCTGTGATCTGATTGATGAGACAAATATAGAATCGATTTTGAGATCTTCCTTTAGACTGTTAGGTTAAAATATATTTAAGGTATCCTGGGTTCGCTCCCAAATTAGTAACACTGGTTATCACAAAACAACCATACTTTGGGCTAATCAAATAATCTCTTCATATAATCACAATGTATGCTTTGATTAGTAACAAAATGCCGCACATTTCATAGAGAAGAAAAGTTCATTTATTTCAGATGTCTGTTGATGAAAATTCTCTATATCCAAGTTCTTGAGTGTAAAAGTAATGTTATATCACGGTAGCATTGTCGTGATAAGAATATCGTTTCACATTTCTTCACTCTGACATCCACTTTCCCTCTAATGCTATACACTCATGTTCTTGGTATATCAATGCTGTCTTACTCGGAAGATTTAATCAAGTCTTCACTCGCGCGTCACTTCTCTATTTCTTATTCTCAAACAAGCTTTCGATTGCTATTCATCTTGTAAAAGCTTCGGCAAAACGATAGTGTAACCTCTTCTTTTGATATAAGTAGTGTAGTGCTTCAGTATTAATTTAATATTTGAAAATCAAGTACTAATACAGTACTATATATTCTACTCTTCAGCATACAGTAAATAACAGCAAGAAAAGTGTACAATCCACATGCGTTATGATATTAAATCATCCATTGTACTGGTAAGGTGTTCAAATCGTACCTCAGCTGAAGAAAGTTCTGAATGGTCGAAAGATGCACCCCCTTTAGGAGGTTTGCAGATAAGTAATTTCTACGCACGATTGAATGCACTATGACAGGAAATGGTATAGAAGAACGTTTGTGTATCCTGTACACTATGACAACTTTAGAGAAAAAGCTGAATGGCCATGCCTATACGAGATCATTGAGAACTCACTTCTAGACTTTGCTCGGCGCCTTCTACACTAGGTTATGAAGACACTGCAACCGTCGGAGGAGCTGTTGTTGGTTATCATCTATATCAGATTGATAACCCTTGGCAGAATGCACAAAACCTTGAATACCTCATATCGGCTCTTTCACACTAACATGTGGTTCGTTCACAATCCTATCTTGCAGTCACTTTTTATCTACAGGTAAGTAGATTATCCGGTTCCAGCTAATGGTAGTAATGTGGATCCCTGCAATTCGCATATCCTCTTTCACACACAACCTGTTTCGATTGCGTTCATGCTTAGACCATTTCGTTCCTGAAAGTGGATTGATTGCTGGACAGCTGCTCTGTTAGTAATGGGAAAAGTGGACATATTGAAGCTTTGTAACTACTTCCTTCTTATATCTGATATGGCTTATTCCAGGGACGGCATTTTTCCATCTCCATACAGGCGAATAAGAAATTTCTAACTTTACCACTTAGTCAGGATTCACATTTGGTTGGTTGAAGACTCTGTCTAACTTTCTTTTTACTTCTAATTGAAGGAACTTGAAGGCTGCAAACTATTCACTTTTGAGTATAGCTAAGGTCGTGACACAGGCTGTTGCATCATGAAAAAGTTAAAAGCAATGAGGATAGGTTCTCTATAATTTAATACATTCGAAGCATTTCCTTTCAGTTATGTGATTGTGAAAATGTGAATAGCTGTGAAAATTAGGTATGTGAAAATGTGAAAATGGCTATGTGAAAATTAGCAACTGCTCATGAAGTCTTCTACCAAAATTCTTAATAGATCAGAATCACAACCATCAACTGCTACAGATTTTTTGTTACTAGTTTCTTCTAATACTGTTGTCCATATACAGCTAGCTATGCTCTTTCGTAAACTGTTTGCATCATTTGAAGCCGTCTAGTATAGATCTCCAAGTTTCTGAAAAGCTGTGATTGAATTTTCGTGGATTCAATGGCTGAACTAAATTCGATTGTGGCAGATATTTCCAGAAAGCTATTTTTTCTCTTTCGGCACTTTCCATGTCAAATTGTAATTTATATCCATTACATATAAGGTGAAAATAGAGTTTAACATGAATTAATACGTACTTAACGCAGAATTGAGTTACCATTTTTAGTCCACACCATTTCGTGTTGCAGGACTCTTTCTTGTACGTGCGGGTTTTAAAACATAAAACAATACAGACTCTGCATAATCAGCTCTGTCGAATTGACATTCTTGTGATTTGAGATATTATCACACAAAGAAGGTGGCATTTGCTTAACATGTCGATCTGATGATAAACTGATACCGACAAAAGTCCTTTAAATCTTCTGTAACAGTATTTTGGAATGAAAAATTAATCTTGGTAACATTGTGTCTGCCGTTCAGTTAAACCCGGAGAAAATTTCTTGGCCTGCATTATGCATTGTTCGATAATTATATCACTTGGATCTTCGGTCAAGAAGGCGTCTTTTTATGCTAATACTGAATGTTCATTGAGTTGTTAATTTCTTGTAATCCTCTGATACCGTATTTGCCTCCAGGGTTGAGTATAGTGATGTGAAATTTTTTTTAAAAAAAGATGACCAGCTGCGTGAGAAAACGTATACATTAGTTTAATGGAATACAAATGATGTTTCTAGTCCCCTGTTTAATCTAGTTCCTTTGAATCAATTTCATTACGATTATGACCTCTATATTCTGCAGCCAATGTTAACGGTTCGGAAAATGTCACCATCTTAATTTTGAGATTACGTAATATGTTTTTTCACATGCACTTTCATTTTCTTGTAAATGTTGCACATTGATTTTGTCATCCAGACATTGTTAAAATACCAGATCGTAGATTTTGTCATTTCCTGCGAGGAATGTAAGTGTCTTCATTACCACATGTAAAGATCCCCGAGCAAAGTCTAGAAGTGAGTTCTCAATGATCTTGAGTAGACATGGCCATTCAGCATTTTCACTAATTTGTCATAGTGTACAGGTTACACCAAAGTTCTTCTATACCATTACTGACAATGTATTCTTTCGTGACTAGAAATTACTTAACACGAAAACCAACTAAAGGCAGTAGAACTTTGGACAGTTCAGAAATTTCTTCAGCTGAAGTACTATTTGAACACCTTTCCAGTATAATATCTGATGTAATATTATAACGCATGTGCATCGTTCACTTTTCTTGAAGTTATTTACTGTATGCAGAAGAGTAGAATATATAGTATTAGTACTTGAAGTTGAAATTTTGAAAAAATACAGAGGGACTACACTGCTTATATCAAAGGAAATATGTGTCTCTCACCATTACACAATCGCTATAGCGAACCTTCGAAAGATGAATAGCTATCCAAAAGTTGTTTGAGAATAGGAATACGAGACGTGAGATACGATTGAAGATTTGATTAAATCTTCCGAGTAAGACTGCATTGACACACCAAGAGCATGAGTGTATTGCATTAGAGGGAAAGTGGATGTCTGAATGAAGAAATGTGATACGATATTCTTATCAAGACAATGCTATTGTGTTATAAGATTACTTTTTCATTCAATAACTTGAATATGAAGAATTTTCATCAAGGGACATCAGAAATCAATGACTTTTTCTGCTGTATAAAGTTGTGGCACTTAGTTACTAATGAACGCGTACAGTGATCTTATATGAAAAGATTGTTTGATTAGCCCACAGTTTGGTTGCTTTGTGATGACCAGTGTTATTAAGTTGGTACCGAACATAGGACTGACTACACCGTAAATGTTTTCCACCTAACCGTCTACGGGAAGATCTCAAAAGAACCTAAAACCTAAGAACCTAATTGTCTCATCGATCAGATCACCGGTCTCAGACCCGAATTAAGTCTGCTTCGGATACATAGCAAGAATGGGTTACATAGCAAAATTTTTCATTATGCAATCATCAAAATAATATTAATGATAGAACGAAACCTAGTGAATCCTACACAACTCTGTATCTAAAGCATAGTGAGCAGCTGGGACAGTAATTAAATGCATATTTGTCAGCCTCGGGTGTTAACAAACTGGATAATTTCATTAAATAATATATCTGGTAGAACACAACTCTTTGGATTAACCAGTTTCTATCAGGCTAAAGATAAAGAACAAGGTGATAGCGTAATGGGTGCTAAGTAGATTTCTTCAGCATGAAGCACTCTCAAATAGTATTGTAGTTGCATATAAACGTGAAGGATAGCAATTGCTTAATTATCATTTATAAATTAATACTTATGCATTAACCTGATATTTTCATTTTCTTAATATAAGTCCCCTACCCTGGGCTAATTCTGGCTACCGCGGTTTCAGGTAATCAACTCTCGACAGTTTGTTGAATCATATTCCAGTAGTTTAATAGAATGCAGTAGTAGATTGAAGCGAATGAAAATAGTGTTTGTTTGTTGAGATGTGCAAACTGAATGTGAATAATAAATGTTTATTCACGCATTCTCTTTCGAGAGGCGGATCTACGATGGACTTCTTGGGGCTTCGTGGTTATTAATGCTCCTACTTCGACCTACTTTTAAGGGCTCCAACCTCTGGAATGGGTTTTGGAGAAGATTGGAAGAGTGAGTATTTGTGAATAAAAACTCATTATTTACATTCTCTTCCACTCTTAGTGTTATCTAAGTCCACCAACAATGTACTATGAATTGCACTAGGTTTTATTGTTAGAGCTTCCTGGAGGGCTAACTTCACGTTTGTCCTTCAAAGTTTTTATTTGCTTCTAGTGTCCAAACTATTGCAGCACTAGTGTTAAAGAGTCACTGCTCTAGGAAGCACTAACGAAGCACTAACGACTGTTTTAAAGATATCATTAGCTGTTTCGAATTTGTCGGGAATTTGTCCTAGTGATATGGGAGTTACGTAACCAGAGATAACACTTTGACCTAACCTCACTCAACCTCACACTCAAAAACTCACTTCGACCTGATATTCATTTCGACTTCACGCTCACACAACCTCACGCTCACATCACCAGTCTGACCTCAAACTCAAATAACCAGCCTGACATCACGCTCACTCGACCTCACCTTCGAATCACCACTCTGAACTCACGATCACTCAACCTCACGCTTATATCACCTGTCGGACCTCATGCCCAAATAACCATCCTGAACTCACGCTCACTCAACCTCACGTTCGCATCACTAGTCTGACCTCACGCTCACTCAACCACACGCTCACATCACTAGCCTTATCTCACGCTCACTTCGTGAGGCTGAGGTCGAGTGAGTTTCGAACTCGTGAGCGCCGATCTCGAGAGTTTGGACATCAGTGTGACATGTAAGTGCGCGTATCTACAATAATAGTAAATCAAAAGCAAACCATTAGTGTTTCCTGGAAGCACTAACGATGCACTAACGATTCCACCAGGATTTAACGTTTGTGTTTCCTGGGGGGCTAACGTGAAGTTGCACTCCAAAAGTTTTTTGCTTCTAGCGTCCAAACTATTGCAGCAATAATGTTTCGACTTGGTATTCTGAGAAGCACTAACAAAGCACAAACAATTACACTAAAAGGGTCATTAGGGCTTTTCAATTTGGCGGGAAATTGAGCCAATTAAAAATTCCCCATGTATTCCTTATGGGAATTTCGAAACATATAACACTAATTTTGAAGCACCAATGAAACTATTAGCGTTTTCTGAATGCACTAACGATTGCACTAAGTTTAATCATCAGTGCTTTCTGGGGGGGGGGCTAACGTGAAGTTCGCCCCCCAAATTTTTTTCATCTATTGTCTAACATAAGAAGCGCTAACGATTGCACTAGAAGAGAGCATAAGCACTCTTGAATTTGGCGGGAATTTGAGCCAATTAAAAATTCCCCATGTATTCCTTGCGGGAATTTCCTGATATATAACTGGTCGTAGTCAAAATAATTGTGAAGCACTATTAGTGTTTTCCGGAAGTACGAACGATGCGCTATCGATTGCAATAGACTTAATAGTTAGTGCATCCTGGGGGTGCTATTGTGAAGTTGCCCCGCCCCAAAGTTTTTTGCTTCTAGCGTCCAAACTATTACAGCACTAATGTTGGGAGTTGGTGTTCTAAGAAGCACTAAGCACTAACGATTGCACTAGAAGAAATCATTTGTGTTTCAATGGCGGGGGGGGGGGCAGGATCTCGGACGTTCCAAAGGAACTAGATTGAACAGGGGACTAGAAACATCATTTGTATTTAATTAAATTATTGCTTCCGTTTTCTCACGCAGCTTGTCATCTTTTATATGAAAAATTTGCACCACATTATACTCTGCAGATGGAAGCCCTGGAGGCTAATACGGTATTAGAGGATTACAAGAAATAAACAACTCATGGAACAATCACAATTCACAAAAAAGGAGGCTTTCTTGAGCGAAGATCCAAGTGATATGATTATCGAACAATGCTTAAAGTAGGCCACGAAAATTTCTCGGGGATTAACTAAACATCAGACACAACGTTAGCAAGTTTAATTATTCATTCCCAAATACTGTTACGATAACAGAAGTTCTTCAGGTCTTTTGTGGGCTTCAGTTTATCATTAGAGAGACAAGTTGAGCTAATGCCACCTTCCTTGTGTGCTAATATCTCAATACGCAAGAATGTCATTTTGATTGCGGTGAATGTAGTAGAGTCTCTATTGTTATGTGTTTTAAAACCCACACGTAGAAGGAAGAGGTCTTCTACACGCAATGGTGTGGACTAAAAGTGGCAACTCAATTCTGCGTTAAGTACGAAATAAATGATGTTAAACTCTATTTTCACCTTATATGTTGTGGATATAAATTACAATTAGCCATGGAAAGTGCCGAAGGAGAAAAAAGAGGTTTGTGGAAATATCTGCCATGATCGAATTTAATGCTGCCATTGAAGCCACGACAATTGAATCACACTTCTTGAGAAACTTGGAGATCTATACTAGACGGCCTCAAATGATGCAAACAGTTTTCAAAGGACAAAAGGTAGCTGTATATGGACAAGAAAAATGGAAGAAACTAGAAACAGGAAAACAGTAGCTGTTGATGGGTGTGATTCTGATCTATTAAGAATCTTCGTAGAAGACTTCATGAGTAGTTTCTGATTCTCTTATAGCCACCTATAAGCAGAACTGAAAGGAAATTCTACGAAATAATTAAATTTCAAGAAACTTTAGCGTTTTTTAAAGACTGCTTTCACTTTGTACTTTGTAGCAGATTAGTTCACCAACTGTATTAGGTTTTTGACACATTTCATATCTGAGACGGAATGATCAACAAGAAGAATTTCTGTAATCATATTTATTAAATACAACACTACCTCATTTAGCTGACGTGAATAGAGTTTGCGTGTCCTGTTCCTAGACTCAAAGGTATCTACTCAGGTGCAGAAAGCTGCACCACAAAATGTACCCGATTAATCGCAGCATTTGAGGCTTACGAAGTGTAGTCATCTCTAATGCTGAACCTGACAGTAATTTGGCCGGGAATGTATGCGAGCATATCCATGCTTGTTGACCAGAGCCATCTGAGATCATAAGTAAATTTTTTTTTACAAAAATAGAGGCACCAAATCGTCTGTAGAATTCTGCATAGATGATCGCTGCACATAGCGGAATATCATTGCAAACTACCTAGAGTACATTCGTTGCACAGTCCTATTAAAAGCCGTAAGATTGGAAAGAAGAAAGTCGAAGCACAGAGAATTGTGCATAGATCTTTACTTCAGCCTATTTTCAAAGATCATTGTGTTACCAAGATACAGAAACATTCGTATATTATAGAAAGATGAAATGTCGAGATACGTGTTGTTCTCTTATCAAATAGAATGCAATCAGTTAGCATGCACTACAATCAACAAGACATAGTAATATTTGATAAGAAGCGCAGTGAGATTAGGATTTTTCAATTGCAACTTACACGCTGTAATTGACTAAATCTGATGAAAAATTACTTTCAAATGACAAAAGTTTTACGGTTCATCTACAAGGCTGCCGACTGTGGCTTTCTGCAGAAATAATGGTATTACTAATTGTAGATATCAGGATGCATTAGATTAAAAGATAATAACAGTACATATCGAGATCAGCCATGATACTTGCATTAGAACGAGTGGAATGAGTTTGCATGCAGTACAACCGATGTGAGCGGGCGGGTTGAAAAGGGAAAAGTACAGCAGCTCATATTGTTCTTAGGATTTGCTAATTCGAAATATTCGAGTGTAAACCCTGTGACGTGCGGAACAAGAAATCTTTAACTGAGAAAGAATGAATATCACAGTGAGCTCATAAGGTTTAGTGCAGAGAAAGCGCGTTGAAAAGATCCACAGTTGATGGGTCACTTGCGATAGGATAAGCATCCCCGAGCTTGTGAAGCTTTTTGTAATATGCATCCACTTCGTCAGAAATCGCCTTAAAATGGGAACATTAGCAGATATGTCACTTGACTTCACTGTAATAGTATTCTACAACGTCTGAAAAGAGATATTAATAAGAGATTATATCGATCTCTCAGTGATGCGGTGACTAAAGAAATAATTTTGAGGACGAGCGGGGATGTTTGATATTTAATTAGACTGCAAGAACCTCGCCAATTATTCGAGCTTTCCGTATGGAGGTTAACGGTAAGGCTAAACGGATTATGCCCGGTTACGTCCTTCTTACAATGCTGTGTAATCTAGAAGTCAGCAGTGGACATCGGCATCTATTCCTTATTTCCTAATGGCTTACAGCTAGTAAAGGAAGTCAACAATGAATCCGAAGCCGTAAAATCTTGTGTTGTGTACCTAGGTGTTAAGACGAAGCAATAGTGCTTTTAGAGCTCTCTAACTCAAATTATACAATGGGATACCATGTAAAAAACCGTGGATTTACTTCTCCCTTTTTAAGACGAGGGTATCACAGACGTATAGCTTTGGGAACGAACAGCGGTTTGTTTAAGGTGGGTCCTTGGAATTGAAAACTGTTGGGATACCAAATGTAAAAAACGTATTAATTTATCAATGATAATCATGCAATATCTATACTTCCCCTTCATATTCAACTACAAAATTATTTGAGAGTGCTTCTGCTAAAGAAATCTACATAGGACTGATATCGCTCTTACCTATTTCTTAATTGTTATTCTGACACCGATAACGCCTTCACCAGGTTCTTGATCTTTAGCCTGATGAAAACTGTTTAATCCAACGAATTGTGTTCTTACGGATATATTATTTATAGAAAGTCCTCTGTGTGTTAACACCCGAAGCTTTTAAATAGGTGTTTAATTAGCGTCCTTGATGCTCACTAGGGTTTACATAAAAATTTGTGTAGGATTCACTAGGTTCAGGTCTATCATTAATTATATTTTCCGATTGTATCCAGTAAAACATGCTACGGAACACATTATATTCTAACCTCAAAGGAGCAGCCTTACTTTGGGCCTGAGACCTGTTATCTGATCGATGAGCGAAAAAAAGGGTCAATTTTAGGTTCTTTTGAGATCTTCTCTTACACGGTTAGGTAGAATATATTTACGGTATAGTCAGTCCTGTGTTCGCTACCAACTTAGTAACACTGGTCATCACAAAGCAACCTTTTCATAAAGCTCAGTGTATGCTTTTATTAGTAACTAAGTGCCACACATTTCATAGAGCACAAAAAGTTGTTAATTTCAGGTCTCTTGAAAATTCTTCATATCCAAGTTCTTGAATAACATCACTGTAGCATTGTCTTGATAAGAATATCGTATCACATTTCGTCATTCTGACATCCTCATTTTTTAGATCAGCCATTATACTGGAAAGGTCTCAAATCGTACCTGCAGCTGATAAAATTTTTGAACTGTCCAAAGTTGAACCTCCCTTAGGAGGTTTCCACTTCAGTAATTTCTAGGCATGATATGATACATTGTGTCAGGAAATGGTATAGAGGAACTTTCGTGTATGCTGTAC
Source organism: Thermobia domestica (assembly GCF_964235325.1). Taxonomy (NCBI): domain Eukaryota; kingdom Metazoa; phylum Arthropoda; class Insecta; order Zygentoma; family Lepismatidae; genus Thermobia; species Thermobia domestica. The sequence goes on from NC_137462.1 coordinate 227,442,106, forward strand.
ACTATGACAACATTAGTGAAAATTCTGATTGTGCATGCCTACTCAACATCATTAAGAACTCACTTCTAGGCTTAGCTCGGCGACGCTTACATGTGTTTATGGAAACATTTACAAACTTCGGAGGAGATGCCTAAATATAGGATCTTGGATCTTATTGAACAATGTCTGGATGAGGAAATCAATATGGAACTTTTAGAAGAAAAAGAAACTGCATGACAAAAACCATATTAGGGAACCTAAAAATTAAGACGGTGACCTTATCCGAACTGGCAAACTTTGGCTAATGTATATAGAGAAGGTCATAATCGTATTGTATATCATCAAAGCTACTAGACTCAACAGGAAAGTAGAAAATTTATTTGAAGGCTATTAAATGTATGCTTCCGTTTTCTCAAGCAGCTGGTCAGCTTTTCTATGAAAAATTTGCACATCACTATACTCAACAGATGGAAGCCGTAAGGCAAATACGGTATCAGATGATTGCAAAAAATTAACAACTCAAGAAACCTTCTTAATTAGCAGAAAAAGATGTCTTTTTGAGCGAAGTTCCAATTGATATTATATACGATCTTTGCTTAATTAGGGCCACAAATTATCTGGAGTATTAACTCAACGTCAGACATAACTTTAGCAAGATTAATAAATCATTCCAAAATACTGTTACGATAACAAAAGTTCTAAAGTACTTTTGAGGAGACACTGTCATCTCAGAGGCACGTTGAGCTAATGCCACCTTCCATGTGTGATAATATCTCATTGCACAAGAATGTGAATTCGACTCCGCTCAATGTAAAGGACTCTTTGTTGTACTGAGAATTAAAACTCACACGTAGAAGGAAGAGTTCTTCTACACGCAGTGGTGTAGACGAAAAATGGCAAGTAAAATCTGCTTTAAGTACAATACGTATATAAATAATGTTAAGCGCTATATTCAACTTATATCTTAAGGATATATATTACAATTAGACACGGAAAGTTACGATAGATTAAAAAAGACATTAGGAAAGTATTCCAACTATCGAATTTAAGTCTGCCATGAAGCAACGACAATTCAATCACGGGTCTTGAGAAACTTGGAGATTAATAATAGACAGCTTCAAATGATGTAAGAAGTTTTCAAAGGATAAAGGTAGCTGTATATGGACAGGAATAATGGAAGAAATTACAGACGGGATATAGATCATTAGTATGATATGGAAAGATAATTTGGTTAGCCCACAGTTTGGTTGCCTTGTGATGAACAGTGTTATTAAGTTGGTAGCGAACATAGGACTGACTATACAGTAAATATTTTCCAACTAACCGACTAATGGAAGATCTCAAAAGAACCTAAAATCGATTCTTTATTTGTCTCAACGATCAGATGACCAGTCTCATACCAAAAGTAACGCTCCTTGGGAGGTTTGAATGTAATGGGTTCCATAAAAATTTTTTTCAGGGTGCAATCGTGAAAATATTATTAATGATAGACTCGAAATACTATACTACTCTGTATGTACACCTTATTGAGCAGCAAGGACTATAATTAAATGCATATTTGATAGCCTCGAGTGTTAACACACAGGAAACTTTCTTTAAACAATATATCCGTAAGAACACAACTCCTTGGAGTAAACAGTTACTATCAAGATAACGATCAAGAACAAGGTGCGGCGTTATGGGTGCTAAGTAAATTTTTCAGCAGGAAGCAATTTCAATTAGTTTTGAAGTTGCATATAAAAGCGAAGTATAGCAATAGCTTGAATATCATTGATAAATTAATAAGTATGTTTTTTACATTTGGAATCACAACTTAAAACAGTCCCAAGCGCCCACCTAAAAAAACCGCTGAGTGTTCCCAAAACTATATGACATTGATATCCTCGGCTCATTAAAGGGAGATGTAAGTCCAAGGTTTTTTAAGTGCTTCGCCATTATATAATGTGAGTTAAGTACCTCTAAAAGCATTACTGCTTCGTTTTTAAGACCTAGGTATACAACACAAGATACTGCGGCTTCCGATTCATTGTTGAATTTCCTTAGTAGCTGTTAACCAACAGGAATTTTGGAGTACATGGCGACGTCCACTGCTTTCTAAATTTCAAAATATTTTTAGAAAGACATAAGCCACCATAAGCCCTTTAGTTTTACCGAACACCTCGAAATAGAACCCTCGAATTATTGGCACAACTGTTGCACCCTAAACGGAGAGTTAACAATGAAACATACCCCTCCACCTTCAAAATTATTTGTTTAGTCACCGTATCACTTAGTGATCGATTTAATCTCTTATTATTATTATCTTTTTCATACATTGTGGAATACTATTACAATGAAGTCAGGTGACATCTCTGCTAATGTTATCTTTTTAAAGCGATTTCTGACGTAGTGGATGCATATTACAAAAAGCTTCACAAGCTCGGGGTTGCTTTTTCTATCGCAAGTGATCCATCAACTTGTCGATCATTTTAACGCGCTTTCTCTTTACTATACATTATGAGCTCACCGTGATATATAGTCTTTCTCAGTTAAAGACTTCCCGTTCAGCACGTCACTGGTTTTAAACTCGAATATTTTCAATTTGCAAGTCCTAAGACAATATATGCTGCGGTATTTTTCCACTTCAACTCACACTCTCTCGTCGGTTGTACTGGATGCAAACTGATATCTACGATTAGTAATACCATTATTTCTGCGGAAAGCCACAGTCGGCAGCCTTGCAGATATGCCATATGAAAGTAATTTTTCAACAGATTTTAGTCTATTAGAGAGTGTAAGTTGCAATTGAAAAATCCTATTTTGACTACGCTTCTTTTCAAATATTACAATGATTGGTTAGTTGTAGTGCATGCTAACTGCTTGCATTCGTTTTGAAAAGAGAACAACACGTATCTCGACATATTATTTTAGTAAAATATCTTTATGTTTTTGCAACTTGGTAATACAATGTTCTCTGAAAACAGTCTGAATTATAGATCTAAGATCATATCTGTATGTTTCGACTTTCTTCTGGCCAATATTAACGGCTCTTAGCTGGACTGTGCAGGGAATGTACTCTAAGCAGTTTGCAATGCTATTCCGCTATATGCAGCGATCATCTATGCAGAATTCTATAGACGATTTGGTGCCTCTATTTTTGTAAAGGAATTTACTTGTAATTCTAGGATGGCTCTGGTCAACGGCCATAGATATTCTCGCATACATACGAGGCCAGTGGACAGTCTGGTTCAATGTTAAAGATCGGTACACTTCTTGACCCTTAACTGCCGGCGATTAATCGGGTTCATTTTGTGGAGTAGCTTTCTGCTTTTGAGAAGATACCTCTGAGTCGATGGACAGGACACGCAAGATCTATTCAAGTCAGGGAGATAATTACTGTTAATTTAATAATTAAGATTAGTGAAATACTTCTTGTTGATCATTTCGTCTCAGATATTAAAGGTGTCATAAAGCTAATTCAGTTGGTGCACTAATCTGCTACAGAGGGGAACTTACTCATCGGTGAGAAAATGTGTAGAAGATCGAGAAATTCAATTCCTCCAATAAGCTCATTAAGATTGTGCGATATTCCCTCAGTAGTGCAAGATAAACCCTGCGAGTCACAAAGACTTTAAGTTTGAAGATTAGTGTGATATGTACGTAGCGTTATAAATATAGCATCTTGATGAAGTGAGTTAAGTTTGCAAAACATGCCTTGAAATTTTTTATAGACGCAAGTTAATTTTCAGGCTAATCGAAAGTTAATAGAAGTATCTAATACTTTATTTGGGCATTGGGGTCCCGGGTTGGATCCCAGCCCCCGCCAAGTGTACTTTGTGGTGGACAAACACCGTGTGCGTGGGTTTTCTCGGGGTTCTCCCGTTTCCTCCCACTTTCTTCATTCCACCATTTCATTCATTACTCATCATCACCGTCTCCTTTAGCCTAACCGGCATAACCGTTGGACGTAAAACTTAAAGATTTCATTTCATTTATTTTTTATTTGGGCACCGACAGTAGCAAGTACTCGAACACTATTACTAAGCAAGAAAATTTAGGGCTTCTGCTCCAAGATGTGGGAAGTGAGCCTAGGAAGATTTAAATATTTTAGGTGCTCTTAACTGAAAATCTGTTAACGTAACCTGAGTACAAAAAAATTGATAATTTGTTGATGTCTCTGTTCTACACCTCTTCTACCGGGCCTGTTTAACTACTTGGTATTGCGAAACAGTTTTTTAAACCGCTAGCTTTACAAAGTCATCGGCCGGAACTGTCTTACAGGCCAAGAGAAGTGGGCCTGGGTCTACAAATTATTACGTTTCTAATTAACTAAATATCATGTATTAGAGTTTCAGGCAAAGAATGTGAATGCATGTGAATCCTTTACTAGTTTAGGAACATATGTTTAAAGGATTATTGTTAAGCTCCGTGATTTTCTGAGTGAAAAGCAGCTCGGTACAGTCGCAAAGGAACAAGGTGCTTAGCAGTAAGCATTGATTGTCCTTATGTCGTATAAGACCTAGAGCAATAACTTGAAACCAACACAGATCAACGTCTAGTAGAGCTTACATTCCTTCGCCCCTCTTGGATAAAAATGTACATGGAGTCTTTCCATGTATCGCTTATCGAAACATCGTTCTATATTAAGAGAGTTAAACTTTGCTTCTTTTTAGGGGATTCGAAAAGTAAACGGTATTTACACAATGTTTAGTGTCCTTGCAGATGGAAGAATCCATGGAGTCTGTCATCTGCTGTTGAACATCTCAACATATAAACAATCAAACATAATAAATTTTATAAACGTACAATTAAATGATACTGTAGTACGCGAATGTTATATTTAAATGAATTGGTTTTTGTTCGTTAACTTAAATAAGTCCAGCTACGGTTTCATTTTTTCTTCGGGTAACAAACCAGCTCGTGTTAAAGGATTCCGAAATATGTAACAGAACAATAAACCACCTTCATCTTTTATACCTTGTCCATACACCTTCATTTAAAGTTTCATCAAGGTCGTCTTCATGTTCATTTTGCTAGTGTATAAGAATGGGACGGTATTACAAAATAATAATCATAAGAGATAGGATCATTATTTAAGTCGTTGTAAATGAAATATTGGTTTTCTACAGCTGTTGTTTGTCATCATCTAAATCAGATTGTTTTCCATCTGCCATTAGTAAATGAACTCTCTTGGCAGAATGCAGACTACCTTGAATACTTCATATCGGATCTTTTACACTTACATGGGTCTCGATCACAATCCTACTTTGCAATCACTTTTTATCTACAGTTAAATAAGCTTATCCGGCTGAAAGCAAAAATACAAGCACCAAATCGTCTGTAGAATTCTGATTAGGTGTTCGCTACATATAGCGGTATATCATGGCTAGCCTAGTGTGCATTTTTAGTAGAGCCGTTATCATTGGCAAGAAAGTCGAAATACACAGATATGTGCCTAGATCTATATTTCAGACTGTTTTCAGAAAACATAGTATTACTAAGATACCGAAACGTTCAGATAACATTTTACTAAAAGGAGATGCGGAGATACTTGTTGTTGCCTTATCATAACGAATGCAAGCTTTTAGCATTCACAACTACTAACCATACATAGTAATATTTGGAAAGAAGCGTAGAGAGCAAGCAAGCGCCCACAAATCGTCGGTAGAATTCTGCATAGATGATCACGGCATATAGCGGAATATTATGGCAAACGGCCTAGAGTACATTCCTCGCACAGTCCAGCCAAGAGCCGTTAACATTGGCAAGAAGTTAGATGAAAGACTGAGATAGATCATCTAACTTCTTGATGTATACTTCAGACTGTTTTCAGAGAACATTGTATGACGAAAATACAGAAACAGTCAGATAGTAGAGAGCGCAGTGAGATTAGGATTTTTCAATTGCTACTTACACGCTAATTTTAAAATCTGTTGGAAAATTATTTTCATTTGCCAAAAGATTTAAGATTTATCTACAGGGCTGCCGACTGTGGTTTTCTGCAGAAATAATGTATTACTAATTGTTGATAAAATAATAATAAGAGTAGGTGTCGAGATCCGCCATGATACTTTCATTAGAACGAGTGGAATCAGTGCATGCAGTACAACCGACGAGAGCAGGCGGATTGAGATAGGATAAGTGCGTTAGCTCATATTGTTCTTAGGACTTGCAAATTCGAAATATTCGTATTTAAACCCAGTGACGTGCGGAACAAGAAGCCTTTGGCTGAGAAAGAATGAATATCACGCTGAGCTCATAAGGTGTAGTAAACAGAAAGCGCGTTAAAATGATGGACAAGTTGGTGTGTCTCTTGTGTTAGGACAAGCATCGCCGAGCTTGTAAAGCTTTTTGTAAAATGCATCCACTACGTCAGAAATAGTCTTAAAATGAGAACATTAGCACAGATGTATCTTGACTTCAGTGTAATAGTATTCTAAAATTTCTGAAAACTGATATTAATAAGAGATTACATCGATCTCTAAGGGATGCGGTGATTAAAGAAATAATTATGAGGATGGACGGGGATGTTCTATTTTTAATTAGTGGGTCAGAGTGCAACAGACTCGCCAATAATTTGAGGGGTCTATTTCGAGGGGTCCGGTAAGGCTAAACGGCTAATGCCGGCTTATGTTCTTCTTACAATGCTGTGAAATTTAGTAGTCAGTAGTGGACATCGGCATCTATTACTAGATTCGTATTGGCTTACAGGTAGTAAAGGAATCCAAAAATGAATCCAAAGCCGTAAGATCTTGTGTTGTGTACCTAGGTCTTAAATCGAAGCAGTAGTGCTTTTAGAGCTCCTTAACTCTCATTATACAATGCGTAGCATATAAAAAATCGTGGATTTTCTTCTCCCTTTAATAAGACCAGGGTATGACAGACGTATAGCTTTGGGAAGAATCAGCGGTTTTTTTAGGTGTGCCCTTGGGATTGAAAAATGATAAGATACCAAATGTAAAAAAAAATTAATATTAATTTAAGAATTATAATCAAGTAATTGCTATACTTCCCGTTAAAATGCAACCACAATACTATTCTAGAGTGCTACCTGCTGAAGAAATTTACTTAACACCCATAACGCTCTTGCCTGGGTTTTGATCGATAGCCTCATAGTATCTGCTTAATCCAAAGAATTGTTTTCTTAAGGATATATTATTTAAAGAAAGTCTCCTGTGAGTTAACACTCGAGGCTATCAAATATGCATTTAATTAGCGTCCTTGCTGCTCACAAGTCTTACATACAGAGTTGTGTAGGATTCACTAGGTTCCGGTCTATCGTTAATAATATTTTCCCGATTGTATTCTGTAAATCTTGCTATGGAACGAATTATATTCTAACCTCCAAAGCAGCCTTACTTTCGGTCTGAGACCGGTGAACTGATTGATTAGCCAAATAAAGAATCGTTTATAAGTTCTTTTGAGATCTTTTCGTACACGGTCAGGAGGAAAATATTTACGGTATAGTCAGTCCTGTGTTCTCTACCAACTTAGTAACACTGGTCATCAGAAAGCAACGAAACTGTGGGCAAGGAAATAAGCTTCTCATATAAACTCACTGTATGCTTTGATTTCTAAGTGATTGATTTGATTGATAAGTAACTAAGTGATACGCATTTCAAAAAGCAGAAAAACTCATTTATTCAGAAGTCTCTTGGTGAAAATTCTCCATATCCAATTTCCAGAATGATAACACGGTAGATTTGTCTTTATAAGAATATCGTATCACATTTCGTCATTCTTACATCCTCTTATGCTATACACTAATGTTCTTGGTGTGTCAATGCTGCCTTACTCGGAAGATTTTTACAAATACTAATACATATTCTACATTTTTTCATACAGTAAATAAATGCAAGAAAAGTGAACAAAGGACATGCGTTAAGACATTAGTTCTTTTTGGTGTGTTTTGAGCAATGAATATGTTCAGCTAGTTGATATGTAATTTACAAAGGCTCCTTTCTTTCAATTTTAAGTTTGTCAGTAACTAATGATGAGGAAGAATGTGGTACATCTTTCAAAGACTCCGTTGGGCTTATTGAATAGCCTCACTTTTCAATTGATATTATCTGACTTTTTGATACAATTCCGTTCTTACATTTTATACTAACCGATCACTAACAGGAGGCTTTTTTATGTTCTAAACACTTCTTTGGTATTACTTAATGAGCTCTTTTCAGTGGTAAATGATAGAAACATTACTATAATTGCGTTTTCTCACTTGTATTTAAATGCGTGAGAAGGTAATGTTGATTTTAGTCTAGTATAACACAACCAGCGAACGAGTGCGGGCGGCCGGTTTTGGAACTAAAATGCAAGCAGCAGTGTTTCTAACCGGACTACTTGTAATCAATCTATCACAGTTCTGTAATCAATCTATCACAGTTGTGTAATCTATCTATCACAGTTCTTTCTGTCTAGTTCGTAATAAACCACTTCACGCATATGCTCAAGTCAGGGGTGGAGCGATCGGGGTCTTGATTAAGAAAATTCTTTTGCATTGACATCATATTAGAATGTACTTCAAAAGTTTGGTGAGAGAGAGAACTGATAATCTTTCACCGCCACACTCCTAACCGTATCCCCAGGGGTCCTGGGTCCACTCCCTGATTGAGATGGTACATAAAGATAATTTTGTCTAATCTCTGTCATTATTTAGCATGGTTTAGTAATTTAAAAAAAGATATTTCTGCCACATTTTGAAAACTTTCAAATAAAGTTTTCAAAATGTGGCAGAAATATTGTTAAAAAAAACTAAACCATGGTAAATAATGACAGAGATTAGACAGTTATTTTTATGTACCATCTCAATCAGGAGAGGACCCAGGACCCCTGGGGAGACGGTTAGAAGTGTTGCATTGACGGCAGAGGGGGAGCGATTAAAATGGGGTGCCTGATAATTGAAGGTTCCTTATAACTCCAGTAAAATTCAGACAAAGACTCTGAATTACGTAAAAAAAAATACAAAATACATTTTCAGGGTAACTCTTACAGCCATTACGTTATTCTAAGATTAATGTTACTTCTGAAATTGATTAGAGCGAATATGTATTTGAAGAACAAAACCACTTTCATAAGTTTTTCAAAGTATCAAATTTGAAAAGAACGAAGTTTGTATTACATTGTTATCTGATTGCTCAAAGATACCGGTGATGAAGTAATTGGCTGGAAATCAATCGGCCGTTTCTTACATCAATTTATAAAGAAGATGAGTGCCAATGTTAGATATGTCAGTTCAGTATTTTTTTAAAAAGCCACCCAACCTCTTGCAACCATGCGTAGCGCATTTTAATACTTACACTTGAAATAAAAATACAACTGAATAAAGACGATTGACTGCCTTTGAATTTCATATGTGAATAACAATATAGGACTTTTCAGATAGAGGACAGGGAGAAGCAGGTTTTATTAAACAAGACCGTACATCTGATATGTTTGAACTGTATAGACAACTTGTGTTTACGGGCTAAACTCAGTCCTCTGAAGTCAATCGACAAATACTTTAAGATGTTCAACAGAATAACGTATCAGCATTATTATATACTACAGACACAAATATAATACTAGGCTCCCAAGTTTCAAAATTATATTGTGTGTGAAAACAGTTAGTAGATTACATTCTTTGTGACCTGATAGCTAAAACCTGAGAGAAATTCAGAGTTAGTCCAGAGGTAATTTCTTTCCTCATAAATAAAATTTATTGTGTTCTGAAGCAATGATACTTACTCTTACACTACCCATACGCTGATGTTTTATCAATACTTTTATTCAAACTCTACCAAAGGGCTGGATTTCTATAATGATCCTAAAAGAAGGGTTCACTGAACCAATTGTACAAATCAATCCCTAAAGGCAAGCTATCCAATCCCATAAATCTTTAAAAAAAATGAAGGAAAAATTTCTTCACCTCCTTTTCCCCCAAAGGATTCATTCACATTTCACGAACAAAAAAAAAATGAAATTTCTTTATTTTAACGTCTCATGATTATGTTGTTTATGCTAGAGGAGACAGATTATTAATGAAAGTGAAGGATTGTAAAATTAAATGTTGTTCTCTCAATGGGAATCAAACCCAGAACCACATACAATAAAAGCACATACGCTGGCCAATAGACCAGCGGAAAGGACTTTCACAGTTCTCGAGAGGAAACGTTTCGAGATTCCTCCCTGGCTAAAACTCGAAAAAATAATATATTTGTCAATCGACAAACATACACTTAGACACCAGCATCATGAGCCTTAACCTTAACTTGATTTAAACTTACAGTTACAAGATATTGCGCAAAACTCTAACCTATCAACCCAAAATTAATCTTTTAGTCACTGACATTGTCATTCCTGCGTTTTACAGGCTGCTACTGTTTTATAATGAAATCGAATAAAACGTAATCAATGTTTATACAATTAGCTTAATACACGGTAAATCTCACTGAATTGTCAACTGTGCTATGTTGTTCTTAAATTGGTAATTTCCATTCATAAATCACTATTCACAATACATCTGCATTACTTCAGGAATGGTTCACTACAATACATACATAAGTTACGGCGTTTTTTATTAAGCGTAAAGAGATTAGACTATGCATAACATTTAAACTGCAACTTTAAAAAGCCGTTGGATACACTGCATCGTGAAACTCTCCGCTCCCCTGTCCCGCCGCGCTTGCCAAGTAACTGATGTAAACGCAACAGCAGCGCCATCCTTCCAAAACCGCACAGCTATCCTGGTCAGGTTATACCAGTTTCAAACTCTTGTTTCGCCCTATAAAATAGAGCACCTTTTCAACCGTAAATATCTAACAATTTATGGCAATTCAGTTAATATATTTATTCTTAAAAATTTTGGAATTTAAAAGTGAGTGCATTCACTAAGCAGAATGGAGTGTTTCGAAACTTGGGTAGAACCTTGCTGATGGTTACTTACCGAGATGAATAAGAGTTAGTTAAAAGAACGGAATTGTCATTCATTCTCTTTTCATATTTACAATAGAAAGTGGGTCTACTTAGTATGTTCAAAAAAGTTGTTTGGAAGATGAAGCACACTTCTGAAGATCATTACTTAATCATGTATGTTAGAATAAAATAAAAGAAACAGTCGTAAATTTTCAAATATTTATAAATGAAGAAGGGCGAGTACTGCGAAAGGTGTGTATGTAATATATAACACAAAATCTTGCTTATCGTTAGTTTGTAACAAATTTTAGATAAAACGATAGATCGCAATTGTCGTAAACTCTCATGTATTTATAATTGAAAAACTAGATAATTCAGTAGTCCGAAACAAGTGATCAGAATATGAAATAGAATTTTGCTGATCGCTAGTTGCTGGGATACTTAAAAATAAAACGAAACAACGAAGCACTCATAAATTGTCATATAATTACATAGAAAAGGGAGTCCTTTGCGTATGGGAAAGATGTGTTTTGGTGTATAAAGCAGACTCTTAATGATACTTTGTTAAATCAACTGTTTTAGAATAAAATAAATTAGAGAATTCACGTAAATTATCGGATATGTAGTATTAAAAATTAGGTCATTCTCTAAAGTGAATGGTGTGTTTGAATTCTGATACAGAAATTTAGCGATCGCTAGCGGAAGGCATAATTAAGAATAAAATAATAATAACACAATACTCAGTTATTTAAAATTGAAATGTGAGTTTATTCAAAAGCTCCAAACGTGTATTTAAAAGCTGAAGTAGTTTCTTGCTGATCGTTTCGTTACTGACATATTTAAAAATAACATAAAAGGATGAGGTAAATTGACGATTATTTAAAATTGAAAAGTTTCTTCACTGATAGGGCGTGAGCTGTGTTTTGGTATGTAAAAAAAAACTTTTCATGATAGTCACTGAAACCTTTTAGGTTAAATGAAATCATATAACTGTCGTAGATTCTCAGATATTTACTATTAAAGCTGATTCTATGTAGTATAGTAAAGATGTGTTTTTAAGCTGAGGTAGACTCCTGCTAATCGTGTTACTGACATATATAGTAGAAAATGAAAGATCGGAATAGTCGTAAATATTAAGACATTATCAAGTGAAAAGTGATTCCATTCTGTATGATGAAAGTATTGTTTCCAAGCCGAATTAACTCTTGCTGATCGTTAGTTACTGAAATATTTTACAATAAAATAAAAGAATGGAGTTGTCGTGAAATGCCAGGTACAATTAAAAATTGAGAAAAAAACCAGTATTGTCGTTATTTCAAAGATATGTAATATTGTTAGGGAACTCCTTTTAGTAGACCGAAAGAAGAGTTTAGAAGACGAAGCACACTCTTGCTGATCGTTCGTTAACATATTTGTGAACAAAATGGGAAATCGGTATTGTCTTAAATTGAAAGAAGAATTGTCTTAAAATGTTAGATATTTATAATTGAAAAGTGAGGTGATATTTTATTGCGAAGTGACTATATCAAAAATAAACCAGACTCTTGCTAACCATAAGTTAGTGAATTAATTAAGTATAAAATAAAAGAAAGCAAGCGTCGTAAATTTTCAGAGATTTTAAATATGAAAATTTTTCCATTCAATAGGTCGAAACTAGTGGTTGGAAGTAGAAGTAAACTCTTGCTGACTGTTATCCACATATTTAAACATAAAATGAAACAGCGGGATTGTCCGACATTGTCAGATATTTACAATTGTTAAAAGATTTAATTGTACTAAATTGTGTGATATAATTAATAAAATTGAGTCCGTTGAGTTGGGCGAACGTTGAGCTTGGAACATGTATCAGTCTCTTCTTGATGGTTAATCACTGAATTATAAAGAAAAGAAAAAAAATAGAACGTTATTTTCGTTTATTGTAGTTCATTGTTAGCGTGTTACAATTGAAAACTTGTTCCATTTCATTTGGGCAAAAGGAATATTTCATCTGCGGATATGAAAGTGACACTCATTGTCGTTTTACTGACTTATATACGTACAAGGAAAACAATGGAATAGGGTAAATTGTGAGATAATTATAACTGAAAGTTGAGTCACTCATCTCGCAACGACTGTAAAACCTCACGCAGACTTTCGCAGATCGTTAGTTACTGACATATTGAAGCACAAAATGAAAAAACGAATCGGCATAATTTGTCAGAAATTAACAATTAGTCGTAGAGAGTGTTTGGAAGATGATGCAGACTCTTTGTGATCAATACGCACTCACGGATTTAAGAATAATCTGATAGAACGGAATTGACTGAAATTGTCTGATAACTAGAATTGAAAACGGACTCTACTTAGTAGGGCGAAAGGAATGTTGGAAGATGAAGCAAATTACTAGTGATCGATATCTACAGACACATTTAAGAATGGAATTGTATTGTTTTTAATATACTTGCAAATGTAAATAAAGAATATCCGATAACGCGAAACGCGAGTTTGTCACGTTCGTTAGTTACTGACATCTTTAAGAATAAAATGGAAGATCGGAATTGTCGTGAATTGTGATATTTACAACTAAAAGGTGTTGAGGGTTGAGGGCATTGAAAGGCTTATGAACAAGGGAATGTGATATCGACACTTGCTAAACTCTTGCAGACATATTTGATAATATAATGAAACCACATACGTTTTTTAAAATGTAAAAAATTATAACTGAAACTAGAGTTGATTCAGTAGGAGGAAACGAGTGTTTGAACTATGTGGCAAGCTGTAAATTCGTTAGCTACTGACATATTTAAAATGAGAGAAAGGAACTGTTTAAAATTGTCTGATATTTAATAATAAAAGTTATCTCATTCAGCAGAGTGAAAGGAATCTTTCAAAGTTTATGTGCATGCTAACTGCTTGCCTTAGTTCTGATAAGAGAACAACACCTATCTCGACTTCTCCTCTTAATAATATATCTGAATTTGTCTGTAACTTGGTAATGCAATATTCTCTGAAAACAGTCTAAAGTTAAGATATAAGCACATATATGTGTTATTCGACTTTCTTCTTGCCAATGTTAATGGCTCTTAGCTGGACTGTGGAAGAAATGTACTCTAGGCAGTTTGCCATGATATTCCGCTATATGCAGCGTTCATCTATACAGAATTCTACAGACGATTTGGTGGTATTATTTTCGTAAATGAATTTACTTGGAGATCTAGAGCGGCTCTGGTTACCGGCCATGGATATGCTCGCATACATAAAAGGCCAAATTACAGTGATGTTCAGTGTTAGATATGAGTACACTTCGTAAGACTCAACTGCTGGTGATTAATCGGGTACATTTTGTGGAGTAGCTTTCTGCTCTTTAGAAGATACATTTATGTGGAAAGACACGTCAGCGAGATAAGGTAGTGTTTAATTTAATAAATAAGATTAGAGATATTCTTCTTGTTGATCAATCCGACTCGGATATGAAAGGTGTCTAAAAGCTAATAGAGTTGGTGCACTAATCTGCTACAGAGGAAAAGCTTACTAGGACTTTACTTACCGGTGAGAAATCGTTGAGAATATTGAGAAATTCTAATCCACCAATAAGTTTAGTATGACTGTGCTATATGGCAGTCTGTAGGACAAGAGGAACCGTGTTAGTGGAAAAGACTTCTACTAGTTAGATCAAGGTTTTATAGCATGAAGATTAGTGTGATAGATACGTTATCAATATAGCAACTTGATGAAATGAGTCAAGGTTGCAAAAGACGCATTGAATTTTTTATAGATGGAAGTTGATACTTGAAAGGTGATTCAAGTTTATGCTTGAAAGGTGAAATTTCTAATCGTACAAAGGTCGAATCAGTTTGCATGCAGTACACCCGACGAGAGCGGGCGGGTAAAATGGGAAAAGTACGGAAGGTCATATAGTCGTTAGGACTTGCAAATCTTGAAATATTCGAGTTTAAACTTGTAACGTGCGGAACAAGAAGTATTTAGCCGAGAAAGAATGAATATCGAGGTAAGCTCTTAAGGTATAATAAAGAGAAACCGCATTATTTGATAGACAAGTTGATAGGTCACTTGCGAAAGGATAGGCATCCCCGAGATTGTGAAGATTTTTGTAATCTGCATCCACAACAATAGAAATACACTTGAAATAACAACATTAGCAGAGATACAAATTGAAGCAGAGATGATACTTGACTTCATTATGATATGATTTTACAATGTCTGAAGACAAATATTATTCGATATTTAAGTGATGCGGTGATTAAAGAAATAATTTTGAGGATGGACGGAGAAGTTCGATTTTGACTAATGGTTTAGAGTGCAACAGGTGTTCCAGTTATTCGAGGGTTCTATTTCGAGGTGCTTGGTAAGGCTAAACGGCTTATGCCGGATTAACTCCTTCTTACAATGCTGTATAATTTAGAAATTATCAGTGGACATTGGCATGTATTCCTTAATTCCTATGGGTTTAGAGCTAGTAAAAAAAAGTCAACAATTAATCGGAGGCCGCAGTATTTTGTGTTGTGTACCTAGGTATAAAAACAAAGTAGTAATGCTTTTAAAGCTGCTTTACTCATATTATGCAATGGCGTACCATTTATAAACCGTGGATTTTCTTCTTCCTATAATAAGACGAAGGTATCACAGTCATATAGCATTGAGATAATACAGCGGTTTTAGGGGGGCCCTTGGGATTAAAAATGTTGTGTACCAAATGTAATAATCATAAGTATTAATTTATCAATGATTATCAAGCAATTGCTATACTTCCTGTTTATATGGAACTACAATACTATTTGAGAGTGCTTCCTGCTGAAGAAATCTACCTAGCACGCATAACGCTCCCACCTTGTTCTTGATCGTTAGCCTAATAGAAACTGTTTAATCCAAGGAGCTGTGTTCTTACGGATACAATATTTATTGAAATTCTCCCGTGTGTTAAAACTCGAGGCTATCAAGTATGCTTTTAATTAGCGTCCTTGTTGCTTACTAGGTCTTCCATACAGAGTTGTGTACTATTCACTAGGTTTCGGTCTGTCATTAATAATATTTTCACGATTGCATAATGATATAAACTTGATATGGAACCCATTATATTCTAACTTCCGAAGCAGCCTTACTTTGGGTCTGAGACCGGTGATCTGATCGATGAGACAAATATAGAATCGATTTTAGTTTTTTTTGAGAATTTTCCTTAGACGGTTAGGTGGAAAATATTAACGGTAGTCCTGTGTTCGCTACCAGATTACTAACACTGGTCATCAGAAAGCAACCAAACTGTGGGCTAATTATATCATTTTTTTTATATAATCTCAATGTATGCTTTGATTAGTAATCTCATTGTATGCTTTGATTAGTAAACTCATTGTATGCTTTTATTAGTAATGTCATTGTATGCTTTGATTAGTAGAACCAGGTGAGACCGTTATGGGTGCTAAGTAGATTTCGTCAGCAGGTAGCACACTCAAAAAATATTGTAGTTGTATATAAAAGGGAAGTATAGCAATTACTTGATTGTAATTGATAAATTGTACTTGTTTTTTACATTTGGCATCCCAAAATTTTTTAATTGCAAGGGCCCACCTAAAAAAAACCACTGTTAGTTCCCAAAGCTATACGTGTGTGATACCCCCGTCTTATTAAGGGAGAAGTTAATCCACGGTTTTTTTACATAGTATGCCATTGTATAATGTGAGTTAAAGAGCTCTAAAAGCACTATTGCATCGTCTTAAGACTTATGTACACAACACAAGATTTTAGGGCATTCGATTCATTGTTGACTTCCTTTACTACCTTTAAGCCATTAGGAATTAATTAATAGATGCCGATGTCCACTGCTGACTTCTAAATTTCACAGCGTTGTAAGGAGGACATAGCCGGCATAATACGTTTAGCCTTGTTGTAAGCTCCATATGAAACCCTCGAGTTATTGGCGCTCTTGTTGCACTCTAAACAACTAATTAAAAATCGAACATCCCCTTGAATCCTGAAAATTATTTCTTTAATCACCGCATCACTTAGTGATTGATATAATCTTTTATTAATATCTCTTTTCAGACATTGTAGAATACTACTACAATGAAGTCAAGTGATATCTCTGCTATCGTTCTCATTTTAAGATGATTTTTGACGTACTGCATGCATACTACAAAAAGCTTCACAAGCTTGGGTATGCTTATCCTATCGCTAGTTACCCATCAACTTATAGAACATTAAACGCGCTTTCTCTTTACTATACTTTATGCTCACCATGATATTCATTCTTTCTCAGCAAAAGATTTCTTGTTCCACTCGTCACAGGGTTTAAAGTCGAATATTTCGAATTTGTGAGTAATAAGAAAATTTGAGTTGCTGCAATTTCCCAATTTCAACACGCAAGCTTACTTTGGTTGTAGTGCATGCAAATCGTTTCCACTCTTTCTAATGCAAGTATCATAGCGGATCTCGACATGTACTCTTATTATCTTTTTATCTAAATGCATCCTGATATCTACAATTAGTAATACCATCATTTCTGCAGAGAGCCACAGTCGACAGCCTTGTAGATAAACCATAAAACCTTTTGCTATAAGAAAGTTAATTTTCAACAGATTTTAGTCAATTACAGCGTGTAAGTTACAATTGAAATATCCTAATCTCACTTCGCTTGTATGTCTTGTTGATTGTAGTGCATGCTAACTGATTGCGTACGTTTTGATAAGAGAACAACACGTATCTCTACATCTCCTCTTTATAGAATATTTGATTTTTTCTCCAATTTGGTAATACAATGTTCCCTCAAAAAAGGCTGAAGTAACGATCTATGCACATATTAGTGTGCTTCGACTTTCTTCTTACCAAAGTTAACGGCTCTTAGCTGGACTGGCAAAAAATGTACTGTAGGCAGTTTGCCATGTAAATCTACTATATGCAGTGGTCATCTCTGCAGAATTCTATAGACGATTTGAATCTTCTATTCTTGTAAAAGAATTTACATGGTGATGTAGGATGGCTCTGGTAACGGAGATGGATATGGTCGCATACATACCAGGCAAAATGACAGTCTGGTTCAGTGTTACAGACGACTACACTTCGTAAGCCTCGACTGCTGAAGATTAATCGGGTACATTTTGTGGTGTAGCTTTCTGCTCTTGAAATATACCTTTGAGTCGATGGACAGGGCACGCAAGCTCTACTCAACTCAGCTAAATGAGGTAGTGTTAAATTTAATAGATAAGATTACAGAAATTTTCTTGTTAATCATTCCGTCTCATATATGTAAGGTGTAAAAAAGCTAATACAATTTTTGAACTAATCTGCTACAAAGCGGTACTTTTCTTGCAGTTATTTACTGTATGCGGAAGTGTAGAATATATAGTATTAGTAATTGTTGTTGAAATTTTGAAAAAATACAAAAGGGCTATACTGCTTATATCAAAATGAGAGGTGTGTATCTCACCATTACACAATTTTTGTAGCGAAGCTTCGAAAGATGAGTAGCTATCCAAAGGTTGTTTGAAAATAGGAAATCGAGACGCGAGATACGATTGAAGATTTGATTAAATCTTCCAAGTAAGACAGCATTGACACACCAAGAACATGAGAGTATATCAATAGAGGGAAAGAGGATCTAGGAAAGACGAAACGTGATACGATATTCCTATCAAGACTATGCTACCGTGATATCATCAAGAATTTGGATATGGAGAATATTCAACAAGAGACTTCTGAAATTATTGACTTTTTCTGCTCAATGATACGTGTAGCACTTTGTTACTAATCAAAGCATACAGTGAGCTTATATGAAAGTGTTATTTGATTAGCCCACAGTTTGGTTACTTTGTAATGACCAGTATTACAAAGTTCTTAGCAAACACAGGACTGACTATACCGGAAAAATTTTCCACCTAACCGTGTAAGAGAAGATCACAAAAGAACTAAAACTCGACTCTTTATT
Source organism: Thermobia domestica (assembly GCF_964235325.1). Classification (NCBI taxonomy): domain Eukaryota; kingdom Metazoa; phylum Arthropoda; class Insecta; order Zygentoma; family Lepismatidae; genus Thermobia; species Thermobia domestica. Next base: position 227,460,872 of record NC_137462.1, read on the forward strand.
TGGCTCATAGATCAGATTACCGGTCTGAGGCCCAAATTAAGGCTGCTTTGGAGGTTAGAATAAAATGAGTTTCATAGCAAGTTATACAGGATAAAATCCGAAAATATTATTAATGATACACCGGAACCTCGTGAATCCTACACAACTCTTTATGTAACAACTAGTGAACTGCAAGGACGCTAATTCAACCCATATTTGATAGCCTCGTGCGTTAACACACAGAAGACTCTCTTTAAATAATATATCCGTAAGAACACAACTCTTTGGATTAAACCGTTTCTATCAGAATAACAATTAAGAAATAGGTGAAAGCGATATGAGTCCTAAGTAGATTTCTTCATCAGAAGCACTCTCAGATAATAATGTAGTTGCATATAAACGGGAAGTATAACAATTGCTTGATTATCATTGATAAATTAATACTTGTTTTTTATATTTGGTATCCCAACATTTTTCAATCACAAGGGCCCACATAAAACCAAACGCCGTTCGTACCTAAAAATACAGGTCTGTGATACTCTCGTCTTATTAAAGGTAGAAGTAAATCCATGGTTTTTTAAATTATACGCCATTGTAAAATATGACTTATGGAGCTCTAAAAGCACTGCTTCTTTTTTAGTACCTTAGTACACATCACAATATCCTACGGCTTCGGATTCATTGTTGAATTTTTTTACTAGCTGTAAGCCAATTGAATTACGTAATAGACGATGATGTCCACTGCTGACTTCTACATTACAGCATTGTAAAAAGAACATAATCCGGCCTAAGCCAGTTTAGCAATACCGGACAACGCAAAATGCAACTCTCGATTATTTACACGCCTGATGCACTCTAAACCACTAATTAAAAATCAAACATCCCCGTCCATCCTCAAAAATATTTCTTTAATCACCGCATCACTTAGAGATCGATTTAATCTCCTATTAATATCTTTTTTCAGACATTGTAGAACACTATTACAATGAAGTCAAGTGACATCTCTGCTAATGTTCTCATTTTAAGGCGATTTCTGACGTAGTGGATGCATATTACAAAAAGATCTCGGGGATGCTTGTCTTATCGAAAGTGACCCATCAACTTGTCCATCTTTTTAGAGTGCTTTCTCTTTACTATAGCTTTTGAGCTCCATTTCCCATTTGAACGCACGCCCTCTCGTCGGTTGTAATGCATACAAACTGATTCGAAACTGATTCTAATGAAAGTATTATGGTGGACGATCTCAACATCTACTGTTATTATCTCTTTATCTAATTGCATCTTGATATCTACAATTAGTAATACCATTGTTTCTGCAGTAAATCACAGCATGCAGGCTTGTAGATAAATCTTAAATCTTTTGCCACATGAAATTAATTTTTCAACAAATTTTAGAATATTACATGGTGTAAAACGAAATTGACAAATTACGATCTCACTACGCTTTTATCAAATATTACTATGTCTGGTTGGTTGTAGTGCATGCTAACTGCTTGCATTCGTTTTGATAAAACAAAAACACGTATCTCGATATCTTCTTTTAGCTAAATATCTGAATGTTTCTGCAGCTTCCTAAAACAGTGCTCTCTGAAAACTGTCTAAAGTATAGATCTAAGAACATATCTGTGTGTTTCATCTTACTTCTTGCCAATGTTAATGGCTATTAGCTGGACTGTGCAAGGAATGTACTCTAGACAGGTTGCCACATTATTCCGCTATATGAAGCGATCACCTATGCAGAATTCTACAGACGATTTGGTGATTCTATTTTTGTAAACGAATTTACTTGGTGATCTAGGATGGCTCTCGTCCACTGTCATGGATATGCTCGCATACCTACCAGGCCAAATGACAGTCTTGTTCAGTGTTAGAAATGAGTATACTTCGTAAACCTGAACTGCTGGTGTTTAATCGGGTACATTTTGTGGAATAGCTTTCTGCTCTTGAGAAGATACCTTTGAGTTGAAGGACAGGATACGCAAGCTCTATTCACGTCAGGGAAATCAGGTAGTGTTAAATTTAATAAATAAGATTACAGAAATTCTTCTTGTTGACCATTCCGTCCAAGATATGAAAGGTGTAAAAGATAATACAGTGTGTGCACTAAACTGTTGCAGAGGGGAATTTTACCAGAATTTTACTCACCCGTGAGTGTAAAAAAAAATTCGGGGCGTCTTTTGCAACCTTTACTCACTTCATCAAGCTGCTATATTGATAACGCTACGTATCTATCACACTAAACTAAGGCTATAGAACCTTAAAATCTATCTGACTCGCACGGCTCATCTTGCATTACAGACTGCCACAATGCACACTCTTATTAAGTTTATTGGAGGATTTGAATTTCTCGATCTTCTAAACGTATTATTGATAGTTGATATGTATACATTTTTCATTCAGGGGACTTTTGAGGTATTTTTCGTTCAACAATGAAATGTGTGGATTTTGTTTTGATTTACTGCCTCGCATTTCGTCATATAGCTCTGTTACTTACTTGTTACGAAACGTTCCAGGAACACTTCATCGATCCTGGGGTCCGGGTGATATATTTCATCATCGGTTTTTGTTATTATTATTGTAGTATCGAATTATAAAGAATACAGGGACATGTAATATGATTTGGAATCTGCCGTGCTAATTGAACATTACTTCAAATTGCTCTAATCTTATGAACACGCCAGTTCATAGTTTCGCCCTCCATGGTCTATTGGTAGCGGAACAAATTCTAATTAGTAGGTCAAGGACTTGACTTTCTCATATGTTCTTTTGGCAATCACGGCTCAAAACGTATGGATGATAATGGATGAATTGGTAAAATGAAGACAGTGGACGAAAACGGGCTAATCCAAAATCCCCCACGTTCACGATGTTTGTTCACCAGAAAGCTCACATAACACGAGGAGGGATCGATCCGACGACGTCTAGCACGAGATGTGAATGTTTTAACTTCTAAGCCACCATTGTCACTCGTCAAGCATGTGTTCGCATTCTACGCAGAGTAGCCATAATAAATAGTATTTCTTTGATTTTTTAGTGCTGTTGTAGCAGTTGTAGTACTGCAAGTAGTAGTAATAATAATAATAATAATAATAATAATAATAATAATAATAATAATAATAATAATAATAATAATAATAATAATAAAAATAATAATAATAATAAAATAATAGTAAAAGCAGTATCAGTAGTAGCAATAATAGGAGTAGTAGAAGTGCAGTACTTTACAGTCTTAAATAAATGGTTAATTTCCCAAACACACTACGATTAATACAGGCTGTCAACATTAGTTTCCGATCCGTCTTTTACATTGTTCGGCCCGTTTCGGCCTGGAATGTGCCCTGCCCGGTTAGAGCCCGGCTCGAGATTCGGGCCGGGCAGGCTTCAAACGGGCACAGAATTCAGATCCATTTGGGTCGGCCGTGTCGTCTTCGGGCCTGGGTTTGCAGGGCTCTGGTAGTTGTCTGTAGTGCAAGATAAACCGTGCGAGTCAGAAAGACTTTAAGTATCTATAGCCTCAAGATGAATGTGATAGATACGTAACGTTATCCATATAGCATCTTGATGAAGTGAGTCAAGGTTGCAAAAGACGCCTCGAAATTTTTTATAGACGCAAGTTTAACTTTCAGGCTAATCGAAATATAATAGCAGTATACTTTTACTGCTACTTTCTTTGAAGAACTCGATCACTATTACTAAGGGAAAAAATCAGGGTTTCTGCTCGAAGATGTAGAAAGTGAACTTGAGAAGTGTTATATCTTTGAGGTTGTCATAACTGAAAATCTCACATTGTTTCCTAAGTAAAAAAAAAAAAAAAAAAAAGGTCATTTCATTACTTTGTTGACGTCTCTTTTCTACACTTGTTCTACCAGGCTTGTATAACTTCTTTGTATCGCGAATCAGTGAATTACACCGCTAACTTTGATAATTCATTGGCCGGACTTGTCTCACAGGCCAAGAGACATTGAGTGGTATTTCAGTGTCTAATAAAGTGGAAAAATATCTATCAAATAGGCCGGTTGCTGTGTGGGACACAAAACCAGCATGTACATGATACTTTTCCTTCTGATAGATCGCTATCTCTACTTTCATGTCCCAAAGTGGCAAAAGTTTCGAATAAAAACTTAGGCAGATATTTTTTAAAATAACCTTTTTTTTGCCGGACTCAGGGATTTAATAATTTAAATACTCCCTCGGATCGAAAGTGTTAAGCCGTTGTCAATGACATATAGGCTCTCTACAGCTGTTGTTCGTCATGATCTATATCAGATTTTACATGAACTCCCTTTGTGGAATGCAGAAAAAATTGATTACTTCATATTGGCTCTTCTACACTTACATGTGGCTCGTTCACAATCCTATCTAGCAATCACTTCTTATCTACGGATAAGCTTATCCGGCTGGAGCCGATGTTAGCTGCGTGGGTCAAGGAATTTGCATATCCTCTTTCACACACCAACCTCATTCGATTGGGTTCATGCTTAGACCATTTCGCTCCTGGAATTGGAGGTACATCCGAATTGAATGCTGCATACCTGCCGTGCTAGTAGGGGAAAAGGTGGCCATATTGAATCTTTGTAACAACTTCTTTGTTATACCTGATAGGCTTATACCATCAAGGACATGTTTCCTTCTCCATACAGCCATTTTCAACCGTAAATTCCTGGCAATTTGCGACAAATGCTTTTTTCCACTTTATTGATAAATATCTCAGCAACTAACCATTAGCAAGAGTCTAAGTTGTTCAATGTTTTTGTCCTATATATTGGAATTGTAAATGTCTGACAAATTACGACAAATCTGTTATTTTACATTATTCTTTACGGCAATTCATTTCATTTTTAGGTAAATAAGAAACAAACGATTACCAAGAGTCTGCTCCATTTTCAGGCCTTTTATTTCACTTTTAATTGTAAATATCTGACAATTTATAACCATTTCGAGTTGTGTGTTCGGGCGGCCATTTGTTTGTAACCAACTTGAGTTCGGGCTACTGTTCGGATTTCTCTCCTTGGTGGTGCTCCCAGTAAGTATTTCACTGAGACCTTAACTTCCCTGAATAACATGATGAAGGACCTCGCCAAGAAGGAGTTACAAATTGTATCCTAATCGCTCGTCGGTCTGAATATCGAGAATTGGATTGGAGAATTGGAGATTAGCACTGGAGGAAAAATTGCTTAGATAGTCCCACGTAGATATCCAGTTTCTGCGCCTAAGAATCCTGAAGAGTTAAGATGAATCTTCAGCCAATAAAATTGTCTCGAAGGTAGAATACTAGTTGGAGGGCGCGTATATAACTGACAGGTACGCACAAAGTATTTGAACAAGGGACGTCACTAGTTGGAGGCTAATCGTAAAAAAACGTACTTCGCCGACAAATAGCTTGTTCCCCTTAACACAGTCAGATTTAATTCCCCACGCAACGAGTGCGGTGGCGGCACACAATGCAGTGGTCAACTGAAGAGTGTTCGTAGTTCAATCTAATAATCACTCAGTTAACTCATCTGTATGCATATACAGACAGAATATAGAAAATAATTTATGTTAATTCCAGTCCACTGGCAATTGCACGGGACATTGCGATAACTCGGACATTACAAAGAACAGAGAAGGAACTGCAAAAGCAATGTGACTGGCGTCACTGAGGTCACTCCAAAATCTGGTCAGCTTGTAATTCCATAAATGATTGAAGAAATCACTTAATTCTAACTGCAGAATATATACTATGAATAATGATAAGTCAGAGGGACCAACTACTGACTGCATCACCTTCGAAGCACTCTTTTGCTCCACTCAAAGGGTCGCTTTTTAATTAAGTATATCTGATACTTTACGACAATTACATTCTAATATTAGATTCTGAAATATGTCGGAAACTACCGATAAGCAAAAATGTTCTTCACCTTGAAAATACTCCTTTCCTTCTCCTGAGGAGATTCGTTTTTCAAAGATAAATATGTTACAAATTGTGACAATATCGTTATTATTTGTTTAATTTTAAATATGAGAGTAACAAACAAATAGAAATTGTTTGCTCACCTTTGAAACAGTCCCGTCTCTTACTGAATAACCAGTTTTCTATTGTAAATATCTGACCATTTACGACATTTCCGCTGTATAAATATATTCTTTAATATATAGACAACTACATACCAGCAAGAATGTACTTCAGCTTAAACTTTCCTTTGGCCCTTCTAAATTGACCAACATTTCAATTTAAATATGAAAAATTAAGAGAATACAGTTAATTCATTTTATTCTTAAGTATATCAGTATCTAACGAACAACAAAAGCCATTCTCATTTTCCAAACACTCCTTTCGCCTCGCTTCCGTTCTGTTTTAGAATCTCCTAAAAAGAAGTAAAGTTTATCTCTCTTGATAAAGAACGATGCTTCGATGTGCGGTACATGCAAAGACTCCATGTTCATTTTTATCCCAGAGGGGGCGTAAGAATGAAAGCTCTATAACACGTCGATCCCTGTTGCTTTCAACTTATTGCCTTAGGTTTTATACGACATAACGACAATCAATATGTACTGCTCAGCATCTTCTTCCTTTGCGACTAAACCAAGCTGCTTTTCACTCAGAAGGCCACGAAGCTTAACAATTTTCCGTAACAATTATATTACACTTATTGTCGTAAGCTTGTAAAGGAATCACATGCAGCTTATTTGCATGATACTCAAATAGCATATTTTTAGGTAATTAGGTACGAGATTACCTTGTAGACCCAGGCACGCTTCTCTTGGCCTGTGAGACAAGTCCGGCCGATGAATTAATGAAGCAAGCGGTTTAAAGAACTGATTCGCGATAGAAAGTAATTATACAGGCCTGGTAGAACACATGTAGAACACAGACATCAACAAAATTATCGATTGACAAAATTTGTTTTGGTACTTAGGTCACATTGCGAGATTTTCAGTTAAGTAAACCTGAAAGATATAAAACTTCCTAGGCTCACTTTCCACATCTTCCAGCAGAAGCCCTGAATTTTCTACCATAGTAATAATGTTCATGTACTTGCTCGTCTCGATGCCCAAAGAAAGTAATAGATACTGCTTTTAACTTTCGCTTAGCTTGTAAGTTTAACTTGTGTGTAAAAAAAAAAAAAAAATCGAGTCGTCTTTTGCAACCTTGACTCGCTTCATCAAGCTGCTACATTGAGAACTCAACGTATCTATCACACTAATCTTCAGCCTATAGAACCTTAAAGTCTTTCTGACTCGCACGGTTCATTATGCACTACAGACTGCCATGTCGCGCAGTCTTATTAAGCTTATTGCAGGATTTGAATTTCTGGATCTTCTAAACGTTTGCTCACCGGTGAGTTAAGTTCTGCTAAGCTTCCCCTCTGTAGCAGATTAGTTCACCAATTGTATTAGCTTTTTGACACCTTTCATATATGAGACGGGATGATTAACAAGAAATATTTCTGTTATCTTAGCTCTTAAATTCAACACTACCTCATTTAGCTGACTTTAATAGAGTTTGCGTGTGCTGTCCATCGACTCAAAGGTATCTTTTCAAGAGCAGAAAGCTACACCACAAAATGTACCCGATTATTCGCCAGCAGTCGAGGCTTACGAAGTGTACTCATCTCTAACACTGAACAAGACTGTCATTTGGCCTGGTATGTATGCGAGCAAGTAAACTCCTTTACAAAAATAGAAGCATCAAATCGTCTGTAGAATTCTGCATAGATGATCGCTGCATATAGGGTAATATCATCTGAAACTGCCTACAGTACATTAGTTGCACAGTCCAGCTATGAGCCGTTAACATTGGTAAGAAGAAAGTAGAAGCATACTCATGTGTGCATAGATCGTTACTTCAACCTTTTTTTTAGAGAACATTGTATTACCAAGTTACAGAAACATTCAAATATTATATTAAGAGAAGATGTCGAGATAAGTGTCGTTCTGTTATCAAAAAGAATGAAATCACTTAGCATGCACTTCAATCAACCAGACATACAAGCGTAGTGAGATTAAGATTTTTCAATTGCAACTTACACGCTGTAATTGACTAAAATCTGTTGAAAAATTACTTTCATATGGCAAAATATTTAAGGTTTATCTACAAGGCTGCCGACTGTGGCTTTCTGCAGAAATAATGGTATTACTAATTGCAGATATCAGGATGCATTTAGATAAAAAGATAATAACAGTAGATGTCGAAATCCGCCATGATACTTGCATTAGGACGAGTGGAATAAGTTTGCATGCAGTACAACAATAAGTAAGCTTGCTTGTAGAAATGGGAATAGTACACCAACTAAAATTATCTTAGGACTAGGAAATCCAAAATATTCGAGTTTACACCCTTTTACGTGCGGAACAAGACATCTTTAGCTGAGAAAGAATGTATATCACGGTGAGCATAAGGTATAGTAATGAGAGAGCGCGTTAAATGATGGACAAGTTGATGGTATTTGCGATAGAATAAGCATTCCCGAGCTTGTGAAGCTTTTTGTAATATGCATCCACTACGTGAGAAATCTTCTTAAAATGAGAACGATAGCAGAGATGTCACTTGACTTCATTGTAATAGTATTCTTAGTATTCTACAATGTCTGAAAAGAGATATTAATAAAAGATTATATCGATATCGAAGTGATGCGGTGATTAAAGAAATAATTTTGGGGTGCAAGGGGATGTTCGATTTTTTATTTATTGGTTTAGAGGGCAACAAATGCGCCAATAATTCGAGGGTTACCGGTAAAGCTAAACGGGTTATATCCTTCTTACAACGCTGTGAAATTTAGAAGTCAGCAGTGGTCATCGGCATCTATTCCTTAATTCCAAATGGCTTAAAGCTAGTAAAGGAACCAACAATGAAACGAATGCCGTAAGATCTTGTGTTGTGTACCTAGGGCTTAACACGATGAAATAGTGCTTTTATAGTTACTTAACGCACATTATACAATGGCGTACCATTTAAAAAACTGTGGATTTAAGTCTCACTTTAAGAAGACGGGGGTTTACAGTGGTTTTAGGTGGGGCCGTGGGATGAAATATGTTGATACCAAACGTAAAAAACATACGTATTAATTTAACAATGATAATCAAGCAATTGCTATACTTCCCGTTTATAAACACTAGAATATTATTTGAGAGTGCTCCCTGCAGAAGTAATCTACTTAACACCCATAACACTCTCACCTTCTTCTTGATCGTTAGCCTGATGAAAACTGTTTAATCAAAATAGTTTTGTTTTTACGGATTTATTAAACAAAGTTTCCTGTGTGTTAACATACGAGACTCTCAAATATACATTTAATTGGCGTCATTGCTGCTCACTTGAATTTACATAGAGTTTTTAGAATTTACTAGGTTCGGCCAATCATTATTAATATTTTCCCGACTGCATATTGAAAAAACTTGCTATGAAACCCATTATATTCTAACCTTCGAAGGAGACTTACTTTGGGTCTGAGACCGCTGATCTGATCGACGAAACAAATAAAGTATCGATTTTTGATTATTTTGAGGTGTTAATATAATAATGTTTCCATATAAGCTCAGTGGGCTAATATAATAGTCTTTCCATATAAGCTGACTGTATGCTTTGATTAGTAACTAAGTACCACAAATTTCATAGCAGAAAAAGTCATTTATTTCACATGTATTTTTTTTGAAAATTATCCATATCCAAGTCCTTGAATGAAAAAGTAATCTTATTTCACGGTAGCTTTGTTTTGATAAGAATATCTTATATCGTTTCTTCATTCTGACTTCCACTTTCCCTCTAATGCTATACATTCATTTTCTTGGTGTGTCAATGCTGTCCTCATCCTCACTCGCATCTCGCGTCTTGATCTCCTATTCTCAAACAACGTTTGGATAGTTATTCATCTTTTTAGAGCTTCGGCAAAACGATTGTGTAATGCTGAGATACACACCTCTCCTTTTCATATAAGCAGTGTATTGCCTTTTTATTTCTTCAATATTTCAACATCAAATACTAATAAATACTATACATTCTACTCTTCCGCATACAGTAAATAAGTGCGAGAAAAGTGAACAAAGCATTTGTGTAATCACATTAGATCAGCCATTATAGTGGAATGGTCTCAAATCATACCTGGAGCTCAAGAAATTTCTGAACTGTCCAAAGTTGTACCTTTAGAAGGTGTCTACTTAAGTAATTTCTAGGCATGATTGGTTACATTACGTCAGGAAATGGTATAGAAGAACTTTCGGGTATCCTGTACACTATTTCAACAATAGTGAAAAAATTGAATTTCCATGCCTACTCAACATCATTGAAAACTAACTTCTAGAGTTTGCTCGCGACATTTAGAAATGATTATGAAAACATTTACAACCCTCGGAGGAGATGAGTAAATCTAGGATCTCGGATCTTATTGAACATTGTCTGGATGACGAATTCAATATGCAACATTTACAAGAATATGTCATTGCATGACAAAAACAATATTAGGAAACCTCAAAATTAAGACGCTGATCCAAGTTAAACTTTCAGGCTAAGCGAAAATTAATAGCAGTATCTATTACTTTCTCTGGGAAACTTGACGGGCAAGTACTCGAACACTATTCTTATGGGAGAAAATTGAGGTCTTCTGCTCTGTTGTGGAAAGTGAGCCTAGAAACTTTTATATCTTTCAGGTGTACTTAACTGAAAATCTCCCAATGTGACCTACTATCAAAACAAATTTTGTCAATTGATAAATTTGTTGATGTCTGTGTTCTACACCTGTTCTACACAAGCCTGTATAACTACTTTATATCGCGAATCAGTTCTTTAAACCGCTAGATTTATAAATTCGTCGGCCGGGCTTGTCTCACAGCCAAAAGTTGCGTGCCTGGGTCTACAAGGTATTCTTGTACTTAATTACCTAAAAATATGCTAATAACGTTTCATGCCAATAACTTGCATGTGATTCTTTTACAAGCTTTCGACCATAAGTGTAATATAACTGTTACGGAAAACTATTTAGCTTCGTGGCCTTTTGACTGAAATCCAGCATGGTAGAGTCGCAAATGAACAAGATGCTGAGCAGTACGCAATGATTGTCCTTAAGTCGTATAAAACCTAGCGCAAAAAGTTGAAAGCTACAGGCGACGTGTACTAGTGCTTTCATTATTACGCCCCCTCTTGGATAAAAATGTACATGGAATATTTGCTTGTACCACATATCAAACATCGTATTTTATATCGTAAAACTTTGCTTTTTTTTTAGGAGATTTGAAAACTAAACGGTACCTACACAATTTTTAGTGTCCTTGCGGATGTCAGATTCATTGGAGTCAATCGTTTGCTGTAGAACATCTTAACATATAAACAATCAAACAATAAAATATTGTTATAAGCGTCAATTGAATGGTGCTGCGGTATGCAAATGTTATATCTAAATGAATTGGTTTAACTCGTTAGATTTGTGCTGCTAAGGTTTTATTTCCTTCTCGGGTACCAAAGCCGCTCGTGTTAAAGGATCCCAAAATATGTATACTTGATGTTTTATTCCTTGTTTTTATACCTTCTTTTAGATTTACATCAAGATCGTCTTCATCTCCATTTGTTAGGTCTATAAGGCGGGGACGATATCACAAAATAATAACCATAACTCATTGGATCATCAATTAAGCCGTTGTCAATGACATATTGGTTTTTTACAGCTGTTGTTCGTTATCATCTATATCAGATTGTCTTCCGATCTCCCATTTCTACATGAACTCCCTTGGCAGAATGCATAAAATATTATATAATTCATATCGGCTGTTGGCTAACATGTGGTTCGATCACAATCCTATCTTGCAGTCACTTTTTATCTACAGGTAAGTAAGATTATCCGGTTGGACTGATGGCAGCTATGTGGGTCCTTGGAATTCGCATATCCTGTTTCACACACAACCTGTTTCGATTGAGTTCATGCTTAGACCATTTCTTTCCTGGAACTGGATTGATTGCTGGACAGCTGCTGTGTTAGTAATGGGAAAAGTGGCCATATTGAAGCTTTGTAACTACTTCCTTCTTATATCTGATATGGCTTATTCCAGGGACGGCATTTTTCCATCTCCATACAGGCGAATAAGAAATTTCTAACGGTACCACTTTGTCAGGATTCACATTTGGTTGGTTGCAGACTCTGTCTAACTTTCCCAATTCTTCTAATTGAAGGAACTTGAAGGCTGCAAACTGTTCACTTTTGAGTATAGCTGAGGTAGTGACAAGCCTGTTGCATCATGAAAAAGTTAAAAGCAATGAGGATAGGTTCTCTTTAAATTTAATACATTCGAAGCATTTCCTTTCACTTCTGTGATTGTGAAAATGTGAAATGCTATGTGAAATTTAGCTATGTGAAAATGTGAAAATGGCTATGTGTAAATTAGCTACTGCTCATAAACTATTCTACCAAGATTCTTAATTGATCAGAATCACTCCCATCAACAGCTACAGTTTTCCTGTTTCTAGTTTCTACCATTTTTCTTGTCCATATACAGCTACCTTTCGTCCGTCGAAAACTGTTTGCATCATTTGAAGCCGTCTAGTATAGATCTCCAAGTTTCTCAAGAACTGTGATTGAATTGTCGTGGCTTCAATAGCAGCATTAAATTCGATGATGGCAGATATTTCCAGAAACCTCTTTTTTCTCTTTCGGGACTTTCCATTTCTAATTGTAATTTATATCCATAACATATAAGGTGAAAATAGTGTTTAACATGATTTATTTCGTACTTAACGCAGAATTGAGTTGCCATTTTTAGTCCACACTATTGCGTGTAATAGGCCTCTTCCTCCTACGTTTGGGTTTTAAAACACATAACAATAGAGACTCTGCAATATTCACCGCAGTCGAAATGACATTCTTGAGCATAAAGATATTATCACACAACGAAGCTCAACTTGTCTCTCTAATGATAAACTAATGCCCACGAAAGTACTGTATAACTTCAGTAAGTAATCACAACAGTATTTGGGAATTAAGGCTCAATCTTGCTAACGTAGTGTCTGACGTTGAGTTAATCCCCGAGAAATTTCCGTGGCCTACATTAAGCATTGTTCGATAATCATATCACTTGGATCTTTGCTCAAGAAGGCCTCTTTTTCTGTGAATTATTAATGTTCCTTGAGTTGTTAATTTCTTGTAATCCTCTGATACCGTATTAGCCTCCAGGGCTTCCATCTGGTGTGTATAATGATGTGCAAATTTTTCATATAAAAGATGTCAAGCTGCGTGAGAAAACGGAAGCAATAATTTAATTAAATACAAATTATATTTCTAGTCCCCGGTTCAATCTAGTTACTTTGCAATGTCCGAGAACTCGCGCCCCCCATTGAATCACTAATGATCTCTTCTAGTGCAATCGTTAGTGCTTAGTGCTTCTTAGAACACCAACTACCAACATTAGTGCTTTAATAGTTTGGACGCTAGAAGCAAAAAACTTTGGGGCGGGGCAACTTCACGATAGCACCCCCATGAAACATTAACTATTAAGTCTATTGCAATCGATAGTGCATCGTCAGTACTTCCGGAAAAAAATAATAGGTTCGTTTGTGCTTCACAATTATTTTGACTACGACCAGTTACATGTCAGGAAATTCCCGTAAGGAATACATTGGGAATTTTTAATTGGCTCAAATTCCCGCCAATTTCAAAAGCGCTTATGCTCTCTTCTAGTGCAATAGTTAGCGCCTCTTATGTGGTCCATAGAACACCAACCCCCAACAATAGTGCTTTAATAGTTTAGACCCTAGATGAAAAAAAAATTGGGGGGCCAACTTCATGTTAGCCCCCCAGAAAGCACTGATGATTAAACCTAGTGCAATCGTTAGTGCATCGTTAGTGCTTTCAGAAAACGCTAATAGTTTCATTGGTGCTTCACAATAAGTGTGGCTATGGCCAGTTATATGGCTCGAAATTCCCATAAGGAATACATGGAGAATTTTTAGTTGGTTCAAATTCCTGCCAAATTCAAAAGCGCTAATGATTTTTTTAGTGCAATCAATAGTGTTGTAAGTGGTTCTCAGAATACCAAGTCGAAACATTATTGCTGCAATAGTTTGGACGCTAGAAGCAAAAAACTTTTGGAGTGCAACTTCACGCTAGACCCCCAGGAAAAACTAACGTTAAATCCTGGTGGAATCGTTGGTGCATCGTTAGTGCTTCCAGGAAACTCTAATGGTTTGGTTTTGATTTACTATTATTGTAGATGTGCGCACTTATATGTCACACAGATGTCCAAACTCACGAGATCGGCGCTCACGATTTCGAAACTCGCTCGACTTCAGCCTCACGAAGTGAGCGTGAGATAAGGCTGGTGATGTGAGCGTGAGGTCGGACTAGTGATGCGAACGTTAGGTTGAGTGAGCGAGAGTTCAAGATGGTTATTTGAGCATGAGGTCCGACAGGTTATGTAAGCGTGAGGTTGAGTGATCGTGAGGTGAGACTGGTGATGCGAACGTGAGGTCGAGTGAGCGTGAGGTAGGGCTGGTTATTTGAGCGTGAGGTCAGACTGGTGATGTGAGCGTGATGTTGTGTGAGCGTGAAGTCGAAATGAATTTCAGTTCGAAGTGAGTTTTTGAGCGTGAGGTTGAGTGAGGTTAGGTCAAAGTGTCACCTCTGGTTACGAAACTCCCATAAATACATGGAGAGTATATCAGTGGGACAAATTCCCGACAAATTCAAAACAGCTAATGATATCTTTAATACAATCGTTAATGCTTCGTTAGTGCTTCCTAGAGCAGTGACTCTTAACACTAGTGCTGCAATAGTTTGGACACTAGAAGCAAATAAAAACTTTGAAGGACAAACGTGAAGTTAGCCCCAAGGAAGCACTAAGAATCAAACCTAGTGCAATTGATAGTACATTGTAACACTAAGAGTGGAAGAGAATGCAAATTATGAGTTTTTATTCACACATACTCACTCTTCCACTCTTCTCCAAAACCCATTCCAGAGGTTGGAGCTCTTAAAAGTAGGTCTAAGTAGGAGTATTAATAACCACGGAGCCCCCAGAAGTCCATCGTAGTTCCGCCTCTCGAAAGAGAATGCATGAATAAACACTTGTTATTCATATTCAGTTTCCACATCTCAACAAACAAACATTATTTTCATTCACTTCAATCTACTACTGCATTCTATTGAACTGTAACGCCTTTTTATGTTTAAAAATAATTATTCATTTTTCAATAATTGTAAACTGTCGACAGTTGATTACCTGAAACCGCGGTAGCCAGAAATAGCCCAGGGTAGGGGACTTATATTAAGAAAATGAAAATATCAGGTAAATGCATAAGTATTAATTTATAAATGATAATCAAGCAATTGCTATACTTCACGTTTATATGCAACTACAATACTATTTGAGAGTGCTTCCTGCTGAAGAAATCTACTTAGCACCCATTACGCTCTCACCTTGTTCTTAATCTTTAGCCTGATAGAAACTGTTTAATCCAAAGAGTTGTGTTCTGACAGATATATTATTTAATGAAATTATCCTGTTTGTTAACACCCGAGGCTTACAAATATGCATTTAATTACTGTCCCAGCTGCTCACTATGCTTTACATACAGAGTTGTGTTGGATTCACTAGGTTCCGGTCTATCATGAATATTAATTTCATGATTGCATAATGAAAAATTATGCTATGTAACCCATTCTTGCTATGTATCGGTAGCAGCCTTAATTTGGGTCTGAGACTTGTGATCTAATCGATGAGACAATTATAGAATCGATTTTAGGTTCTTTTGAGATCTTCCCGTAGACGAATAGGTTGAAAACATTTACGGCATAGTCAGTCCTGTATTAGGTACCAACTTAATAACACTGGTCATCACAAAGCAACCAAACTGTGCGCTAATCAAACAATCTTTTCATATAAGCTCACTGTATGCGTTGATTAATAACTAAGTGCCACAACTTTATACAGCACTTTTAAGCATTGATTTCTTAGTCCCTTGATGAAAATTCTTCATATTCAAGTTATTGAATGAAAAAGTAATCTTATATCACGGTAGCATTGTCTTGATAAGAATATCGCATCACATTTCTTCATTCTGACATCCACTTTCCCTCTAATGCAATACACTCATGCTGTTAGTGTGTCAATGCAGTCTTACTCGGAATATTTAATCAAATCTTCAATCGTATCTCGGGTCTCGTATTCCTATTCTCAAAGAACGTTTGGATAGCTATTCGTCTTTCGAAAGTTCGCTATAACAATTGTGTAAGGGTGAGATACACACCTCTCCTTTGATATAAGCAGAGTAGTCCTCTGTATTCTTTTTAAAATTTCAACTTCAAGTACTAATACTATATATTCCAGTCTTCTGCATACAGTAAATAACTTCAAGAAAAGTGAACAAAGCACTTGCGTTATGATATTACATCAGATATTATACTGGAATGTTGTTCAAATAGTACTTCAGCTGAAGTAATTTCTGTACTGTCCTAAGTTGTACAGCATTTACGTGGTTTTCGTGTTTAGTAATTTCTAGTCACGATTGAATACATTGTAAGGAAATGTTACAGAAGAACTTTTGTGTATCCTGTACACTATGACAAATGTAGTGAAAATGCTCAATGGCCATGTCTACTCCAGATCATTGAGACCTCACTTCTAGACTTTGCTCGGGGATCTTTGCATGTGGTAATGAAGACACTTACAATCCTCGCTGGAAATGACAAAATCTACGATCTGCTATTTTATTTAACAATGTCTAGATAACAAAATCAATGTGCTACATTTCCAAGAAAATGAAAGTGCATATGAAAAAACATATTAGGAAATCTCAAAATTAAGATGGTGACATTTTCCGAACCGTTAACATTGGCTGCAGAATATAGAGGTCATAATTGTAATGAAATTCATTCAAAGGGACTAGATTAAACAGGGGACTAGAAACATCATTTGTATTCCATTAAACTAATGCATCCGTTTTCTCACACAGCTGGTAATCTTTTTTTTTAAAAAATTTTCACGTCACTATAATCAACCCTGGAGGCAAATACGGTATCAGAGGATTACAAGAAATTAACAACTCAAGGAACATTCACAATTCGCAGAAAAAAGACGCCTTCTTGAGCGAAGATCGAAGTGATATAATGATCGAACAATGCTCAATGAAGGCCAAGATATTTTCTATGGGTTTAACTGAACGGCAGACACAATGTTACCAAGATTAATTTTTCATTCCAAAATACTGTTACAGAAGATTTAAAGGACTTTTGTGGGTATCAGTTTTACATCAGATCGACATGTTAAGCAAATGCCACCTTCTTTGTGTGATAATACCTCAAATCACAAGAATATCAATTCGACTGAGGTGAATATGCAGAGTCTGTATTGTCTTGTGATTTAAAACCCACACGTAGAAGGAAGAGGCCTTCTACACGCAATGGTGTGGACTAAAAACGGCAACTCAATTCTGAGTTAAGTACATATATAATTTATCTTAAACTGTTTTCACCTTATATTTTATGGATATAAATTACAATTATGATTATATATTAAATCATGATCGTATTTGATTCTGCCATTGATGCTACGTCAATTCCATCACAGTTCTTGAGAAACTTGATCAATACTAGACGGCTTCCAATGATGCAAACAATTTTCGAAGGAGCAAAGGCAGGTGTACCTTCTCTTACACGGTCAGGTAGAAAATATTTACGGTATAGTCAGTCCTGTGTTTCGCTATCAACTTAGTAACACTGGTCATCAGAAAGCAACGAATCTGTGGACTAATCAAATAAGCTTTTCATATAAACACACAGTATGCTTTGATTAGTAACAGAGACACATTTCACAGAGCAGAAAAAGTTATAATTTCAGAAGTCTCTTGTTGAATATTCTCCATATCCAAGTTCCAGAATGATATCACGGAAGAATTGTCTTGATAAGAATATTGTATCACATTTCGTCATTCTGACATCCTCTTCACCTCTAATGCTATACACTCATAATCTTGGTACGTCAATGGCTTTTTATGGACAAGAATAGTAGAAGAAACTACAAACGGGAAATCTAGCTGTTGATGGGTCTGAATCAGTTTGAAAGACTTTTACAAGAAGGCTTCAAGAGCAGCCACTGAATTTTTTAAGGCCACGTATAAGCAGAACTGAAAAGAAATGCTACGAAATTATTAAATTTATTTAAACTTTAGCGTCATTAAAATATTGTTTCACTTTCTCCAAGATGCAGCAGGCTTTGACACGACCTCAGCTATACTCAGGAGTGAATAGTTGGCTGCCTTCAAGTTCGTTCATAAAGAAAAAGAATTCTGCAGTTAGTCAGTGTCATCAATCAATTAGATGTGAATCCTGACAAATGATTATGTTAGACATTTCTTTTTTCGACTGTATGGAAACGGAAAAATGTCTCCCTGATATAAGCCATATTTAATATATCAAGGAAGTAGTTACGAAGCTGCAATATGGTCACTTTTCTCATTACTAACACAGCAGCTGTGCAGCATTCAATTCGCAATACCTCCAACTTCAGGAGCGAAATGGTTTATGCCTAAACCCAATCGAAAGAGGTTAGTGTTTTCCCACACACCTACCATCAGCTCCAGCCGGATAATCTTACTTACCTGTAGTTAAAAAGTCACTGCAAGATAGGATTGTGATCGAGCCACATGTTTCTGTAAAAAAGCCGATGTGAAGTATTCAAGGTTTTGTGCATTCTGGCAAGAGAATTCAAGTAGAAATGGCAGATCGAAAGATAATCTGATATAGTTGATAACGAACTGCTGTAAAAAAACAATATGTCATTGACAACGGATTCATTGTTGATCCAATCAGTTATAATTATTATTTTGTGATTTCGTCCCCGCCTTATAGACCTAAAAAAATGGACATGAAAACGAACTTGATGAAACTTTAAAATAAGGTGTAAGGAAAAGTTGTAAAACATGAAGGTAGTGTATTCTTCTGTTTAGTTATTTTGGAATCTTTTAAAACGAGCTGCTTTGGTACCCGAAGAGAAAACAAAACCGTACCAGGACATGATTAAGTTATCCACCAAAAACCAGTTCATTTAGATATGACATTCGCGCGCTAAAGTATCATTCAATTGTACCTTAATAACAATTGTTTATTGTTTAATTGTTTATATGTTAAGATGTTCAACAACAGATGATTGACTCCGAGGATTCTGCCATCTGCAAGGACACTTAAAATTGTGTAACTGCCGTTTAGTTTTCGACTCTCCTACAAGGAAGTAAAGTTTCACACTCTTAATAAAGAACAATGTTTGGATATCCCATACATGCAAAGAATCCATGTACATTTTTATCCAAGAGGGCGTAAGAATGAAAGCTTTACTACACGTCGATTCCAGTTGATTTCAACTTATTGACCTAGGTTTTATACGACATAAGGACAATCAATCCTTACTGCACTGCATCTTGTTCATTTGCGACTATTCCAAGCTGCTTTTCAGACAGAAGGCCTAGGAAGCTTAACAATTTTCCGTAACACTTATATTACACTTATGGTCGTAAGCTTGTAAAGGATTCAGAGGCGGATTATTGGTCTGACACTCTATTAGGAGATTTTTAGGATATTAGGTACGTGATTACCTTGTAGACACAGGCCTGCTTCTCTTAGCCTGTGAGTCCCCTGTTCAATCTAGTCCCTTTGGATGAATTGCAATACGATTATGACCTTCTCTATATACTGCAGCCAAAGTTTACCGTTGGGATAAGGTCACCGTCTTAATCTTCTGATTTCCTAATAGGGTTTTTGTCATGCAATTTCATTTTCTTGTAAATGTTGCATATTGATTTCCTCATCCAGACAATGTTCAATAGGATCCAAGATCCTAGATTTAGTAATCTCCTCCGTCGGTTGTAAATGTTTTCACAAACACATGTAAGACTCGCGAGCAAAGTTTAGAAGTTAGTTCTCAGTGATGTTGAGTAGGCATGGAAATTCAAAATTTTCACTAATGTTGTCATAGTGTACAGGATACCTGAAAGTTCTTCTATACCATTTCCTGACATAATGAATCCAGTCATGCCTAGAAACTACTTAAGTGGACACCTCATAAGGGTACAACTTGTGACAGTTAAGAATTTTCTTGAGCTGCAGGTATGATTTGAGACCTTTCCAGTACAATCGCTGATCTATTGTGATTACACAAGTACTTTGTTCACTTTTCTTGCACTTATTTACTGTATGCGGAAGAGTAGAATATATAGTATTGTACTTGATGTTGAAATAATGAAGAAATAAAGGGGCAATACACTTCTTATATGAAAAGGAGAGGTGTGTACCTCAGCATTACACAATCGTTCTGGCGAACCTCTCACAAGATGAATAGTTATTCAAACGTTGTTTCAGAGTATGAAATCGAGACGCGAGATGCGAGTGAGGATGAGGACAGCATTGACACACCAAGAAAAAGAGTGTATAGCATTAGAGAGAAAGTGGATAACAGAATGAAGAAATGAGGTACGATATTCTTATCAAGACAATGCTACCGTGAAATAAGATTACTTTTTCATTCAAGCACTTGGATATGGAGAATTTTCAAGAAAGAGACATGTGAAATAAATTACTTTTTCTGCTCTTGAAATTTGTGGCATTTAGTTACTAATCAAAGCGTACAGTGAGCTTATATTTAAAGATTATTTGATTAGCCCACTGATTGGTTGCTTTGTGATGTCGAGTGTTACTAAGTAGGTACCGAACACTGGACAGACTTGTAGATAAATCTTAATTCTTCTGCCATATGAAGGCCATAATTCATCAGATTTTAATCTATTACAGCTTGTGGCTTGCAATTGAAAAATAAAAATCTCATTAAACTTCTTATCAAATATTACTATGAATGTTTGGTTGTAGTGCATGCTAACTGCTTGCATTCGTTTTGGTAAGACAACAACACCTATCTCGACATCTCCTCTTAGTAAAATGATATATGAAGGTTTCGGTGTCTTATTAATTCTATGTTTTCGTAAAATAGAATATAAAGGAGCTTCTTAGCAAGTTTTTTCATTATAGTCTAGGGGCCATACACAACCTGTTGGAAAAGTTGCGTATACGGCATTTCTCTTTTGGAATAGTTTGTATGGTAGTAGTGGACTATTTATGGGTTGGTCACGTGATCGGGATAGTGCACAATTGCTTCCAATATGGCCGACTTGCCAGAGTACAACGTTTGTGAAATAAAGCACATATCTCCTAAACTAATAGTCCAATCTTCATGAGTTAAAAACCAAATGTCGTAGAAGGTAACAGATTATAACTAAGTATCTAAATTGCTTGACTAATCATTGAAATAAACACCTATAAAAATAATTGTATATTAAAATTTGCATTTTTTATAGTGGGTATATCACATTTTTAAACATGACAAGTAAATAGCTGGAATGGTCGAGGAACACGTTTTTTAACCTAAAACGGTGTTAAAATATCTTTCATTTGACATATAAATCATTAAGATCGGTTAACAAACAAAGGAGATACAACGAATTAATTAGGAGCATACCTGGGATCTGTTGGAGAAATTGCGTATACGGCATTTTTCTTTTCGGTTAATTTATGTAGTGTTGATGGACTAATTATGGGTTTATCACGTGATCGAGATGATATGCGTTCTCTTTTGGTGTTGGTTCAAATTTTAACCTTTTGCGGATAGATTTTGTTTAGAGTTACGTCACTTGCTTGCATATGTATTATTGAATTATAGTGAACTGGTTGTTTATAATACCTTTTTTCTGTTTTTATCGTTTCAGATAATTTTTTCTACATCATTTGAAATGGAGGGAAGTGTGTATTCCTTCTTGGAGTGCTTTCAATTCGCTGCTCAGCGTTAAAGTACTTCATATGACTGAGGCAGCCCTGGTCATATGAAGTTCCAGGAGTAATTTTCATGGTGTTCTTTCTCAAGTTGGTCAAACTTCAGGCTCACTTTGGTGTGATGAGGGAGTATATCGATTGGCAAAGGAAATTCAATTGTGGTTTCCAGAACGGTTTTAAAAGATATTTCTAGGTCTAGGATCTTTTCATATTTCCAAAGTCATTATGTCATGTTTTGAAAACTATTTGCGTGGAAGTGGGATCAAGGAGACTCTCATTGAGGTTGATATATTTGGTACAAATGTTGCAGAAAATGCTCTTAATGGTTCTCATTATGCTCGGGGAGTGCATGCATACTTTCTAGTAGCAGAGACCATGGAACGTTTACAGTGGCAGATATTTTTCAAGACCTGTGACTCCAGGAAATACACAGACTTGATTGATCGTTTTCACGTATTGCAGAAAGTATTGAAAGAAGGAAAGGTTGATTCAATTCAGTTTGAAGTTGGGCAACTTCACCTTCTCATTCAACAACGTAATACAGACTTTAATTTTTTTCTTAACGAAGGATGGGGGAAATCAAAAATGTTCAAGTATTGGAACGAATTCGTTCAAAACTTGTTTCATATTTTACGAGACTTGATTCGTAGCGACAGGAAAGGTAATTGGGAACTGCATGTGTCCGCTTTCCGCAGAGCGCTACCATTATTATTATTATTATTATTATTATTATTATTATTATTATTATTATTATTATTATTATTATTATTATTATTATTATTTCTTTGGAAAGATAAATTACATGAGGTGGGGAAGTATTCGCTTTGAAGACAGTCTTAAACTTGCTGAAGAGCATCCAAACTTGTATGAAGACTTTTTACGAGGGCATTTTTTTGTTCAGCAAACTAAAAGACATTTCTGTAGTGTCGCTATGGATTAGGCATTAGAGCAGGTGTAGAACAAACCTGCAAAAGGCCCCAGTGGAATCATTGGAATAACCCTCAGAAGCCTGTAGCGCAAAGAAATCTCATTCAACATGAAAAGACTGCAATGAAACATCTTTTTCTTACTTTATGTCGGACGCAATTCTATGATGAATGCGTGACGCACCATGAGTTTTCAAAAACACAAACAGCTCATGATGAAAAACAGGTGACAAGACTTGTGAATTTCATCGCTGATGTTCAGAAGGAAACCATTGACGCCTTGCAACTTGTAGATATAGCATGTGAAAGAGGCTATTCAATCGATCGTCTGCTATGTTGCGAACTCACATCTAGTTCTTTTTGCTTGATGAGAGATGGATTTCTCCGTAAATCTCAAAAGTCAGAAATGGTTTGTGAGCTTGAGAAAGATTTACCTGATGGAATAGTACAAAGCAACTTCCCGGGTCCACTCTTCCAACCGCCACCATAATTGACTTCATGCTTCATGCTAGGACGGTAGCAGCAGCCGGTGGAAAGTCATTGCAAACCTTTGGAGATCTAGTAAAGAGCATGTTTCAAAGAATACTCCATTTATCAAAAGGATCTGTGAAGGTAGATTTTGTTATGGATGTTTACTTGGAAGGAAGTATAAAGTTGTCAGAGAGAAAAAGAAGAATGGCTTGTTATCCTATTGAAATTACTATATGTAACATGGAAACACCTCTACGAAAGGACATGAATTCGTTTTGGGCGTCTACACACAACAAGTACAATTCTCAACAGTTCTTTGCTCAATACATTATAGAACATGGTTCCCAGCACAATATTTCCATCTACATAAGCGGTCTTGGAATCAACGGGGAAAAGAGTGTACGCATTTTGAATGGCGAGTCTATTGATATAGAGGATTTAACATCACATCTTGAAGAAGCAGATGAAAGACTTGTTTTACATGTGAATCACGCCATCAGGTCATCGGAAATGACACGCGTTGTACTTGCTTCATCCGATGCTGATTCATTTGTATGTGCAACGCACTTTTGTTCCTTGGATATTATGAAGAGAGATATTCTTGAAATGTGGGTTCTGTGTGGCACAGGGTAAACAACCAGATATTTACCAGTACACACACTTATTGACTACATTCCAGAACCTTTTATCAACGTTTTGCCACCTGTTCATGCGTTGTCTGGATGCGATAGCACAAGCAAATTTTCGACAAAACACGTTGCTGTTAAACGCGCGAAGGAGTCACCCGAACTTTTGGAACATTTTGGGAAGAATGAGTTAAACAATGTGATGGTTCAACAAGCTGACTCATACCTTGCAAGCACCATAAAAGCAAACTATACCACACTGGATGAATTCAGAGTTACGCAATATCACAGAATGAAACGTATTGATATCACAAAGCTCCCACCATCATCATCAACACAGTTACACATAAAAAGAGCGTATCTTCATAGTCATCGTTGGTACAATATACTTCAGAATTACACACCACTTAATCCAGCGAACTATGGTTTCGTAGAAGAAGACGGTTATTGGTTATTATCTGTAGTAGAAGAAAAACTTCCGCCGGATTTTCCTGTACCCTGCACATGCAAGAAATGTGCCAAAAGCACTGTCTGCAAGTGTCGTTTAGCAGTGATTTTGTGCTCGAAATTCTGTGAATGCGATCTGAATGGTTGTAATAATCCATATAACTAACATGCAAGCTGTAGTACCAAATAAGGAAGTTCATATAATAACATTGAATTATGTCATTCTTTTGTAATATCCAAAATTATGTTTATTTTTTGTTGTTTTCGTAGACTATGTTACTATGATATCATTATTTGTACTATGTACACTACGTATTATTTCTGAAACTAACAGTAGTTAATACATAATTAAAAACTATAAGTATTCAGAGAAAAGATTGTCATTAAAAGCTTGAACTTATCAAATTCTTCTAACTCCGAATATTGTAACTTTTAGTTTTTAATATTTTCCAACATCTTGCCAAAATATGTTCATACCAAATCTTTTGATCAAACTCGAAATAATCCCATGCAGCACTAATGAAATTGGAGCTCTATAAGTGTGTATTGCAACATACATAATGACGTCATCAACCCCTCCTTTGTGAGCGCAAAAACCTACGGAGCCTATTTATTCTTTAATACAAATCGTGCACTATCCCGTCCATGTGGAGAACCCATAATTGGTCCATCAATACCACATAAGTTATCCGAAAAGAGAAATGCCGTATACGCAACTTTCTCGAACAAATCCCATGTATGCTCACAAGTTATTCGTTGTAGCCTTTTAAGTTAAAAAACCTGTTCTTCAATCATTCCAGTTATTTACTTGCCATGTTTAAAACTATGAGTTATGCCCATCATAAAAAATGTAAATTTTAATATACAATTATTTTTTATATGTGTTTATTTCAATGATTAGTCAAACACTTTAGATAATTTATTATAGTCTGTTACCTTCTACGTCATTTGGTTTGAAATCATGAAGATTGGACTATTAGTTTTGGAGATATGTGTCTTTATTCACAAACGTTGCACTTTGGCTGGTCGGCCATATTGGAAGCAATTGCGCACTATCCCGATGACGTGACCAACCCATAAATAGTCCACTACAACCATACAAACTATTCCAAAAGAGAAATGCCGTATACGCAACTTTTCCAACAGACATGGTCTGGCCCCAAGACTATTACGCAATCGTGAAAATATTATCAATGATAGACCGGATCCTAGTGAATCCTACACAACTCTGTATGTAAGCCCTAGTGAGCAGCAAGGACTATAATTAAATGCATATTTGATAGCCTCGAGTGTTAACAAGGAGAATTTCTTTAAATAATATATCCGTAAGAACACAACTCCTTGTATTAAACAGTTTCAATCAGGCTAACGACCTAAAACAAGGTGAGAGCGTTATGACTGCTAAGTAGATTTGTTTAAAAGAAAGCGCACTCAAATTTTATTGTATTTGCATTTAAACAGGATGTATAGCAGTTGCTTGATTATCATTGATAAATTTATTCTTATGTTTTTTAAATTTGGTATCACAATATTTTGCCACCTAAAACAAACCGCTGTTCATTCCCATAACCATATGACTGTGATACCCTCGTGTTATTAAAGGGAGAAGTAATTTTACGGTTTTTATAAAAGGTACACATTTGTATAATGAGTTAAGTATCTTTAAAAGCACTACTGCTTTGTTTTTATAACCTACGTACAGAACAGAAGATTGTGCGGCCTGCGATTCATTATTGAATTTCTTTACTAACTCTAAGCCATTACGAATTAAGGAATACATGCTGATGTCAACTGCTGATTTCTAAATTTCACAGCATTCTAAAAATGACACAAGCCAGCAGAAGACGTTTAACCTTACCGGGTACCTCGAAATAGGACCCTCGAATTATTGGCACGCTTGTTGCACCCTAAACCACTAATTAAAAATCGAAGATTCCCGTCCATCCTCAAATTTATTCGCTTGTTACCCATCAATTGACCATCATTTTAACGCTCTTTTTCTTTACTATACCTTATCAGCTTACCGTGATATTCATTCTTTCTCAGCTAAAGACTTCTTGTTCCGCACGTCACTGGGTTTAAACTCGAATATTTCGAATTCGCAAGTCCTAAGAACAATATGAGCTACTATACTTTTCGCATTTTAACCCGCAAACTCACTTCGGATGTACTGCATGCAAACTGATTCCACACGATCTATTGCAATTATCATGGCGGATGTCGACACCTACTCTTATTATCTTTTTTATCTAAATGCATCCTGATATCTAAAATTAGTAATACCATTATTTCTGCAGAAACCTACAGTCTGCAACCCTGTAGATAAATGTTAGTTCTTCACCTATGCGAAGGTCATAATTCACCGGATTTTAGTCTATTACAGCATGTGATTTGCAATTGAAAATTCCTAATCTCACTACGCTTCTTATCAAATTTTACTATGTATGGTTAGTTGTAGCGCATGTAGTCTGGATTTTTAATCTTTCGTCATTTTCCGTGTCTAATTAAAATATATATCCATAAGATAAAAGTTGATAATATCGCTTAACATAATTTATATACGTACTGTAGTTAACGTAGATTTTACTTGCCATTTTTCGTCTACACAATTGCGTGTACAAGAACTCTTAGTTCTACGTGTGGGTTTTTAATCTCAGTACAACAAAGACTCTGCTATATTCAGCGCAGTCGAATTGACATTCTTGTGCAATGAAATATTATCACACAAGGAAGATGGCATTAGCTCAACGTGACCCTGAGATGACAAAGTGTCTCCTCAAAATTACTTTAGAACTTCTGTGATCATAACAGTATTTTAGAAAAATTTATTAATCTTGCTAACGTTGTGTCTGACGTTGAGTTAATCCTCCAGAAAATTTCGTGGCCGAATTGTGAAGGTTCCTTAAGTTTTTAATTTTTTTAATCTTCTGATACCGTATTTGCCTCCAGGGCTTCCATCTGTTGAGCATAGTGACGTGCAAATTTCTTCATAGAAAAGATGACCAGCTGCATGAGAAAACGGAAGCATTAATTTAATAGCCTTCAAATAAAGTTTCTAGTTTCCTGTTCAATCTAGTCCCTTTGGATGAATTGCAATACGATATATACCTTCTCTATGTACTGCAGCTAAAGTTTACCGTTCGGATAAGGTCACCGTCTTAATTTTGAGGTTTCCTAATATGTTATTTGTTATGCAATTACATTTTCTGGTAAATGTTGCATATTGATTTCCTCATCCAGACAGTGTTCAATAGGATGCAAGATCCTAGATTTAGTCATCTCCTACCGTTCTAAATGTTTTCATAAACACATGTAAGGGTCGCGAGCAAAGTCTAAAGTTTAGTTCTCAATGATGTTGAGTAGGCATGGACATTCTTTACTATACCATGTGCTCACCGTGATATTCATTCTTTCCCAGCTAAAGATTTTTTGTTCCGCACGTCACAGTGTTTAAACTCAAATATTTCTTATTTGCAAGTCCCAAGAACAATATGAGTTGCTGTACTTTTCCCATTTCATCCCGCAAGCTCACTTATTGATGTACTGCATGCAAACTTCTTCCACTCGTTCTAATGCAAGTATCATGGCGGATCTCGACATCTACTGTTATTAACTTTTTATCTAAATGCATCTTTATATCTACAATTAGTAATACCATAATTTCTACAGAAAACCACAGTCGGCAGCCTTGTAGATAAACCTTAAATTTTTTGCCATATGAAAATAATTTTTCAACAGATTTTAGTCAACTACAGCGTGTAAGTTGCAATTGAAAAATCATAATCTCACTACGCTTCTATGTCTGGTTGATTCTAGTGCATGCTAACGGATTACATTCTTTTTGATAACAGAACAACACGTATCTCGACATCTCTTAATAGATCATTTGAATATTTCTGTAACTTGGTAATACAATGTTCTCTGAAAAAAGTTTGAAGTAACCATCTAAGCACATATCGGTGTGCTTCCACTTTCTTCTTACCAATGTTAACGACTCTTAGCTGGACTGTGCAACGGATGTACTGTAGGCAGTTTGCGTAGCCATTTTTTGTTCACACCATTGCGTGTAGAAGGCGTCTTCCTTCTGTGTGTGTGTTTTAAAACACAAGACAAGAGAGACTGCAATATTCCCCGCAAACGAATTGACATTCTTGCGCATTGGGACTATCACGAAAGGTGGCATTAGCTCGTGTCGCTCTGATGATAAACTAATGCCCACAAAAGTCTTGTAGAACTTCTGATATCATAACAGTATTTGGGAATAAACGATTAATTTTCCTAACGTTGTGTCTGACGTTGAGGTAATCCCCAAGAAATTTCGTGGCCTTTATTAAGCACTGTTCGATAATCATATCAGTTGGAACTTCGCTCAAGAAGGACTCCTTTTCTGCGAATTGTGAATGTTCCTTGAGTTGTTAATTTCATGTAATCTCTGATACCGTATTTGCCTCCAGGGCTTCCATCTGAGTATAGTGATTTGAAAAATTTTCATTGAAAAGATGACCAGCTGCGTGAGAAAACGGAAGCATTAATTTAATTGCCTTCAAATGAGGTTCTTGACACCTGTTCAATCTAGTCACTTACGATTGCAATTCGATTATGACCTTCTCTATTTACTGCAGCCAAAGTTAAAGGTTCAGAAAATGTCACCGTCCTAATATCGTTTTTGTATTTCCCAATATCGTTTTGGTCATGCAGTTTCATTTTCTTGTAAATGTTGAATATTGATTTTGTCATCCAAAAGTCGTTGAATAAGATCACAGATCCTAGATTTTGTCATCTCCTCCGACGGTTGCAAAAGTCTTCATAACCCCATGTAGAGTCCTCCGAGCAAAGTTTAGAAGTGCGTTCCTAATGATCTTGAATAGGCATGGCCATTCAGCTTTTTCACTAAAGTTGTCATATTGTACAGGATACACCAACGTTCTTCTATACCATTTCCTGACATAGTGTATTCAAACGAGCCTAGAAATTACTTAACTGCAAACCTCCTAAAGGAGGTACAACTTTGGACCCTTCAGAAATTTCTTCAGCTGAGGTACGATTTTAACACCTTACCAGTATAATGGATGATCTAATATAACGCATCTGGATTGTTCACTTTTCTTGCAGTTGATGAAATAAATTACCCGGACCCCAAGGTCGATGAAGTGTTCCTGGAACGGTTCGTAACAAGTAAATAACAGAGCTATATCACGGAATGCGAGGCAGTAAATCAAAACAAAATCCACACTTATCAATGTTGAACGAAATAAACCTCAAAAGTACCCTGAATGAAAAATGTATTGATATCAACTATCAAAAATACGTTTAGAAGATCGGGAAATTCAAATCCTCCAATAAACTTAATAAGAGTGTGCAATATGGCAGTCTGTAGTGCAAGATGAACCGTGCGAGTCAGAAAGACGTTAGGTTCTATTAGTGTGATAGATACGTAGCGAGATCAATATAGCAGCTTGATGAAGTGAGTCAAGGTTGCAAAAGACGCCCCGAAATTTTTTATACACGCAAGTTTAACTTTCAGGCTAATCGAAAGCTAATAACAGTATCTATTGCTTTCTTTGGGCACCGAGACGAGGAAGTACTCGAACTCTATTACTAAGAAAGAAAATTCATTGATTCTGCTCCAAGATGTAGAAAGTGAGCCTAGGAAGTTTTATATCTTTCAGGTTTAGAAGCAGCCAACGTTAACGGTTCGGAAAATGTAACCGTCTCTTGTACAACCAGAAGGCTACAAACCTTAACAACTTTCCGTAAAAGTTACATTATACTTATGGTCGTAAGCTTGTAAAAGAATCAAATGCAGGTTATTGGTATTAAACTCTAATAACAGATTTCTAGGTAATTAGGTAGGTGATTACCTTGTAAACCCAGGCCCGCTCCTCTTGGCTTGTGAGAAAAGTCCGGCCAATGAATCTATAAAGTTAGAAGTTTAAAGCACTGATCGCGATTCAAAGTAGTTATACAGGCCAATTAGAACAGGTGTAGAAACACAGACATCAACAAAATTATAAATTGACATAATTTTTTTTTTGTACTTAGGTTTCATTAGTAGAGTTTCAATTAAGAAGACCTGAAACATATAAAACTTCCTAGGCTCCCTTAGTAATAGTGTTCGAGTACTTTCTCGTCCCGGTGCCCAAAGAAAGTAATCGATACTGGTAGTTATATAGCCTGAAATTAAACTTCCGTATATAAAAAATTCCGAGGCATCTTTTGCAGACTTAACTCACTTCATCAAGATGCTATATTGATAACGCTACGTATCTATCACACTAATCTTCGGGCTATAGAACCTTAAAGCTTTTCTGACTCGCACGATTCATCTTGCATACAGACTGCAAAATCGCACACTCTTATTAAGCTTATTGGAGCATTTGAATTCCTCGACCTTCTAAACGTTTTCTCACGGGTGAGTAAAATTCTGGTGAAACTCCCCTCTGTAACAGTTTAATGCACAAACTGTATTAGCTTTTTGACACCTTTTATATCTGAGACGGAATGGTCAACATGAAGAATTTCTGTAATCTTATGTATTAAATTCAACACTACCTCATTCACTAACGTGAATAGAGCTTGCGTGTTCTGTCCATCGATTCAAAGGTATCTTCTGAAGAGCAGAAAACTATTCCACAAAATGTACCCGATTAAACACCAGCAGTTCAGGTTTACGAAGTGTACTCATCTCTAACACTGAACCACACTATCATTTGGCCTGGTAGGTATGCGAGCATATCCATGACAGTGGACGAGAGCTATCCTGGATCACCAAGTAAATTCGTTTACAAAAATAGAATCACCAAATCGTCTGTAGAATTCTGCATAGGTGATCGCTTCATATAGCGGAATATTATGGCAACCTGCCTAGAGGACATTCCTTGCACAGTCCAGCTAATAGCCATTAACATTGGCAAGAGTAAGATGAAACACACAGATATGTTCTTAGATCTATACTTCAGACAGTTTTCGGAGAGCACAGTTTTACGAACCTGCAGAAATATTCAGATATTTAGCTAAAAGAATATATCGACATACGTGTTGTTGTTTTATCAAAACGAATGCAAGCAGTTAGCATGCACTACATCCAACCAGACATAGTAATGTGAATTTCATCTTACAAGGTGTAATATTCTAAAATTTGTTGAAAAATTAATTTCATATGGCCAAAGATTTAAGATTTATTTACACGCCTGAATGCTGTGATTTTCAGCAGAAAGAATGGTATTACTAATTGTAGTTATCAGGATGCATTTACATAAAAAGATAATAACAGTAGATGTCGAGATCGGCCATAATACTTTCATTAGAATAAGTTTCGAATCAATTTGCATTCAGTACAACCGACGAGAGCGGGCGGGTTGAAATGGGAAAAGTACGGCAGATCATATTGTTCTTAGGACTTGCAAATTCGATATATTCGAGTTTAAACCCAGTGACGTGCGGAACATGAATGAGAAAAATAGAATATCACGGTGAGCTCATAAGATAAGGAAAGAGAAAGCGATTTAAAAAGATGGACACGTTAATGGGTCACTTACGATAAGACAAGCATCCCCCAGCTTGTGGACCTTTTTGTAATATGCATCCAGTACGCCATAAATCGCCTTAAAATGAGATCATTAGCAGACATGTCACTTGACTTCATTGTAATAGTGTTCTACAATGTCTGAAAAAAGATATTAATAGGAGATTAAATCGATCTCTAAGTGATCCGGTGATTGAAGAAATAAATTTGAGGGTGGACGAGGATGTTTGATTTTTAATTAGTTGTTTAGAGTGCAACAGGCGCGTAAATAATTCGAGAGTTCCATTTTGAGTTGTCTCGTATTGTCAAACGGCTTAGGCCGTCTTATGTCGTTTTTACAATGCTGTAATGTAGAAGTCAGCAGTGGACATCGGCATCTATTACTTTATTCATATTGGCTTACAGCTAGTAAACAATTCAACAATGAATCCGAAGCCGTAGGATATTGTGATGTGTAGTGCTTTTAGACAACAGTAGTGCTTTTAGAGCTCCTTAAGTCATATTATACGATGGCGTATAACTTAAAAAACCATTGATTTACTTCTGCCTTGAATAAGATGAGAGTATCACAGACCTGTACCTTTGGGAACGAAGAGCGGTTGGTTTTACGTGGACCCATGTGATTGAAAAATGATGGTATACCAAATGTAAAAAACAAGTATTAATTTATCAATGATAATCAAGCAATTGTTATACTTCCAGTTCATATGAAACTACATTACTATATGAGAGTGCTTCTGCTGAAGAAATATACTTAGGACTCATATCGCTCTCACCTATTTCTTAATTGTTTTTCTGATAGAAACGGATAATCCAATGAGTTGTGTTCTTACGGATATATTATTTAAAGAAAGTCTTCTGTGTGTTAACGCACGAGGCTATCAAATATGGGTTTAATAAGCGTCCTTGCCGCTCACTAGGGCTTACATACAGAGTTGTGTATTATTCTCGAGGTTCTGGTCTATCATTAATAATACTTTCCCGATTGTATCCTGTATAACTTGCTCTGGAACCCATTTTATTCTAACCTTCAAACAGCCTTAATTTGGGCCTTAGACCGGTAACCTCATCTATGAACCAAATAAGCAATCGAGTTTTAGTTCTTTTGAGATCTTCTTTTATACGGTTAGGTGGAAAATTTTTGCCGTATAGTCAGTCCTGTGTTTGCTACGAACTTTGTAATACTGGTTATCACAAAGCAACCAAACTGTGGGCTAATCAAATAACACTTTCTTTTAAGCTCACTGTATGCTTTGATTAGTAACAAAGTGCTACACGTATCATAGAGCAGAAAAAGTCATTAATTTCAGAAGTCTCTTGTTGAAAATTCTCCATATCCAAATTCTTGAATGATATCACGGTAGCATAGTCGTGATAAGATTATCGTATCGTATTTCGTCATTCTGACATCCTCTTTCCCTCAATTGATATACTCTCATGTTCTTGGTTTGTCAATGCTGTCTTACTCGGTAGATTTAATCAAATTTTCACTCGCACCTCGCGTCTCGATTTCCTAATTTCAAACAATTTTTGGATAGCTTATTCATCTTGTGAAAGCTTCGCCACAACGATTGTGTAATTGTGAGATACAAACCTCTCCTTTTGATATAAGAAGTGTAGTCCCTCTGTATTTCTTCAATATTTCAACATCAAGTAGTAATACTCTATATTCTACTCTGCTGCATAGAGTAAATAACTGCAAGAAAAGTGAAAAAAGGACATTCGTTATGACATTAGATCAGCCATTATACTCGAAAGGTGTTCAAATCGTACCTCAGCTGACTCAAAAAATTTCTCAACGGTCAAAAGTTGTACCGGCTTTAGGAGGTTTTCGTGTTAAGTAATTTATAAGCTCCAATGGATACATTGTGTTAGGAAAAGGTATAGAAGAACTTTCGTGTATCCTGTACACTATTACAAATTTAGTGAAAATGCTGAATGGCAATGCCTACTCAAAATCATTGAGAACTCACTTCTAGACTTTGTTCCGGGACCTCTACATGAGGTTTTGAAGACATTTACAGCCCTCGGAGGAGATAAAATCTAGGATCTGCTATCTTATTCAACAATGTCTGGATGACGAAATGAATATGTAACATTTACAAGAAAATGAAACTGCATGACAAAAAGCATATTAGCCAAAATCTCAAATTTAAGACTGTGACTTTTTCCGAACCGTTAACTTTGACTGCAGTATATAGAGAAGGTCATAATCGTATTGCAAATCATCCAAAGGGACGTCCGAGAAATTGGCCCCCACCATTCCAGCACTAATGATCACTTCTAGTGCAATGGTTAATGCTTCGTTAGTGCTTTTTAGAACACCAACTCCCAGCATTAGTGCTTTAATAGTTTGTACGCTTGAAGCCAAAAATTTGGGGGTGGGCTAACTTCACTTTAGCCCTATCAGAAAGCACTGACGATTAAAACTATTTCAATCGTCAGTGCATCGTTAGTGCTTCCAGAAAAAAAACTATTAGTTTCGTTAGTGCTTCACAATTAGTGTGGCTATGCTCAGTTATATGTCACGAAATTCCCATAAGGAATACATGGGGAATTTTTAATTGGCTCAAATTCTCGCCAAATTCAAAAGCGCTAATGACCTCTTCTAGTGCGATCGTTAGTGCTTCTTTAGTGCGTCTTAGAGTACCAAGTCGAAACATTAGTGCTGCAATATTTTGGACGCTAGATGCAAAGAACTATTGGGTTGCAACTTCTCGTTAGCCCCCCAGGAAACACTAACGATTAAACCTGGTGCAATTGTTAGTGCATCGTTAGTGCTTTCAGGGAACACAAATGGTTTAGTTTTCCTTTGCTCTTATTGTAGAACTGCGAACTTATACGTCACAAAGGTGTCCATACTCACGCGATCGGCGCTCACGAGTTCGAAACTTACGCTCACTCGACCTCAACTTCACGAAGTGAGCCTGAGATAAGGCTGATGTGAGCATGATGTTGAGTTAGCTCTTGGTGATACTGGTGAGGTAAGCGTGAAGTCAGACTGGTGATGTGAGCGTGAGGTCAAAATGAGTTCGTGAGTTCAGGTCGAAATTAGTTTTTGAGCGTGAGGTTGAGTGACGTTAGGCCAAAGTGGTCAACTCTGGTTACAAAACTCCCATAAATACATGGAGAATATCTCCCTGGGACAAATTCCCGACAAATTCGAAGCAGCTAATGATATCTTTAATACAATCGTTAGTCCTTTGTTAGTGTTTCCTAGAGCAGTGACTCTTAACATTAGGGCTGCAATAGGCTGCAAAAAAAAGTCCCCCAGGAAGCACTAACAATCAAACCTAGTGCAAGTGATAGTACATTTTTGCTGGTCCTAGAAAACACTAATAGTTTCGTTAGTGCTTCATTATTAGTGACGAATCTCACGTAAGAAAAACATTGGAAATTTTACGTTGAGTTAAACTTCCGCCAAATTAAAAAGCACTAATGATCACTTCCTGTGCAATCGTTAACTACTTCTTTGAGCAACAAATCCGAACACTAATGCTTCATTAGTTTGGATGCTATGGGAAAAAAAACGAGCTAACTTCAAGTTAGTTCCCCAGAAAGCACTAACAACAAAATCTAGAGCAATCCATAGTGCATTCTAAGGACTTGTAGAAAACGATAATAGTTTTCTTTGTTTCCCTATTAGTTCTGTTTTGGGAGATGAATTTCATTATGTTTCTAATTTTTTGCTGCTGGATAGCTGCTGTAATGGGAAAAGTGGCCATATTGAAGCTTTGTAACTACTTCCTTCTTATATCTGATATGGCTTATTCCAGGGACGGCATTTTTCCATCTCCATACAGGCGAATAAGAAATTTCTAACGTTACCACTTAGGATTCTCATTTGGTTGGTTGAAGACTCTGTCTAACTTTCAATTTTCTTCTAATTGAAGGAACTTGAAGGCTGCAAACTATTCACTTTTGAGTATACCTCAGGTCGTGACACAGCCTGTTGCATCATGAAAAAGTTAAAAGCAATGAGGATAGGTTCTCTTTAAATTTAATACATTCGAAGCATTTCCTTTCAGTTCTGTAATTGTGAAAATGTGAAAGGCTATGTGAAAATTAGCTATGTGAAAATGTGAAAATGGCTATCTGAAAATTAGCAACTACTCATGAAGTCTTCTACCAAAATTCTTAATAGATCAGAATCACAACCATCAACTGCTACAGATTTCCTGTTACTAGTTTCTTCTAATACTGTTGTCCATATACAGCTAGCTATCCTCTTTCGAAAACTGTTTGCATCATTTGAAGCCGTCTAGTATAGATCTCCAAGTTTCTGAAAAGCTGTGATTGAATTGTCGTGGCTTCAATGGCAGAATTAAATTCGATCGTAGCAGATATTTCCAGAAACCTATTTTTTCTCTTTCGGCACTTTCCATGTCTAATTGTAATTTATATCCATAACATATAAGGTGAAAATAGAGTTTAACATGAATTAATTCGTACTTAACGCAGAATTGAGTTACCATTTTTAGTCCACACCATTGCGTGTTGCAGGACTCTTTCTTGTACGTGTGGGTTTTAAAACACAAGACAATACAGACTCTGCATATTCACCTCGGTGGGTTTTAGAACACAAGACAATACAGACTCTGCATATTCACCTCGGTCGGTTGACATTCTTGCGCATTGAGACATTAACACACAAAGAAGGTGGCATTAGCTCAACGTGTAGCTCTGATGATAAGCTGATGACCACAAAAGTGATGTAGTACTTTTGTAAATGTATCATTATATGGGAATGAAGGATTAATCTTGCTAATGCTATGTCTGACGTTGAGTTAATCCCCGAGAAAATATAGTGCCCATAATTAAGCACTATTCGACAATAATATCACTTGGAACTTCGCTCAATCAGGCTTCTTTTCCTGCGAATTTTGAATGTTCCTTGAGTTGTTATTTTCTTGTATACTCTGATACCGTATTTGATTTCAGGGCTTCCATCTGGTGTGTATAGTGATGTGCAAATTTTTTATACAAAAGATGACCAGCTGCGTGAGAAAACGGAATCATTAATTTAAATGCCTTGAAATGAAGGTTGTTTTCCCCTGTTCAATCTAGTCCCTTTGGATGATTTGGAATAAGATTATGACCTTTTCTATATACTGCAGCCAACGTTCACGGTAATGTTAACAGTAACGGTTCTTAACTGAACATCTCCCAATGTAACTTAAGTAAAAAAAAAAAAAAATCTGTCAATTGATAATTTTGTTGATATCTATGTTCTACACCTGTTCTACCAGGCCTGCCAACTATACACTGCTGAGTGTATCTGATGTCATGTCACATCCTGTTGCATCATGAAAAAAGTGAAAGCAATGTTTTAATGAGGCTAAAGTTTAAATAAATTTAAGAATTTCGTAGCACTTCTTTCCAGTTCTGCTGTACGTGGCCTTAAAAAATTCATTGGCTGCTCTTGAAGTCTTCTAATAAGAGTCTTTGAAACTGATTCAGACCCATCAACAGCTACAGATTTCCCGTTTGTAGTTTCTTCCACTATTCTTGTCCATTAAAAGCCATTGACATACCAAGATCATGAGTGTAATGCATTAGAGGTGAAGAGGATGGCAGAATGACGAAATGTGATACAATATTTTTATCAAGACAATTCTACCGTGATATCATTCTGGAACTTGGATATGGAGAATATTCAACAAGAGACTTCTGAAATTATAACTTTTTCTGCTCTGTGAAATGTGTCTCTGTTACTAATCAAAGCATACTGTGTGTTTATATGAAAAGCTTATTTGATTAGCCCGCAGTTTCGTTGCTTTCTGATGACCAGTGTTACTAAGTTGATAGCGAAACACAGGACTGACTATACCGTAAATATTTTCCACCTGACCGTGTAAGAGAAGCTACACCTGGCTTCGCTCCTTCCAAAATTATTTGCATCCAAAATTACTAGACTATTGATCTCTAAGTTTCTCAAGAACTGTGATGGAATTGTCGTGGCTTCAATGGCAGAATCAAATACGATCGTAATTTAATTTATATCCATAATTGTAATTTATATCCATAAAATATAAGGTGAACATAGTTTAACATATTTTATATATGTACTTAACGCAGAATTGAGTTGCCATTTTTAGTCCACACCATTGCAAGTAGAAAGACTCTTCCTTCTACGTGTGGGTTTTAAAACACAAGACAATACAGACTCTGCATATTCACC
This sequence comes from Thermobia domestica, assembly GCF_964235325.1. Lineage (NCBI taxonomy): Eukaryota > Metazoa > Arthropoda > Insecta > Zygentoma > Lepismatidae > Thermobia > Thermobia domestica. Next base: position 227,498,797 of record NC_137462.1, read on the forward strand.
TCAGTCGAATTGACATTCTTCTGATTTGAGATACTATCACACAAAGAAGGTGGCATTTGCTTAACATGTCGATCTGATAATAAACTGATACCAACAGAAGTCCTTTAAAACTTCTGTAGCAGTATTTTGGAATGAAAAATTAATCTTGGTAACATTGTGTCTGCCGTTCAGTTAAACCCCGTGAAAATATCATGGCCTTCATTGAGCATTGTTCGATAATTATATCACTTGGATCTTCGCTCAAGAAGGCGTCTTTTTCTGCGAATTGTGAATGATCCTTTAGTTGTTAATTTCTTGTAATCCTCTGATACCGTATTTGCCTCCAGGGTTGAGTTTAGTGATGTGAAAATTTTTTTAAAAAAAGATGACAAGGTGCGTGAGAAAACGGATGCTTTAGTTTAATGGAATAGAAATGAAGTTCCTAGTCCCGTGTTTAATCTAGTCGCTTTGAATGAATTTCATTACGATTATGACCTCCATATTATGCAGCCAATGTTAACGGTTCGGAAAATGTCACCATCTTAATTTTGAGATTTCCTAATATGTTTTTTCACATGCCCCTTCATTTTCTTGTAAATTTTGCACATTGATTTTTTCATCCAGACATTGTTAAATAAAATAGCAGACCGTAGATTTTGTCATTTCCTGCGAGGATTGTAAGTGTCTTCATTACCCAATGTAGAGGTCCCCGAGCAAAGACTAGAAGTGAGTTCTCAATGATCTTGAGTAGACATGGCCATTCAGCATTTTCACTAAATTTGTCATAGTGTACAGGATACACCAAAGTTCTTCTATACCATTTCCTGACAATGTAGTCAATCGTGACTAGAAATTAGTTAACACGAAAACCACCTAAAGGCGGTACAACTTTGGACAGTCCAGAAATTTCTTCATCTCAAGAACTATTTGAACACCTTTCCAGTATAATATCTGATGTAATATCATAACGCAAGTGCTTTGTTCACTTTTCTTGAAGTTATTTACTGTATGCAGAAGAGTGGAATATATAGTATTAGTACTTGAAGTTGAAATTTGAAAAGATACAGAGGAACTACACTGCTTATATCAAAGGATAGCACCACTACACAATCGTTATAGCGAACCTTAGAAAGATGAATAGCTATCCAAAAGTTGTTTAAGAATAGGAATACGAGACGGGAGATACGATTGAAGATTTGACTAAATCTTCCGAGTAAGACTGCATTGACACACCAAGAGGATGAGTGTATTGCATTAGAGGGAAAGTGGATGTCAGAATGAAGAAATGTGATACGATATTCTTATCAAGGCAATGCTACCGTGATAAAAGATTACTTTTTCATTCAAAAACTTGAATATGAAGAATTTTCATCAAGGGACTAAGAAATCAATGACTTTTTCTGCTGTATAAAGTTGTGGCACTTAGTTACTAATCAACGCATACAGTGAGCTTATATGAAAAGATTTTTTGATTAGCCCACAGTTTGGTTGCTTTGTGATGACCAGTGTTATTAAGTTGGTACCTAACACAGGACTGACTATACCGTAAATGTTTTCCACCTAACTGTCTACGGGAAGATCTCAAAAGAACCTAAAATCGATTCTATAATTGTCTTATCGATCAGATCACCGGTCTCAGACCCAAATTAAGGGTGCTTCGGATACATAGCAAGAATGGGTTACATAGCAAAATTTTTCATTATGCAATCATGAAATCAATATTAATTATAGACCGGAACCTAGTGAATCCTACACAACTCTGTATGTAAAGCATGGTGAGCAGCTGGGACGGTAATTGAATGCATATATTTGTCAGCCTCGGGTTTTAACAAACAGGATAATTTCATTAAATAATATATCTGTTAGAACACAACTCTTTGGATAAAACAGTTTCTATCAGGCTAAAGATCAAATACAAGGTGAGAGCGTAATGGGTGCTAAGTAGATTTTTCAGCAGGAAGCAATCGCAAAAAGTATTGAAGTTGCATATAAAAGCGATGTATAGCAATAGCTTGAATATCATTCATAAATTAATAAGTATGTTTTTTACATTTGGAATCACAGCATAATTCAGTCCCAAGCGCCCACCTAAAAAAAACCGCTGTACTTCCCAAAACTATATGACATTAATATCTTCGTCTCAGTAAAGGGAGATGTAAGTCCAAGGTTTCTTAAGTGCTTCGCAATTGTATAATGTGAGTTAAGTACCTCTGAAAGCATTACTGCTTCGTTTTTAAGACCTTGGTATACAACACAAGATACTGCGGCTTCCGATTCATTGTTGAATTTCCTTAGTAGCTGTTAACCAATAGGAATTATGGAGTACATGGCGACGTCCACTGCTTTCTAAATTTCAAAATATTTTTAGAAAGACATAAGCCACCATAAGTCCTTTAGTTTTACCAAACACCTCGAAATAGAACCCTCGAATTATTGGCACAACTGTTGCACCCTGAATCGATAGTTAAAAATCAAACACCCTTCCATCTTCAAAATTATGTCTTTAGTCACCGCATCACTTAGTGATCGATTTAATCTCTTACTATTATCTTTTTTCATACATTCTGGAATACTATTACAATGTAGTCAGGTGACATCTCTGCTAATGTTATCTTTTTAAGGCGATTTCTGACGTAGTGGATGCATATTACAAAAAGCTTCACAAGCTCGGGGTTGCTTGTTCTATCGGAAGTGATCCATCAACTTGTCCATCATTTTAACGCGCTTTCTCTTTACTACACCTTATGAGCTCACCGTGATATACAGTCTTTCTCAGTTAAAGACTTCCTGTTCAGCACGTCACTGGTTTTAAACTCGAATATTTTCAATTTGCAAGTCCTAAGGACAATATATGCTGCCGTATTTTTCCCACTTCAACTCACACTCTCTCGTCGGTTGTACTGCATACAAACTCATATCTACAATTAGTAATACCATTATTTCTGCGGAATGCCAGAGTCGGCAGCCTTGTAGATATGCCATATGAAAGTAATTGTTCAACAGATTTTAGTCTATTAGAGATTGTAAGTTGCAATTGAAAAATCCTATTCTTACTACGCTTCTTTTCAAATATTACAATAATTGGTAGTGTAGTAGTGCATGCTAACTGCTTGCATTCGTTTCGAAAAGAGAACAACACGTATCTCGATATAATATTTTAGTAAAATATCTGTATGTTTTTGCTACTTGGTAATACAATGTTCTCTGAAAACAGTGTGAAGTATAGATCTAAGCTCATATCTGTGTGTTTCGACTTTCTTCTGGCCAATATTAACGGCTCTTAGCTGGACTGTGCAAGGAATGTACTCTAAGCAGTTTTCCATGCTATTCCGCTATATGCAGCGATCATCTATGCAGAATTCTACAGACGATTTGGTGCCTCTATTTTTGTAAAGGAATTTACTTGTAATTCTAGGATGGCTCTGGTCAACGGCCATAGATATTCTCGCATACATACGAGGCCAGTGGACAGTCTGGTTCAATGTTAAAGATCAGTACACTTCTTGACTCTTAACTGCCGGCGATTAATCGGGTTCATTTTGTGTAGTAGCTTTCTGCTTTTGAGAAGATACCTCTGAGTCGATGGACAGGACACGCAAGATCTATTCAAGTCAGCGAGATAATTACTGTTAATTTAATAATTAAGATTACAGAAATACTTCTTGTTGATCATTCCGTCTCAAGTATTAAAGGTGTCATACAGCTAATTCAGTTGGTGCACTAATCTGCTACAGAGGGAGACTCATCGGTGAGAAAATGTGTAGAAGATCGAGAAATACATTTCCTCCAAAAAGCTCATTAAGATTGTGCGATATTCCCTCAGTACTGCAAGATAAACCGTGCGAGTCAGAAAGACTAAGGTTCTATAGCCTGAAGATAAGTGTGATATATACGTAGCGTTATAAATATAGCATCTTGATGAAGTGAGTTAAGTTTGCAAAAAACGCCTTGAAATTTTTTATAGACGCAAGTTAACTTTCAGGCTAATCGAAACTTAATAGAAGTATCTATTACTTTATTTGGGCACCGACAGTAGCAAGTACTCAAACACTATTACTAAGGGAGAAAATTTAGGGCTTCTGCTCCAGGATGTGGGAAGTGAGCCTAGGAAGATTTATATATTTTAGGTGCTCTTAACTGAAAATCTGCAACGTAACCTGAGTACAAAAAAATTTTGTCAATTGATAATATGTTGATGTCTCTGTTCTACACCTGTTCTACCGGGCCTGTTTAACTACTTAGTATAGCCAAACAGTTTTTTAAACCGCTAGCTTTACAAATTCATCGGCCGGAACTGTCTCACAGGCCAAGAGAAGTGGGCCTGGGTCTACAAATAAACACGTTTCTAATTAACTAAATATCATGTATTAGAGATTCAGGCCAATAACCTGCATGTGAATCCTTTACTAGTTTAGCACCATATGTGTAAAGGATTATTGTTAGCTTCGTGGTTTTCTGAGTGAAAAGCAGCTCGGTACAGTCGCAAAGAAACAAGGTGCTTAGCAGTAAGCATTGATTGTCCTTATGTCGTATAAGACCTAGAGCAATAACTTAAAACCAACAGGGATCGACGTGTAGTAGAGCTTTCATTCCTTCGCCCCTCTTGGATAAAAATGTACATGGAGTCTTACCATGTATCGCTTATCGAAACATCGTTCTATATTAAGAGAGTTAAACTTTGTTTCTTTTTAGGGGATTCGAAAACTAAACGGAAGTTACACAATGTATAGTGTCCTTGCAGATGGCAGAATCCATGGAATCTGTCATCAGCTGTTGAACATCTTAACATATAAACAATCAAACAATAAAAAATTTTATAAACGTACAATTAATTTATACTGTAGTACGCGAATGTGATATCTAAATTAATTGGTTTTTGATCGTTAACTTAAATAAGTCCAGGTACGGTTTCATTTTTTCTTCGCGTAACAAAGCAGCTCGTGTTAAAGGATTCCGAAATATTTGAACAGAACAATAAACCACCTTCATGTTTTATACCTTGTCCATACACCTTCATTTAAAGTTTCATCAAGATCGTCTTCATGTTCATTTTGCTAGGTCTATAAGGCTGGGACGGTATTAAAAAATAATAATCATAAGATATTGGATCATTATTTAAGCCGTTGTAAAAGAAATATTGGTTTTCTACAGCTGTTGTTTGTCATCATCTAAATCAGATTGTCTTCCGATCTGCCATTTGTAAATGAACTCTCCTGGCAGAATGCAGACTACCTTGAATACTTCATATCGGCTCTTTTACACTTACATGGGTCTCGATCACAATCCTCCTTGCAATCACTTTTTATCTACAGTTAAGTAAGTTTACCCGGCTGAAGGAAATGGTAGCTGTGCGGATGCTAGATTTCGCATATCCTCTTTCACACATCAACCTCCATCGACTGAGTTCATGCTTAGACCATTTCCCACCTGTATTTGGAGCTACTTCCGAATTGAATGGTGCACACCTGCAGTGTAAGTAGGTGAAGAAGTGGCCACATTGAAGCTTTGTAACTACTTCCTTGTTACACCTGATAGGCTTATAATAGGGAAGACATGTTTCCTTCTCCATACAGGGAAAAAGGAATGTGTAATATGAAAATTTTGTTAGGATTGAGATTTGACTACTAACTCCGTTGAAGAATTTGACTAACATGCACAATTCTTTTTCTTTTTGAAGAATCTTTAAGGCTTGCAACTATTCTCTCCTGAGTATAGCTGAGGTCGTGTCAAAGCCTGTTGTATCATAAAATAAAAGTGAAAGCAGTCTTTTAAAAACGCTAAAGTTTCTTGAAATTTAATGATTTCGTAGTATTTCCTTTCGGTTTTGCTTGTGTGTGGCATTAAAACAATCAGCAACTGCTCATGAAGTCTTCTAACAAGATGCTTAAAAGATCTGAATCACACCCATCAACAGCTACAGATTCCCCGTTTCTACTTTCTTCTATTACTGTTATGCATATACCTTTGCTCCTTCGAAATCTCTTTGCATCATTCGAAACAGCTTAGTATTTATCTCCAAGATTCTCAAGGACCGTGATTCAATTGTCATAGCTTCAAAAGCATAATTATGTTTCATCGTTCAGAAATTCCGCGAAAGCTATTTTTTGTGTTTCCGCACTTTTCGTATCTAATTGTAATTTATGCCCATAAAATAATAGGTAAAAATAGCGCTTAACATAATTTATATACGTACTTAAGGCAGATTTGACTGGCCATTTTTAGTCCACACCATTGCGTGTAGAAGGACTCATCCTTCTACGTGTTAGTTTTAAAACACAGGACAAGAGATACTCTGCAATATTCACCGCAATGGAATTGACATTCTTGCGCATTGACACAATATCACACAAGGAAGGTGGAATTATCTCAACCTGTAGCTCTGATAATAAGCTGATGTCCACAAAAGTATTGTAGAACTTTTTTCATCGTAACAGTATTTAAATGAAGGATTAATTTTGCTAACGTGTGTCTCATATTGAGTTAATCCTCCGGAAAAATTGTGGCTATCGTTAAGCACTGTTCGATTATCATATCACTTGACACTTTGCTCAAAAACGCATCTGTTTCTGCTAAATGTGAATATTCCTTGTGTTCTTAATTTCTTGTAATCTTCACATACCTTTATACAGCAGTCAAAATTAACGGTTCTGAAAATGTCACCGTCTTAATTTTGATATTTCCTAATATGGTTTTTGTCATGCAGTTTCATTTGCTTGTAAATGTTGCATACAGATTTCTCCATCCAGACGTTGCTGAATAAGATCGCAGATCCTAGATTTTTTCAACTCCTCCGACGGTTGTGTCTTCATAACCCCATGTAGAGGTCGCGGAGCAAAGTCTAGATAGAGTTCTCAATGATCTTGATATGGCATGGCTATTCAACATTTTTACTAGTGTTGTCATAGTGTACAGGATACCGCAAAGTTCTCCTATGCCATTTCCTGAGATAATGTATCCAATCCTGCCTAGAAATTACTTTGGACCGTTAAGAAATTTCATTAGCTGCTGGTCCGATTTGAACACCTTTCCAGTATAATGGCTGATCTAATGTCATAACTCATGTGCTTAGTTCTGTTTTCTTGCACTTGTTTACTGTATGCGGAAGAGTCGAATATATAGTATTAGTACTTGATGTTGAAATATTGAAGAAATAGAGAGGCAATACACTGCTTATATGAAAAGGAGAGGTGTGTATCTCAGCATTACATAATTGTTGTGGCGAAGGTTTCACAAGATGAATAGTTATTCAAACGTTGTTTGAGAAAAGGAAATCAAGACGTGAGATGCGAGTGAGGATTTTATTAATCTTCCGAGTAAAACAGTATTGACTCATCAAGGAAATGAGTGTATTCCATTAAAGGAAAAAGGATGTCAGAATGACGAAATGTGATACAATATTCTTATCAAGACAATGCTACCGTGTTATCAGATCACCTTTTCAGTCAAGAACTTGGATATGAAAGTTTTCAAGAGACTTTTAAAATAAATGACGTTTTCTGATCTATCAGATGTGTTGCACTAAGTTACTAATCAAAGCATACAGTGAGATTTTATGGAAAGATTATTGGTTAGCCCTCTGTTTGGTTGCTTCGTGATGGTCAGTGTTACTAAGTTAGTGGCGAACACCGGACTGACTATACCGTAAATATTTTCCACCTAACCATCTAAGGGAAGATCTCAAAAGAACCTAAAATCGATTTTGTATTTGTCTTATCGATCAAATCACCGGTCTCGGACCCAAAGTAAGGCTGCTTCGATGGTTAAAATATAATGGGTTTCATAGAAAGCTTGTCATTATGCAATGGGAAAATAATGTTAATGATAGACCGGAACCTAGTGAATCCTACACAACTCTGTGTGTAAACCCTAGTGCGCAGCAAGGACGCTAAGGGACCATGGAAAGTGCCGAAAGAGAAAAAACAGCTTTGGGGTAATATCTGCAACGGTCAAATTTAATTCTGCCATTGAAGCCACGACAATTCAATCACAGTCCTTGAGGAACTTGTAGATCAAACTAGAGGCACCAAAATTTACAAACAGTTTCCGAAGGAATAAAGGAAGCTGAATATAGACAACAGTAACAGGAGAAACTAGAAACGGGAAATCTGTAGCGGTTGTTCATTGTGATTCAGATCTTTTAAGCAACATAGTAGAAAACTTGATGAGCAGTTGGCGATTTTCTTGTAGCCACAAAAAAGCACAACTGAAAGGAAATGCTACAAAATTAATAAATTTAAAGAAATTTTAGCGTCATTAAAAGATTGCTCTCACTTTTTTCATGATGCAACAGGCTGTGACACGAACTCAGCTATACTGAGGACTGAATAGGTTGCAGCCTAAAAGTTCATTCAAAAAGAAGAGTTCTGAAAAACAGAATCTTCAACCAACCAAATGTGAATCCTGACAAAGTGGTACAGTTAGAAATTCCTTATTCGCCTGTATGGAGATGGAAAAATGCCCTCCCTGGTATAAGCCATATCAGATATAACAAGAAAGTAGTAACAAAGCTTCAGTATGGCCACTTTTCCCATTACTAACACAGCAGCTGTGCAGCATTCAATTCGGAAGTACCTCCAATTCCATGAGCGAAATTGTCTTAGTGGTTTGTGAAAGAGGTGGTTTGTGAAACAGGCTAGCATCAACTCCAACCAGATAATCTTACTTACCTGTAGATAAAAAGTAACTGCAATATAGGATTGTGAACGAGCCACACGTTAGTGTAAAAGAGCCGATATGAAGTATTCAAGCGAACTCTGCATTCTGCCAAGAGAGTTCGTATACGAATGGCCGGTCGGAAGACTATCTGATATAGATGATAACGTATAACAGCTGTAAAAAATAAATAGGGCCTATGTCATTGAAAACGGTTAATTGTTGATCCAATCAGTTATGATTATTATTTTGTGATTAATCCCCGCCTTATAGACCTAAAAAAATGGAGATGATGTCGATCTTGATAAAACTTCAAATGAAGGTGTAAGGACAAAATAAAAAATGATGAAGGTGGTTTATTTTTTAGTTTACATATTTTGGATACATTTACCACGAGCTGCTTTGGAATCATTTAATACCAGCATATTTACGGCCGTTGACCAGAGCCATCCTAGATCACCAATTAAATTCCTCTACAAAAATAGAAGCACCAAATTGTCTGTAGAATTCTGATTAGGTGTTCGCTGCATATAGCGGTATATCATGGCTAGTCTAGTGTGCATTTTTAGTAGAGCCGTTAACATTGGCAAGAAAGTTGAAATACACAGATATGTGCCTAGATCTATATTTCAGACTGTTTTCAGAAAACATAGTATTACTAAGATACCGAAACGTTCAGATAACATTTTACTAAAAGGAGATGCGGAGATACTTGTTGTTGCCTTATCATAACGAATGCAAGCTTTTAGCATTCACAACTACTAACCATACATAGTAATATTTGGAAAGAAGCGTAGAGAGCAAGCAAGCGCCCACAAATCGTCGGTAGAATTCTGCATAGATGATCACGGCATATAGCGGAATATTATGGCAAACGGCCTAGAGTACATTCCTCGCACAGTCCAGCCAAGAGCCGTTAACATTGGCAAGAAGTTAGATGAAAGACTGAGATAGATCATCTAACTTCTTGATGTATACTTCAGAATGTTTTCAGAGAACATTGTATGACGAAGGTACAGAAACAATCAGATATTTTACTAAGAGTGTAGTGAGATTAGGATTTTTCAATTGCTACTTACACGCTAATTTTAAAATTTGTTGGAAAATTATTTTCATTTGCCAAAAGATTTAAGATTTATTTACAGGGCTGCCGACTGTGGTTTTCTGCAGAAATAATGTATTAGTTATTGTTGATAAAATAATAATAAGAGTATATGTCGAGATCGGCCATGATACTTTCATTAGAACGAGTGCAATCAGTTTGCATGCAGTACAACCGACGAGACCAGGCGGATTGAGATGGGATAAGTGCGGCTGCTCATATTGTTCTTAGGACTAGCAAATTCGAAATATTCGTTTTTAAACCCAGTGACGTGCGGAACAAGAAGCCTTTGGCTGAGAAAGAATGAATATCACGGTGAGCTCATAAGGTGTAGTAAACAGAAAGCGCGTTAAAAAGATGGACAAGTTGGTGGGTCTCTTGTGTTAGGACAAGTATCGCCGAGATTGTAAAGCTTTTTGTAAAATGCATCCACTACGTCAGAAATAGTCTTAAAATGAGAACATTAGCAGAGATGTAAATTGACTTCAGTGTAATAGTATTCTAAAATTTCTGAAAACAGATATTAATAAGAGATTATATCGATCTCTAAGTGATGCGGTGATTAAAGAAATAATTATGAGGATGGACGGGGATGTTCTATTTTTAATTAGTGGGTCAGAGTGCAACAGTTGTGCCAATAATTCGAGGGGTCCGGTAAGGCTAAATGGCTTATGCCGGCTTATGTTCTTCTTACAATGCTGTGAAATTTAGTAGTCAGTAGTGGACATCGGCATCTATTACTTGATTCGTATTGGCTTACAGCTAGTAAAGGAATTCAAAAATGAATCCAAAGGCGTAAGATCTTGTGTTGTGTACCTAGGTCTTAAATCGAAACAGTAGTGCTTTTAGAGCTCCTTAACTTTCATTATAGAATGGCGTAACATTTAAAAAATCGTGGATTTACTTCTTCCTTTAATAAGAGCAGGATATGACAGACGTATAGCTTTGGGAAGAATCAGCGGTTTTTTTTTAGGTGTGCCCTTGGGATTGAAAATGATAAGATACCAAATGTAAAAAAAAATAATATTAATTTAAGAATTATAATAAAGTAATTGCTATACTTCCCGTTAAAATGCAACCACAATACTATTCTAGAGTGCTACCTGCTGAAGAAATTTACTTAGCACCCATAACGCTCTCACCTGGCTTTGGATCGATAGCCTCATAGTAACTGCTTAATCCAAAGAATTGTTTTCTTAAGGATATATTATTTAAAGAAAGTCTCCTGTGAGTTAACACTCGAGGCTATCAAATATGCATTTAATTAGCGTCCTTGCTGCTCACTAGGGCTTACATACAGAGTTGTGTAGGATTCACTAGGTTCCGGTCTATCGTTAATAATATTTTCCGGATTGTATTCTGTAAATCTTGCTATGGAACCAATTATATTCTAACATCCAAAGCAGCCTTACTTTCGGTCTGAGACCGGTGAACTGATTGATTAGCCAAATAAAGAATCGTTTATAAGTTCTTTTGAGATCTTTTCGTACACGGTCAGGAGGAAAATATTTACGGTATAGTCAGTCCTGTGTTCTCTACCAACTTAGTAACACTGGTCATCAGAAAGCAACGAAACTGTGGGCAAGGAAATAAGCTTGTCATATAAACTCACTGTATGCTTTGATTTCTAAGTGATTGATTTGATTGATAAGTAACTAAGTGATACGCATTTCAAAAAGCAGAAAAACTCATTTATTCAGAAGTCTCTTGGTGAAAATTCTCCATATCCAAGTTCCAGAATGATAACACGGTAGAATTGTCTTTATAAGAATATGGTATCACATTTCGTCATTCTTACATCCTCTTTTGCTATACACTAATGTTCTTGGTGTGTTAATGCTGTCTTACTCGGAAGATTTATACAAATACTAATACATATTCTAGATTTTTGCATACAGTAAATAAATGCAAGAAAAGTGAACAAAGCACATGCGTTAAGACATTAGTTCTTTTTGGTGTGTTTTGAGCAATGAACAAGTTCAGCTATTCGATATGTAATTTACAAAGGCTCCTTTCTTTCAACTTTAAGTTTTGTCAGTAACTAGCGATTAGGAAGAATGTGGTACATCTTTCAAAGACTCCGTTGGGCTTATTGAATAGCCTCACTTTTCAATTGTTATTATCTGACTTTTTGATACAATTCCGTTCTTACATTTTATACTAACCGATCACTAACAAGAGGCTTTTTCATGTTCTAAACACTCCTTTGGTATTTACGTCTCTTAATGAGCTCTTTTCAGTGGTAAATGATAGAAACAATACCATTATTGCGTTTTCTCACTTGTATTTAAATGCGTGAGAAGGTAATGTTGATTTTAGTCTATTACCAGTTTCAAACTCTTGTTTCGTCCTATAAACTAGAGCACCTTTTCAACCGTAAATATCTAACAATTTATGGCAATTCAGTTAATTCATTTATACTTTAAAATTTTGGAATTTAAAAGTGAGTGCATTCAGTAAGGAGAATGGAGTGTTTCGAAACTTGGGTATAACCTTGCTGATGGTTACTTACCGAGATGAATAAGAGTTAGTTAAAAGAACGGAATTGTCATTCATTCTCTTTTCATATTTACAATAGAAAGTGGGTCTACTTAGTATGTTCAAATGAGTTGTTTGGAAGATGAAGCACACTTCAGAAGATCATTACTTAATCATGTATGTTAGAACAAAATAAAAGAATCAAATAGTCGTAAATTATCAAATATTTATAAATGAAGAGGAGCGAGTACTGCGAAAGGTGTGTATGTTATATAACACCAAATCTTGCTTATCGTTAGTTTGTAACAAATTTTAGATAAAACGATAGATCGCAATTGTCGTAAACTCTCATGTATTTATAATTGAAAAACTAGATAATTCAGTAGTGCGAAACAAGTGATCAGAATATGAAATAGAATTTTGCTGATCGCTAGTTGCTGGGATACTTAAAAACAAAACGAAACAACGAAGCACTCATAAATTGTCATATAATTACATTAGAAAAGGGAGTCGTTTGCGGATGGGAAAGGTGTGTTTTGGTGTATAAAGCATACTCTTGATGATCCTTTGTTAAATCAACTGTTTTAGAATAAAATAAATTAGAGAATTCACGTAAATTATCGGATATGTAGCATTAAAAATTAGTTCATTCTCTAAAGTGAATGGTGTGTTTGAATTCTGATACAGAATTTTGGCGATCGCTAGCTGAAGGCATAATTAAGAATAAAATAATAATAACACAGTATTCAGATATTTAAAATTGAAATGTGAGTTTATTCACTACCTCCAAACGAGTATTTAGAAGCTAAAGTAGTTTCTTGCTGATCGTTTAGTTACTTACATATTTAAAAATAACATGAGAGAAAGGATGAGGTAAATTGACGAATATTTAAGATTGAAAAGTTTCTTTACTGATAGGGCGTGAGCTGTGTCTTGGTATGTAAAAAAAACTTTTCATGATAGTCACTGAAACCTTTTAGGTCAAATGAAATATTATAACTGTCGTAGATCCTGAGATAATTACTATTAAAGCCGATTCTATGTAGTATAGTAAGGTGTGTTTTTAAGCTGAGGTAGACTCCTGCTAATCGTTAGTTACTGACATATATAGTAGAAAATGAAAGACAGGAATAGTCGTAAATATTAAGACATTATCAAGTGAAAAGTGATTCCATTCTGTATGATGAAAGTATTGTTTCCAAGCCGAATTAACTCTTGCTGGTCGTTAGTTACTGATATATTTTAGAATAAAATGAAAGAATGTAGTTGTCGTGAAATGCCAGGTACAATTAAAAAGTGAGAAAAAAACGGTATTGTCGTTATTTCAAAGATATGTAATATTGTAAGGGGACTCCTTTTAGTAGAGCGTAATAAGAGTTTAGAAGACGAAGCACACTCTTGCTGATCGTTCGTTAACATATTGTGAACACCATTGGAGATCGGTATTATCTTAAATTAAAAAGAGAATTGTCTTAAAATGTTAGATATTTATAATTGAAAAGTGAGGTGATTGTTTATTGCGAAGAGACTATATAAAAAATGAACCAGACTCTTGCTAACCATTAGTTAGTGAATTAATTAAGTATAAAATAAAAGAAAGGAAGCGTCGTAAATTTTCAGAGATTTTAAATAGAAAATTTTTCCATTCAATAGGTCGAAACTAGTAGTTGGAAGTAGAATTAAACTCTTGCTTACGGTTATCGACTTATTTAAACATAAAACGAAACAGCGGGATTGTCCGACATTGTCAGATTTTTACAATTGTTAAAAGAGTTAATTGTACTAAATTGTGTGATATAATTAATGAAATTGAGTCCGTTGAGTTGGGCGAACGTTGAGCTTGGAACATGTAGCAGACTCTTCTTGATGGTTAATCACTGAAATATACAAAAAGAAAAAAATAGTACGTTATTTTCGTTTATTGTCGGTCATTGTTAGCGTGTTACAATTGAAAACTTGTTCCATTTCATTTGGGCAAATGGAACATTTCATCTGCGGTAATGAAAGTGACGCTCATTGTCGTGTTACTGACTTATATACGTACAAGAAAAACAACGGAATAGGGTAAATTGTGAGATAATTACAACTGAAAGTTGAGTCCACTCAACATCTCGAAACGACTGTAAAATCTCACGCAGACTTTCGCAGATCGTTAGTTACTGACATATTGAAGCATAAAATGAAAAAACGAGTCGGCATAATTTGTCAGAAATTAACAATTAGGCGTAGAGAGTGTTTGGAAGATGATGCAGACTCTTTGTGATCAATATGTACTCACGGATTTAAGAATAATCTGATAGAACGGAATTGACTGACATTGTGTGATAACTAGAATTGAAAACGGACTCTACTTAGTAGGGCGATAGGAATGTTGGAAGATGAAGCAGATTACTAGTGATCGATATCTACAGACACATTTAAGAATGGAATTGTATTGTTTTTAATATATTTGCGAAAATAAATAGAGAATATCCGATATAGAGAAACGCGAGTTTGTCACGTTCGTTAGTTACTGACATCTTTAAGAATAAAATGGAAGATCGGAATTGTCGTGAATTGTGATATTTACAACTAAAAAGTGTTGAGGGTTGAGAGCATTGAAAGGCTTGAGGAATAAGGGAATGTGAAATCGACACTTGCTAAACTCTTGCAGACATATTTGATAATATAATGAAACCACATACGTTTTTTAAAATGTAAAAAATTATAACTGAAAGTAGAGTTGATTCAGTAAGAGGAAACGAGTGTATGAACTATGTGGCAAACTGTAAATTCGTTAGCTACTGACATATTTAAAATGAGAGAAACGAACTGTTTTAAATTGTTTGATATTTACTAATAAAAGCTATTTCATTCAGCAGAGTGAAAGGAATCTTTCGAAGTTTATGTGCATGCTAACTGGTTGCATTTGTTCTGATAAGAGAACAACACCTATCTCGACATCTCCTCTTAATAATATATCTGAATTTGTCTGTAACTTGGTAATGCAATATTCTCTGAAAACAGCCTAAAGTTAAGACATAAGCACATATATGTGTTTTTCGACTTTCTTCTTGCGAATGTTAACGGCTCTTAACTGGACTGCTCAAGGAATGTTCTCTAGGCAGTTTGGCATGATATTCCGCTATTAGCAGCGTTCATTTATGCAGAATTCTACAGACGATTTGGTGGTTATATTTTCGTAAATGAATTTACTTGGTGATCTAGAGCGGCTCTGGTCAACGGCCATGGATATACTCGCATACATACCAGGCCAAATTACAGTCAGGTTCAGTGTTAGATATTAGTACACTTCGTAAGACTCAACTGCTGGTGATTAATCGGGTACATTTTGTGGAGTAGCTTTCTGCTTCTTAGAAGATTCCTTTGAGTATGTGGAAAGACACGTCAGCGAGATAAGGTAGTGTTTAATTTAATAAATAAGATTAGAGATATTCTTCTTGTTAATCATTCCGTCTCGGATATGAAAGGAGTCTAAAAGCTAATACAGTTGGTGCACTAATCTGCTACAGAGGGAAAGCTTACTAGAACTTTACTTACCGGTGAGAAAACGTTGAGAATATTGAGAAATTCAAATCCACCAATAAGTTTAGAATGACTGTACGATATGGAAGTGTGTAGTACAAGAGGAACCGTGTTAGTGAAAAAGAATTCTACTAGTTTGATCAAGGTTTTATAGCTTGAAGATTGGTGTGATGGATACGTTATCAATATAGCAACTTGAAATGAGTCAAGGCTGCAAAAGACGCATGGAATTTTTTATAGATGGAAGTTTATACTTGAAAGGTGTTTCAAGTTTATACTTGAAAGGTGAAATTTTCTAATCGGTCCAAAGTTCGAATCAGTTTGCATGCAGTACAACGGACGAGAGCGGCCGGAATGAAACAGGAAAAGTACGGGAGGTCATATAGTCGTTAGGACTTGCAAATTCGAAATATTCGAGTTTAAACTTGAAACGTGCGGAACAAGAAGTATTTAGCCGAGAAAGAATGAATATCGAGGTGAGCTCATAAGGTATAGTAAATAGAAAGCGCATTACTTGACGGACAAGTTGATAGGTCACTTGCGAAATGACAGGCATCCCCGAGATTGTGAAGCTTTTTGTAATCTGCACCCACAATAGAAATCCCCTTAAAATGACAACATTAGCAGAGATACAAATTCAAGCAGAGATGATACTTGACTTCATTATAATATGATTTTACAATCTCTGAAGACAAATATTATTCGATCTTTAAGTGATGCGGTAATTAAAGAAATAATTTTGAGGATGGACGGAGAAGATCGATTTTGATTAATGGTTTAGAGTGCAACAGATGTGCCAATAATTCGCGGGTTCTATTTCGAGGTGCTTGGTAAGGCTAGACTTCTTATGCCGGATTAACTCCTTACAAAGCTGTGTAATTTAGAAATTGTCAGTGGACATTGGCATGTATTCCTTAATTCCTATTGGTTTAGAGCTAGTAAAGAAATTCAAAAATTAATCGGAGGCCGCAGTATTTTGTGTTGTGTACCTAGGTTTAAAAACAAAGTAGTAATGGTTTTAAAGCTGCTTTACTCATATTATGCAATTGCGTACCATTTATAAACCGTGGATTTACTTCTCCCTATAATAAGACGAAGGTATCACAGTCATATAGCATTGAGATAATACAGCGTTTTAGGTGGGCCCTTGGGAATAAAATTTTGTGATACCAAATGTAATAATCATAAGTATTAATTTATCAATGATTA
This sequence comes from Thermobia domestica, assembly GCF_964235325.1. NCBI lineage: Eukaryota > Metazoa > Arthropoda > Insecta > Zygentoma > Lepismatidae > Thermobia > Thermobia domestica. The sequence goes on from NC_137462.1 coordinate 227,515,742, forward strand.
TCAAGCAATTTCTATACTTCCTGTTTATATGCAAGTACAATACTATTTGAGAGTGCTTCCTGCTGAAGAATTCTACCTAGCATGCATAACGCACTCACCTTGTTCTTGATTGTTAGCGTAATAGAAATTGTTTAATCCAAAGAGTTGTGTTCTTTCGGATACAATATTTATAGAAATTCTCCCGTGTGTTAAAACTCGAGGCTATCAAGTATGCATTTAATTAGCGTCCTTGCTGCTTACTAGGTCTTACATACAGAGTTGGGTAGTATTCACTAGGTTTCGGTCTATCACGAATAATATTTTCACGATTGCATAATGATATAAACTTGATATGGAACCCATTATATCCTAACTTCCGAAGCAGCCTTACTTTGGGTCTGTGACCGGTGATCTGATCGATGAGACAAATATAGAATTGATTTTAGCTTTTTTTGAGAATTTCCCTTAGACGGTTAGGTGGAGAATATTAACGGTAGTTCTGTGTTCGCTACCAAATTAGTAACACTGGTCATCACAAAGCAACCAAACTGTGAGCTAATCAAATAATCTTTTCATATAATCTCATTGCATGCTTTGATTAGTAATCTCATTGAATGCTTTGAATAGTAATCTCATTGTATTCTTTGATTAGTAGAACCAGGCGAGACCGTTATGGGTGCTAAGTAGATTTCTTCAGCAGGTATTACTCTCAAATAACAATGTAGTTGTATATAAACGGGAAGTATAGCAATTGCTTGATTATCATTGATAAATTAATACTTGTTTTTTACATTTGGTATCCCAACATTTTTCAATTGCAAGGGCCCACCTAAAAAAAAGAAAAAAACTGCTGTTAATTCCCAAAGCTATACGTGTGTGATACCCCCGTCTTATTAAAGGGTGAAGTAAATCTACGTTTTTTTTTACATAGTAAGCCATTCTATAATGTGAGTTAAAGAGCTCTAAAAGCACTATTGCATCGTCTTAATACCGATGTACACAACACAAGATCTTACGGCTTCGGATTCATTGTTGACTTCATTTACTAGCTTTAAGCCATTAGGAATTAAGGAAAAGATGCCGATGTCCACTGCTGGCTTCGAATTTCACAGCGTTGTAAGAAGGACATAGCCAGGCATAATCCATTTAGCCCTACGCCAACCTCCATATGAAACCTTCGAGTTATTGGCGCTGTTGTTGTACTCTAAACCACAAATAAAAAGTCTAACATCCCCTTGCATCCTCAAAATTATTTCTTTTATCACCGCATCACTTAGAGATCGATTTAATCTTTTATTAATATCTCTTTTCAGACAGTGTAGAATACTATTACAATGAAGTCAAGTGACGTCTCTGCTAATTTTCTCATTTTAAGACGATTTCTCACGTAGTGGATGCATATTACAAAAAGCATCTCAAGCTCGGGGATGCTTATCCTATCGCAAGTTACCCATCAACTTATCGATCATTTAACGCGCTTTCTGTTAACTATATCTTATGCTCACCGTGATAATCATTCTTTCTTAGCTAAAGACTTCCTGTTCTGCACGTCACTGGTTTTAAACTCGAATATTTTCAATTTGCAAGTCCTAAGGACTATATATGCTGCCGTATTTTTCCAACTTCAACTCACACTCTCTTGTCGGTTGTAGTGCATGCAAACTGATATCTACAAGTAGTAATACCATTATTTCTGCAGAATGCCACAGTCGGCAGCCTTGTAGATATGCCACATGAAAGTAATTTTTCAAGAGATTTTAGTTTATTACAGGGTGTAAGTTGTAATTAAAAAATCCTAATCTTACTACGCTTCTTATCAAATATTACAATGTCTGGTTAGTTCTAGTGAATGCTAACTGCTTGCATTCGTTATGAAAAGAGAAGAATACGTGTCTCGACTGGACTGTGGAAGGAATGTACTCTAGGCAGTTTGCCATGATATTCCGCTATATGCAGCGATGATGTATGCAGAATTCTACAGACGATTTGGTGCCTCTATTTTTGTAAAGGAATATACTTGGTATTCTAGGATGATTCTGGTCAACGACCATACATATGCTCGCATACATACCAGGCCAAGGTACAGTCTGCTTCAGTGTTAGAGACGAGTTCACTTCATAAGCCTCAACTGCTGGCGATTGCAGTTGAGTAGCTGCATTATCGGGTACATATTGTGGAGTAGTTTTCTGCTTTTGAGAAGATACCTTTGAGTCGATGGACAGGACACACAAGCTGTATTCAAGTCAGCGAGATGAGGTAGTGATGAATTTAATAAATAAGATTACACAAATACTTCTTGTTGATCATTCCATCTCAGATATGAAAGGTGTCAATAGCTAATACATTGGTGCAGTAATCTGCTACAGAGGGGAAGCATACCAGAACTTTACTCATCGGTAAGAAAACGTTTAGAAGATCAAGAAATTCAAATCCTCGAATAAGCTTAATAAGATTGTGCGATATGCCCTCTGTAGTGCAAGATGAACCGTGCGAGTCAGAAAGACTTTGTTTTATAGCCTGATGATTAGTGTGATACATACGTAGCGTATCAATATAGCATCTTGATGAACTGTGTTAAGTTTGGAAAAGACGCCTTGAAATTTTTTATAGACGCAAGTTAACTTTCAGGCTAATCGAAAGTTAATAGAAGTATCTATTGCTTTCTTTGGGCACTGAGACTAGCAAGTACTGGAACACTATTACTAAGGGAGAAAATTGATGGCTTCTGCTGCAAGAAGTGGGAAGTGAGCCAAAAGTTTTATATCTTTTAGGTGCACTTAACTTAAAATCTGCGAACGTAACCTAAGTTCAAAAAAAAATTCTGTGAATTGATAATTAGTTCATGTCTCTGTTCTACACCTGTTCTACGAGGCCAGTTTAACTTCTTTGTATCGCGAATCAGTTCTTTAAACCGCTAGCTTCATCTGCCGGACTTGTCTCACAGGCCAAGAGAAGCGGACCTGGGTCTAATTATCTAAAAAACTCCTATTAGAGTTTCAGGCCAACAACCTGCATGTGAATCCTTTACTAGCTTACGGCCATAAGTGTAACATAACTGGTACGGATTATTGTTATTCTTCGTGGCCTTCTGACTGAAAAGCAGCTTGGTACATCGCAAAGGAACAAGTTGCTTAGCAGTAAACATTGATTGTCCTTATGTCGTATAAAACCTGGAGGAAAAAGTTGAAACCAACAGGGATCGACGTGTAGTAGAGCCTTCATTCTAACGTTCCCTCTTGGATAAAAATGTACATGTAGTCTTTCCATGTACCGCATATCGAAACATTGTTCTATATTAAAGAGTTAAACTTTGCTTCTTTTTAGGAGATTCGAAAACTAAAGGGTAGTTACACAATCTTTAGTGTCCTTGCAAATGGCAGAATCCTTGGAGTCTATTATCTGCTGTTGAACATCTTAACTTAAAAACAATCAAACAATAAACAATTCCCGAGGAGGAAATAAAACCTTAGCAGGACAAATCTAACGAGTTAAACCAATTCATTTAGATATAACATTCGCATACCACAGTATCATTCAATTGACGTTTAAAACAATTGTTTATTGTTTGATTATTTATATGTTAAGATGTTCTACAGCAAACGATTGACACCAATGAATCTGACATCCGCAAGGACACTAAAAATTGTGTAGGTACCGTTTAGTTTTCAAATCTCCTAAAAAGAAACAAAGGTTAACGATAATAGAAAACGATGTTTCGTTATGCGGTACAAGCAAAGATTCCATGTACACCTTGTCTCAAAAAGTTTGAGCGCATTCTTTATTGGTGTTTTGAGGCAAAAATTTTCAAAGTCCAACTTCGGGTAACTTCAGGAAATAGTAAACCAGGTTCGAACCTCCAAGCCAGCCTTTGGAACCGGATAAAAGTTTGCAGATGTGTTTTTCGTCTTTTAAATATAATAAGACTTGTTACCAAGTGTAGAAAAAAAGCAACATTGATTGAAATATTTAATGATACAATATTTCGAAACTTTGTATTAATGTCACCACATGCTTGTTTGTCATTTAGCTCTCCATACGTGATGGAACATTTAGATACGTAAACGAATCTTTCCATATGTAAAAGAATGCTCAAAGTTATTACATAGAATATAATTATCACCTGAGTACTAAAATACAAGTCAAAGTAGAACAGAAACAGCGTTTGTAGTGGATAATAATGTCATAATTGTCTTGAGAATATTTATACATCGCTAAAAGCTCCTTAACGGAAATCCTTGTGTTAGCTCACTGGTAAGTTTCTCGGACCTTCAATCATAAGGTTATGAGTTCGAATCTTCTCTGGGTCAATGCCTTTTTTAAAAATTATATTTTCCGCAATGCATGAAAAATTATATAAAATAATTACATTAAAATATATCAGTTGTATATATCTAACATAATCATTGCAGAATGTAGTAATTATTATGTTTAAAATATAAAATCTGAGATAATTTTCACAGTAGGTCGGTATTATATATGAGAATGTTAAATACAAGTTAGGAAAATCGTTTAATAGGAATAAATAAATTATGTAGTGTATTTATTTGCAGCTATTTGTCATACAGATGTAACTTCTCAATATTCTCAATACAGCATGTCATTTACATTCGTGAAATTCAGTATATTCCTACGAATATAGAAAGTGTGTAAACAGAGTATCCAAAGTCGGATCCTGCTTCAAGACACATAACTTTTCCCAATCCCCTTAACGTCACGGGAAGAAACACAATTTCTCTTTAGAACGGAATATCGTTACTTAGAGTCTCATTCGAATACGTTGAATATGCTTTTGTATATTCATTTCTCTCTCTCTCTCTTTCTCTCTCTCTCTCTCTCTCTCTCTCTCTCTTTCGCTTTGTTTATGTGTTGCGGAATATCCGAAGTTGAATACATTTGCAAAGTATATGACCATCAGTGTAATGGAATACCGGAAATTGAAAGTCGTGATTCTTCAGGTTGGATTTGCGTGTTTATGTTAGCTCACTCGTAGAGTACGGGCTTGTTAATGAGGTCGTCTTGAGTTCAAAGCCTGCAGAGAATAATCTTGTTTTTTTTTTTTGTTAGTAGAATTGCACAGAAATCGGATTCAAGGAGTGGTTTACTTCTAGAAATATTTTCAGAAGCGTTTAGGTAGCCCTGAAAAGGACTGTTTTCGGGAGTTAAGGCGGGGACATTGTGTCCAATACTTAGTTTATTTATTTAAATCCGCTGACTCCAACAAGAGAATCCCAATTACAGGAGTCTTACATAAAATATTACATCTATGTTATCAATTTAAAACAAACACTAGAATAAAAAAAATTCACCCTTCTGAATTTATTACACGCCCTATTCTTCTGGGCATGGAATCTATTAAATGGTTTACAAATTTATCTCCTTCCCCTACCTCCAGCTATGCTTCGGAAACGAGATGCCACAGGTCATCTTGGGTTCTGGTGGATCTGCCTCAGGCCAACTATCCCTTAGATTACTTTTCACTTCTGCGCACATATTTTCCATGAGGTTGAGGTCTGCTCCACGAGGCGGCCAGTCAATTAAATCAATCTCAGGCTGCCCTGCGAACCATTCCTAAACCACAGGGGAAGTATGTATTGTCGACTGGTCTTGCTGGAATTGAATTACACCATCAGGCTGAAATACTCGTACAGATGGCACCATGATATTACTCATAATATCTAAGTACTGAGCACTGTCCAGGTGTCCTTCAATTCTGTGAAGCTGTTCTGCTCCGCGCATGAAAATCCAACCCCAACCTGAAATAGATACATCGCCACTGCGATTTCAAGCAGCAACACATCCAGGGTCATATCGGGTGCCTCTCGGGCGATACACAAAACGGCGTCCCTCATTTAATGTTGTGAATATGGATTCATGTGAGAAAACCACGTTTTCCCAATTGCGACTCACATTCGCCTGTGCAAACGCGAGACGGTAAATTTTTTGGTCGTCTGAGAGTTTTTCCTTCACGGCAGCAACACAGCCACGCAACCCGGCATGACGAATCCTTCGCAGAGCTGTATGCTTACTACCAGGAAAAAGAGAAGCTTCCCTTAGCTGTCTAGACGTCCTTAGTCGGTCTAGCCGGGCTTCGTTTACTAATCTTGCATCTTCGGCTTCGGTTGACACATGCGGACAACCAGAAGATCGTAAATTACCAGTTTGACGTGTAGGACCATATTTCCGAACCCATCGCTTTCCTGTAGAGGCCGGGACACCTACTCGCCTGCTAGCTGCAGTTCCAGAATAGCCTTCCAACTCCCATAAAGTAATTACTGCTGTACGTCTATCCATAGTTACCAATGTTCTGAGCTGTGAGCAGGAAGCAATATGTAAAAGCTAGTACCTGACGCGTGGTTGGTTAATTGCACGACACGTTTATTGTGGGGAACGACTTGGTCAACGACTCGCGAAAGAAATCTGAAAATGGTGCGCCGTAATAATAATATTAAAAGCAGTTTTTATAAAGGCGTATTAATACATACGAAAAGCTGTTTAAAGAATGAATTGTTATACTGACTTTACACGTATAAAACACATACCATATACCAAACAGATTGAGCGATATGATGATAGCTGTATTGAGACGACACTTTCGAAGTCCAACTTCGGGTATCTTCTGAAAACAGTAAACTAAAGCTGCTGGTTCGAACCTCCAAGCCAACCTTAGCAATCCGGATAAAATGTACAGATATGTTTTTCCTTCTGTTAAATATAATAAGACATGTTGAAATGGTATTAAGTGTAGAAAAAAAGTAAAGTTGATTGAAATAGTTAATAATACAATATTTCGAAACTATATATTCACACTCTCGTTTCGTCATTGTGATTTCCATACGAAAAAAAAAAATAATTTACGTATGAGCTCAGTTATATTTCAGAAGCAGCTTCCGAAAAGCGGTCATGTTAGCTCAGTGGTACACACCCGAGCGTTTAAATCGTGAGTTCGATACCCGTTCAGGTGAGATTCTTTTATGATATTCTACTTTCCTCAATGCATAAAAATTATGTAAAATAGTTACATTACAATTCATCAGTTGTATATATCCGTTGAATATATATATTCATATCATTTCACGACATAAGCAATTCTTATCTTTAAAATATAACATTTGAGGTATTGACAGAACGTCGGTATGTTATATGTGAATATTAAATACAAATTAAGAAAATCGTGTAATAGCAATAAATAAGTTATGTAATGTATTTATTTGCAGCTATTTTCATACGCAGGTAACTTCTCAATATTCGCATTACAGCATTTAGGTAGAGCATATCGAAAATCGGATCGTGGTTCAAGACAAAAAACTAGCTAGCCCCAAACTGTCACGTAACAAACTCACGAATCGCAAAAGTAAAGTGAAGAGATTGAGAGCGGTAATACCTTAATCGCTCTCTCTCAACTCTCTCTTATCTGCATTTATACATATAAAAGTGTATGTATGTATGTTCCAACATAACTCATGTATGCCTAGAGCAGGGTTTCTCAACCTGGGAGTCGTGGCCCCTAGGAGGTCGCGAAGATAAGCGGAAGAGATAAATATAGTTAGAATCTAATACCGGAAATTATTTTGAATTTTGTTCTGATAGGCATACTTTTATCTTTTATACATACTGTACAGAACAATAAAAAGTAAGTCTACTGAACAATGTCAAAGGGTGCAGAGTAGTTTAAAAATGAATTTAAGAAAGACGTATGATATGATACTAATGAGAACTGTATATAGAAATACTAGAAAAATACACATGGAACAAAACCTGCACATTGAAATACAATTAAAATTGAAACCTAATGAGATACCTAAGCATGGTGTAATTTCACTAGTGCAGCAATGCCCGGTTCAATCTTCGTGACGAACATTATGAAGCCATTTTCAACTGATAAGCGATTTCTTGTATTTGTTTTAATGTTTACCATGAAAAAAAAAACTTTCGCACAAGTACGATGTAGCAAATGGAATTATTACTTTTAAAGCAGCAGATACCAGACCAGGATATTCTTCTCTCCTCATCAGGCAGAACTTGTCCAAGTCTTTGTTACAGAAAACCAGTTGCAAAGACTTGTAGCATGATCATTCTATTATTTGGTTAAGAAGTTGTGGGCTTAGATCAGATACGTTAATGGCCTCTTCAAAGAAGGAGTTTTACATCCATCTTGAACCAGCACCTTCGTCGTTGGGAATATAGATAGTACAGTTACTGTATCCACTGTCAATGCCGGGCGCCGAAAAAAAAGGGGGCACAAATTTCGTAGGAAGTGTGTTACTCATGTTAGGAAAGTAGGGATGCACGCGAGACAAGACGAGACGAGAAATGCAAAATCTCGTCTAGTCTCGCAACCTCAAGCGTTGGTCTCGTCTCGCGTAAGGTCTCGTCTCGCGTCTCGCATAAAACTTTGAGTCTCATCTCGCGTCTCGCGCGAGACTTTCTTGCATGATCTTGCATATATTCTAGGTCAAAATTTTGCAATGTGTTATTCTATGGCTGTTAATGAATGATGATGTGATATTCTGTCCGAAGGCAGGTATTTGACCTAAAAGTCCCTTGGCAAGGTGAATGGTGGTTTGCCATTGCTTTCCATGGGATGAATGTTCATAACATCCTAAGGAGACGAAACTTAGAGTTCACTATGGTATCCGAACTTGTGTCCCCTCCGCTCCAAATTAAAGGAAAAGTTGTGCTGGAATTTGATCGCTGGACCATTAATTTTCGTAAAATTAATAGCATAATTTACAGCAAAAACAGCATAAATTGTTGCTGGATCCAACATTGTTTTCCAGCTTAGAGGTCTCCAGCAATATTTGCCTCTTCTAAAATATCGTCGCCACTATCAACATTTACACGTTTTGGTCGTTTCCTTGAAGGGTGATTTTCCAGTATAAAGATGTTTTTATACCACCAAAAGCGCTTGTACACAACAGAAGAACTCCTCACAACACAATACGACCCAATTCTTTTTGTTCGTTCGGGCTTGTAGCAATGTTGGATTATCGCATTTTATCAACTTTCGCTTTCAACTTATACTGCCAGATCTAGAAAATAAAATTACTGACAGATATAGGGCCATTCCTACCATCTCCCACGAAACCTATAGGGACATCCTGCCAAACCAGTATTTGAATTAAACTTCCGAACTAGAGGGAGATGTTTTTGATAAATATATAGAAAGAAAATACTTCTTCCATGTAAAAATATCATGTTATTTTTGCGAGCCGGGCCGGGGATAAACTTTGACGAGAGGGGATTTCCCCGCCATCCCCCAACATTAATCGCTAGTAGGAATGTGAAAAAGACAGAAACAACACAGATATCACATTTCGCAGCAATGGGGAGTCTTATTCGCTTTTCAGACCAAAAACAGAAGTTCATGCATTCGTGCGCGCTCGCGTGTATATGTTTGTGTCGCAAAATAAAGTCCTAAATCGATGCTGTAATAAATTTTCAAATTACAAAGCTTTTCTTTTTTAATGATGTTTAGAAACTAAAGAAGGCTTTAATTTTGAAAACCAACCTTGAATAATAATAAATCTCATAAAATGTCTATTGCCCCAATCACTTTTTGTCCCTGGAGGCATTAACGCTCAACTTAGAAAACTCAATAAATGTAAAATTACTAAATATACAATTAAATGTAATACATAAATGTTGCGAGACTGCGAGAAGTCTCGCGAGACTTCTCGTGCGAGACTTAACCGAGTCTCGTCTAAAGTCTCGTCTCGCATGGTTTAGTCTCGTCTCGCGTCTCGCATAAAATTTTCACTCTGATCTCGTGTCTCGTATCGCAAGGCGAGACGAGACGAGACTTCTCGCGTCTCGCGTGCATCCCTATAGAAAAGTACATGTGCACATGTATAAAATAGAAGGAAAAACGTAATAAAATGTGCTCAAAATCAAGAAAAGGCAGAGTTTACTTTTGTAAATTTTATTGAGCTTCGTGCCAACCATGGTGGCGCTTCGCAGCTAGTCTGTCGACCTCACTCATATGTACGGAGACATCGTCGTATACTCTCGCCCCGGGCGTTGATTTTCCATGCCACTACACTGTTCACTATAAACAAGAAATGGATTCTACTATTATAGAAGTAGATATGTTAAAAATCCCACACAAGCTTATTATAAAACACAAATTATAAAAGGGTCGCTGGCAAGAGGATGTGATAAAAGGGGATCGTGATAGGAATTAGATTGAGAACCACTGGCCTAGAGTAATTTTAACCAAATTTCTTATAGTCTGAAAAAGAGTGCTATCGGGTTACCTATGGTGAATGGGAGGGGGATACATATAAAAGATTGCTAGAAAATGATCTGGATTAGTGTCGAATTCATAGTTTTCGGGGTCGCTTAGATAAATAGTGTGACTTTCGATTTCGCTTAACTCCGATTAAGCTCTGATTAGTAAGGATGGGCACGAGCGACTTTTCTTTGAAACTCAACTCGACTCGAAACAGACATCTTTGAGGTCTACTCTAGGACTCGGCGCGAAAAATATCCTCCAACTCGACTCGGATTAGAGTCGAGTCAAACTAAAACGATCCAAATCCTGTGTGTAGTCCTACCTAGACAATACATAGACAATATAATTATTCTATTATCAATTATACTACTATTACTACAAATAATAATAATAATAATAATAATAATAATAATAATAATAATAATAATAATAATAATAATAATAATTATTATTATTATTATTAGTACAACACCGTGTATAAACATGAACGATAGATGGTTAGTAAAGGAATACTAAAAGCTAGTTGACTGCCGACGTCGGTAGTCATGACGTCTACAAGGCAAAGACATCGTTCATTACACTAAGCTGTAAGCGTCGGTGGACTACAGATGGTCAACTATTGACCTCTTGCCAAAAATTGGTGGCCCCGCAGCGACAATCCGCGGTGGCCCCAGTGTCATTTTGAAAACTTTACTACCATTGGCAGAGACGCGATGAAACGACAACGAACCACAAAATTGCTCCCCCAAAATATGTTAAAATGCCCATATGTGTGATTTGTTTATATTTAGGTGAGTCAAAAAAACACAAAACAAATACCCCGGGGTGGACGCGAACTATCAATATTACGATTACTAGGCACGTGTTCTTCTGATTTCCCTACGGAAACGATCATAAAAAGATTGCTTGTTGATGAATAAATCCTGATAGCCGATATGCATCTTCGGTGCCTCTTATCTTTAGTACAATTTTAACCAGAGATGGTGTGGGTCAATGAAAATTTGATTCACGACCCACCATGATCCAGTATCACCCACCACCCAAATGACAAATTGGTCCACTCTGACCCATCATCCATCGTGATCTATTCTGACCCACCACCAACTATGAACAACTCTGAACCATTGCGACCAACTCTGACTCATGATCCACGTCCTCTTCTCCGTTGACTAAAGAGGCTACACTTGTAATAAAACAAGACTGTGAAATTATCACTTACCGGAGTTTGAATTTCTACCGTCAATGGCTCAAGCACCTCTCTGTTACTATGCTGGTGGATCTGACCTTTACGATATATAATGGCAAAGTGTTTCTCAACTTTCGAATTAAAATGATTTTAAATTTATCATATTTAATTATTTCTTTCTTGCCTTACAGACACATTTCAGTAGAAAATAGGATGAAATTTGAAAGTCTCAAATCAAGGAAAAGTAGACCAACGTAAAAAAAGAAAGAAAAACTAATTTTCTATATCATTAAGCACCTGGAGTGCCACTCTTTATCTAATCCACCCACCTCGAAAATTATGGATTCGACACTAATGTCGGTCTTTTATATATATAATTTTGATGTCAGCCCCTTTCATTTCTCCTAGGAGAGCAAACGGATACTGCCACCGTTAGGACTAAATTTGGTCTTAAATGACATTAAAATTTCTACCAATTAATTTAGCGACCAGTGTTGCATTTAAAAGCTCGGCGCCTCTACGCACTTTTGCTCTCGGCGCCCCAATAACTACATATTTCTCCGCCCCTTCATCCCTAACTTAAAAATAAAACTTAATTCGAATATGCTTAATTAGTGAATTTATTACATTTAAATACCACTCACTACATGCTACAGCTAGAACTACGTAACAAAAAATAACAAATGTGAAACGTGTTCTGAATTATTTTTAGATTTCTTACGCTATTATTATACATATTAGAACAGTAAAAGAGGATTGTTCATGAAATAGTATATTTGCTCTTGATTTTTAACTTTTTCATACGGAAAAAAATAAAATATTATTCAAGTTTTAAACTTTGCACTCTGCAAATATATTGCCCTCTAGGCAATGGGACTAATGTGAAATGTGGACTAATGTGGACTAATGGGAAATGCGGCAGTTAGCGGCGCTGAAAATTTACGATTCGATTCTAATATCGGTTGATTTCGATATTTTTATGTCGCTACGTAACCACCCTGGGCGCTAATGGGAACTTAATTGGACTTGAATTGAAAGTAGAACTATTCACCTAAGCGACCACGAAGCTATGGATTCGATACTAATATCGACCAGTTTCTAGCATTTTTGATTTGTATCCCGACAGTACTCTTTTCCAGATTGTAAGAAATATAGTTATAATTGCGCTAGATATATCAGAATTATGTTGAAACACACACATTTATCCACTTTTATATTCTGTATAAATAGAGAGTGAGCGAGCGAGAGCGACTAAAGGCATCACCACTTCCACATTGCAAAAGCATATATCAGGAATTGAATTGAAAATCTATGTAAAGACTTTCTGATGTGGCGCGTGCTTCATAACGACAATTCCAGTCTGCTCACGTGACCTTTGGGGTTCATGAATTTCTTGCGAGCGTTGCGACTTTGGATTCTCTGTTTAAACCTTCGGTTTATGCATCGAATAAGTTTTCAAGAACATAAATGACGTGCTGTATTATGAATGTTGAGAATTCCCTCTATATGACAAATAGCTGCAAATAAATACACTACATGATTTATTTATTGCTAGTGAACGAGTTTCCTAACTTGTATTTAACATTCTCATATATATAATACAGACCTACTGAGGACACCTACCTATTTCAGATGTTATATTTTAAACATAATAATTACTACATTCTGTAATGATTATGTTATATATATACAACTGATGTATTTAATGTCATGATTTTATATAATTTTTCATGCATTGCGGAAAATATAATTTTTTAAAAAGCATTGACCAAGAAGGGATCCGAACTCACAACCTTATGATTTGAAATCCAACAGCTTACCAGTGAGCTAACACAAGGACTTCTGCTAAGGTACTTTTAGCGATGTATAACGGTTCTCAAGAAAATTACGACATTCATACCCAGTAGAAACGCTTTTTTTGTTCTACTTTGACTATTATTTTAGTACTTAGGCGATAATTATGTCTTAACTTTGAGCATTCTTTTACATATGGAAAGATTCGTTTAAATATCTAAATGTTCCATTACGTATGGAGAGCTAAATGACAAACAAGCATGTGGTGACATTAATACAAAGTTTCGAAATATTGTGTCATTAAGTATTTCAATCAATGTTGCTTTTTTTCAGCACTTGATAACAAGTCTTATTATATTTAAAAGAAGAAAAACACATCTGCAAAGTTTTTCCCGATTACAAAGGCTGGCTTCGAGGTTCGAACCTGGTTTACTATTTCCCGAAGATACCCGAAGTTGGACTTTGAAAATTTTTGCCTCAAAACACCAATAAAGAATGCGCTCAACCTTTTTGAGACAAGGTGTATATTTTTATCCAAGAGGAGCGTAAAAATGAAAGCTCTAGTACACGTCGATTCTTGTTGCTTTCAACTTATTGCCCTAGGTTTTATACAACATAAGGACAATCAATGTGTACTGCTCAGTATCTTGTTCATTTGCGACTGTACCATGCTGGATTTCAGTCAGAAGGCCACGAAGCTTAATAGTTTTCCGTAACAATTATATTACACTTATGGTCGTAAGCCTGTAAAAGAATCACATGCAGATTATTGGTATGAAACTTTATTAGTATATTTTTAGGTAATTAACCCATTAACGCCGAAATTATTTTTTGTTTTCAATTTTGATGAAATTTTAATTTTTGTTCATTTAGGTGTGAAGAGCACCCATGAGAGTTTTTTTAGTTAGTAACGTAAGCGGTTTCGTTGGGTTCATATGAACATATGAACATTCTAGGCGTTTAAATACATACTTTCATATATTATGGTTAGATGGATGCCCTGTTAAATTATTAACACACATGCAAAAGAGAAAAACATTTATTGTGTTACAAGCTGTTACACCCCAGAAGACAAAAAGAAACACAGTATTGGGACTATGGAATTGTCAGTTTATGGAGCCCATTATCTATAGGAGTTTAGGAAATTGAAAAAGGAGTCAGTGCACAAGCCCACATTACATTTGAAACATTTCGTACGAACTGTGCTTGAACTCAATGTACCTGCACGACGTCTGCGCTCAGAGCGAATCACTAAATGGTCTCTTCCATCAAGACGAACATCATCGCTTACACGATATTGTTGAATGTTGAACTTAGAAATAGCTGGACGTCCTGCACCTAATGGTACAGTCTTATATTTTTGCAAATAAGTTTGGACAATGTGCCTTCGAAATTCTAAGTATGAGATGTCTATTACTGTTTTCCTCAATAAAAGCCATGCATTTTGTACTGATACTTTGGGCCTGAGACCGGTTATCTGATCGATGAGCGAAAAAAAATTCGATTTTAGGTTCTTTTGAGATCTTCTCTTACACGGTTAGGTAGAAAATATTAACGGTATAGTCAGTCCTGTGTTCGCTACCAGCTTAGTAACACTGGTCATCACAAAACAACCTTTTCATAAAGCTCACTGTATGCTTTGATAAGTAAGTAAGTGCCACACATTTCATAGAGAAGAAAAAGTCATTAATTTCAGGTCTCTTGAAAATTCTCCATATCCAAGTTCTTGAATGAGATCACTGTAGCATTGTCTTGATAAGAATATCGAATCACATTTCGTCATTCTGGCATCCTCCTTCCCTCTAACGATATACATTCATGTTCTTGGTGTGTCAATGCTGTCTTACTCGGAAGATTTAATTAAATCTCACTCGCATCTTGCGTCTCGATTTCCTATTCTCTAACCTTTGGATAACTATTCATCTTGTGAAAGTTTCGCCTCAATGATAGTGTAGTGGTGAGGTACACGCCTCTCCTTTTCATATAAGCAAGTAGTGCCTCTTTATTTCTTCAATATTTGAACATCAAGTACTAATTCTATATATTCAACTCTTTCGCATTAAGTAAATATTTGCAAGAAAAGTAAACAAAGCACTTGTGTAATCACAATAGATCAGCCATTGTAGCGGAAGGGTCTCAAATCATACCTGCAGCTCAAGAAATTTCTCAACTGTCACAAGTTGTACCCTTATGAGATGTCCACTTAAGTAGTTTCTAGGCATGACTGGATTCATTATGTCAGGAAATGGTATAGAAGAACTTTCTGGTATCCTGTACACTATGACAACATTAGTGAAAATTTTCAATTTCCATGCCTACTCAAAATCATTGAGAACTAACTTATAGACTTTGCTCGCGAGCCTTACATGTGTTTGTGAAAACATTTACAACCGTCGGAGGAGATTACTAAATCTAGGATCTTGGATCCTATTGAACATTGTCTGGATGAGGAAATCAATATGCAACATTTACAAGAAAATGAAATTGCATGACAAAAACCCTATTAGGAAATCTGAAGATTAAGACGGTGACCTTATCCCAACGGTAAACTTTGGCTGCAGTATATAGAGAAGGTCATAATCGTATTGCAATTCATCCAAAGGGACTAGATTGAACAGGGGACTCACAGGCCAAGAGAAGCGGGCCTGTGTCTACAAGGTAATCACGTACCTAATATCCTAAAAATCTCCTAATAGAGTATCAGGCCAATAATCTGCCTCTGAATCCTTTACAAGCTACGACCATAAGTGTAATATAAGTGTTACGGAAAATTTTAAGGTTTCTAGGCCTTCTGTCTGAAAAGCATCTTGGAATAGTCGCAAATGAACAAGGTGCTGTGCAGTAAGAATAGATTGTCTTTATGTCGTATAAACCTAGGTCAATAAGTTGAAACCAAGTGGAATCGACGTGTAGTAGAGCTTTCATTCTTACGCCCTCTTGGATAAAAATGTACATGGAGTCTTTGCATGTATGGAATATCCAAACATTGTTCTTTATTAACAGTGTGAAACTTTACTTCCTTGTAGGAGAGTCGAAAACTAAACGGCAGTTACACAATTTTAAGTGTCCTTGCAGATGGCAGAATCCTCGGAGTCAATCATCTGCTGTTGAACATCTTAACATATAAACAATTAAACAATAAACAATTGTTATTAAGGTACATTTGAATGATACTTTAGTACGCGAATGTCATATCTAAATGAACTGGTTTTTGGTGGATAACTTAATCATGTCCTGCTACGGTTTTGTTTTATCTTCGGGTACCAAAGCAGCTCGTTTTAAAAGATTCCAAAATAACTAAACAGAAGAATACACTACCTTCATGTTTAACAACTTTTCCTTACACCTTATTTTAAAGTTTCATCAAGTTCGTTTTCATGTCCATTTCTTTAGGTCTCTAAGGCGGGAACGAAATCACAAAATAATAATCATAACTGATTGGATCAACAATTAATCCGTTGTGAATGACATTGGTTTTTTACAGCAGTTGTTCGTTATCATCTACATGAGATTATCTTTCGATCTGCCATTTGTACTTGTATTCTCTTGGCAGAATGCACAAAACCTTGAATACTTCATATCGGCTTTTTTACAAAACATGTGGCTCGATCACAATCCTATCTTGCAGTCAGTTTTTATCTAGAGGTAAATTAGATTATCCGGCTGGAGCTGATGGTAGGTGTGTGGGACAACACCAACCTCTTTCGATTGGGTTTAGGCATAGACCATTTAACTCCTGAAGTTGGAGATACTTCCGAATTGAATGCTGCACAGCTGCTGTGTTAGTAATGAGAAAAGTGGCCATATTGCCGCTTTGTAACAACTTCCTTGATATATTTAATATGGCTTATACCACGGAGATATTTTTCCGTTTCCAGACAGGTGAATAAAGAAATGTCTAACATAATCATTTGTCAGGATTCACATCTAATTGATTGATGACACTGACTAACTGCAGAATTCTTTTTCTTTATGAACGAACTTGAAGGCAACCAACTATTCACTCCTGAGTATATTTATGGTCGTGTCAAAGCCTGCTGCATCATGGAAAAAATGTAACAATCTTTTAATCACGCTAAAGTTTCAATAAATTTAATTATTTCGTAGAATTTTCTTTCAGTTCTGCTTATAGGTGGCTATAAGAGAATCAGAAACTGCTCATGAAGTCTTCTACCAAGATTCTTAAAGATCTGAATCACGCCAACCAGCAGTAACAGGTTTCCCGTTTCTAGTTTCTTCTATTATTGTCGTCCATATACAACTGCCTTCAAGATCATTCAAAAAGAAAAAAACTGTGCAAGATATTCAGAGTCTTGAACGGAGTTAGGAGTCAAATCTCAATCCTAACAAAATGTTCAAGATTACAAATTTCTTATTCCCCTGTATGGAGAAGGAAACATGTCCTTCCAGGTATAAGCCCATCAGGTAAAACAAGGAAGTAGTTGCAAAGATTCAATATGGCCACTTTTTCCCCTACAAACACGGCAGGTGTGATCCATTCGAATTCGGAATTTGCTCCAAGTCCAGGTGGGAAAAATGTCTAAGCAAGAACCTAATAGATTGAGGTTTTCGTGTGAAAGAGGAAATGCGAAATCCAATATCGACACAGCTTCCATCGACTCCAGCCGGTTAAGCTTCGCCGACCTGTAGATAAAAAGTGTTCGCAAGATAGGATTGTGAACGAGACACATGTAAGTGTAAAAGAGGGGATAAGAAGTTTTCAAGGTATTCTGCATTCTGCCAAGGGAGTTCATTTACAAATGGCAGATCAGGAGACAATGTGATTTAGATGATGACGAACAACAGCTGTAGAAAATTATTACGTCATTAACAACGGCTTAAAAGGTGATCCAATCTATTATGATTATTACTTTGTAATACCGTCCCCGCATTATAGACCTAACAAAGTGGACATGAAGACGATCTTGATGAAATTTTAAATGAAAGTGTAGGGACAAGGTATGAAACATGGTGGTGGTTTATTCTTCTGTTTACATATTTTGGAATTCTTTAAAAGAGCTGGTTTGTTACCCGAAGACAAAATGAAACCGGGCTTTACATACAGAGTTGTGTGGGATTCACTAGGTTCCGGTCTATCATTAATATTATTTACACGACTGCATAATGAAGAAACTTAGTATGTAACCCATTAGATTCTAACCTCCGAAGCAGCCTTACTTTGGGTCTGAGACCGGTGATCAGATCGATGACACAAATAAAAAATCGATTTTAGGTGTTTTAGAGAACTACCAGTAGATGGTTAGCTGGAAAACATTTAAGGTATAGTCAGTTCTGTGTTCGCTACCAACTTAATAACACTGGTCATCACAAAGCAACCAAACTGTGGGCTAATCAAATAATCTTTTCATATAAGCTCATTGTATGCTTTGATTAGTTACAAAATGCCGCACCTTACATACAGCAGAAAATGTCATTGATTTAAGATGTCCCTTGATGAAAATTCTTCATATTAAAGTTTTTGATGAAAAAGTAATTTTATAGAACGATAGCATTGTCTTGATAAGAATATCGCATCACATTTCTTCATTCTGATATCCACCTTCCCTCTAATGCAATACACTCATGTTCTTGTTGTGTTAATGCTGTCTTACTTGGAATATTTAATCAAATCTTCAATCGTATCTCGCGTCTCCATTTCTTATTTTTAAACAACGTTTGGATAGCTATTCATCTTTCGAACCTTCGCTACAAAAATTGTGTAATGGTGAGATACACACCTCTCTTTTTGATGTAAGCAGTGTAGCCCTTTTGTATTTTTTCAAAATTTCAACATCAATTACTAATACTATATATTCTACTCTTCTGCATACAGTAAATAACTGCAAGAAAAGTACCCCTTTGTAGCAGATTAGTTCACCAATTGTATTAGCTTTTTTACACCTTTCATATATGAGACAGAATGATTAACAAGAAAAATTTCTGTAATCTTATCTATTAAATTCAACACTACCTCATTTAGCTGAGTTGAATAGAGCTTGCGTTTCCTGTCCATCGACTCAAAGGTATATTTCAAGAGCAGAAAGCTACACCACAAAATGTACCCGATTAATCGCCAGCAGTCGAGGCTTACGAAGTGTAGTTGTCTGTAACACTGAACCAGACTGTCATTTTGCCTGGTATGTATGCGACCATATCCATCTCCGTTACCAGAGCCATCCTAGATCACCATGTAAATTCTTTTACAAAAATAGATTATTCAAATCGTCTGTAGAATTCTGCATAGATGATCACTGCATATAGTAGATTTACATGGCAAACTGCCTAGAGTACATTTTTTGCCAGTCCAGCTAAGAGCCGTTAACTTTGGTAAGAAGAAACTCGAAGCACACTGATATGTGCATAGATCGTTACTTCAGACTTTTTTCAGAGAACATTGTATTAGCAAATTGGAGAAGCAATCAAATATTCTAATAAGTGGAGATGCAGAAATACGTGTTGTACTCTTATCAAAACGTATGCAATCAGTTAGCATGCATTACAATCAACCAGACATACAAGCGTAGTGAGATTAGGATATTTCAATTGTAACTTACACGCAGTAATTGACTAAAATCTGTTGAAAAGTTACTTTCATATAGCAAAAGATTTTATGGTTTATCTACAAGGCTGTCGACTGTGGCTTTCTGCAGAAATGATGGTATTACTAATTGTAGATATCAGGATGAATTTAGATAAACAGATAATAAGAGTACGTGTCGAGATCCGCCATGATACTAGCATTAGAACAAGTGGAAACGATTTGCATGCAGTACAACTAATGTAAGCTTGCGTGTTGAAATTGGGAAAGTGCAGCAACTCAAATTTTCTTATTATTTACAAATTCAAATATTCGAGTTTAAACCCTGTGACGAGTGGAACAAGAAATCTTTAGCTGAGGAAGAATTAATATCAAGGTGAGCATGAAGTATAGTAAAGAGAAAGCGCGTTTAATGTTCGATAAGTTGATGGGTAACTTGCGATAGGATAAGCATCCCCGAGCTTGTGAAGCTTTTTGTAATATGCATCCAGTATGTCAAAAATCAGAACGATAGCAGAGATATCACTTGACTTCATTGTAATAGTTTTCTACAATGTCTGAAAAGAGATATTAATAAAGGATTATATCAATCTCTAAGTGATGCGGTCATTAAAGAAATAATTTTGTGGATTCAAGGGGATGTTCGATTTTTAATTAGTTGTTTAGAGTGCAACAAGAGCGCCAATTGTTCGAGGGTTTCATATGGAGGTTACCGCAAGGTTAACGTATTATGCCGGGCTATGTCCTCCGTACAACGCTGTAAAATTTAGAAGTCAGCAGTGGACATCGGCATGTATTAATTAATTCCTAATGGCTTAAACCTAGTAAACGAAGTCAACAATGAATCCAATGCCCTAAAATCTTGTGTTGTGTACCTAGGTCTTAAGACGATGCAATAGTGCTTCTAGAGCTCTTTACCTCACATTATACAATGGCGTACTAGGTAAAAAACCGTGGATTAACTTCTTCCTTAATAAGACGGGGGTATCACACACGTATAGCTTTGGGAACTGACAGCGGTTTGTTTTAGATGGGCCCTTGCAATTGAAAAATGTTGGGATACCAAATGTAAAAAACAAGTATTAATTTATCAATGATAATAAAGCAATTGCTATACTTCCCGTTTATATACAACTACAATATTATTTGAGTGTGCTACCTGCTGATGAAATCTACCTAGCACCCATAACGGTCTCAGCTTTAAAAGCATTGCTACTTTGTTTTTAAACCTAGGTACACAACAGAACATACTGCGGCCTCCGATTAATTGTTGAATTTTTTCACATCCTCTAAACCCATAGGTATTAAGGAATACATGCCAATGTGCACTGATAATTTCAAAATTACCCAGCATTGTAAGATGGAGTTAATCCGTCATAAGCCGTTTAGCCTTACTGGGCACCTCAAAATAGAACCCTCGATTTATTGGCAAATTAGTTGCACTCTAAACCACTAATTAAAGATCGAACATCCCCGTCCATCCAAAAAATTTTTTCTTTAATCACCCCATCACTTAGAGATCGAATAATATTTGTCTTCAGACATTGTAAAATATTTAAGTCAAGTGTCATCTCTGTTTCAATTAGCATCTCTGCTAATGTTATTTTAAAGTTATTTCTATTGTTGTGGTTGCAGATTACTAAAAGCTTTACAATCTCGGAGATGTGACCTATCAACTTGTCCATCAAATAATGCGTTTCTCTTTACTATACCTTAAGAGCTCACCTCGATATTCATTCTTTCTCAGCTAAATACTTCTTGTTCCGCACGTCACAGGGTTTAAACTCGAATATTCCTAATTTGGAAGACCTAACGAAAATATGACCTCCCGTACTTTTCCCATTTCATCCCGCAAACTCTCGTCGGTTGTACTGCATGCAAACTGATTCCACCTTTGGACCGATTAGAAATTTCTTGAGTTGAGGTACGATTTTAACACCTTTCAACTATAAAAAAATTCATCTATTAAAAAATTCCATGCGTCTTTTGCAACCTTGACTGATTTCATCAAGTTGCTATATTGATAACGTATCAATCACACTAATCTTCTAGCTATAAAACCTTAAAGTCTTTTTGACTCGCACGGTTGCTCTTGTACTACAGAATGCCATATCGCACAGTCATATTAAACTTATTGGAGAATTTGAATTTCTCAATATTCTCAACATTTCTCACCGGTAAGTAAAGTTTTATTAAGCTTCCCCTCTGTAGCAGATTAGTGCACCAACTGCATTAGCTTTTAGACACCTTTCGTAGCTGAGACGGATTGATCAACAAGAATAATATCTCTAATCTTATTTATTAAATTAAACACTACCTTATCTCGCTGACCTGAATAGAGTTTGCGTGTCTTTCCACATACTCAAAGGCATCTTTTAAAGAGAAGATAGCTACTCCACTAAATGTACCCGATTAATCGCCAGCAGTTGAGTCTTACGAAGTGTACTCCTATCTAACACAGAACCTGACTGTCATTTGGAATGGTATGTATGCGAGCATATGCATGACCGTTGGCGAGAGCCATCCTAGATCACCAAGTAAATTCATTTACGAAAATATAAGCACCAAATCGTCTGTAGAATTCTGCATAGATGAACGCTGCTTAGAGCGGAATATCATGGCAAACTGAATAGAATACAAATCCTGCATAGTGCAGATAAGAGCCGTTAAGATTAGCTGGAAAAAAGTCGAAAAAACATATATGTGCTTAGTTATGTTTGATATAAGCAGTGTGGTTTCTTTGAATTTCTTCAATATTTCAACATCAAGTACTAACACCAAATATTCTAGTCTTCTGGATATAGTAAAAAATTGCAAGAAAATAGAAAAAAGCACATGCGTTATGACATTAGATCAGCCATTATACTGGAAAGGTGTTCAAATCGTACCACAGCTGAAGAAATTCCTGAACGGTCCATAGTTGTAACGCTTTGAGGAGGTTTGGAGTTAAGTAATTTCTAAGCACGATTGGATACATTAAATCAGGATATGCTGGAGAACTTTGGGGTATGTTGTACACTATGACAACTTTACTGAAAATGCTGAATGGCCATGCCAACTCAAGATCATGAGAACTCACTTCTAGACTTTGCTCGGGGACCTCTACATGGGGTTATGAAGACACTTACAACCGTCGAAGGAGTTGAAAAAATCTAGGATCTGCGATCTTATTCAGCTACGTCACGATGAGGAAATCCATATGCAACAAACTGCATGACAGAAACCATATTAGGAAATCTCAAAATTAAGACGGTGACATTTTCCGATTCGTTAATTTTGGCTGCTGTATAAAGGTATGAGAAGATTACAAGAAATTAACAACACAAGGAACATTCACATTTAGCAGAAAAAGAGGCGTTTTTGAGCAAAGTTCCAAGTGAAATGATAATCGAACAGTGCTTAACGATAGCCACAAAGTTTTATGGAGGATTAACTCTTTATGAGACACAACGTTAGCAAAATTAATCCTTCATTCCCAAATGTTGTTACGATAAAAATAAGTTCTACAGTACTTTTGTGGACATGAGCTAATCATCAGAGCTACAGGTTGAGATAATTCAACTTCCTTGTGTGATAAAGTCTCAATGGGCAAGAATGTCAATTCCACTGCGGTGGTAATTACAGAGTCTCTCATGTCATGTGTTTTAAAACCCACACGTAGAAGGATGAGTCCTTCTACACGCAATGGTGTGGATTAAAAATGGCCAGTCAAATCTACGTTAAGTACCTATCTAAATTATGTTAAGCATTATTTTTACCTAATATTTTATGGACATAAATTACAATTAGACACGGAAAGTGCGGAAAGACAAAAAATAGCTTTCGGGGAATATCTGAACGATGGAAATTAATTATGCATTTGAAGCTATGACAATTCAATCACGGTCCTTGAGAATCTTGGAGATAAATACTAGGCTGTTTCATTGATACAAAGAGGTTTCGAAGGAGCTGTATATGGACAGCAGTAATAGAAGAAACTAGAAACGGGGAATCTGTAGCTGTTGATTGGTGTGATTCAGATCTTTTAAGAATCTTGTTAGAAGACTTCATGAGCAGTTGCTGATTCTTTTAATGCCACATACAAGCAAAACCGAAAGGAAATGCTACGAAATCATTAAAATTGAAGAAACTTTAGCGTCACTAAAAGACTGCTTTCACTTTTTTTTATGTTACAACAGGCTTTGACACGACATCAGCTATACTCAGGAGAGAATAATTGCAAGCTTTAAATATCCTTCAAAAAGAAAAAGAATTGTGCATGTTAGTCAAATTCTTCAACGGAGTTAGTAGTCAAATCTCAATCCTAACAAAGTGTTCAATATTACACAGTTCTTATTTCCCTGTATGGAGAAGGAATCATATCTTTCCTAGTATAAGCCTATCAGGTATAACAAGGAAGTAGTTACAAAGCTTCAATATGGACACTTCTTCCCCTACTAACACGGCAGGTGTGCACCATTCAATTCGGAGGTAGCTCCAAGTCCAGGTGGGAAATGGTCTAAGGATGAACCCAATCGATGGAGGTTGGTGTGGGAAAGAGGATATGCGAAATCCAGCATCCACACAGCTACCATTGGCTTCAGACGGATAAGCTTACTTATCTGTAGATAAAAAATGATTGGGGGGTAGGATTGTGAACGAGACATATGTAAGTGTAAAAGAGCCGATATGAAGTATTCAAGGTAGTCTGCATTCTGCCAAGAGAGTTTATTTACAAATGGCAGTTCGGAAGACAATCTGATTTAGATGATGACGAACATGAACAGCAAAAAGCCAATATTTCTTTTACAACGGCTTAAATGATGATCCAATCTCTTATGATTATTATTTTGTAATACCGTCCCAGCCTTATAAACCTAACAAAATGAACATGAAGACGATCTTGATGAAACTTTAAATGAAGGTGTATGGACAAGGTATGAAACATGAAGGTGGTTTATTGTCCTGTTTACATATTTTGGAATCCTTTAACACGAGCTGCTTTTTTAACCGAAGAAAAGATGAAACCGTAGCAGGACTTATTTAAGTTAACGATCAAAAACCAACCCATTTAGATATCACATTCGTGTACTACAGTATCTTTAATTGTACGTTTATAAAATTTTTTATTGTTTGATTGTTTATAAGTTAAGATGTTCAACAGCAGATGACAAACTCCATGGATTCTGCCTTCTGCAAGGACACTAAACATTGTGTAACTACCGTTTACTTTTCGAATCTCCTAAAAAGAAGCAAAGTTTAACTCTCTTAATTTCAGCAGATTTTCAGTTAAGTGCACCTAAAATATATAAATCTTTTTTGGCTCACTTCCCACATCTTGGAGCAGAAGCCCTAAATTTTCTACCTTAGTAATACTGTTCGAGAACTTACTAGTGTCGGTGTCCAATGAAAGTAATAGATACTTCTATTAACTTTCGATTAGCCTGAAAGTTAACTTGCGTGCATAAAAAATTTCAAGGCGTTTGTTGCAACCATAACCCACTTCATCAAGATGCTATATTTATAACGCTACATATCTATCACACTAATCTTCAGGCTATAGAACTTTAAAGTCTTTCTGACCGCACGGTTTTTCTTGCACCACAGAGGGAATATAGCACAATCTTCATAAGCTTATTGGAGGATTTGAATTTCTCGATCTTCTACACATTTTCTCACCGGTGAGTAAAGTTTTGCTTAGTTCCCCTCTGTAGCAGATTAGTGCACCAACTGAAGTAGCTTTTTGACACCTTTAATATCTGAGACGAAATGATCAACAAGAAGTATTTCTGTAATCTTAGTTATAAAATTAACACTAATTATCTCGCTGACTTGAATAGAGGTTGCGTGTCCTGTCCATCGACTCAAAGGTATCTTCTCAAAAGCAGAAAGCTACTCCACAAAATGTACCCGATTAATCGCCAGAAGTTGAGGCTTATGAAGTGTACTCGTATCTAACACTGAAGCAAACTGTAGATTGACCTGGTTTGTATGCGAGAATATCTATGGCCGTTGACGACAATCATCTTGAGAAAACCAAGTATATTTCTTTACAAAAATAGAGGCACCAAATCGTGTGTAGAATTCTGCATAGATGATCGCTTCATATAGCGGAATAGCATGGCAAACTGCTTAGAGTACATTCCTTGCACAGTCCAGCTAAGAGACGTTATTATTGGCCAGGAGAAAGCCGAAACACACAGATATGAGCTTAGATCTATACTTCAGACTGTTTTCAGAGAATATTGTATTACCAAGTTACAAAAACATTCTAATATTTTACTAAGAGATTATGTCGAGATATGTGTTGATCTATTTCAAAACGAATGCAAGCAGTTAGCATGCAGTACGACTAACCAGTTATTGTAATATTTGAAAAGAAGAGTAGTCAGAATAGGATTTTTCAATTGCAACTTACACTCTGTAATAGACTATCTGCTGAAAAATTACTTTCATATGCCATATCTACAAGGCTGCCGACTCTGGCTTTCCGCAGAAATAATGGTATTACTAATCGTAGATATCAGTTTGCATGCACTACAACCGACAAGAGAGTGTGAGTTGAAGTTGGAAAAATAAGGCAGCATATAGTGTCCTTAGGACTTGCAAATTGAAAATATTTGAGTTTCAAAACAGTGACGTGCTGAACGGGAAGTCTTTAACTGAGAAAGACTGTATATCACGGTGAGCTCATAAGGTATAGTGAAGAGAAAGCGCGTTAAGATAATGGACAAGTTAATGGGACACTTGCGATATAACAAGCAACCCCTAGCTTTTGAAGCTTTTTGTAATATGCATCCACTACGTCAGAAATCGCCTTAAAAAGATAACATTAGCAGAGATGTCATTTGACTTCATTGTAATAGTATCCCACAATGTATGAAAAAATATAATAATAAGAGATTAACTCGACCACTAATTGATGCGGTGATTAAAAAAATAATTTTGAAGATGGAGGGATATGTTTGATTTTTAATTAGCAGTTTAGGGTGCAAGAGGTGTGCCAATAATTCGAGGATTCTCTTTCGAGGTGTTCGGTAAAACTAAATTGCTTATGACGGCTTATGTCTTTCTAAAATATTTTGAAATTTAGAAAGCAGTGGAAGTCGCTATGTATTCCATAAATTCTATTGGCTAACAGCTAGTAAGGAAATTCAACAATGAATCGGAAGCCGCAGTATCTTGTGTTGTATACCTAGGTCTTAAAAACGAAGCAGTAGTGCTCTTAAAGGTACTTAACTCACATTATACAATTGCGAACCACTTAAAAAACCCTGGACTTCCTTCTCCCTTTAATGAGACGAGGATATCAATGTCATATAGATTTGGGAACGTACAGCGGTTTTTTTAGGTGGGCGCTTGGGACTGAATTATGTGTTGATTCCAAATGTAAAAAACATACTGATTAATTTATCAATGATATTCAAGCAATTGCTATACTTCGCTTTTATATGCAACTAGAATACTATATGAGATTGCTTCCGACTGAAAAATCTTCTTAGCACCCATAACGCCACAGCTTGTTCTTGTTCGTTAGCTTAATAGTAACTGTTTACTCCAAGGTGTTGTGCTCTTACGGATATATTCTTTAAAGAAAGTCTCCTGTGTGTCAGCACTCGAGGCTATCAAATATGCATTTAATTATAGTCCTTGTTGCTCACTAAGACGTAGGCCCTACATACAGAGTAGTATAGTATTCACTAGGTTCGGGTGTATCATTACTAATATTTTCACGATTGCATACTGAAAAATATTGTTATGGAACCCATAACATTCCAACCTCCGAAGGAGCGTTACTTTTGATCTGAGACTGGTGATCAGATCGTTGAGACAAATAAAGAAGCGATTTTATGATCTTTTGAGATCTTCCCTTAGTCGGTTAGTTGGAAAACATTTACGGTATAGTCAGTCCTTTCTTCGCTACCAACTTAATAACACTGTTCATCACAATGCCACCAAACTGTGGGCTAATCAAATAATCTTTCCATATCATACTAATGATCTTGATCCCGTCTGTAATTTTTTTCCATTATTCCTGTCCATATACAGCTACCTTTATCCTTCGAAAACTTCTTGCATCATTTGTAGCCTCTAGTATTAATCTCCAAGTTTCTCAAGAACCGTGATTGAATTGTCGTTGCTTCAATGGCAGACTTACATTCGATCGTTGGAATACTTCCCGAATGTTTTTCTTTTTTAATCTTTCGTCGCTTTCCGTGTCTGGTTGTAACATATATCCTTAAGATATAAGTTGAAAATAGCGCTTAACATAATTTATATACGTACTGTACTTAAAGCAGATTTTACTTGACATTTTTCGTCTACACCACTGCGTGTAGAAGAACTCTTCCTCCTACGTGTGACTTTTAATTCTCAGTACAACAAAGACTCGTTTACATTGAGCGCAGTCGAATTGACATTCTTGTGCAATGAGATATTATCACACATGGAAATTGGCATTAGCTCAACGTGCCGCTGAGATGACAAAGCGTCTCCTCAAAAGTACTTTAGAACTTTTCTTATCGTAACAGTATTTTGGAATGATTTATTAATCTTGCTAACGTTTTTCTGACGTTGAGTTATTCCTGCAGAAAATTTCGTGGCTTTCATTAAGCACTGATCGATTATGATATCAATTGGAACTTCGCACAAAAAGACATATTTTTTTGCGAATTATGAAGGTTCCTTGAGTTGTTAATTTTTCCAATCGTCTGATACCGTATTTGCCTCCAGGGCTTCCATCTGTTGAGTATAGTGATGTGCAAATTTTTCATAGAAAAGATGACCAGCTGCTTGAGAAAACGGAAGAATTAATTTAATAGCCTTCAAATAAAGTTTCTAGTTTCCTGTTCAATCTAGTCCCTTTGGATGAATTGCAATACGATTATGACCCTCTCTATATACACCTGGTAAAGTTTGCCGGTTCGGATAGGGTTACCGTCTTAATTTTTAGGTTCCCTAATAAAGTTTTTGTCATGCAGTTTCATTTTCTTGTAAATGTTGCATATTGATTTCCTCACCCAGACAATGTTCAATAAGATCCAAGATCCTAGATTTAGGAATCTCCTCCGAGGATTGTAAATGTTTCCATAAGCACATGTAAGCGTCACCGAACTGAGTCTAGAAGTGAGTTCTCAATGATGTTGAGTAGGCATGGACATTCAGAATTTTCACTAATGTGTCATAGTGTACAGGATACCCGAAAGTTCCTGTATACCATTTCATGACATAATGTATCCAATCATGCCTAGAAATTACTGAAGTGGAAACCTGGTATGGGCGGTAAAACTTTGGACAGTTGAAAAATTTCTTCAGCAACTCTGGTACGATTTGAGACCTTTCCAGTATAATGGCTGATCTAATGTGCTTTGTTCACTTTTCTTGCAAATATTTACTGTATGCGAAAGAGAAGAATATATAAAATTAGTACTTGATGTTCAAATATTGAAGAAATAAAGATGCACTACACTGATTATATGAAAAGGAGAGGCGTGTACCTCACCATTACACTATCGTTGAGGCGAAACTTTCACAAGATTAATAGTTATCCAAAGGTTGTTAGAGAATAGGAAATCGAAACGCGAAGATGCGAGTGAAGATCTGGTAAAATCTTCCGAGTAAGACAGCATTGACACACCAAGAAAATGAATGTATATCATTAGAGGGAAGGAGGATGTCAGAATGACGAAATGTGATTCGATATTCTTGTTCGTTAATCATATCACTTGGATCTTCGCTCAAAAAGGCCTCTTTTTCTTTGAATTGTGAATGTTCATTGAGTTGATAATATCTTGTAATCCTCTGATATCGTATTAGCCTCCAGGGCTTCCATCTGCAGAGTATAGTGATGTGCAAATTTTTCATAGAAAAAACGGAAGGAATAATTTAATTAGATACAAATGATGTTTCTAGTCCCCTAGTTCTAGTACAAATGATGTTTCTAGTACAAATGATGTTCAATCTAGTTCCTTTGGAACGTCCGAGATCCTCTCCCCCATTGAATCACTAATGATCTCTTCTAGTGCAATCGTTAGTGCTTCTTATGTGCTCTATAGAACACCAACTTCCAACATTAGTGCTTTAATAATTTAGACCCTAGATGCAAAAAAAAAAAAAAAAAAAAAATTGGGGGCCAATTTCACGTTAGCCCAGCCAGAAAGCACCGATGATTAAACCTAGTGCAATCGTTAGTGCATCGTTATTGCTTTCAGAAAACGCTAATTGTTTCGTTGGTGCTTCACAATTAGTGTGGCTATGGCCAATTATATGTCTCGAAATTCTCATAAGGAATACATGGGGGATGAGACAAATATAGATTCGATTTTAGGTTCGTTTGAGATCTTCCCTTAGACGGTTAGGTGGAAAATATTAACGGTAGTTCTGTGTTCGCTACCAAATTAGAAACACTGGTTATCAGAAAGCAACCAAACTGTGGGATAATCAAATAATCTTTTCATATAATCTCAATGTAGGCTTCGATTAGTTATCTCATTGTATGCTTTGATTAGTAATCTCATTGTATGTTTTGATTAGTAATCTCATTGTATGCTTTGATTAGTAGAACCAGGTGAGACCGTTATGGGTGCTAAGTAGATTTCTTCAGCATGTAGCACACTCAAATAATATTGTAGTTGTATATAAACGGGAAGTATAGCAATTGCTTGATTATCATTGATAAATTAATACTTGTTTTTTACATTTGGTATCCCAACATTTTTCAATTGCAAGGGCCCATCTAAAACAAACCGCAGTTAGTTCCCAAAGCTATACGTGTGTGATACCCCCTTCTTATTAAGGGAGAAGTTAATCCACGGGTTTTTACATAGTACGCCATTGTATAATGTGAGGTAAAGAGCTCTAAAAGTACTATTGCATCGTCCTCAGACCTAGGTACACAACACAAGATTTTAGGGCATTGGATTCATTGTTGACTTCGTTTACTAGGTTTAAGCCATTAGGAATTACTTAATAGATGCCGATGTCCACTGCTGACTTCTAAATTTCACAGCGTTGTACGGAGGACATAGCCCGGCATAATACGTTAACCTTGCGGTAACCTCCATATGAAACCCTCGAATTATTGGCGCTCTTGTTGCACTCTAAACAACTAATTAAAATCGAACATCTCCTTGAATCCTGAAAATTATTTCTTTAATCACCGCATCACTTAGAGATTGATAAATCTTTTATTAATATCTCCTTTCAGACATTGTAGAAAACTATTACAATGAAGTCAAGTGATATCTCTGCTATCGTTCTGATTTTTGACGTACTGGATGCATATTACAAAAAGCTTCACAAGCTCGGGGATGTTTATCCTATCGCAAGTTACCCATCAACTTATCGAACATTAAACACGCTTTCTCTTTACTATACTTTATGCTCACCATGATATTCATTCTTTCTCAGCTAAAGATTTCTTGTTCCACTCGTCACAGGGTTTAAACTCGAATAATTCGAATTTGGAAGTAATAGGAAAATTTGAGTTTCTACACTTTCCCAATTTCAACACGCAAGCTTACTTTGGTTGTACTGCACGCAAATCGTTAGCACTCGTTCTAATGAAAGTATCATATCGGATCTCGACACATACTCTTATTATCTGTTTATCTAAATGCATCCTGATATCTACAATTAGTAATACAATTATTTCTGCAGAAAGCCACAGTCGACATCCTTGTAGATAAACCATAAAATCTTTTGCTATATGAAAGTAAATTTTCAACAGATTTTAGTCAATTACAGCGTCTAAGTTACAATTGAAATATCCTAATCTCACTACGCTTGTATGTCTGGTTGATTGTAGTGCATGCTAACTGATTGCGTACGTTTTGATAAGAGTACAACACGTATCTATACATCTCATCTTAATAGAATATTTGATTGTTTCTCCAATTTGGTAATACAATGTTCTCTGAAAAAAGGCTGAAGTAACGATCTATGCACATATCAGTGTGCTTTGACTTTCTTCTTACCAAAGTTAACGGCTCTTAGCTGGACTGGCAAAAAATGTACTCTAGGCAGTTTGCCATGTAAATCTACTATATGCAGTGATCATCTATGCAGAATTCTACAGACAATTTGGTGCCTCTATTTTTGTAAAAGAATTTACTTGGTGATCTAGGATGGCTCTGGTAACGGAGATGGATATGGTCGCATACATACCAGGCAAAATGACAGTATGGTTCAGTGTTACAGACGACTACACTTCGTAAGCCTCGACTGGTGGCGATTAATCGGGTACATTTTGTGGTGTAGCTTTCTGCTCTTGAAAAATACCTTTGAGTCGATGGACAGGACACGCAAGCTGTATTCAACTCAGTTAAATGAGGTAGTGTTGAATTTAATAGATAAGATTACAGAAATTCTTCTTGTTAATCATTCTGTCTCATATATGAAAGGTGTAAAAAAGCTAATACAATTGGTGAACTAATCTGCTACAAAGGGGTACTTTTCTTGCAGTTATTTACTGTATGCAGAAGAGTAGAATATATAGTATTAGTAATTGATGTTGAAATTTTGAAAAAATACAAAAGGGCTACACTGCTTATATCAAAAGGAGAGGTGTGTATCTCACCATTACACAATTTTTGTAGCGAAGCTTCGAAAGATGAATAGCTATCCAAACGTTGTTTGAAAATAGGAAAACGAGATACGAGATACGACTGAAGATTTGATTAAATTTTCCAAGTAAGACAGCATTGACACACCAAGAAAATGAGTGTATAGCATTACAGAGAAAGTGGATGACAGAATGAAGAAATGAGGTACGATATTCTTATCAAGACAATGCTACCGTGAAATATGATTACTTTTTCATTCAAGCACTTGGATATGGAGAATTTTCAAAAAGAGACATGTGAAATAAATTACTTTTTCTGCTCTTGAAATTTGCGTACATTACCACCTACAATTCTCCTTTTCCTAAAATAGCAGGCAACCGAAACAACTCGGCGGTTGGGTTGGTTGCAACTTCGAAAGGCGTTGAACTAAACCTCAATTTTGTCAGAAATATATCAGTGTGGCTAACTGCAAATAAGAGAGAAATAATAAAAAAAAACACTTTTATGGTAAATTCTAGTTCAAAGTTCGTAGCACTTGCTTTTGAACGTGATGATTTGTTTCTTTTTTAAAGGGAACAAAAACGTTCTGGCGTCTATGAAATTATATTTTATAATATTGCAAATTTGCAAGTGGATGTATTTACATTGCAATTTGTGGTAATAAAGATATAATGATTGTAATAAGTAACTTTAATTTCTTTGACCTGGGAGCTCCTTCATCAAGTCTTAGGGGTTCCTTATATCTCGTCGTCCCTCCGAATATCGATATCGAAAGTGTAGAATGATATATTCATGTCCATATATTTGCGATATCGAATGTTAATATATGAGATATTTATCGACGATAGCGTTATCGACATAACACAGGCGTATGTCCGGGAAGTGATGCTTGAAATATATTAGAAACAACAATCAAATTCTAAATAAGTTCCCCATTTCCGTATTCAATGTTGAATGAAAAGAACGTGAACCCGAATAGAAATTTTAAGAAAGAAAATGTTAAGATACAAGTAGGTTTTCCGCGTTTCCCCTTCAATACAAAACTATTAAGAGAAAACTATTACTGTAATTTACCTTTTACTTCTGATTGTGATTGTTATCACAAATCAGCGACAGTACACATACTTTACACAGTATACCAATACACTCTATAACTTTTCACAACCAAGCAATCCGGAAGATGAATATCCTATGATATTAAAATAGAATGTTCTACAAAATAGTCATAATTCATTGGCCATATTTCTATTAGTACTTTCATACGTACTAAAAGCTACAAGAATAAAAAACTTATGCATTTACCTGACATTTTCATTTTCTTAATATGTCCCCTACCCTGGGCCAATTCTGGCTACCGCGGTTTCAGGTAATCAACCATCGAGAGTTTGTTAAAAGATATTCCACAGTTCATGTTTTTTCTTCGTTACAAAAACACTTCTAGTTGACTCTATTCATGGTGAATTACTGAACTTAAACATTTACAATTATTGAGAAATGAATAATTACTTTTAAACATAAAAAGGCGTTACAGTTCAGTAGAATGCAGTAGTAGATGGAAGTGAATGAAAATAATGTTTGTTTGTTCAGATGTGCAAACTGAATGTGAATAATAAGTGTTTATTCACGCATTCTCTTCTCAAGAGGCGGATCTACGATGGACTTCTGAGGGCTCGGTGGTTATTAATACTTCTACTTAGAGGTACTTTTAAGAGCTCCAAACTCTGGAATGGGTTTTGGAGAAGAGTGGAAGA
This sequence comes from Thermobia domestica, assembly GCF_964235325.1. Lineage (NCBI taxonomy): Eukaryota > Metazoa > Arthropoda > Insecta > Zygentoma > Lepismatidae > Thermobia > Thermobia domestica. Next base: position 227,549,763 of record NC_137462.1, read on the forward strand.
GAGAGTATGTGTGAATAAAAACTATTATTCACATTCTCTTCCACTCTTAGTGTTATCTAGGACCACGAACAATGTACGATCAATTGCACTAGGTTTGATTGTTAGTGCTTCCTGGGGACCTAACTTCACGTTTGTATTCAAAGTTTTTATTTGCTTCTAGTATGCAAAGTATTGCAACACTAGTGTTAAGTGCCACTGCTCTAGGAAGCACTAACGATTGTATTAAAGATATTATTAGCTGTTTTGAATTTGTCGGGAATTCAATAAGATCCAAGATCCTAGATTTAGTCATCTCCTCCGAGGGTTGTAAATGTTTTCATAATCATTTGTAAGGGTCGCGAGCAAAGTCTAGAAGTTAGTTTAAAATGATGTTAGGTAGGCATGGAAATTCAATTTTTTCACTAATGTTGAAATAGTGTACAGGATACGCTAAAATTCTTCTATACCATTTCCTAACGTAATGTATCCAATCATGCCTAGAAATTACTTAAGTAGACACCTCCTAAAGGTACAACTTTGGACAGTTCAGAAATTTCTTGAGCTGCAGGTACGATTTGAGACATTTACAGTATAATGGCTGATCTAATGTGATTACACAATGCTTTTTTCACTTTTCTTGCACTTATTTACTGTATGCGGAAGAGTAGAATGTATAGTATTTATTAGTACTTGAATTTGAAATATTGAAGAAATAAAAAGGCAATACACTGCTTATATGAAAACGAGAGGTGTGTATCTCAGCATTACACAATCGTTGCGCCGATGCTCTCACAAGATGAATCTTACTTACCTGTAGATAAAAAGTGACTGGAAAATAGGATTGTGAACGAACCACATGAAGTATTCAATATTTTATGCATTCTTCCAAGGGAGTCCATGTAGAAATGGGAGATCAGAAGACAATCTGATATAGATGATAACGAACAACAGCTGTAAAAAACCAATATGTCATTGACAACGGCTTAATTTTTGATCCAATGAGTTATGATTATTATTTTGTGTTATCGTCCCCGCCTTATAGACTTAACAAAATGGAGATGAAGACGATCTTGCTGTAAATCTAAAAGAAGGTATAAAAACAAGGAATAAAACATGAAGGTTATATATTTTGGGATCCTTTAACACGAGCGGCTTGGTACCCGAGGAGGAAATAAAACCTTAGCAGGACAAATCTAACGAGTTAAACCAATCATTTATATATAACATTCGCATACCACAGTAGATTTTTATCCAAGAGTGGGCGTAATAATGAAAGCACTAGTACACGTCAATTCCTGTTGCTTTCAACTTGTTGCCCTAGGTTTTATACGACTTAAGGACAGTCAATGCGTACTGCTCAGCAGCTTCTTCATTTGCGACTGTATCATGCTGGATTTCAGTCAAAAGGCCACGAAGCTAAATAGTTTTCCGTAACAGTTATATTACTCTTATGGTCGTAAGCTTGTAAAGGAATCACATGCAGTTTATTGGCATGAAACTTTATTAGAATATTTTTAGGTAGTTAAGTACAAGATTACCTTGTAGACCCAGGCACGCTTCTCTTGGCTGTGAGACAAGCCCGGGCGAAGAATTTATAAAGCTAGCGGTTTAAAGAACTGATTCGCGATACAAAGTAGTTATACAGGCTTAGTAGAACATGTGTAGAACACAGACATCAACAAAATTATCAATTGACAGAATTTGTTTTGATATGTAGGTCACATTTTCAGTTAAGTACACCTGAAAGATATGAAACTTCCTATTCTCACTTTCCACAACTTAGAGCAGAAGCCCTCAATTTTCTCCCATACTAATAGTGTTCGAGTACTTGCTCGTCCCGGTGCCAGAGAATGTGAGATACTGCTATTAACTTTCGCTTAGCCTGTAAGTTTAACTTGCGAGTATAAAAAATGTCGGGGCGTCTTTTGCAACTTTGACTCACTTCCTCAAGTGTCTATATTGAGAACGCATCGTATCTATCACACTAATCTATAGAACCTTTATGTCTTTGTGACTCGCACGCTTCAGTTTGCACTACAAAGTGCCATATCGCACAATTTTAATGAGTTTAATGGAGGATTTGAATTTCTCAATTTTCTTTTTCGTTTTCTTTTTGTTGAGTAAAGTTCTGCAAACCATCCCCTCTGTAGCAGAATAGTTCACCAACTGTATTAGGTTTTTGACACATTTCATATCTGAGACGGAATGATCAACAAGAAGAATTTCTGTAATCATATTTTATAATTTAACACTACCTCATTTAGCTGACGTGAATAGAGTTTGCGTGTCCTGTCCATGGACTCAAAGGTATCTTCTCATGAGCAGAAAGCTACACCACAAATCGTACCCTATTAATCGTAGCATTTGAGGGTTACGAAGTGTAGTCATCTCTAACACTGAACCAGACTGTCATTTGGCCTGGTATGTATGCGAGCATATCCATTGCCGTTGACCAGAGCCAACCGAGATCTTCAAGTAAATTTTTTTTACAAAAATAAAGGCACCAAATCGTCTGTAGAATTCTGCATAGATGATCGCTGCATATAGCGGAATATCATTGCAAACTACCTAGAGTACATTCGTTGCAAAGTTCTATTAAAAGCTTTTCTTTATGTCTAAACTTTGCTTCTTTTTAGGGGATTCGAAAAGTAAACGGTAGTTACACAATGTTTAGTGTCCTTGCAGATGGCAGAATCCATGGAGTCTGTCATCTGCTGTTGAACATCTTAACATATAAACAATCAAACAATAAAAAAATTTATAAACGTACAATTAAATGATACTGTAGTACGCGAATGTTATATCTAAATGAATTGGTTTTTGATCGTTAACTTAAATAAGTCCTGCTACGGTTTCATTTTTTCTTCGGGTAACAAAGCAGCTCGTGTTAAAGGATTCCAAAATATGTAAACAGAACAATAAACCACCTTCATGTTTTATACCTTGTCCATACACCTTCATTTAAAGTTTCATCAGGATCGTCTTCATGTTCATTTGGCTAGGTCTATAAGGCTGGGACGGTATTACAAAATAATAATCATAAGAGATTGGATCATTATTTAAGCCGTTGTAAAAGAAATATTGCTTTTCTACAGCTGTTTTTTGTCATCATCTAAATCAGATTGTCTTCCGATCTGCCATTTGTAGATGAACTCTCTTGGCAGAATGCAGACTACCTTGAATACTTCATATCGGGTCTTTTACACTTACATGGGTATCGATCACAATCCTACGTTGCAATCACTTTTTATCTACAGTTAAGAAAGCTTATCCGGCTGAAGGCAATGGTAGCTGTGCGGATGCTGGATTTCGCATATCCTCTTTCACACACCAACCTCCATCGACTGGGTTCATCCTTAGAGCATTTCCCACCTGGATTTGGAGCTTCTTCCGAATTGAATGGTGCACACCTGCAGTGTTAGTAGGTGAAGAAGTGGCCACATTGAAGCTTTGTAACTACTTCCTTGTTATACCTGATAGGCTTATACTAGGAAAGACATGTTTCCTTCTACATACAGGGAAAAAGGAATGTGGAACATTTTGTTACGATTGAGATTTGACTACTAACTCCGTTGAAGACTTTGACTAACATGCACAATTCTTTTTCTTTTTGAAGGATCTTTAAGGCTTGCAACTATTCTCTCCTGAGTATAGCTGAGGTCGTGCCAAAGCCTGTTGTATCATAAAATAAAAGTGAAAGCAGTCTTTAAAAAACGCTAAAGTTTCTTGAAATTTAATGATTTCATAGTATTTCCTTTCGGTTTTGCTTGTATGTGGCATTAAAACAATCAGCAACTGCTCATGAGGTCTTCTACCAAGATTCTTAAAAGATCTGAATCACACCCATCAACAGCTACAGCTTCCCCGTTTCTACTCTCTTCTATTACTGTTGTCCATATACCTTTGCTCCTTCGAAAACCCTTTGCGTCATTCGAAACAGCTTAGTATTTATCTCCAAGATTCTCAAGGACCGTGATTGAATTGTCGTATCTTCAAAAGCATAATTAAGTTCCATCGTTCAGATATTCCCCGAAAGTTTTTTTTTTTGTCTTTCCGCACTTTTCGTATCTAATTGTAATTTATGCCCTTAAAATAATAGGAGAAAATAGCGCTTAACATAATTTATATACGTACTTAAGGCAGATTTGACTGGCCATTTTTAGTCCACACCATTGCGTGTAGAAGGACTCATCCTTCTACGTGTGGGTTTTAAAACACAAGACAAGAGAGACTCTGCAATATTCACCGCAGTGGAATTGACATTCTTGCGCATTGACACATTATCACACAAGGAAGGTGGAATTATCTCAACCTGTAGCTCTGATGATAAGCTGATGTCCACAAAAGTACTGTAGAACTTTTTTCATCGTAACAGTATTTAAATGAAGGATTAATTTTGCTAACGTTTTGTCCCATATTGAGTTAATCCTCCAGAAAAATTGTGGCTATCGTTAAGCACTGTTCGATTATTATATCACTTGGAACTTTGCTCAAAAACGCCTCTTTTTCTGCTAAATGTGAATATTCCTTGTGTTCTTAATTTCTTATAATCTTCACATACCTTTATACAGCAGTCAAAATTAACGGTTCTGAAAATGTCACCGTCTTAATTTTGATATTTCCTAATATGGTTTTTGTCATGCAGGTTCATTTGGTTGTAAATGTTGCATAGATATTTCATCATCCAGACGTTGCTGAATAAGATCGCAGATCCTAAATTTTTTCATTTCCTCCGACGGTTGTAAGTGTCTTCATAACCCCATGTAGAGGTCCCGGAGCAAAGTCTAGATAGAGTTATCAATGATCTTGATATATCATGGCTATTCAACATTTTTACTAATGTTGTCATATTGTACAGGATACCGCAAAAGTTCTCCTATGCAATTTCCTGATATAATGTATCCAATCCTGCCTAGAAATTACTTAACTGGAAGCCTCCTAAAGGCGGTACAACTTTGGACCGTTAAGAAATTTCATTAGCTGCAGGTCCGATTTGAACACCTTTCCGGTATAATGGTTGATCTAATGTCATAACTCATGTGCTTTGTTCTCTTTTCTTGCACTTCTTTGCTGTATGCGGAAGAGTAAAATATATAGTATTAGTACTTGATGTTGAAATATTGAAGAAATAAAGAGGCAATACACTGCTTATGTGAAAAGGAGAGGTGTGTGTATCAGCATTACACAATTGTTGTGGCGAAGGTTTCACAAGATGAATAGCTATTCAAACGTTGTTTGAGAATAGGAAATCAAGACGTGAGATGCGAGTGAGGATTTGATTAATCTTCCGAGTAAAACAGCATTGACTCATCAAGAAAATGAGTGTATTCCATTAAAGAAAAAAGGATGTCAGAATGACGAAATGTGATACAATATTCTTATCAAGACAAGAACTTGGATATGAAAGTTTTCAAGAGACGTTTAAAATAAATAACTTTCTTGATCTATCAGATGTGTTGCACTAAGTTACTAATCAAAGCATACAGTGAGATTATATGGAAAGATTATTGGTTAGCCCACTGTTTGGTTGCTTCGTGATGGTCAGTGTTACTAAGTTAGTGGCGAACACCGGACTGACTATACCGTAAATATTTTCCACCTAACCGTCTAAGAAAAGATCTCAAAAGAACCTAAAATCGATTTTTTATTTGTCTTATCTATCAGATCACCGGTCTGAGACCCAAAGTAAGGCTGCTTCGATGGTTAAAATATAATGGGTTTCATAGAAAGTTTGTCATAATCCAATCGGGATAATAATGTTAATGATAGACCGAAACCTAGTGAATCCTACAGAACTCTGTGTGTAAGCCCTATTGCGCAGCAAGGACGCTAAGGGACCATGGAAAGTGCCGAATGAGAAAAAACAGCTTTGGGGTAATATCTGCAACGATCAAATTTAATTCTGCCATTGAAGCCACGACAATTCAATCACAGTCCTTGAGGAACATGGAGATCAAACTAGAGGGACCAAAATTTACAAACAGTTTTCGAAGGAATAAAGGAAGCTGTATATGGACAACAGTAATACAAGAAACTAGAAACGGGAAATCTTTACCTGTTCTTCAGTGTGATTCAGATCTTTTAAGCAACATAGTAGAAAACTTGATGAGCAGTTGGTGATTTTCTTGTAGCCACAAAAAAGCACAACTGAAAGGAAATGCTACAAAATTAATAAATTTAAAGAAATTTTAGCGTCATTAAAAGATTGCTTTCACTTTTTTCATGATGCAACAGGCTGTGACACGAACTCAGCTATACTGAGGACTGAATAGGTTGCAGCCTAAAAGTTCCTTCAAAAAGAAGAGTTCTGAAAGTTAGACAGAGTCTTCAACCAACCAAATGTGAATCCTGACAAAGTGGTACCGTTAGAAATTCCTTATTCGCCTGTATGGAGATGGAAAAATGCCCTCCCTGGTATAAGGCATATCAGATATAACAAGAAAGTAGTAACAAAGCTTCAATATGGCCACTTTTCCCATTACTAACACAGCAGCTGTGCAGCATTCAATTCGGAAGTACCTCCAATTCCATGAGCGAAATTGTCTTAGTGGTTTGTGAAAGAGGCTAGCATCAGCTCCAACCAGATAAACTTACTTACCTGTAGATAAAAAGTAACTGCAAGTTAGGATTGTGAACGAGCCACACGTTAGTGTAAAAGAGCCGATATGAAGTATTCAAGCGAACTCTGCATTCTGCCAAGAGAGTTCGTATACGAATGGCAGGTCGGCAGACAATCTGCTATAGATGATAACGTACAACAGCTGTAAAAAATAAATATGTCATTGACAACGGTTAATTGTTGATCCAATCAGTTATGATTATTATTTTGTGATATCATCCCTGCCTTATAAACTTAAAAAAATGGAGATGATGTCGATCTTGATAAAACATTAAATGAAGGTGTAAGGAGAAGGTAAAAAATGATGGTGTTTTATTTTTTAGTTTACATAATTTGGAATCATTTACCACGAGCTGCTTTGGTATGATTTAACACGAGCATACTCACGGCCGTTGACCAGAGCCATCCTAGATCACCAAGTATATTCCTGTACAAAAATACAAGCACCAAATCGTCTGTAGAATTCTGATTAGGTGTTCGCTGCATATAGCGGAATATCACGGCTAGCCTAGTGTGCATTTTAGTAGAGCCGTTAACATTGGCAAGAATGTCGAAATACACAGATATGTGCCTAGATCTATATTTCAGACTGTTTTCAGTAAACATAGTATTACTAAGATACCGAAACGTTCAGATAACATTTTACTAAAAGGAGATGCGTAGATACTTGTTGTTGTCTTATCATAACGAATGCAAGCAGTTAGCATTCACAACTACTAACCATGCATAGTAATATATGGTAAGAAGCGTAGAGAGCAAGCAAGCGCCCACAAATCGTCGGTAGAATTCTGTATAGATGATCGCTGCATATAGCGGAATATTATGGCAAACGGCCTAGAGTACATTCCTCGCACAGTCCAGGTAAGAGCCGTTAACATTGGCAAGAAGTTAGATGAAAGACTGAGATAGATCATCTAACTTCTTGATGTATACTTCAGACTGTTTTCAGAGAACATTGTATGACGAAGGTACAGAAACAGTCAGATATTTTACTAAGAGCGTAGTGAGATTAGGATTTTTCAATTGCTACTTATACGTTAATTTTAAAAGTTGTTGGTAAATTATTTTCATTTGCCAAAAGATTTAAGATTTATCTAATGGGCTGCCAACTGTAGTTTTCTGCAGAAATAATTTATTACTAATTGTTGATAAAGTAATAATAAGAGTAAGTGTCGAGATCCGCCATCATACTTTCATTAGAAGGAGTGGAATCAGTTTGCATGCAGTACAACCGACGAGAGCAGGCGGATTGAGATGGGATAATTGCGGTAGCTCATATTGTTCTTAGGACTTGCAAATTCGAAATATTCGTGTTTAAACCCAGTGACGTGCGGAACAAGAAGCCTTTGGCTGAGAAAGAATGAATATCACGGTGAGCTCATAAGGTGTAGTAAACAGAAAGCGCGTTAAAATCGACAAGTTGGTGGGTCTCTTGTGTTAGGACAAGCATCGCCGAGCTTGTAAAGCTTTTTGTAAAATGTATCCACTACGTCAGAAATAGTCTTAAAATGAGAACATTAGCAGAGATGTAACTTGACTTCAGTGTAATAGATTTCTAAAATTTCTGAAAACAGATATTAATAAGATATTATATCGATCTCTAAGTGTTGCGGTGATTAAAGAAATAATTATGAGGATGGACGGATATGTTCTATTTTTAATTAGTGGGTCAGAGTGCAACAGGCACGCCAATAATTCGAGGGGTCTATTTCGAGAGGTCCGGTAAGGCTAAACGGCTTATGCCGGCTTATGTTCTTCTTACAATGCTGTGAAATTTAGTAGTCAGTAGTTGACATCGGCATCTATTACTTGATTCGTATTGGCTTACAGCTAGTAAAGGAATCCAAAAATGAATCCAAAGCCGTAAGATCTTGTGTTGTGTACCTAGGTCTTAAATCGAAGCAGTAGTGCTTTTAGAGCTCCTTAACTCTCATTATACAATGGCGTAGCATTTAAAAAATCGTGGATTTACCCTTTAATAAGACCCGGGTATGACAGACGTATAGGTTTGGGAAGAATCAGCGTTTTTTTTTAGGTGTGCCCTTGGGATTGAAAAATGATAAGATACCAAATGTAAAAAAAAATAATATTAATTTAAGAATTATAATCAAGTAATTGCTATACTTCCCGTTAAAATTCAACCATAATACTATTCTAGAGTGCTACCTGCTGAAGAAATCTACTTAGCACCCATAACGCTCTGACCTGGGTTTTGATCGATAGCCCCATAGTAATTGCTTAATCCAAAGAATTGTTTTCTTAAGGATATATTATTAAAAAAAAGTCTTTTGTGAGTTAACACTCGAGGCTATCAAATATGCATTTAATTAGCGTCCTTGCTGCTCACTAGGGCTTACATACAGAGTTGTGTAGGATTCACTAGGTTCCGGTCTATCGTTAATAATATTTTCCCGATTGTATTTTGTAAATCTTGCTATGGAACCAATTATATTCTAACCTCCAAAGCAGCCTTACTTTCGGTCTGTGACCGGTGAACTGATTGATTAGCCAAATAAAGAATCGTTTTTAAGTTCTTTTGAGATCTTTTCGTACACGGTCAGGAGGAAAATATTTACGGTATAGTCAGTCCTGTGTTCTCTACCAACTTAGTAACACTGGTCATCAGAAAGCAATGAAACTGTGGGCAAGGAAATAAGCTTCTCATATAAACTCACTGTATGCTTTGATTTCTAAGTGATTGATTTGATTGATAAGTAACTAAGTGATACGCATTTCAAAAAGCAGAAAAACTCATTTATTCAGAAGTCTCTTGGTGAAAATTCTCCATATCCAAGTTCCAGAATGATAACACGGTAGAATTGTCTTTATAAGAATATGGTATCACATTTCGTCATTCTTACCTCCTCTTATGCTATACACTAATGTTCTTGGTGTGTTATTGCTGTCTTACTCGGAAGATTTATACAAATACTAATACATATTCTAGATTTTTGCATACAGTAAATAAATGCAAGAAAAGTGAACAAAGCACATGCGTTAAGACATTAGTTCTTTTTGGTGTGTTTTGAGGAATGAACAAGTTCAGCTATTCGATATGTAATTTACAAAGGCTCCTTTCTTTCAATTTTAAGTTTGTCAGTAACTAACGATTAGAAAGAATGTGGTACATCTTTCAAAGACTCCGTTGGCCTCACGTTGGCCTCCAATAGCCTCACTTTTCAATTGTTATTATCTGACTTTTTGATACAATTCCGTTCTTACATTTTATACTAACCGATGACTAACAAGAGGCTTTTTCATGTTCTAAACACTCCTTTGGTATTACTTAATGTGCTCTTTTCAGTGGTAAATGATAGAAACATTACCATTATTGCGTTTTCTCACTTGTATTTAAATGCGTGAGAAGGTAATGTTGATTTTAGTCTATTGCCAGTTTCAAACTCTTGTTTCGTCCTATAAAATAGAGCACATTTTCAACCGTAAATATCTAAGAATTTATGGCAATTCAGTTAATTCATTTATTCTTATAAATTTTGGAATTTAAAAGTGAGTGCATTCAGTAAGGAGAATGGAGTGTTTCGATACTTGGGTAGAACCTTGCTGATGGTTACTTACCGAGATGAATAATAGTTGGTTAAAAGAACGGAATTGTCATTCATTCTCTTTTCATATTTACAATAGAAAGTGGATCTACTTAGTATGGCCAAGGAGCTGTTTGGAACATGAAGCACACTTCTGAAGATCATTACTTAATCATGTATGTTAGAATCAAATAAAAGAATCAGTCGTAAATTATCAAATATTTATAAATGAAGAGGGGCGAGTACTGCGAAAGGTGTGTATGTTATATAACACCAAATCTTGCTTATCGTTAGTTTGTAACAAATTTTAGATAAAACGATGGATCGCAATTGTCGTAAACTGTCATGTATTTATAATTGAAAAACTAGATAATTCAGTAGTGCGAAACAAGTGATCAGAATATGAAATAGAATTTTGCTGATCGCTAGTTGCTGGGATACTTAAAAATAAAACGAAACAACGAAGCACTAATAAATTGTCATATAATTACATTAGAAAAGGGAGTCCTTTGCGTATGGGAAAGGTGTGTTTTGGTGTATAAAGCATACTCTTGATGATCCTTTGTTAAATCAACTGTTTTAGAATAAAATAAATTAGAGAATTCACGTAAATTATCGGATATGTAGCATTAAAAATTAGTTCATTCTCTAAAGTGAATGGTGTGTTTGAATTCTGATACAGAAATTTGGCGATCGCTAGCTGAAGGCATAATTAAGAATAAAGTAATAATAACACAATACTCAGATATTTAAAATTGAAATGTGAGTTTATTCAATACCTCCAAACGAGTATTTAGAGGCTGAAGTTGTTTCTTGCTGATCGTTTAGTTACTGACATATTTAAAAATAACATAAGAGAAAGGATGAGGTAAATTGACGAATATTTAAGATTGAAAAGTTTCTTCACTGATAGGGCGTGAGCTGTGTTTTTGTATATAAAAAAAACTTTTCATGATAGTCACTGATACCTTTTAGGTTAAATGAAATAATATAACTGTCATAGATTCTCAGATATTTACTATTAAAGCCGATTCTATGTCGTATAGTAAAGATGTGTTTTTAAGCTGAGGTAGACTCCCGCTAATCGTTAGTTACTGACATATATAGTAGAAAATGAAAGATCGGAATAGTCGTAAATACCAAGACATTATCAAGTGAAAAGTGATTCCATTCTGTATGATGAAAGTATTGTTTCCAAGCCGAATTAACTCTTGCTGGTCGTTAGTTACTGAAATATTTTAGAATGAAATGAAAGAATGGAGTTGTCGTGAAATGCCACGTACAATTAAAAAGTGAAAAAAAAACGATATTGTCGTTATTTCAAAGATATGTAAGGGGACTCCTTTTAGTAGAGCGTAATAAGAGTTTAGAAGACGAAGAACACTCTTGCTGATCGTTCGTTAACATATTTGTGAACAAAATGGGAGATCGGTATTGTCTTAAATTGAAAAAAGAAATGCCTTAAAATGTTAGATATTTATAATTGAAAAGTGAGGTGATTTTTTATTGCGAAGAGACTATATCAAAAATGAACCAGACTCTTGCTAACCATTAGTTAGTGAATTAATTAAGTATAAGATAAAAGAAAGCAAGAGTCGTAAATTTTCAGAGATTTTAAATATGAAAATTTTTCCATTCAGTAGGTCGAAACTAGTGGTTGGAAGTAGAAGTAAACTCTTGCTGTCGGTTATCCACATATTTAAACATAAAACGAAACAGCGGGATTGTCCGACATTGTCAGATATTTACAATTGTTAAAAGAGTTAATTGTACTAAATTGTGTGATATAATTAATGAAATTGAGTCCGAAGAGTTGGGCGAACGTTGAGCTTGGAACATGTAGCAGACTCTTGTTGATGGCTAATCACTGAAATATACAAAAAAAGAACGTTTTTTCGTTTATTGTCGTTCATTGTTAGCGTGTTACAATTGAAAACTTGTTCCATTTCATTTGGGCAAAAGGAACATTTCATCTGCGGATATGAAAGTGTCACTCATTGTCGTTTTACTGACATATACGTACTAGAAAAACAACGGAATAGGGTAAATTGTGGGATAATTACAACTGAAAGATGAGTCCACTCAACATCTCGAAACGACTGTATAGCCTCACGCAGACTTTCGCAGATCGTTAGTTACTGACATATTGAAGCACAAAATGAAAAAAAGAATCGGCATAATTTGTCAGAAATTAACAATTAGGCGTATTGAGTGTTTGGAAGGTGATGAAGACTCTTTGTGATCAATATGTACTCACGGATTTAAGAATAATCTGATAGAACGGAATTGACTGACATTGTGTGATAACTAGAATTGAAAACGGACTCTACTTAGTAGGGCGAAAAGAATGTTGGAAGATGAAGCAGATTACTACTGATCGATATCTACAGACACATTTAAGAATGGAATTGTATTGTTTTTAATATACTTGCAAATGTAAATAGAGAATATCCGTTTAAGCGAAACGCTAGTTTGTCACGTTCTTTAGTTACTGACATCTTTAAGAATAAAATGGAAGATCGCAAATGTCGTGAATTGTGATATTTACAATTGAGGGCATTGAAAGGCTTGAGGAACAAGGGAATGTGAAATCGACACTTGCTAAACTCTTGCAGACATATTTGATAATGTAATGAAACCACATACGTTTTTTTAAAATGTAAAAAATTATAACTGAAATTAGAGTTGATTCAGTAGGAGGAAACGAGTGTTTGAACTATGTGGCAAGCTGTAAATTCGTTAGCTACTGACATATTTAAAAATGAGAGAAAGGAACTGTTTTAAATTGTCTGATATTTAATAATAAAAGTTATCTCATTCAGCAGAGTGAAAGGAATCTTTCAAAGTTTATGTGCATGCTAACTGCTTGCATTCGTTCTGATAAGAGAACAACTCCTATCTCGACATCTCCTCTTAATAATATATCTGAATTTGTCTGTAACTCGGTAATGCAATATTATCTGAAAACAGTCTAAAGTTAAGATATAAGCACATATATGTGTTTTTCGACATTCTTCTTGTCAATGTTAACGGCTCTTAGCTGGACTGTGCAAGGAATGTACTCTAGGCAGTTTGCCATTTTATTCCGCTATATGCAGCGTTCATCTATGCAGAATTCTACAGACGATTTGGTGGTTATATTTTCGTAAATGAATTTACTTGGTGATCTAGAGCGGCTCTGGTCAACGGCCATGGTTATGCTCGCATACATACCAGGCCAAATTACAGTCAGGTTCAGTGTTAGATATGAGTACACTTCGTAAGACTCAACTGCTGGGGATTAATCGGGTACATTTTGTGGAGTAGCTTTCTGCTCTTTAGAAGACACCTTTGAGTATGTGGAAAGACACGTCAACGAGATAGGGTAGTGTTTAATTTAATAAATAAGATTAGAGATATTCTTCTTGTTGATCAATCCGTCTCGGATATGAAAGGTGTCTAAAAGCTAATACAGTTGGTGCACTAATCTGCTACAGAGGGAAAGCTTACTAGATCTTATTTACCGGTGAGAAAACGTTGAGAATATTCAGAAATTCAAATCCTCCAATAACTTTAGTATGACTGTGCGATATGGCAGTCTGTAGTACAAGAAGAACCGTGTTAGTGAAAAAGACTTCTACTAGTTAGATCAAGGTTTTATAGCTTGAAGATTAGTGTGATAGATACCTTATCAACATAGCAACTTAATGAAAATAGTCAAGGTTGCAAAAGACGCATGGAATTTTTTATAGATGGAAGTTTATACTTGAAAGGTGTTTCAAGTTTATACTTGAAAGGTGAAATTTCTAATCAGTCCAGAGGTCGATCAGTTTGCATCCAGTACAACCGACGAGAGCGGGCGGGTGAAATGGTAAAAGTACGGAAGGTCATATAGTCGTTAGGACTTGCAAATCGGAAATATTCGAGTTTAAACTTGAAACGTGCGGAACAAGTAGTATTTAGCCGAGAAAGAATGAATATCGAGTTGAGCTCATAAGGTATACTAAATAGAAAGCGCATTATTTGATGGACAAGTTGATAGGTCACTTGCGAAAGGACAGGCATCCCCGAGATTGTGAAGCTTTTTGTAATCTGCATCCACAACAATAGAAATCCCCTTAAAATAACAACATTAGCAGAGATACAAATTGAAGCAGAGATGAAACTTGACTTCATTATAATATGATTTTACAATCTCTGAAGACAAATATTATTCGATCTTTAAGTGATGCGGTGATTAAAGAAATAATTTTGAGGATGGACGGAGAAGTTCGATTTTGATTAATGGTTTAGAGTGCAACAGGTCTGCCAATAATTCGACGGTTCTATTTCGAGGTGCTTGGTAAGGATGCTTATGCCGGATTAACTCCTTCTTACAATGCTGTGGAATTTAGAAATTATCAGTGGACATTGTCATGTATTCCTTAATTCCTATGGGTTTAGAACTAGTAAAGAAATTCAACACTTAATCGGAGGCCGCAGTATTTTCTGTTGTGTACCTAGGTTTAAAAATTAAGTAGTAATGCTTTTAAAGCTGCTTTACTCATATTATACAATGGCGTACCATTTATAAACCGTGAATTTACTTCTCCCTATAATAAGACGAAGGTATCACAGTCATATAGCATTGAGATAATACAGCGTTTTAGGTGGGCCCTTGGGATTAAAAATGTTGTGATTCCAAATGTAATAATCATAAGTATTAATTTATCAATGATTATCAAGCAATTGCTTTACTTCCTGTTTATATGCAACAACAATACTATTTGAGAGTGCTTCCTGCTGAAGAAATCTACCTAGCACGCATAACGCTCTCACCTTGTTCTTGATCGTTAGCCTAATAGAAACTGTTTAATCCAAAGAGTTGTGTTTTTACGGATACAATATTTATAAAAATTCTCCTGTGTGTTAAAACTCGAGGCTATCAAGTATGAATTTAATTAACGTCCTTGCTGCTTACTAGTGCTTACATACAGAGCTGTAGTATTCAGTAGGTTTCGGTCTATCATTAATAATATTTTCACGATTGCATAATGTTAAAAACTTGATATGGAACTCATTATATTCTAACTTCCGAAGCAGCCTTACTTTGGGTCTGAGACCGGTGATCTGATCGATGAGACAAATATAGAATCGATTTTAGGTTTTTTTGAGATCTTCCCTTAGACGGTTAGGTCGAAAATATTAACGGTAGCCCTGTGTTCGCTACCAAATTAGTAACACTGGTCATCACAAAGCAACCAAACTGTGAGCTAATCAAATAATCTTTTCATATAATCTCATTGTATGCTTTGATTAGTAATCTCATTGTATGCTTTCATTAGTAATGTCATTGTATGATTTGATTAGTAGAACCAGGTGAGACCGTTATGGGTGCTAAGTAGATTTCATCAGCAGGTAGCACTCTCAAATAATGTTTTAGTTGTATATAAACGTGAAGTATAGCAATTGCTTGATTATCATTGATAAATTAATACTTGTTTTTTACATTTGGTATCCCAACATTTTTCAATTGCAAGGGCCCACCTAAAAAAACCGCTGTTACTTCCCAAAGCTATACGTGTGTGATACCCCCGTCTCATTAAAGGGTGAAGTAAATCCACGGTTTTTTACATAGTACGCCATTGTATAATGTGAGTTAAAGAGCTCCAAAAGCACTATTGCATCGTCTTAAGACCTAGGTACACAACACAAGATCTTACTGCTTCGGATTCATTGTTGACTTCTTTTACTAGCTTTAAGCCATTAGGAATTAAGCAATAGATGCGGATGTCCACTGCTGACTTCGAATTTCACAGCGTTGTATGTATGACATGGCCCGGCATAATCCGTTTAGCCTTTCGATAACCTCCATATGAAACCCTCGAATTATTGGCGCTCATGTTGCACTCTAAACCACTAATAAAAAATCGAACATCCCCTTGCAAACTCAAAATTATTTCTTTAATCACCGCATCACTTAGAGATCGATATAATCTTTTATTTATATCTCATTTGAGACAATGTAGAATACTATTACAATGAAATCAAGTGACGCCTCTGCTAATGTTGTCATTTTAAGACGATTTCTCACGTAGTGGATGAATATTACAAAAAGCTTCACAAGCTCGGGGATGCTTATCCTATCGCAAGTTACCCATCAACTTATCGATCATTTAACGCGCTTTCTCTTTATGCACACCGTGATATTCATTCTTTCCTAGCTAAAGACTTTCTGTTCCGCACGTCAGAAGTTTTAAACTCGAATGTCGATTTAGCAAGACCTAAGGACAATATGTGCTGTCGTACTTTTCCCATTTCAACCCACGCTCTCTCGTCGGTTGTACTGCATGCACACTGATATCTACAAGTAGTAATACCATTATTTCTGCAGAAAGCCACAGTCGGCAGTCTTGTAGATATGCCACATGAAAGTAATTGTTCAAGAGATTTAAGTTTATTACAGGGTGTAAGTTGTAATTGAAAAATCCTAATCTTACTACGCTTCTTATCAAATATTACAATGTCTGGTTAGTTTTAGTGAATGCTAACTGCTTGCATTCGTTTTGAAAAGAGAACAACATGTATCTCGATATATCCTTGTAGTAAAATATCAGAATGTTTTTGTAACTTGGTAATACAATTCTCTTTGAAAACAGTGTGAAGTATAGATCTAATCTCATATCTGTGTGTTTCGACCTTCTTCTGGCCAATGTTAACGGCTTTTAGCTGGACTGTGCAAGGAATGTACTCTAGGCAGTTTGCCATGATATTCTGCTATATGCAGCGATGATGTATGCAGAATTCCACAGACGATTTGGTGCCTCTAGTTTTGTAAAGGAATATACTTGGTTTTCTAGGATGATTCTGGTCAACGGCCATACATATGCTTGCATACATAGCAGGCCAATGTAGAGTCTGCCTCAGTGTTAGAGACGAGTAAATTTCGTAAGCCTCAACTGCTGGCGATTAATCGGGTACATTTTGTGGAGTAGCTTTCTGCTTTTGAGAAGATTATTTTGAGTCGATGGACAGGACACACAAGCTGTATTCAAGTCAGCGAGATGAAGTAGTGATGAATTTAATAAATAAGATTACACAAATACTTCTTGTTGATCATTCCGTCTCAGATATGAAAGGTTTCAAAAAGCTAATACAGTCTGTGCACTAATCTGCTACAGAGGGGAAACATACCAGAACTTTACTCATCGGTGAGAAAACGTTCAGAAGATCGAGAAATTCAAATCCTCCTATAAGCTTAATAAGATTGTGCAATATGCCCTCTTTAGTGCAAGATGAACCGTGCGAGTCAGAAAGACTTTAAGGATTTATAGTCTGATTATTAGTGTGATAGATACGTAGCGTTATCAATATAGCAACTTGATGAAGTGAGTTAAGGTTGCAAAAGGCCTTGAAATTTTTTATAGACGCAAGTTAACTTTCAGGCTAAACGAAAGTTAATAGAAGTATCTATTGCTTTCTTTGGGCACTGAGACCAGCAAGTACTGGAACACTATTACTAACGGAGAAAATTGATGGCTTCTGCTCCAAGATGTGGGAAGTGAGCCAAAAGTTCTATATATCTTTTAGGTGTACAAAAAAAATTCTGTGAATTGATAATTTGTTGATGTCTCTGTTCTACACCTTTTTTGTATCGCGAATCAGTTCTTTAAACCGCTAGCTTAAAAATTCATCGGCCGGACTTCTCTCACAGGCCAAGAGAAGCGGGCCTGAGTCTACAAGGTAAACACGTTATTAATTACCGAAAAAACTCCTATTAGAGTTTCAGGCCAATAACCTGAATGTGAATCCTTTACTAAGTTACGACCATAAGTTTAACATAACTGTTACGGATTATTGTTAAGGTTCGTGGCCTTCTGACTGAAAAGCAGCTTGGTACATCGCAAACGAACAAGGTGCTTAGCAGTAAGCATTGATTGTCCTCATGTCGTATAAAACCTGGAGGAATAAGTTGAAACCAACAGGGATCGACGTGTAGTAGAGCCTTCATTCTTACGCTCCCTCTTGGGTAAAAATGTACATGGAGTCTTTCTATGTACCGCATATCGAAACATTGTTCTATATTAAGAGAGTTAAACTTTGCTTCTTTTTAGGAGATTCGAAAACTAAAGGGTAGTTACATAACCTTTAGTGTCCTTGCAGATGGCAGAATCCTTGGAGTCTATCATCTGCTGTTGAACATCTTAACATAAAATCAATCAAACAATAAACAATTGTTATAAACGTCAATTGAATGATTCTGTATTATGCGAATGTTATATCTAAATGAATTGGTTTAGCTCGTTAACTTGTGAATGACTTGCTACGGTTTCATTTTGTCTTCGGGTAACAAAGCAGCTCTTTTAAAGGATTCCAAAATAAGTAAACATAACAATAAACCACCACCATGTTTTATACCTTGTCCTTACACCTTTATTAAAAATTTCATCAATATCGCGTTCATGTCCATTTTGTTAGGTCTATAAGGCGGGGACGGTATTACAAAGTAATAATCATAATAGATTGGATCACCATTTAAGCCGTTGTCAATAACATATTGGTTTTCTACAGCTGTTGTTCGTCATCATCTAAATCAGATTGTCTTCTGATCTGCCATTTGTAAATGAACTCCCTTGGCAGAATGCAGAATTCCTTGAATACTTCATATCCCCTCTTTTACACTTACATGTGTCTGGTTCACAATCCTATCTTGCAAACACTTACTATCTATAGGTAAATAACCTTATCCGGCTGGAGCCGATGGTAGCTGTGTGGATGCTTGATTTCGCATATCCTCTTTCACACACCAACCTCAATCGATTGGGTTTTAGCTTAGACCTTTTCCCACTTGGACCCGTTTCCTGACTTAATGTATGCAATCGTGCTTAGTAATTACTTATCTGCAAACCTCATAAAACCGTTAAAACACTGGACCTTTCAGAAATTTCTTCAGCTGTGGTACGATTTGAAACCTTTCCAGTTTAATGGCTGATCTAATGTCATAACGCATGTGGATTGTTCACTTTTCTTACACTTCTTTACTGTATGCAGAAGAGTAGAATATATAGTAGCTACTGTATTAGTACTTGATGTTGAAATATTAAAGAAATACTGATGCACTACACCGCTTATATCAAAAGGAGAGGTGTGTATCTCACCATTAAACAATCGTTGTAGCGAAGCTTCGAAAGATGAATAGCTATCCAAAAGTTGTTTGAGAATAGAAAATCGAGACGGAAGATACGATTGAAGATTTCATTAAATCTTCCGAGTAAGATTGCATTGACACACCAAGAACATGAGTGTATTGCATTACAGGGAAAGTGGATGTCAGAATGAAGAAATGTGATACGATATTTTTATCAAGACAATGCTACCGTGATATAAGATTACTTTTTCATTCAAAAACTTGAATATGAAGAATTTTCATCAAGGGACATCAGAAATGAGTGACTTTTTCAGCTGTATAAAGTTGTGGCACTTAGTTACTAATCAACGCATACAGTGAGCTTATATGAAAAGATTATTTGATTAGCCCACAGTTTGGTTGCTTTGTGATGACCAGTGTTATTAAGTTGGTACCTAATACAGGACTGACTATACCATAAATATTTTCCACCTAACCGTCTACGGGAAGATCTCAAAAGAAGCTAAAATCGATTCTATAATTGTCTCACCGATCAGATCACCGGTATCAGGCCCAAATTAAGGCTGCTTCGGATACATAGCTAGAATAGGTTACATAGCAAAATTTTTCATAATGCAATCGTGAAGATAATATTAATGATAGACCGGAACCTAGTGAATCCTATACAACTCTGTATGTAAAGCATAGTGAGCTGCTGGGACGGTGATTAAATGCATATTTCTCAGCCTCGGGTGTTAACAAATAGGATAATTTCATTAAATAATATATCTGTTAGAACACAACTCTTTGGATTAAACAGTTTCTATCAGGCTAACGATCAAGAACAAGGTGAGAGTGTTATGGGTGTTAAGTAGATTACTTCAGCAGGAAGCACTCATAATAGTATTGTAGTGTTTATAAACGGGAAGTATAGAAATTGCTTGATTATCATTGTTAAATTAATACTTATGTTTTTACGTTTGGTATCAACATATTTCATCCCCACGGCCCCACCTAAAACCGCTGTAAACCCTCGTCTTCTTAAAGGGAGACTTAAATCCACAGTTTTTTAAATGGTACGCCATTGTATAATGTGAGTTAAGGAACTATAAAAGCACTATTTCATCGTGTTAAGCCCTAGGTACACAACACAAGATCTTACTTTTTCCGTTTCATTGTTGCTTCCTTTACTAGCTTTAAGCCGTTAGGAATTAAGGAATAGATGCCGATGTCCACTGCTGACTTCTAAATTTCACAGCGTTGTAAGAAGGACATAATCCACTTAGCCTTCCCGGTAACCCTCGAATTATTGGCGCACTTGTTGCACTCTAAACCACTAATTAAAAATCGAACATCCCCTTGCACCCTCAAAATTATTTCTTTAATCACCGCATCACTTCGATATCGATATAATCTTTTATTAATATCTCTTTTCAGACATTGTAGAATACTAAGAATACTATTACAATGAAGTCAAGTAACATCTCTGCTATCGTTCTCATTTTAAGACGATTTCTGACGTAGTGGACGCATATTACAAAAAGCTTCACAACCTCGGAGATGCTTATACTATCGCAAATACCCATCAACTTGTCCATCATTCAACGCGCTTTCTCATTACTATACCTTATGCTCACCGTGATATTCATTCTTTCTCAGCTAAAGATTTCCTGTTCTGCACGTCACAGGGTTTAAACTCGAATATTTCGGAATTTGCAAGTCCTAAGGACAATATCTGCTGTCGTACTTTTGCCATTTCAACGCACGCTCTCTCGTCGGTTGTACTGCATGCAAACTGAAAACACTCGTTCTAATGCAAGTATCATTTCGGATTTCGACATCTACTGTTATTATCTTTTTATATAAATGCATCCTGATATCTGCAATTAGTAATATCATTATTTCTGCAGAAAGCCACAGTCGGCAGCCTTGTAGATAAACCTGAAATCTTTTGCCATATGAAAGCAATTTTTCAACAGATTTTAGTCAATTACAGCGTGTAAGTTGCAATTGAAAAATCCTAATCTCACTACGCTTCTATGTCTGGTTGATTGTAGTGCATGCTAAGTGATTTCATTCTTTTTGATAACAGAACGACACTTATCTCTACATCTCCTCTTAATAGAATATTTGATTGTTTCTGTAACTTGGTAATACAATGTTCTCTGAAAAAAAAAAGGTTGAAGTAACGATCTATGCACACATGAGAGTGCTTCGACTTTCTTCTTACCAATGTTAACGGCTCATAGCTGGACTGTGCAACTAATGTACTGTAGGCAGTTTCCATGATATTCCGCTATATGCAGCGATCATGTATGCAGAATTCTTCGGACGATTTGATGCTTCTATTTATGTAAAGGAGTTTACTTGCTCGCATATATACCAGGCCAAATGACAGTCTGGTTCAGTGTTAGAGATGAGTACACTTCGTAGCCTCAACATCTGGCGATTAATCGGGTACATTTTGTGGTGTAGCTTTCTGCTCTTGAAAAGATACCTTTGAGTCGATGGACAGGACATGCAAACTCTATTAAAGTCAGCTAAATGAGGTAGTGTTGAATTTAATAGATAAGATAACAGAAATATTTCTTGTTAATCATCCCGTCTCATAGATGAAAGGTGTCAAAAAGCTAATACAATTGGTGAACTAATCTGCTACAGAGGGGAAACTTAGCAGAACTTTACTCACCGGTGAGCAAACGTTTAGAAGATCCAGAAATTCAAATCCTGCAATAAGCTTAATAAAAGTGCGCGACATGGCAGTCTGTACTGCAAAATGAACCGTGCGATTCAGTAAGACTTTAAGGTTCTATAGGCTGAAGATTAGTGTGATAGATACGTTGCGTTCTCAATATAGCAGCTTGATGAAGCGAGTCAAGGTTGCAAAAGACGACTCGAAATTTTTTTTACACGCAAGTTAAACTTACAAGCTAAGCGAAAGTTAAAAGCAGTATCTCTTATTTTCTTTGGGCATCGAGACGAGCAAGTACACGAACACTATTACTATGGTAGAAAATTCAGGGCTTCTGCTGGAAGATGTGGAATGTGAGCCTACGAAGTTTTATATCTTTCAGGTGTACTTAACTGAAAATCTCCCAATGTGACCTAAGTACCAAAACAAATTTTGTCCATCGATAATTTTGTTGATGCCTTTGTTCTACATGTGTTCTACCAGGCCTGTATAATTACTTTCTATCGCGAATCAGTTCTTTAAACCGGTAGCTTCATAAATTCATCGGCCGGACATGTCTCACAGGCCAAGAGAAGCGTGCCTGGGTCTACAAGGTAATCTTGTACCTAATTACCTAAAAATATGCTATTAGAGTTTCATGCCAATAAGCTGCATGTGATTCCTTTACAAGCTTACGACCATAAGTGTAATATAAGTGTTACGGAAAATTGTTAAGCTTCGTGGCCTTCTGAGTGAAAAGCAGCTTGGTTTAGTCGCAAAGGAGGAAGATTCTGAGGTGTACGTATTGATTGTCGTTATGTCGTATAAAACCTAAGGCAATAAGTTGAAAGCAACAGGGATCGACGTGTTATAGAGCTTTCATTCTTACGCCCCCTCTGTGATAAAAATGAACAAGGAGTCTTTGCATGTACCGCATATCGAAGCATCGTTGTTTTTCAAGAGAGTTAAACTTTGCTTTTTTTTACATTCTAAAACTTAACGGTAGCGAGGCGAAAAGAGTGTTTGGAAAATGAGGATGGCTTTTGTTGTTCGTTAGATACTGAAATACTTAAGAATAAAATGAATTAACTGTATTCTCTTAATTTGTCATATTTAAACTGAAATGTTGGTCAATTTAGAACGGCCAAAGGAAAGTTCAAGCTGAAGTACATCTTTGCTGGTCTGTAGTTGTCTATATATGAAAGAATATATTTATACAGCGGAATCGTCGTAAATGGTCAGATTTTTACAATAGAAAACTGGTTATTCAGTAAGAGAAGGGACTGTTTGAAGGTGAAGCAAACAATTTCTATTTGTTTTTTACTCTCATATTTAAAATTAAACAAATAGTAACGTTATTGCCACAATTTGTAATATATTTATCTTTGA
This sequence comes from Thermobia domestica, assembly GCF_964235325.1. Classification (NCBI taxonomy): domain Eukaryota; kingdom Metazoa; phylum Arthropoda; class Insecta; order Zygentoma; family Lepismatidae; genus Thermobia; species Thermobia domestica. The sequence goes on from NC_137462.1 coordinate 227,573,048, forward strand.
AAAACGAATCTCCTCAGGAGAACGAAAGGAGTATTTTCAAGGTGAAGAACATTTTTGCTGATCGGTAGTTTCCGACATATTTCAGAATCTAATATTAGAATGGAATTGTCGTAAAGTTTCAGATATACTTAATTAAAAAGCGAGTCCTTTGAATGGAGTAAAAGAGTGCTTCGAAGGTGATGAAGACTGTTGTTGGTCCCTCTGACTTATCATTATTCATAGTATATATTCTGCATTTAGAATTAAGTGATTTCTTTAATCATTTATGGAATTACTAGCTGACCAGATTTTGGAGTGACCTGAGTGACGCCAGTCACATTGCTTTTACAGTTCCTTCTCTGTATTTTCTGATGTCCGAGTTATCGCAATGTCCCGTGCAATTGCCAGTGGACTAGAATTAACATAAATTATTTTCCATATTCTGTCTGTATATGCATACAGGTGAGTGAACTGAGTGATTATTAGATTGAACTACGAACACTCTTCAGTTGACCACTGCATTGTGTGCCGCCACCGCGCTCGTTGCGTGGGGAATTAAATCTGACTGTGTTAAGGGGAACAAGCTATTTGTCGGCGAAGGACGTTTTTCTACGATTAGCCCCCAACTAGTGACGTCCCTTGTTCAAATACTTTGTGCGTACTTGTCAGTAATATACGCGCCCTCCAATTAGTATTCTACCTTCGAGACAATTTTATTGTCTGAAGATTCATCTTAACTCTTCAGGATTGTTTGGCGCAGCAACTGGATATCTACGTGGGACTATCCAAGAAATTTTTCCTCCAGAGCTAATCTCCAATTCTCCAATCCAATTCTCGTTATTCAGACCGACGAGCGATTAGGATACAATATGTAACTCCTTCTTGGCGAGGTCCTTCATCATATTATTCAGGGAAGTTAAGGTCTCAGGGAAATACTTACTGGCAGCACCACGAAGGAGAGCAATCCGAACAGTAGCCCGAACTCAAGTTGGTTACAAACAAATGGCCGCCCGAACACACAACTCGAAATGGTTATAAATTGTCCGATATTTACAATTAAAACTGAAATAAAAGGCCTGAAAATGAAGCAGACTCTTGGTAATCGTTTGTTTCTTTTTTTACCTAAAAATGAAATGAATTGCCGTAAAGAATAATGTAAAATAACAGATTTGTCGTAATTTGTCAGACATTTAAAATTCCAATATATAGGACCAAAACATTGAAACAACTTAGACTCTTGCTAATGGTTAGTTGCTGAGATATTTATCAATAAAGTGAAAAAAAAGCATTTGTCGCAAATTGCCAGGAATTTATGGTTGAAAATGACTGTATGGAGAAGGAAACATGTCCCTCATGGTACAAGCCTAACAGGTATAACAAAGAAGTTGTTGCAAAGATTCAATATGGCCACCTTTTCCCCTACTACCATGGCAGGTATGCAGCATTCAATTCGGATGTACCTCCAATTCCAGGAGCGAAATGGTCTAAGCATCAACCCAATCGAATGAGGTTGGTGTGTGAAAGAGGATATGCGAATTCCTTGACCCACACAGCTACCGTCGGCTCCAGCCGGATAAGCTTACCTGTAGATAAGAAGTGATTGCTAGATAGGATTGTGAACGAGCCACATGTAAGTGTAGAAGAGCCAATATGAAGTAATCAATTTTTTCTGCATTCTAGCAAGGGAGTTCATGTAAAATCTGATATAGATGATGACGAACAACAGCTGTAGAGAGCCTATATGTCATTGACAACGGCTTAACACTTTCGATCCGAGGGAGTATTTAAATTATTAGATCCCTGAGTCCGGCACAAAATAAATATTAATTTAAAAAATATCTGCCTAAGTTTTTATTCGAACTTTTGCCACTTTGGGACATGAAAGTAGAGATAGCGATCTATCAGAAGGAAAAGTATCATGTACTTGCTGGTTTTGTGTCCCACACAGCAACCGGCCTATTTGATAGATATTTTTCCATTTTATTAGACACTGAATTACCACTCAATGTCTCTTGGCCTGTGAGAAAAGTCCGGCCGATGAATTATTAAAGTTAGCGGTGTAAATCACTGATTCGCGATACAAAGAAGTTATACAAGCCTGGCAGAACAGGTGTAGAACAAAGCCGTCAACAAAGTAATCAAATGACCGATTTTTTTTTTTTTTTTTTTTTTTTGTACTTAGGATACAATGGGAGATTTTCAGTTAAGACAACCTGAAAGATATAAAATTTCCCAGGCTCACTTTCTACATCTTCGAGCAGAAGCCCTGATTTTTTCCCTTAGTAATAGTGTTCGAGTTCTTGCTCGTCTCGATGCCCAAAGAAAGTAATAGATACTGCTATTAACTTTCGATTAGCCTGAAAGTTAAACTTGCGTCTATAAAAAATTTCGAGGCGTCTTTTGCAACCTTGACTCACTTCATCAAGATGCTATATGGATAACGTTACGTATCTATCACACTAATCTTCAGGCTATAGAACCTGAAAGTCTTTCTGACTCGCACGGTTTATCTTGAACTACAGACAACTACCAGAGCCCTGCAAACCCGGGCCCGAAGACGACACGGCCCGACCCAAATGGATCTGAATTCTGTGCCCGGTTCAACCCTGCCCGGCCCGAATCTCGAGCCGGGCTCTAAACGGGCCGGGCACATTCCGGTCCGAAACGGGCCGAACAATGTAAAAGACGGATCGGAAACTAATGTTGACAGCCTGTGCTAATCGTAGTGTGTTTAGGAAATTAACCCTTTATTTTGGAAAATTAACCCTTTATTTAAGACTGTAAAGTACTGTACTTCTACTACTCTTATCATTGCTACTACTGCTACTGCTTTTATTATTATTATTATTATTATTATTATTATTATTATTATTATTATTATTATTTTATTAATATTATTATTACTACTTTCACTACTACAACTGCTACGACTTCGCGTCAGAGTTGACATGTCTGGTGGTACATACTATAAAATCTAAGTACAGAAAAAATCGAAGAAATACTATTTATTATGGCCAGTCTGCGTAGAATGCGAACAGATGCTTGACGAGGGCAATTGTGGCTCAGTATTTAAAAGATTCACATCTCGTGCTAGACGTCGTCGGATCGATCCCTCCTCGTGTTATGTGAGCTTTGTGGTGGACAAACATCGTGAACGTCGGGCTTTTTGGATTAGCCCGTTTTCGTCCACTGTCTTCATTCTACCAATTGATCCATCATCATCCATACGTTTTGACCCGTAATTGCCTAAAGAACATATGAGAAAGTCAAGTCCTTGACCTACTAATTAGAATTTGTTCCGCTACCAATAGACCACGGAGGGCGAAACTATGAACTGGCGTGTTCATAAGATTAGAAAAATTTGTAGTAATGTTCAATTAGCACGGCAGATTCCAAATCATATTACATGTTCCTGTATTCTTTATAATTCGATACTACAATAATAATAACTAAAACCGATGATGAAATATATCACCCGGACCCCAGGATCGATGAAGTGTTCCTGGAACGTTTCGTAACAAGTAAATAACAGAGCTATATGACGAAATGCGAAATAGTAAATCGAAACCAAATCCACACATTTCATTATTGAACGAAAAATACCTCAAAAGTCCTTTGAATGAAAAATGTATACAAATCAAATATCAAAAATACGTTTAGAAGATCGAGATATTCAAATCCTCCAATAAACTTAATGGCAGTCTGTTTGCATTTGGCAGTCTGTAATGCAAGATGAACCGTGCGAGTCAGATAGACGTTATGGTTCTACAGCCTTAGTTTAGTGTGATAGATACGTAGCGTTATCAATATAGCAGCTTGATGAAGTGAGTCAAGGTTGCAAAAGACGCCCCGAAATTTTTTTATACTTACGGGTGAGTAAAATTCTGGTAAAATTCCCCTCTGTAACAGTTTAGTGCACAAACTGTATTAGCTTTCTGACACCTTTCATATCTGAGACGTAATGGTTAACAAGAAGAATTTCTGTAATCTTATTTATTAAATTTAACATTACCTGATTTCGTTGTCGTGAATAGAGCTTGCGTGTCCTGCCCATCAACTCAAAGGTATCTTCTAAAGAGCAGAAAGCTATTCCACAAAATGTACCCGATTAAACACCAGCAGTTCAGGTTTACGAAGTGTACTCATCTCTAACACTGAACCAGACTGTCATTTGGCCTGGTAGGTATGCGAGCATATCCATGACAGTGGACGAGAGCCATCCTAGATCACCAAGTAAATTCGTTTACAAAAATTGAATCACCAAATCGTCTGTAGAATTCTGCATAGGTGATCGCTTCATATAGCGGAATATTATGGCAACCTGCCTAGAGTACATTCCTTGCAAGGTCCAGCTAATAGCCATTAACATTGGCAAGAAGTAAGATGAAATACACAGATATGTTCTTAGATCTATACTTTAGACAGTTTTCAGAGAGCACTGTTTTACGAAGCTGCAGAAACATTCAGATATTTAGCTAAAAGATGATATCGAGATACGTGTTGTTGTTTTACCAAATGAATGCAAGCAGTTAGCATGCACTACAACCAACCAGACATAGTAATATTTGATAGAAGCGTAGTGAGATCATAATTTGTCAATTTCATTTGATACCGTGTAATATTCTAAAATTTGTTGAAAAATTAATTTCATATGGCAAAAGATTTAAGATTTATCTACAAGCCTGCATGCTGTGATTTACTGCAGAAACAATGGTATTACTAATTGTAGATATCAGGATGCATTTAGATAAAAAGGTAATAACAGTAGATGTCGAGATCGTCCATAATACTTTCATTAGCATCAGTTGCGAATCAGTTTGCATGCAGTACAACGGACGAGAGGGCGTGCGTTGAAATGGGAAATGGAGCTCAAAAGGTATAGTAAAGAGAAAGCGCTTTAAAAAGATGAACGAGTTGACGGGTCACTTACGATAAGACAAGCATCTCCGAGCTTGTGGACCTTTTTGTAATATGCATCCACTACGTCAGAAATCGCCTTAAAATGAGAACATGAGCAGAGATGTCACTTGACTTCATTGTAATAGTGTTCTACAACATCTGAAAAAAGATATTAATAGGAGATTAAATCGACCTCTAAGTGATGCGGTGATTAAAGAAATAATTTTGAGGATGGACGGGGATTTTTGATTTTTAATTAGTGGTTTATAGTGCATCAGGCGCGTAAATAATCGAGAGTTCCATTTTGCGTTGTTCGGTATTGCTAAACTGGCTTAGGCCGGATTATGTTTTTCTTACAATCCTGTAATGTAGAGGTCAGCAGTGGACATCATCATCTATTACTTAATTCATATTGGCTTACAGCTAGTAAAAAAATTCAACAATGAATCCGAAGCCGTATGATATTGTGATGTGTACTAAGGTACTAAAAACGAAGCAGTAGTGCTTTTAGAGCGCCATAAGTCACATTATACAATGGCATATAATTTAAAAAACCATGGATTTACTTCTGCCATTAATAAGACGAGAGTATCACAGACATGTACCTTTGGGTACGAACAGCGTTTGGTTTAACGTGGACCCTTGTGGTGGAAAAATGTTGGGATACCAAATGTAAAAAACAAGTATTAATTTATTAATGATAATCAAGCAATTGTTATACTTCCGGTTTATATGCTACTACATTACTATCTGAAAGTGCTACTGCTGAAGAAATCTACTTAGGACTCATATCGCTCTCACCTATTTCTTAATTGTTATTCTGATAGAAACGGTTTAATCCAAAGAGTTGTGTTCTTACTGATATATTATTTAAAGAGAGTCTTCTGTGTGTTAACGCACGAGGCTATCAAATATGGGTTGAATTAGCGTCCTTGCAGCTCACTAGGGGTTACATACAGAGTTGTGTAGGATTCACGAGGTTCCGGTGTATCATTAATAATATTTTCCGATTTTATCCTGTATGACTTGATATGGAACCCATTTTATTCTAACCACCAAAGCAGCCTTAATTTGAGCCTGAAACCGGTAATCTGATCTATGAGCCAAATAAAGAGTCGAGTTTTAGTTATTTTGAGATCTTCTCTTACACGGTTAGGTGGAAAATTTTTACGGTATAGTCAGTCCTGTGTTTGCTAAGAACTTTATAATACTGGTCATCACAAAGTAACCAAACTGTGGGCTAATCAAATAACACTTTCATATAAGCTCACTGTATGCTTTGATTAGTAACAAAGTGCTACACGTATCATAGAGCAGAAAAAGTCATTAATTTCAGAAGTCTCTTTTTGAAAATTCTCCATATCCAAATTCTTGAATGATATCACGGTAGCATAGTCTTGATAAGAATATCGTATCACGTTTCGTCATTCCTACATTCTCTTTCACTCTATTGATATACTCTCATATTCTTGGTGTGTCAATGCTGTCTTACTCGGAAGATTTAATCAAATTTTCACTCGTATCTCGCGTCTCGATTTCATTATTTCAAACAACCTTTGGGTACCTATTTATCTTGTGAAAGCTTCGCCTCAACGATTGCTTAATGGTGAGATACATACCTCTCCTTTTGATATAAGCAGAGTAGTCCCTCTGTATTTCTTCAATATTTCAACATCAAGTAGCATAGAGTAAATAACTGCAAGAAAAGTGAAAAAAGCTCATTCGTTATGACATTAGATCAGCTATTATACTCGAAAGGTGTTCATATCGTACCTCAGCTAAAGAAATTTCTGAACGGTCCAAAGTTGTACCGGCTTTAGGTGGTTTTCGTTTTAAGGAATTTCTAGGCTCCATTGGGTACATTTTCTCAGGAAAAGGTATAGAAGAACTTTGGTGTATCCTGTACACTATGACAAATTTAGTGAAAATGCTGAATGGCAATGCCTACTCCAAATCATTGAGAACTCACTTCTAGACTTTGCTCTGGGACTTCTAGATGTGGTTTTGAAGACATTTACAACCCTCGGAGGATATAAAATCTAGGATCTGCTATCTTATTCAACAATGTCTGGATGACGAAATCAATATGCAACATTTACGAGATAATGAAACAGCATGACAAAAACCATATTAGGAAATCCCAAAATTAAGACGGTGACATATTCCGAACCGTTAACTTTGACTGCAGTATATAGAGAAGGTCATAATCGTATTGCAATTCATCCAAAGGAACGTCCGAGAAATTGGCCCCCACCATTCCAGCACTAATGATCTCTTGTAGTGCAATCGTTAGTGCTTTTTAGAACACCAATTCCCAGCATTAGTGCTTTAATAGTTTGTACGCTAGAAGCCAAAAATTTGGGGGTGGGCTAACTTCACTTTATCCCTTCCAGAAAGCACTAACGATTAAAACGACGATATTGCAATCGTTAGTGCATCGTTAGTGCTTCCAGAAAACACTATTAGTTTCTTTGGTGCTTCAGAATTAGTGTAGCTACGCTCAGTTATATATTACGGAATTCCAATAAGGAATACATGGAAAATTTTTAATTGGCTCAAATTCTCTCCAAATTCAAAAGCGCTAATGACTTCTTCTAGTGCGATCGTTAGTGCTTCGATAGTGCTTCTTAGAATACCCAGTCGAATCATTAGTGCTGCAATAGTTTGGACGCTAGATGCAAGGAACTATTGGGGTGCAACTTCTCGTTAGCCCCCCAGGAAACACTAACGATTAAACCTGGTGCAATTGTTAGTGCATCGTTAGTGCTTTCATGAAACACTAATGGTTTAGTTTTGCTTTGCTCTTATTGTAGATCTGCGCACTTATATGTCACAAAGATGTCCAAAGTCACGAGATCGGCGCTCACGATTTCGACACTTACGCTCAGTTGACCTCAACCTCACGAAGTGAGCCTGAGATAAGGCTGGTGATGTGAGCGTGAGGTTGAGTGAGCTCTTGGTGAGACTGGTGAGGTAAGCGTGAGGTCAGACTGGTGATGTGAGTGTGAGGTCGAAATGAGTTCGTGAGCGTGAGGTTGAGTGTGGTTAGGCCAAAGTGGTCAACTCTGGTTACAAAACTCCCATAAATAACGAGAGAATATTTCACTTGGACAAATTCCCCTACAAATTCGAAACAGCTAATGATATCTTTAATAACATCGTTAGTGCTATGTTAGTGCTTCCTAGAGCAGTGACTCTTAACATTAGGGCTGCAATAGGGGATTAACTCTACGTGAGACACAACGTCAGCAAGATTAATCCTTCATTCCCAAATACGGTTACATTAACAAAAGTTCTACAGGACTTTCATCAGAGCGACACGTTGAGCTAATGCCACCTTCCTTGTGTGATAATGTCTCAATGCGCAAGAATGTCAATTCGACAGAGGTGAATATGCAGAGCCTGTATTGTCTTGTGTTTTAAAACCCACACGTACAAGGAAGAGTCCTGCCACCCGCAATGGTGTGGACTAAAAATGGTAACTCAATTCTGCGATAAGTACGAATTAAATCATGTTAAACTCTATTTTCACCTTATATGTTATGGATATAAATTAGAATTAGACACGGAAAGTGCCGAAAGAGAAAAAATAGCTTTCTGGAAATATCTGCCACGATCGAATTTAATTCTGCCATTGAAGGCACGACAATTCAATCACAGTTCTTGAGAAACTTGCAGATCTATACTAGACGGATTCAAATGATGTAAACAGTTTTCGAAAAAGGATAGGTAGCTGTATATGGACAACAGTATTAGAAGAAACTAGTAACAGGAAATCTGTAGCTGTTGATGTGTGTGATTCTCATCTATTAAGAATCTTAGTAGAAGACTTCATGAGCAGTTGCTAATTTTCACATAGCCATTTTCACATTTTCACACAGCTAATTTTCACATAGCCTTTCACATTTTCACAATCACAGAACTGAAAGGAAATGCTTCGAAAGTATTAAATTTAAAAAAATCTTATCGTCATTAAAAAATTGATATCACTTCTTACATGATGCAAGAGGCTGTGACACGACCTCAGCTATACTCAGGAGTGAATAGTTTGCAGCCTTCAAGTTCCTTCAAAAAGAAGAGTTCTGAAAGTTAGACAGAGTCTTCAAACAACCGAATGTGTATCCTGACAAAGTGGTAACGTTAGAAATTCCGTATTCGCCTGTATGGAGATGGCAAAATGCCCTCCCAGGTATAAGCCATATCAGATATAACAAGGAAGTAGTTACAAAGCTTCAGTATGGCCACTTTTCCCATTTCTAACACAGCAGCTGTGCAGTATTTGGAAGTACCGCCATTCCATCAGCGAAATGGCCTAAGTATGAACCCAATCGAAAGAGGTTGTGTGTGAAAGAGGACATGCGAAATCCAAGGACCCACACAGCTACCATCAGCTCCAACCGGATAATCTTACTTGCCTGTAGATAAAAACTGACTGAAAGATAGGATTGTGAACTAACAACACGTGAGTGTAAAAGAGCCGATGTGAAGTATTCAAGGTTTTGTTCATTCTGCGAAGGGAGATCATGTGAGAATGAGAAATCGGAAGACAATCTGATATAGATGATAACGAACAGCAGCTGTAAAAAAACAATATGTCATTGACAACACCTTAATTGTTGATCCAATGAGTTATGATTATTATTTTGTGATATCGTCCCCGCTTATAGACCTAAAAAAATGGACGTGAGGACGATCTTGATGTAAATCTAAAAGAGGGTATATAAACAAGGTATATAACAAGAAGGTTAGATATTTTGGGATCCTTTAACAAGAGCGGCTTTTGTACCCGAGGAGGAAATAAATCCGTAACAGGACAAACCCAATTTAACGAGCTAAACCAATACATTTAGAAAAAACAATCGTATACTACAGTACCATTCAATTGATGTTTATAACAATCGTTTATTGGTTGTATGTTTATGTATCAAGATGTTGTACAATAAACGATGATTCCAAGGAATTTGACATCTGCAAGGACACTAAAAATTGTGTAGCTACCGTTTAGATTTAGAATCTCCTAAAAAGAAGCAAAGTTTAACTCTCTTAATAAGGTACGATGGTTCGAAATGCGGTAAATGTAAAGACTCCATGTACATTTATACCCAAGAGGGGGCGTAAGAATGAAAGCTCTATTACATGTTGATCTCTGTTGCTTTCAACTTATTGCCTTAGGTTTTATACGACATAAGGACAATCAATACGTACTGCTCAGTTTCTTCTACCTTTGCGACTGTAACAAACTGCTTTATCAGTCAGAAGGCCACGAGGCTTAACAATTTTCCGTAACAGTTATATTACACTTATGGTCGTAAGCTAGCAAAGTAATTACATGCAGCTAATTGGCATGAAACTCTAATAGCAAATTTCTAGGTAATTAGGTACGAAATTACCTGGTAGACAAAGGCACGCTTCTCTTGACCTGAGACACAAGTCCAGCCGATGAATTTATGAAGCTAGCGGTTTAAAGAACTGATTTGCGATACAAAATAAGTATACAAGCCTGGTAGAACAGGTGTAGAACACAGACATCAACAAAATTATCAATTGACAGAATTTGCTTTGATACTTAGGTAACATTGGAAGATTATGAGTTAATTCCACCTGAAAGATATAAAACTTCTTTGGCTCACTTTCCACATCTTCCAGCAGAAGCCATGAATTTTCTCCCATAGTAAGAGTGTTCGAGTACTTGCTCGTCCCGATGCCCAAAGAAAGTAATAGATACTGCTATTAACTTTCGCTTAGCTTGTAAGTTTAACTTGCGTGTATAAAAAATTTCGAGTTGTCTTTTGCAATTTTGTGTTTTTACGGATACAATAAAAAACAAGTATTAATTTATCAATAATAATCAAGCAATTGCTATACTTCCCGTTTATATACAACTACAATATTATTTGAGAGTGATACCTGCTGAAGAAATCTACTTAGCACCCTTAACGGTCTCACCTGGTTCTACTAATCAAAGCATACAATGAGATTACTAATCAAAGCATACAATGAGATTATACGAAAAGATTATTTGATTAGCCCACACTTTGGTAGCTTTGTGATGACCAGTGTTACTAATTTGGTAGCGAACACAAGTCTACCGTTAATATTTTCCACCTAACCGTCTAAGGGAAGATCTCAAAAGAACCTAAATTCTATTCTATATTTGTCTCATCGATCAGATCACCGGTCTCAGACCTAAAGTAGGGCTGCCTCGGAAGTTAGAATATAATGAGTTCCATATCAAGTTTTTATCTTTATGCAGTCGTGAAAATATTATTAATGATAGACCGAAAACTAGTGAATACGACACATCTCTGTATGTAATCCCTAGTAAGCAGCAAGGACGCTAATTAAATGCATACTTGATAGCCTCGAGTTTTAACACAGAGGAGAATTTCTATAAATATTGTATCCGTAAGGTCACAACTCTTTGGATTAAACAGTTTCAATCAGGCTAACGATCCATAACAAAGTGAGAGCGTTATGACTACTAAGTAGATTTCTTTAAAAGAAAGCACACTCAAATATTATTGTATTTGCTTTTAAACAGGATGTATAGCAGTTGGTTGATTATAATTGATAAATTTATTCTTACGTTTTTTATATTTGGTATCACAATATTCTTTCAATCCCAGGGGCCCACCTTAAACAAACCGCTGTTCAATCCCATAACTATATGACTGTGATACCCTCGTCTTATTAAAGGGGGAAGTAATTCCACGTTTTTTTTAAAAGGTACACATTTGTATAATAAGTTAAGTAGTTTTAAAAGCACTACTACTTCGTTTTTGTAACCTACGTACAGAACAGAAGATTCAGCGGTCTCCGATTCATTATTGAATTTCTTTATTAGCTCCAAGCCATTACGAATTAAGGAATACATGCTGATGTCCACTGGTGATCTCTAAATTCCACAGCATTCTAATAATGAAATAAGCCGGCATAAGACCGGGCACCTCGAAATAACACCTCGAATTATTGGCACGCCTGTTGCACCCTAAATCACTAATTAAAAATCGAAGATTCCCGTCCATCCTCAAAATTATTTCTTTAATCAACTCATCAGAGATCGATTTAATCTCTTATTAAAATCAGTTTTCAGATATTGTAGAATACTTTTACAACGAAGTCAAATGACATCTCTCTGGTAATGTTCTCATTTTAAGGCGATTTCTGATTCTGTAGATGCATAACACAAAAAACTTCACAAGCTCTGGGTTGGGTGACCTATTGCAAGTTACCCATCAATTGACCATCATTTTAACGCTCTTTCTCTTTACTATACCGTATCAGCTCACAGTGATATTCATTCTTTCTCAGCTAAAGACTTCTTGTTCCACACGTCACTGGGTTTAAACTCGAATATTTCGAATTTGCAAATCCTAAGAACAATATGAGCTACTATACTTTTTGCATTTTAACCCGCAAACTCACTTCGGTTGTACTGCATGCAAACTGATTCCACACGTTCTATAGCAAGTATCATGGCGGATCTCGACACCTACTGGTATTATCTTTTTATCTAAATGCATCCTGATATCTACAATTAGTAATACAATTATTTCTGCAGAAACCCAGAGTCGGCAACCTTGTAGATAAATGTTAGTTCTTCACGTATACGAAGGTCGTAATTCACCTCATTTTAGTCTATTACAGCATGTGATTTGCAATTAAAATTCCTAATCTCACTGCGCTTCTTATCAAATATTACTATGTATGGTTAGTTGTAGCGCATCTAGTCTGTTTTTTTTAATCTTTCGTCATTTTCCGTGTCTAATTATGATATATATCCATAAGATATAAGTTGAAAATATCGCTTAACATAATTTAAATACGTACTGTACTTAACGCAGATTTTACTTGCCATTTTTCGTCTACACCATTGCGTGTAGAAAAACTCTTAGTTCTACGTGTGGGTTTTTAATCTCAGTACAACAAAGACTCTGCTATATTCAGCGCAGTCGAATTGACATTCTTGTGCAATGAGATATTATCACACAAAGAAGATGGCATTAGCTCAACGTGCCCCTGAGATGACAAAGTGTCTCCTCAAAATTACTTTAGAACTTCTGTAATCGTAACAGTATTTTGGAATGATTATTTAATCTTGCTAACGTTGTGTCTGACGTTGAGCAAGTCCTCCAGAAAATTTCGTGGCGAATTGTGAAGGTGCCTTGAATTGTTAATTTCTTTAATCTTCTGATACCGTATTTGCCTCCAGGGCTTCCATCTGTTGAGTATAGTGATGTGCAAATTTTTCATAGAAAAGATGACCAGCTGCGTGATAAAACGGAAGCATTAATTTAGTAGCCTTCAAATAAAGTTTCTAGTCCCCTGTTCATTCTAGTCCCTTTGGATGAATTGCAATACAATTATGACATTCTCTATATACTGCAGCTAAAGTTTACCGTTCAGATAAGGTCACCGTCTTAATTTTGAGATTTCCTAATAGGGTTTTTGTCATGCAATTTCATTTTCTTGTAAATGTCATATTGATTTCCTGATCGAGACAATGTTCAATAGGATCCAAGATCCTAGATTTAGTCATCTCCTCCGACGGTTGTAAATGTTTTCATAAACACATGTAAGGGTCGCGAGCAAAATCTAGAAGTTTGTTCTCAATGATGTTGAGTAGGCATGGAAATTCAAAATTTTCACTAATGTTGTAATAGTGAACAGGATACACGAAAGTTCTTCTATACCATTTCCTGACATAATGAATCCAGTTATGCCTAGAAACTACTTACGTGGACACCTCATAAGGGTACAACTTGGGACAGTTAAGAAATTTCTTGAGCTGCAGGTATGATTTGAGACCTTTCCAGTACAATGGCTGATCTAATGTGATTACACAAGTGCTTTGTTTACTTTTCTTGCACATATTTACTGTATGCGAAAGAGTAGAATATATAGTATTAGTACTTGATGTTGAAATATTGAAGAAATAAAGATGCACTACACTGCTTATATGAAAAGGAGAGGCGTGTACCTCACCATTACACAATCGTTGAGGCGAAACTTTCACAAGATGAATAGCTATCCAAAGGTTGTTTGAGAATAGGAGATTGATACGCGAGATGCGAGTGAATATTTGATTAAATCTTCCGAGTAAGACAGCATTCACACACCAAGAACATGAGTGTATATCGTTAGAGGAAAGGAGGATGTCAGAATGACGAAATGTGATACGATATTCTTATCAAGACAATGCTACAGTGTTCTCATTCAAGAACTTGGATATGGAGAATTTTCAAGAGACCTGAAATTAAAGACTTTCTCTGCTGTATGAAATATGTGGCACTTAGTTACTAATCAAAGCATTCAGTGAGCTTTATGAAAAGGTTGCTTTGTGATGACCAGTGTTACTAAGTTGGTAGCGAACACAGTACTGACTATAGCGTAAATATATTCTACCTAACCGTGTAAGACAAGATGTCAAAAGGACCTAAAATCGATTCTTTGTTTCGCTCATCGGTCTGATAACCGGTCTCAGGACCAAAGTAAGGCTGCTCCTTTGAGGTTAGAATATAATGGGTTCCATGGCAAGTTTTACAGGATACAATCGGGAAAATATAATAATAATAGACCGGAACCTAGTGAATCCTACACAAATTTGTATGTAAACCCTAGTCAAAATTAAGGACGCTAATTAAATACCTATTTATTTCACATGTCTCTTTTTGAAAATTCTTCATATCCAAGTTCTTTAATCAAAAGTAATCTTATTTCACCGTAGCATTGCCTTGATAAGAATATCGTATCTCATTTCTTCATTCTGTCATCCACTTTCTCTCTAATGCTATACACTAACTTTCTTGGTGTGCCAATGCTGTCCTCGTCCTCACTCGCATCTCGCGTCTCGAATTCATACTCTCAAAAAACGTTTGGATAGCTATTCATCTTGTGAGAGGTTCGCCAGAACGATTGTGTAATGCTGAGATACACACCTCTCCTTTTCATATAAGCAGTGTATTGCCTCTTTATTTCTTCGTTATTTCAACATCAAGTACTACTACTATATATTCTACTCTTCCGCATACAGTAAATAAGTGCAAGAAAAGTGAACAAATCACTTGTGTAATCACATTAGATCTACCATTGTACTGGAAAGGTCTCAAATCATACCTGCAGCTCAAGAAATTTCTTAACTGTCCCAAGTTGTACCCTTATGAGGTGTCCACGTAAGTAGTTTCTAGGCATGATTGGATTCATTATGTCAGGAAATGGTATAGAAGAACTTTCGGGTATCCTGTTCACTATGACAACATTAGTGAAAATTTTGAATTTCCATGCCTACTCAACATTGAGAACAAACTTCTAGATTTTGCTCGCGAGCCTTACATGTGTTTATGAAAACATTTACAACCGTCGGAGGAGATGACTAAATCTAGGATCTTGGATGCTATTGAACATTGTCTGGATGAGGAAATCAATATGCAACATTTACAAGAAAATGGATTGCATTACAAAAACCCTATTAGGAAATCTCAAAATTAAGACGGTGACTTTATCCGAACGGTAAACTTTGGCTGCAGTATGTAAGAAAAATGTTAAAAAATACTTTCCTCTGACCGGGTTTGAACTCACGCCAAAAGAGATTTTCGTTACTAGCATATAGCGCTAGCCCACTCGGACACGAGGATCGACTACAACAATCGTCTGAATTCTGCTATTTGAAAGCAATGTTGCAAGACATAAATAACGCCAACCAATCAGAACTATGTCTTTCGTTCCTACTTCCGGGAGCATTACTCTCCTTAGCTAGTCATTTTAAAACACATGACAATACACACTCTGCAATATTTACCTCAGTCGAATTGACATTCTTGCGCATTGAGACATTATCACACAAGCAAGGTGGCATTAGCTCAACGTTTCGCTCTGATGATAAACTGATGCCCACAAAAGTACTGTAGAACTTTTGTTATCGTAACAGTATTTGGGAATGAAGGATTAATCTTGCTAACGTTGTGTCTGACGTTGAGTTAATCCCCGAGAAAATTTCGT
This sequence comes from Thermobia domestica, assembly GCF_964235325.1. Taxonomy (NCBI): domain Eukaryota; kingdom Metazoa; phylum Arthropoda; class Insecta; order Zygentoma; family Lepismatidae; genus Thermobia; species Thermobia domestica. Next base: position 227,588,924 of record NC_137462.1, read on the forward strand.
GCCCATAATTATGCACTATTCGATAATCATATCACTTGGAACTTCACTCAAGAAGGCCTCTTTTTCTGCGAATTTTGAATGTTCCTTGACTTGTTATTTTTTTGTATAGTCTGTTACCGTATTTGCCTTCAGGGCTTCCATCTGGTGTGTATAGTGATGTGCAAATTTTTTATACAAAAGATGACCAGCTGCGAGATAAAACAGAAAGAAGCATTAATTTAATTGCCTTCAAATGAAGGTTGTAGACCCCTGTTCAATCTAGTGCCTTTGGATGATTTGGAATACGATTATGACCTTCTTTATATATTGCAGCCAATGTTCATGGTAATGTTAACAGTAACGGTTCTTATCTGAACATCTCCAATTTGTAACTTAAGTACATAAAAAAATTCTGTCAATTGATAATTTTGTTGATGTCTATTTTCTACACCTGTTCTACCAGGCCTGCGAACTATACACTGCTGAGTATATCTGATGTCATGTCACAGCCTGTTGCATCATGAAAAAAATGAAAGAAATCTTTTAATGAGGTTTAATTTTCTATAAATTTAATAATTTCGTAGCATTTCTTTTCAGTTCTGCTTGTACGTGGCCTTAAAAGAATCAGTAGCTGCTCATGGAGTCTTAGAAACTCTGAATCAGACCCATCAACAGCTACAGATTTCCCGTTTGTAGTTTCTTCCACTATTCTTGTCCATATAAAGCCATTGACACACCAAGAACATGAGTGTATAGCATTAGAGGTGAAGAGAACGACGAAATGTGATACAATATTCTTATCAAGACAATTCTACCGTGATATCATTCTGGAACTTGGATATGGAGTATTTTCAACAAGAGACTTCTGAAATTATGACTTTTTCTGCTCTGTGAAATATGTGTCAGATACTAATCAAAGCATACAGTGAGTTTATATGAAAAGCTTATTTGATTAACTCACAGCTTCGTTGCTTTCTGATGACCAGTGTTACTAAGTTGATAACGAACCCAGGACTGACAATACCGTAAATATTTTCCATCTGACCGTGTAGGAGAAGCTACAGCTGGCTTTGCTCCTTCGAAAATTATTTGCATCATTGGAAGCCGTCTAGTACTGATCTCGAAGTTTCTCAAGAACTGTGGTGGAATTGTCGTGGCTACAAAGGCAGAATCAAATACGATCGTAATTTAATTTATATTCATAGTTGTAATTTATATCCATAAAATATAAGGAGAAAATAGATTTTAACATAAATTATATATGTACTTAAAGCAGATTTGAGTTGCCATTTTTAGTCCACACCATTGCGTGTAGAAGGACTCTTCCTTCTACGTGTGGGTTTTAAAACAGAGGTCAATAGAGACTCTGCAATTTCACCGCAGTCCAATTCACATTCTTGCGCATTGAGATATTATCACACAAAGAAGGTGGCATTAGCTTAACATGTCGATCTGATGATAAACTGATGTCCAAGAAAGTCCTTTAAGACTTCTGTAACAGTATTTGGGAATGAAAAATTAATCTTGGTAACATTGTGTCTTACGTTCAGTTAAACCCCGAGAAAATTTCTTGGCTTTCATTAAGCATTGTTAGATAGTTATATCACGTGCATCTTCGCTCAAGAACGCGTCTTTTTCTGCGAAATGTTAATGTTGCTTGAGTTGTTAAGTACTAGTAATCCTCTGATACCGTATTTGCCTCTAGGGTTGAGTATAGAGGTGTGCAAATTTTTCATAGAAAGGATGACCTGCTGCGTGAGAAAATGGATGCATTAGTTTAATGGAATACAAATGATGTTTCTAGTCCCCTGTTTAATCTAGGCCCTTTGGATGAATTGCATTACGAGTATGACCTCTATATTCTGCAGCCAATGTTAACAGTTCGGAAAATGTCACAACCTTAATTTTGAGATTTTCTAATATGTTTTTTCACACGCAGTTTCATTTTCTTGTAAATGTTGCACATTGACTTTGTCATCCAGACATTATTAAATAAAATAGCAGATCGTAGATTTTGTCATCTCCTGCGAGGTTTGTGGGTGTCTTCATTACCACATGTAGAGATCGCGGAGCAAAGTCTAGAAGTGAGTTCTCAATGATCTTCAGTAATCATGGCCATTCAGCTCTTTTACTAAAGTTGTCATAGTGTACAGGATACACCAAAGTTCTTCTATACCATTTCCTGACAATGTATTCAATCGTGACTAGAAATTACTTAACACGAAAACCTCCTAAAGGCGGTACAACTTTGGACCGTTCAGAAATGTCTTCAGCTGTGGTACGATCTGAACACCTTTCCAGTATAATGGCTGATGTAATGTCATAACGCATGTGCTTTGTTCACTTTTCATGCAGTTATTTACTGTATGCAGAAGAGTAGAATATATAGTATTAGTACTTGATGTTGAAATTTTGAAAAAATACAGGACTACACTGCTTATATCAAAAGGAGAGTTGTGTATCTCACCATTACACAATCGTTGTAGCGAAGCTTCGAAAAATGAATAACTATCCAAAGGTTGTTTGAGAATAGGAAATCGAGACGCGAGATACGATTGAAGATTTGATTAAATCTTCCAAGTAAGTCAGCATTGAGACACCAAGAACATGAGTGTATTTCATTAGAGGGAAGGTGGATATCAGAATGAAGAAATGTGATACGATATTCTTATCAAGACAAAGCTACCGTGATATAAAATTACTTTTTCATTCAAAAACTTGAATATGAAGAATTTTTATCAAGGGACATCTGAAATCAATGACTTCTTCTGCTGTATGAAAGGTGTGGCACTTAGTTACTAATCGAAGCATACAGTGAGCTTATATGAAAAGATTATTTGATTAGCCCACAGTTTGGTTGCTTTGTGATGACCAGTGTTATTAAGTTGGTAGCGCACAAGGTATTGACTATACCGTAAATGTTTTCGACCTAACCGTCTACTGGAAGATCTCAAAAACACCTAAAATCGATTTTTTATTTCTCATTGATCAGATCACTGGTCTCAGACCAAAAGTAAGGCTGCTTCGGAGGTTAGAATCTAATGGGTTACATAGTAATTTTTTTCATTATGCAATCGTGAAGCCCGGTTTCATTTTGTCTTCGGGTAACAAAGCAGCTCTTTTTTGGATTCCAAAATATGTAAACAGAACAATAAACCACCACCATGTTTTATACCTTGTCTCTACACTTTGATTTAAATTTTCATCAAGATCGTCTTCATGTGCACTTTGTTAGGTCTATAAGGCGGGGACGGTATTACAAAGTAATAATCATAATAGATTGGATCACTATTTAAGCCGTTGTCAATGACATATTGGTTTCTACAGCTGTTGTTCGTCATTATCTAAATCAGATTGTCTTCTGATCTGCCATTTGTAAATGAACACCCTTGGCAGAATGCAGAATACCTTGAACACTTCATATCCCCTCTTTTACACTTACATGTGTCTCGTTCACAATCCTATCTTGCAAACACTTTTTATCTACAGGTAAGTAAGCTTATCCGGCTGCAGCCGATGGAAGCTGTGTGGATGCTGGATTTAGCATTTCCTCTTTCACACACCAACCTCAGTCGATTGGGTACATGCTTAGACCATTTCCCACCTGGACTTGGATCTACTTCCGAATTCGAGTGGTGCACACCTGCCGTGTTAGTAGGGGAAAAAGTGGTAATATTGAGTCTTTGCAACTACTTCCTTGTTTTACCTGATGGTCTTATACCTGGAAGGACATGTTTCCTTCTCCATACAGGGGAATAAGAAAAATGTTATCTTGAACATTTTGTTAGGATTGAGATTTGACTCCTAGCTGCGTTGAAGACTCTGACTAACTTGCACACTTCTTCTTCTTTTGAAGGATCTTGAAGGCAGTTGTATATGGACAACAGTAATAGAAGAAACTAGAAACGGGAAATCTGTTGCTGCTGGTTGGTGTGATTCAGATCTTTAAGAATCTTGGTAGAAGACTTCATGAGAGGTTTCTGATTCTCTTATAGCCACATACAAGAAGAACTGAAAGGAAATTCTACGAAATTATTAAATTTATTGAAACTTTAGCGTCATAAAAAGATTGTTTCACTTTTTCCATGATGCAGCAGGCTTTGACGCAACCTCAGCTATACTGACGAGTGAATAGTTGGCTGCCTTCAGGTTAGTTCAAAAAGAAAAAGAATTCTGCAGTTATTCATTGTCATCAATCAATTAAATGTGAATCCTGACAAATGTTAGGTTAGACATTTCTTTATTCACCTGTATGGAAACGGAAAAATTTCTACCTGGTATAAGCCATTACAGATATATCAAAAAAGTAGTTACAAAGCTGCAATATGGCCACTTTTCCCATTACTAACACAGCAGCTGTGCAGCATTCAATTCGGAAGTACCTCCAACTTCAGGAGCGAAATGGTCTAAGCCTAAACCCAGTCGAAAGAGGTTGGTCTGTTGACCCACACACCTACGATCATCTCCAGATGAATAATCTACTTACCTGTAGATAAAAAGTAACTGCAAGATTGGATTGTGAACGAGCCACTTGTTCGTGTACTAGAACCATTTTGAAGTATTCAAGGTTTTGTGCATTCTGCCAAGAGAATTCAAGTAGAAATGGCATATCGAAGATAATCTGTTATAGATGATAACGAACAACAGCTGCAAAAACCAATATGTCACTGAGAACGGATTAATTGTTGATCCAATCAGTTATGATTATTATTTTGTGAAATCCTCCCCGCTTTATAGACCAAAAAAAAGGACATGAATTCGATCTTGATGAAACTTTAAATGAAGGTGTAAGGAAAAGCTGTAAAACATGAAGGTAGTGTATTCTTCTGTTTAGTTATTTTGGAACCTTTTAACACGAGCTGCTTTGGTACCCGAAGAGAAAAGAATCCGTAGCAGGACACGATTAAGTTATCGACCAAAAACCAATTCATTTAGATACCACATTCGCGTACTAAAGTATAATTCAATTGTACGTTAAAGATGTTCAGATGTTAAGATGTTCAACAGCAGATGATTGACTCCGAGGATCCTGCCATCTGCTGGAACACTTAAAATTGTGTAACTGGCGTTTAGTTTTCAACTCTAGTACAAGGAAGTAAAGTTTAACATTCTTAATAAAGAACAATGTTTGGATATTTCATACATGCAAAGACTCCATGTACATTTTTATCCAAGAGGGCGTAAGAATGAAAGGTCTACTACACATGGATACCAGTTGGTTTCAACTTATTGACCTAGGTTTTATACGACATAAGAACAATCAATCCTGACTGCACAGCGCCTTGTTAATAAGTTAGTAGCGAACACTCGACACACTATACCTTTAATATTTTCCACCTAACCGTCTAAGGGAAGACCACAATATAACCTAAAATCGATTCTTTATTTGTTTCGTTGATCAGATCACCGGTCTCAGACCGGTCAATGTAAGGCTGCTTCGGAGGTTAGAATATTATGGGTTTAATAGCAAGTTTTTTCATTAAGCAATCGGGAAAGTATTAATAATGATAGGCCGGAACCTACTGAATCCTACACAACTCTAAGTTCTAGTGAGTAACAATGACGCTAATTAAATGCATATTTTATAGTCTCGTTTGTTAACACACAGGGAACTTTGTTTAATATATCCGTAAGAACACAACTCCTTGCATTAAGCAGTTTCTATCAGGCTAACGATCAAGAACAAGGTGAGAGCTTTATGACTGCTAACTAGATTTCTTCAGCAGGAAGCACTCTCAAAAAGTATTGTAGTGTTTATAAACGGGAAGTATAGCAATTGCTTGATTAGCATTGATAAATTAATATTTATGTATTTTACGTTTGGTTTAACAACATTTTCAATCCCAAGGGCATACAAAAACGAACCGCTGAACGTTCCCAAAACCAAGACTGTGATTCCCTCGTCTTATTAAAGGGAGACTTAAATCCACAGTTTTTTAAATGGTACGCCATTGTATAATGTGAGTTAAATTGCTAAAAAAGCACTATTGCATCGTCTTAAGACCTAGGTACACAACACAAGATCTTGCGCCTCGGATTCATTGTTAAATTCCTTTACTAGCTTTAAGCCATTAGGAATTATGGAATAGATGCCGATGTCCACTGCTGACTTCTAAATTTCACAGCGTTTTATGAAGGACATAACCCGGCATAATCCGTTTAGCCTTACCGGTAACCTCCATAGGAAACACTCGAATTATTAACGCGCTTGTTGCAACCTAACCACTAATTAAAAATCGAACATCCCCGTTCGTCCTCAAAATTATTTCTTTAATCACCGCATCACTTAGAGATCGATATAATCTTTTATTAATATCTCTTTTCAGACATTGTAGAATACTATTACATTGAAGTCAAGTTACATATCTTCTAATGCTCTCATTATAATTCGATTTCTGACGTAGTGGATCTATATTACATAAAGCTTGACAAGTTCGTGGATGCTAATCCTATAGCAAATGACCCATCAACTTGCCCATCATTTAACGCGCTTTCTCTTTAGTATACTTTATGCTCACCGTGATATTCATTTTTTCTCAGCTAAAGATTTCTTGTTCCGGACGTCACAGGGTTTAATCTCGAATATTTCGAATTTGCAAGTCCTAAGAACAATATGAGCTGCTGTACTTTTCCCATTTCAACTCGCAAGCTCACTTATTGTTGTACTGCATGCAAACTTATTCCACTCGTTCTAATGCAGGTATCATGGCGGGTCTCAACATCTACACTTATTATCTTTTTATCTAAATGCATCCTGATATCTACAATTAGTAATACCATTATTTCTGCAGAAAGCCACAGTCGGCAGCCTTGTAGATAAACCTTAAATCTTTTGCCTTATGAAAGTAATTTTTCAACAGATATTAGTCAATTACAGCGTGTAAGTTGCAATTTAAGAATCCTAGTCTCACTGCGCTTCTATGTCTGGTTCATTGTAGGCATGATAACTGATTACATTCTTTTTGATAATAGAACAACACGTATCTCGACATCTCCTCTTAATAGAACATTTGAATGTTTCTGTAACATGGTAATACAATGTTCTCTGAAAAAAGGCTGAAGTAACGATCTATGCACATATCAGTGTGCTTCGACTTTCTTCTTACCAATGTTAACGGCTCTTCGCTGGACTTTGCAACGAATGTACTGTAGGCAGTTTGCCATGATATTCCGCTATATGCAGCGATCACCTATGCAGTATTCTACAGACGATTTGATTCTTCTATTTTTGTAAAGGAATTTTCTTGGTGATCTAGGATGGCTCTGGTCAACGCAGATGGTTATCCTCCCATACATACCAGGCTAAATGACAGTCTGACAGTCTGGTTCTGGTACACTTGGTAAGCCTCAACTGCTGGCGATTAATCGGGTACATTTTGTGGTGTAGTAGTCTGCTCTTAAAAAGATATATTAGAGTCGATGGACAGGACACGCAAACTCTATTCAAGTTAGCTAAATGAGGTAGTGTTTAATAAATAAGATTACAGAAATTCTTCTTGTTAATCATTCCGTCTCATATATGAAAGGTGTCAAAAAGCTAATAGAATTGGTGAACTAATCTGCTAAAGAGCGGAAGCTTAGCAGAACTTTACTCACCGGTATGAAAACGTTTAGAAGATCGAGAAATTCAAATCCTGCAATAAGCTTAATAAGAGTGTGCGATATGGCAATCTGTAGTGCAAAATGAACCGTGCGAGCCAGAAAGACTTTAAGGTTCTATAGGCTGAAGATTAGTGTGATGGATATGTTGCGTTCTCAATATAGCAGCTTGATGAAGTGAGTCAAGGTTGCAAAAGACTACTCGAAATTTTTTATACACGCAAGTTAAACTTACAAGCTAAGGGAAAGTTCATAGCAGTATCTATTACTTTCTTTAGGCATCGGGAGGAGCAAGTACTCGAACACTATTACTATGGGAGAAAATTCATGGCTTTTGCTCCAAGATGTAGAATGTGAGCCTTGGAAGTTGAGGTGTACTTAACTAAAAATCTCCCAATGTGACCTAAGTACTAAAACAAATTCTGTCAATTGATAATTTTGTAGATGTCTGTGTTCTACACCTGTTTTACCAGGCCTGTATAAATACTGTGTATCGCGAATCAGTTCTTTAAACCGCTAGCTTCATAAATTCATCGGCCGGACTTGTCTCACAGGCCTGCAGAAGCGTGCCTTGTTCTACAAGGTAATCTCGTACCTAATTACCTAAAAAACTTCTATTAGAGTTTCATGCCAATAAGCTGCATGTGATTCCTTTACAAGCTTACGACCATAAGTTTAATAAAACTTTCACGGAAAACTGTTAAGCTTCGTGGCCTTCTGACTGAAAAGCAGCTTGCTTCAGTCGCAAAGGAAGAAGATGCTGAGCAGTACGTATTGATTGTCCTTTTGTCGTATAAAACCTGAGGCAATAAGTTGGAAGCAACAGGGATCGACGTGTAATAGAGCTTTCATTGTTACGCCTCCTCTTGGATAAAAATGTACATAAAGTCTTTGCATGTACCGCATATCGAAGCATCGTTCTTTATTAAGAGAGTTAAACTTTGCTTCTTTTCAGGAGATTCTAAAACTAAACGCTAGCTAGGCGAAAGGAGTGTTTTGGAAATGAGGATGGCTTTTGTTCTTCGTTAGATACTGACATACTTAAGAATAAAATGAATTAACTGTATTCTCTTAATTTGTCATATTTAAATTGAAATGTTGGTCAATTTAGAAGGGCCAAAGGAAAGTTTAAGCTGAAGTAAATCCTTGGTTGTCTGTTTTTGTCTATATATTAAAAAATTTATTTATAGAGCGGAAATGTCGTAAATGGTCAGATATTTACAATAGAAAACTGGTTATTCAGTAAGAGAAGGGACTGTTTCAAAGGTGAAGCAAACAAGTTCTATTTGTTAGTTACTTTCATATTTAAAATTAAATGAATAATAACGATATTGTCACAATTTGTTATATATTTATCTTTGAAAAACGAATCTCCTCAGTAGAGCGAAAGGAGTATTTTCAAGGTGAAGAACATACTTGCTGATCGGTAGTTTCCGACATATTTCAGAATCTAATGTAAGAATGGAATTGTCGTAAAGTATGAGATATACACAATTGAAAAGCGAATGCATTGAATGGAGTAAAAGAGTGCGTCGAAGGTGATGCAGACTGTTGTTGGTCCCTCTGTATTATCATTACTCATAGTATATATTCTGCAGTTAGGATTAAGTGGTTTCTTTAATCATTTATGGAATTACTAGCTGCCCAGATATTGGAGTGACCTGAGTGACGCCAGTCACATTACTTTTGAAGTTCCTTATCTGTACTTTCTGATGTCCGAGTTATCGCAATGTCCCGTGCATCGTAGCCAGTGGACTAGAATTAACATAAATTATTTTCCATATTCTATTTTTATATGCATACAGGTGAGTTAACGAACACTGTCCAGTTGACCACTGCATTGTGTGCCGCCACCCCGCTCGTTGTGTGGGGAATTAAATCTGACTGTCTTAAGGGGAACAAGCTATTTGTCGGCACGGTTTAGGGTGCAACAGGTGTGTCAATAATTTCAGGGTTCTATTTCAAGGTGTTCGGTAAAACTAAAAAGCTTATGGCGGCTTATGTCTTTCTAAAAATATTTTGAAATTTAGAAAGCAGTGGACGTCGCCATGTATTCCATAATTCCTATTCGCTAACAGCTAGTAAGGAAATTCAACAATGAATCGGAAGCCGCAGTATCTTGTGTTGTATACCCAGGTCTTAAAAAACATAGCAGTAATGCTATTACAGGTACTTGACTCACATTATACAATGGCGAACCACTTAAAAAACCTTGGACTTACTTCTCCCTTTAATGAGACGAGGATATCAATGTCATATAGTTTTGGGAACGTACAGCAGTTTTTGTAGGTGGGCGCTTGGGACTGAATTATGTTGTGATTCCAAATGTAAAAAACATACTTATTAATTATCAATGATATTCAAGCATTTGCTATACTTCGCTTTTATATGTACCTACAATACTATTTGAGATTGCTTACTGCTGAAAAATCTACTTAGCACCCATAACGCAACACCTTGTTTTTGATCGTTTGCTTGATAGTAACTGTTTACTCCAAGGAGTTGTGTTCTTACGGATATATTGTTTAAAGAAAGTCTCCTGTGTGTTAACACTCGAGGCTATCAAATATGCATTTAATTATAGTCCTTGCTGCTCACTAAGGTGTACATACAGAGTAGTACAGTATTCACTAGGTTCGGGTCTATCATTAATAATAATATTTTCACGATTGCATACTGACATTTTTTTTATAGAACCCATTACTTCCCAACCTCCGAAGGAGCGTTACTTTTGGTCTGAGACTGGTAATCTGATCGTTGAGACAAATAAAGAATCGATTTCAGGTTCTTTTGAGATCTTCCCTTAGACGGTTAGTTGGAAAATATTTACGGTATAGTCAGTCCTGTGTTCGCTACCAACTTAATAGCACTGTTCATCACAAGGCAACCAAACTGTGGGCTAATCAAATAATCTTTCCATATCATACTGATGATCTATATCCCGTCTGTAATTTCTTCCATTATTCCTGTCCATATACAGCTACCTTTATCCTTCGAAAACTTCTTGCATCATTTGAAGCCGTCTAGTTTTGATCTCCAAGTTTCTCAAGAACCGTGATTGAATTGTCGTTGGTTCAATGGCAGACTTAAATTCGATCGTTGGAATACTTCCCGAATGTTTTTTTTTAATTTTTCGTCACTTTCCGTGTCTAATTGTAATATATATCCTTAAGATATAAGCTGAAAATAGCGTTTAACATAATTTATATACGTACTGTACTTAAAGCAGATTTAACTTGCCTTTTTTCGTCCACAAGACTGCGTGCAGAAGAACTCCTTCTTCTACGTGTGAGTTTTAATTTTCAGTACAACAAAAAGACTCGCTTACTTTGAGCGCAGTAGAATTTACATTCTTGTGCAATGAGATATTAACACACATGGAAGATGGCATTAACTCAACGTGCCGCTGAGATGACAAAGTGACTCCTCAAAAGTAGTTTTTCGCACATCAACTCACACTCTCTCGTCGGTTGTACTGCATGCAAACTGATATCTACGATTAGTAATACCATTATTTCTGCGGAAAGCCACAGTCGGCAGCCTTGTAGATATGCCATATCAAAGTAATTTTTCAACAGATTTTAGTCTGTTACAGGGTGTAAGTTGCAATTGAAAAATCCTATTCTGACTACGCTTCTTTTCAAATATTGCAATGTCTCGTTAGTTGTAGTGCATGCCAACTGCTTGCATTTGTTTTGAAAAGAGAACAACACGTATCTCGACATATCCTCTTAGTAAAATATCTGAATGTTTCTGTAACTTGGTAATGCAATGTTCTCTGAAAACAGTCTGAAGTATAGATCTAAGCTCATATCTGTGTGTTTCGACTTTCTTCTGGCCAATATTAACGGCTCTTAAATGGACTGTGCAACGAATGTACTCTAAGAAGTTTGCCATGCTATTCCGCTATATGCAGCGATCATCTAAACAGAATTCTACAGACGATTTGGTGCCCCTATTTTTAGTAAAGGAATTTACTTGTAATTCTAGGATGGCTCTGGTCAACGGTCATAGATATTCTCGCATACATACCAGGCCAATGGACAGTCTGGTTCAGTGTTAAGGATCAGTACAGGGCCGCCCACAGGGGGAATGTATGGCGCAAGCTGCGCCATTGAGAAAAATTTTGGGGGGGATTTTACTCTACTTTCGAACTAGCAATTTTACTGTCGGAATAGCATTAAAACACGATTTTGAGAAGCTAATTTTCAAAAATTTTCCGGGGTGAACCCCCGTATCATCTGCTTCGATACTCGATGAATGAAGTGCCGCGCAAGTAGCCGTATGAAAGGAAAGGTTGGTTCGTTTTAAGAGAGAAGGGCCGCCCACAGGAGGGATGAATGGCGCAAGTTGTGCCATCGAGAAAAAAATCGGGGGGAATAAAAAAGTTGGGGAAGAATTTTACTCTAATGTCGAATAAGTAATTTTGCTGTCGTCAGAATAACATTGGAACACGATGCGATTTTATTTTTAATCTCGAGAATGAATCCCCCTACCCCCTGCTTAGAAACTCTATGAATGAAGTACCGCGCAAGTTGCTATATGAAAGGATGGGCTGGTCGGTTTATCGCTTTGTGTAGGTAATTTACCCATTTTCTGCTGGGAGAATTTATTTATTTCTTATTTATACCATGTACGACACTTAATAAGTAATGCTGTTCAATTGCTACATGATGTATAGTAAATGAATTAATGATAATATTTTGTATAGTTTTCTGTTTGTGCGATTACATTTTCCACTTAATTAAAAAGAAGTGAAATCACAAAAATGAGCGCCAAGTTCTGGTGAACAACAGTTACAAACACTCAAGGAATCACTTTCAAATTTAGATTTGAAACTTGCCTATATTGTCTGTTGAAAATTATAAAGTAGTTTGACATAATTGTGAGCTAGTGGTAACCATACAGACAACAGCCAAGTTTCAAATCTAAATTTGAAGTGAGCCAGTGAGTGTTTGTAACTGTTGTCCACCAGAACTTGGCGCCTATTTTTGTGATTTCAATTCTTTTTAAGGCCACTCGTACTTGGCTCTTTTACAGGAATGTTTTTTGTTGGATATCACTTCTTTTTGTAGGCTAATTTCGAGGATAACATCTTCTTTTGGTATCAAACTCAATAACTTCTAACTTGCGTCTTACTTTTCATGTACAAGGGAATTATATCAATATTTTGTAAAGAAAAAATAATACTACTAATTGCAAAAAAAGAATACCTGTACCATACAGTGTGTGTAGAAGTTTTTATACCCTTCAATATCCTTATAGAACATATTTAGTATTGTACACTACCAAGACTACTAATAAAAGTAATGCCATTTTTATAATTACTACTGCCCCTACTACTACTACAAGCATTCTATAATACTACTACAGGAAATAAAAACAACAACAAAAATAACAATTACTAGTACTATAAAAACTACTGCTACTGTTTTTAGAGGACTTGAGTTTTGAGGAGGGAAGAGATTATTAGTTTTGGGGGGGAGTGCGCCATCAGCTTTGGGGGGGATGGGCACCCCTGGATCAGTATACTTAGTAACCCATAACTGCTGACGATTAATCGGGTACATTTTGTGGAGTAGCTTTCCACTTTTGAGAAGATACCTTTGAGTCGATGGATAGGACACGCAAGCTCTATTTAAGTCAGCGAGATAATTACTGTTAATTTAATAATTAAGATTAGAGAAATACTTCTTGTTGATTATTCCGTCTCAGATATGAAAGGTGTCAAAATCTAATTCAGTTGGTGCACTAATCTGCTACAGAGGGGAACTTAGCAGAACTTTACTCATCGGTGAGAAAATGTGTAGAAGATCGAGAAATTCAATTCCTCCAATAAGCTTATTAAGATTGTGCGATATGGCAGTCTGTAGTGCAAGATAAACCGTGCGAGTCAGAAAGACTTTTTAGGTTCTATAGCCTGAAGATTAGTGTGATTGATACGTAGGGTTATAAATATAGGAACTTGATGAAGTGAGTTAAGGTTGCAAAAAACGCCTTGAAATATTTTATAGACGCAAGTTAACTTTCAGGCTAATCGAAAGTTATTAGTAGTATCTATTACTTTCTTTGGGCACCGACACTATCAAGTACTCGAACACTATTACTAAGGGAGAAAATTTAGGGCTTCTGCTCCAAGATGTGGGAAGTGATCCTAGGAAGATTTATATATTTCAGGTGTACTTAACTGAAAATCTGCTAACGTAACCTGAGTACAAAAAAATTTTGTCAATTGATAATTTGTTGATGCCCCTGTTCTACACCTGTTCTACCGGGCTTGTTTAATTACTTAGTATCTCGAAACAGTGTTTTAAACAATTAACTTTATAAATTTATCGACCGGACTTGTCTCACAGGCGAAGAGAAGCGGGGCTGGGTCTACGAAGTAAACACGTTTCTAATTACCTAAAAAAACATCTATTAGAGTTTCAGGCTAATAACCTGCATGTGAATCCTTTACTAGTTTAGGACCATGTGTGTAACGGATTATTGTTAAGCTTCGTGGCCTCCTGACTGAAAAGCAGCTTGGTACAGTCGCAAAGGAACAAGGTGCTTAGCAGTTAGCATTGACTGTCCTTATGTTGTATAAAACGTAGAGCAACAAGTTGAAACCAACAGGGATCGACGTGTAGTAGAGCTTTCATTCCTCGCCCCTCTTGGATAAAAATGTACATGGAGTCTTTCATTGTATCGCATATCGAAACATCTTTTTATATTAAGAGAGTTAAACTTTGCTTCTTTTTAGGGCATTCGAAAACTAAACGGTAGTTACACAATGTTTAGTGTCCTTGCAGATGGCAGAATCCATGGAGTCTGTCATCTGCTGTTGAACATCTTAACATATAAACAATAAAACAATAAAAATTTTTATTAACGCACAATTAAATGATACTGTAGTACGCGAATGTGATATCTAAATGAATTGGTTTTTGATCGTTAACTTAAATAAGTCCTGCTGCGGTTATTTTTTTTCTTCGGGTAACATAGCAGCTCGTGTTAAAGGATTCCAAAATATATAAACAGAACAATAAACCACCTTCAGGTTTATACCTTGTCCATACATCTTCATTCAAAGTTTCAAGATCGTCTTCATGTTCATTTTGTTAGGTCTATAAGGCTGGGACGGTATTACATAATTATAATCATAAGAGATTGGATCATCATTTAAGCTGTTGTAAAAGAAATATTGGTTTTCTACAGCTGTTGTTCGTCATCATCTAAGTCAGATTGTCTTCCGATCTGCCATTTGTAAATGAACTCTCTTGGCAGAATGCGGACTACCTTGATTACTTCTTATTGGCTCTTTTACACTAACATGTGTCTCGTTCATAATCCTACCTTGCAATCACTTTTTATCTACAGATAAGTAAGCTTATCGGGCTGAAGCCAATGGTAGCTGTGTGGATGCTGGATTTCGCATATCCTCTTTTACACACCAACCTCCATCGACTGGGTTCATGCTTAGACCATTTCCCACCTGGACTTGGAGCTACTTCCGAATTGAATGGTGCACACCTGCCGTGTTAGTAGGGGAAGAAGTGGCTATATTGATGCTTTGTAACTACTTCCTTGTTATACCTGGCTACTTCCTTTTTATACCTGGCTTATACTAGGAACAACATGTTTCCTACTCCATACAGGGAAATAAGAAATGTGTAATATTGAACATTTTGTTAGGATTGAGATTTGACTACTAACTCCATTGAAGACTTTGTCTAACATGCACAATTCTTTTTCTTTTTGAAGGATCTTTAAGGCTTGCAACTATTCTCTCCTGAGTATAGCAGAAGTCGTGTCACAGGCTGTTGCATCATAAAAAAAAAAAGTGAAAGCAGAGAGTTAAGGACGCTAAAGTTTTTTGAAATTTAATGATTTCGTAGCATTTCCTTTCGGTTCAGCTTGTATGTGGCATTAAAAGAATCAGCAACTGCTCATGAAGTCTTCTACCAAGATTGTTAAAAGATCTGAATCACACCCATCAACAGCTACAGATTCCCCGTTTCTAGTTTCTTCTATTACTGTTGCCCATATACAGCTAACTTTTGCTCCTTCGAAAACTCTTTGCATCATTCGAAGCAGTCTAGTATTTATCTCAAAGATTCTCAAGGACCGTGATTGAATTGTCATAGCTTCAAAGGCAGAATTAATTTCCATCGTTGAGATATTCCCCGAATACTATTTTTGTCTTTCTGCATTTTTCGTGTTTAATTGTAATTTATGCCCATAAAATATTAGGTAAAAATAGCGCTTAACATAATATATATACGTTCTTAACGCAGATTTGAGTGGCCATTTTTAGTCCACACCATTGCGTGTAGAAGGACTCATCCTTCTACGTGTGAATTTTAAAACACAAGACAAGAGAAACTCTCCAAAATTCACCGCAGTGGAATTGACATTCTTGCGCATTGAGACATTATCACACAAGAAAGATGGCATTATCTCAACCTGTCCCTCTGATGATAAGCTGATGTCCACAAAAGTAATGTAGAACTTTTTTTTATCGTAACAGTATTTGGGAATAAAGGATTAATTTTGCTAACGTTGTGTCTCATATTGAGTTAATCCTACAGAAAAATTTGTGGCTATCGTTAAGCACTGTTCGATTATCATATCACTTGGAACATTGCTCAAAAACGCCTCTCTTTCTGGTAAATGTGAATGTTCCTTGTGTTGTTAATTTCTTGTAATCTTCTCATACCTTTATACAGCAGCCAAAATTAACGGTTCGGAAAATGCCACCGTCTTAATTTTGAGATTTCCTAATATGGTTTTTGTCATGCAGTTTCATTTGCTTGTAAATGTTGCATATAGATTTCCTCATCCAGACGTTGCGTAACACGATCGCTGACCTAGATTTTTCAACTCGTCCGACGGTTGTAAGTGTCTTCATAACCCCATGTGGAGCTTCCCGAGCAAAGTCTAGAAGTGAGTTCTCAATGATCTTGAGTTGGCATGGCCATTCAGCATTTTCAGTAAAGTTGTCATAGTGTACAGGAACACCAAACTTCTTCTCCAGCATATCCTGACTTAATGTATCCAATCGTGCTTACAAATTACTTAACTGCAAACCTCCTCAAACCGTTACAACTATGGACCGTTCAGAAATTTCTTCAGCTGTGGTACGATTTGAAAACCTTTCCAGTATAATGGCTGATCTAATGTCATAACGCATGTGCTTTTTTTCTATTTTCTTGCAGTTTTTTACTGTATGCACAAGACTTGAATATATAGTATTAGTACTTGATGTAGATATATTGAAGAAATTATGAGGAACCACACTGCTTATATCAAACGCAGAGGTGTGTTTTTCACCATTACACAATCGTTGTGGCGAGGCTTTCACAAGATGAATAACTATCCAAAGGTTGTTTGAGAATAGGAAATCGAGACGCGACACGCGAGTGAAGACTTGATTAAACCTTCCGAGTAAGACAGAATTGATACACCAAGAACATGAGTGTATAGCATTAAAGTGGATAACAGAGTGAAGAAATGTGATTCGATATTCTTATCAAGACAATGCTACCGTGATATAATATTACTTTTTCATTCAAAAACTTGGATATGAAGAATTTTCATCAAGGGAATTCTGAAACAAATGACTTTTTCGTCTCTATGAAATGTGTGGCATTTTCTTACTAATCAAAGCATACAGTAAGATTATATGAAAAGATTATTTGATTAACCCACAGTTTGGTTCCTTTGTGATGACCAGTGTTACTAAGTTGGTAGCGAACACAGGCCTGACTATACCTTAAATAATTTCCACATAACCGTCTAAGGGAAGATCTCAAATGAAACTAAAATCGATTCTTTATTTGTCTCACCAATCAGATCACGGGTCTCAGACCCAAAGTAAGTATGCTTCGGGGGTTAGAAGATAATGGGTTCGATAGCAGGTTTTTTCATTATGCAATCCTGAATATATTATTAATAATAGACCGGAACGTAGTGAATCCAACACAACTCTGTAAGAACACAACTCTTTGGATTAAACAGTTTCTATTAGGCTAACGATCAAGAACAAGGTGAGAGCGTTATTCGTGCTAGGTAGATTTCTTCAGCAGGAAGCACTCTGAAATAGTATTATAGTTGCATATAAACAGGAAGTATAGCATTTGCTCGATTATCATTGATAAATTTATAATTATGTTTCTTACAATTCGTATCACAAAATTTTTCAATCCCAGGGGCCCACCTAAAACAAACTGCTGTACCTTCCCAATACTATATGACTGTGATACCTTTGTCTAATTAAAGGGAGAAGTAAATCCACGGTTTTTCAAATGGTACGCCATTGTATGATGTCAGTTAAGTAGCTCTAAAAGCACTACTGCTTCGTTTTTAGGATTCATTGTTGAATTTTTTATTAGCTCTAAGCCAATACGAATTAAAGAATACATGGTGATGTCCACTGCTGATTTCTGATTTTCACAGCATTGTACGAAGGACATAAGCCGGCATAAACCGTTTAGCCTTACCGGACACCTCAAAATAGGACCCTCGAATTATTGGAACACATGTTGCACCCTAAACCACTAAATAAAATCGGAGATTCCCGTCCATCCTCAAAATTATTTCTTTAATCACCGCATCACTTAGAGATCGATTTAATCTCATATTATTATCTTTTTTCATACATTGTAGAATACTATTCCAATGAAGTCACGTGACATCTCTGTTAATGTTCTCATTTTAAGGCGATTTCTGGCGTTGTAAATGCATAACACAAATAGCTCCACCAGCTCGGGGATGCCTGCCATATCGCAAGTTACCCATGAACTTCAACATCAATTTAATGTGCTTTTTCTTTACTATACCTTAGTGGTTTAGGGTTCAACAGGCGTGCCAGTAATTCGAGGGTTCTATTTCAACGTGTCCGGTAAGGCTAAAAAGCTTATGGCCGTTTAATTCTATCTAAAAAGCTGTGAAATTTAGAAATCAGCAGTGGACGTCGCCATTTATTCTTTAATCCCTATTGGCCTAGAGCTAGTAAAGAAATTCAGCTTACTAGATTTTACTTACCGGTGAGAAAACGTTGAGAAGTTTAGAAATTCAAATCCTCCAATAAGCTTAATGAGAGTGTTCGATAAGGCACTCTGTGGTGCAAGATTGGAGCAGAAGAGCTGAATTTTCCCCCTTAGTAATAGTGTTCGAGTTCTTGCTCGTCTCGATGCCCAAAGAAAGTAATAGATACTGCTATTAACTTTCGATTAGCCTGAAAGTTAAACTTGCGTCTATAAAAATTTTGAGGCGTTTTTTGCAACCTTGATTCACATCATCAAGATGCTATATAATTAACGTTACGTATCTATCACACTAGTCTTCAGGCTATAGATCCATAAAGTCTTTCTGACTCGCACGGTTTATCTTGCAATACAGACTACCATCAGAGCCCTGCAAACCCAGGCTAAACCCCCGGCCCGACCCGAATAGTTCTGAATTCTGTGCCCGGCTCGACCCGGCCCGGCCTGGCGCGCCCTGCCCGAATCTCGAGCCGGGCTCTGACCGGGCCGGGGCGATTTTGGGCCGAGCCGGGCCGAGACGGGCCTAGCACTGTAACAGACGGAACGGAAACTAATGTTGGCAGCCTGTGTTAATCGTAATGTGTTTGGGAAATTAACTCTTTATTCGAAAACTGTAAAGTACTGTACTTCTACTACTCTTATTATTACTACTACTGTTATTATTATTATTATTATTATTATTATTATTAATAATAATAATAATAATAATAATAATATTATTATTACTTCTACTACTACAACTGGTACGACTTCGCGTCAGAGTTGACATGTCTGGTGGTACATACTTTACAACCTAAGTACAGAAAAAATCGTAGAAATACTAGTTATTATGGCCAGTCTGCGTAGAATGCGAACAGATGCTTGACGAGGGACAATGGTGGCTCAGTACGTAGAGCTTTCACATCTCGTTCTAGAGGTCGTCGGATCGATCCCGTCTCGTGTTATGTGAGTTTTGTGGTGGACAAACATCGTGAGCGTGGGAGTTTTTGGATTAGCCCGTTTTCGACCACTGTCTTCATTCTACCAATTCATCCATCATCATCCATACGTAATTGCCTAAAGAACATATGAGAAAGTCAAGAACTTGACCTACTAACTAGAATTTGTTCCGCTACCACTAGACCACGGAGGGCGAAACCATGAACTGGCGTGTTCATAAGATTAGCGCTATTTGAGGTAAAGTTCAATTAGCACGGCAGATTCCAAATCATATTACATGTTCCTGTATTCTTTATAATTCGGTACTACAATAATAATAGCAAAAAACAATGATGAAATAAATCACCCGGATCCCAGGATCGATGAGGTGTTCCTGGAATGGTTCGTAACAAGTAAATAACAGAGCTATATGACGGAATGCGAGGCAGTAAATCAAAACAAAATCCACACATATCATTGTTGAACGAAAAATACCTCAAAAGTCCCCTGAATGAAAAATGTATAGATATCAGCTATCAAAAATACGTTTAGAATATCGAGAAATTCAAATCCTCCAATAAGATTAATAAGAGTGTGCAATATGGCAGTCTGTAGTGCAAGATGAACGGTGCGAGTTAGAAAGACTTTAAGGTTCTATAGCCTTAAGATTAGTGTGATAGATACGTAGCGTTATCAATATAGCATCTTGATGAAGTGAGTCAAGGTTGCAAAAGACGCCCAGAAATTTTTTATACACGCAAGTTTAACTTTCAGGCTAATCGAAAGTTAATAGCAGGATCTATTGCTTTCTTTGGGCACCGAGACGAGGAAGTACTCGAACACAATTACTAAGAAAGAAAATTCATTGATTCTGCTCCAAGATTTGGACAGTGAGCCTAGGAAGTTTAAATCTTTAGTTTTAACTGCAGCCAAAGTTAATGGTTCGGAAAATGTAACCGTCTCTTTTACACTCAGAAGGCCACAAAGCTAACAACTTTCCGTAACAGTCACATTACACTTATGGTCGTAAGCTTATAAAGAATCAAATGCAGGTTATTGGTATTAAACTCTAATAACAGATTTCTAGGTAATTAGTTAGTTGATTACCTTGTTAACCCAGGCACGCTTCTCTTGGCTTGCGAGAAAAGTCCGGTCAATGAATTTATAAAGTTAAAAGTTTAAAGCACTGAATCGCGATACAAAGTAGTTATACAGGCCAGGTAGAACAGCTGTAGAACACAGACATCAACAAAATTATCAATTGACATAATTTTTTTTTACTTAGGTTTCATTAGGAGAGTTTCAAATAAGAGCACCTGAAACATATAAAACTTCCTAGGCACCCTTAGTAATAGTGTTCGAGTACTTTCTCATCCCGGTGGCCAAATAAAGGAATAGATACTGCTAGTTATATAGCCTGAAAGTTAAACTTCCGTATATAAAAAATTCCGAGGCGTCTTTTGCAAACTTGACCCACTTCATCAAGATGCTATATTGATAACGCTACGTATCTATCACACTAATCTTCAGGCTATAGAACCTTAAAGCCTTTCTGACTCGCACGGTTGATATTGCTCTACAGACTGCCAAATCGCACACTCTTATTAAGCTTATTGGAGCATTTGAATTTCTCGACCTTCTAAACGTTTTCTCACGGGTGAATAAAATTCTGGTAAAATTCCCCTCTGTAACAGTTTAGTCCATAAACTGTATTAGGTTTTTGACACCTTTCATATCTGAGACGGAATGGTCAACAAGAGGAATTTCTGTTATCTTATTTATTAAATTTAACACTACCTGACGTAAATAGAGCTTGTATGTCCTGTCCATCGACTCAAAGGTACCTTCTCAAGAGCAGCAAGCTACTCCATTAAATGTACCCGATTAAACACCAGCAGTTCAGGTTTACGAAGTGTACTCATCTCTAACACTGAACCAGACTGTCATTTGGCCTGGTAGGTATGCGAGCATATCCATGACAGTGGACGAGGGCGATCCTAAATCACCAAGTAAATTCCTTTACAAAAATAGAATCACCAAATCGACTGTAGAATTATACATAGATGATAGCTACATATAGCGGAATATTATGGCAACCTGCCTAGAGTATATTCCTTGCACAATCCAACTAAGAGCAGTTAACATTGGCAAGTCGAAAAACACAGATATGTGCTTAGATCTAATCTTCAGACTGTTTTCAGAGAACATTGCATTACCAACTTATAGAAAGATTCAGATATTTTATTAAGAGGAAATGTCGAGATACCTGTTGTTCACTTATCATAAAGAATGGAAGCAGTTAGCATTCACTACAACCAACCATACATAGTAATATTTGATAAGAAGCGTAGTGAGATTATGTTTTTTCAAATGCAACTTACACGCTGTAATACTGTAAAATTTGTTTGGAAAATTACTTTCATATTGCAAAAGATTTACGGTTTATCTACAAGGTTGCTGACTGTTGTTTTCTGCAGAAATTATGGTATTACTAATTGCAGATAACAGGATGCAATTAGATAAAAAGATAATAACAGAACATGTCGAGATCCGCCATGATACTTGTATTAGAACGAGTGGAATCAGTTTGCATGCAGAACAACCGACGAGAGAGCGTGCGTTGAAATGGGAAAAGTACGACAGCTCATATAGTCCTTAGGACTTGCAAATTCGAAATATTCGAGTTTAAACCCAGTGACGTCAGGAACAAGAGGTCTTTAGCTGAGAAAGACTGAATATCACGGTGAGCTCATAAATTATAGTAAAGAGAAAGCGCGTTAAAATTGTGGACAAGTTGATGGGTCACTGCGATTGGGCAGACATCCACGAGCTTGTGAAGCTTTTTCTATTATTCTACCGCAACACAAGAAATCACCTTAAAATGAGAACGTTAGCAGTAATGTCACGTAACGATCAAGAACAAGGTGATAGCGTTATGGGTGTTAAATAGATTTCTTCAGCAGGAAGTACTCTCTAATAGTATTGTAGTGTTTATAAACGGGAAGTATAGCAATTACTTGATTAGCATTGATAAATTAAGACTTATTTTTTTTACGTTTGGTATCTCAACAATTTTCAATCCCAAGGGCCCACCTAAAACGAACCGCTGAACATTCCCAAAGCTATATGACTGCGATTCTCTCGTCTTATTCAAGGGAGACTTAAATCCACAGTTTTCTAAATGGTACGCCATTGTATAATGTGAGTTAAGTAGCTATAAAGTACTATTGCATCGCCTTAAGACCTAGGTACACAACACAAGATCTAACGGCTTCGGATTCATTGTTAAATTCCTTTACTAGCTTTAAGCCATTAGGAATTAAGGAATAGTTGCCGATGTCCACTGCTGACTTCTAAATTTTACAGCGTTGTATGAAGGACATTACCCGGCGTAATCCGTTTAGCCTTACCGGTAAACTCCCTAGGAAACACTCGAATTATTGGCGAGCTTGTTGCACTCTAAACCACTAATTAAAAATCGAACATCCCCTTGCATCCTCAAAATTATTTCTTTAATCACCGCATCACTTAGAGATCGATATAATCTCTTATTATTATCTCTTTTCAGACATTGTAATACTATGACAATGAAGCCAAGTTACATATCTTCTAATGTTCTCATTTTAAGGCGATTTCTGACGTATTGGATGCATAATACATAAAGCTTCACAAGCTCGGGGATGCTTATCCTATAGCAAATGACCCATCAACTTGTCCATTATTTAACGCGCTTTCTCATTACTATACCTTATGCTCACCGTGATATTCATTCTTTCACAGCTAAAGATTTCTTGTTCCACACGTCACAGGCTTTAAACTCGTATATTTCGTATTTGCAAGTCCTAAGGACAATATCTGCTGTCGTACTTTTCCCATTGAAAGGAGCGCTCTCTCGTCGGTTGTACTGAATGCAAACTGATTCCACTCGTTCTAAAGCAAGTATCATGGCGGATCTCGACATCTACTGTTATTATCTTTTTATCTAAATGCATCCTGATATCTTCAATTAGTAATACTATTATTTCTGCAGAAAGCCACAGTCGGCAGCCTTGTACATAAACCTCAAATCTTTTGCCATATGAAAGTAATTTTTCAACAGATTTTAGTCAATTACAGCGTGTAAGTTGCAATTGAAAAAAACTTAATCTCACTACGCTTCTACGTCTTGTTGATTGTTGTGCATGCTAAATGATTACATTGTTTTTGATAACGGAACAACACGTATCTCGACATCTCCTCCAAATAAAATATTTGAATATTTCTGTAACTTCGTAATACCATGTTCTCTGGAAATAAGGTTGAAGTAACGATCTATGCACACATGAGTGTGCTTCGACTTTCTTCTTACCAAGGTTATCGGTTCCTAGCTGGACTGTGCAACCAATGTACTGTATGCAGTTTGCGATGATATTCCGCTATATGCAGCGATCATCTATGCAGAATTCTACAGACGATTTGATGCTTCTATATTTGTAAAGGAATTTACTTGGTGATCCAGGATGGCTCTGGTCAACGCAGATGGATATGCTCCCATACATACCAGGCCAAATGACAGTCTGGTTCAGTGTTAGAGATGTGTAAGCCTTCGTAAGCCTCAACTGCTGATGATTAATCGGGCACATTTTGTGGTGTAGCTTTCTGCTCATGAAAAGATACCTTTGGGTCGATGGATAGGACACGCAAACTCTATTCAGGTCAGCTAAATGAGGTAGTGTTGAATTTAATAGATGAGATTAGAGAAATACTTCTTGTTAATCATTCCGTCTCATATATGAAAGGTGTCAAAAAGCTAATACAATTGGTGTACTAATCTGCTAAAGAGGGGTAGCTGAGCAGAACTTTACTCACCGGTGAGCAAACGTTTAGAAGATCGAGAATTTCAAATCCTGCAACAAGCTTAATAAGAGTGTGCGACATGGCAGTCTGTAGTGCAAAATGAACCATGCGAGTCAGAAAGACTTTAAGGTTCTATAGCCTGAAGATTAGTGTGATAGATAGGTTGCGTTCTCAATACAGCAGCTTGATGAAGTGAGTCAAGGTTTCAAAAGACGACTCGAAATTTTTTATACACGCAAGTTAAACTTACAATCTAAGCGAAAGTTAATAGCAGTATCTATTACTTCCTTTGGGCATAGGGAGGAGCAAGTACTCGAACACTATTACTATGGGAGAAAATTCATGGCTTATGCTGGAAGTGAGCCTAGGAAGTTTTATATCTTTCAGGTGGAATTAACTGAAAATCTCCCATGTGACCTAAGTACGAAAAAAAAAATTCTGTCAATTGATAATTTTGTTGATGTCAGTGTTCTACTCCTGTTCTACCAGGCCTGTATAATTACTTTCTATCGCGAATCAGATCATTAAACCACTAGCTTCATAAATTCATCGGCCGGACTTGTCTCAGAGGCCTGCAGAAGCGTGCCTGTGTCTACAAGGTAATTTCGTACCTACTTACCTAAAAATATGCTATTAGAGTTTCATGCCAATAAGCTGCATGTGATTCCTTTACAAGCTTACGACCATAAGTGTAATATAACTGTTACGGAAAATTGTTAATCTTCGTGGCGTTCTGAGTGAAAAGCAACTTGCTTCAGTCGCAAAGGAAGAAGATGCTGAGCAGTACGTATTGATTGTCGTTCTGTCGTATAAAACCTAAGGCAATAAGTTGAAAGCAACAGGGATCGACGTGTAATAGAGCTTTCATTCTTGGATAAAAATGAACATGGGGTCTTCATGTACCGCATATCGAAGGATCGTTCTTTATTAAGAGAATTAAACTTTGCTTCTTTTTAGGAGATTCTAAAACTAAACGTTAGCGAAGCGAAAGGAGTGTTAGGAAGATGAGGATGGCTTTTGTTGTTCGTTAGATACTGACATACTTAAGAATAAAATGAATTAACTCTATTCTCTTAATTTGTCATATTTAAATTGAAATGTTGGTCAATTTAGAAGGGCCAAAGGAAAGTTTAAGCTGAGGTAAATCCTTGCTGGTTTGGAGTTGTCTATATATTAAAGAATTTATTTATAGAGCGGAAATGTCGTAAATGGTCAGATATTTACAATAGAAAACTGGTTATTCAGTAAGAGAAGGAACTGTTTCAAAGGTGAAGCAAACAATTTCTATTTGTTTGTTACTTTCATATTTAAAATTAAATGAATAATAACGATATTGTCACAATTTGTAACATATTTATCTTTGAAAAACGAATCTCCTCAGAAGAACGAAAGGAGTATTTTCAAGGTAAAGAACATTCTTGCTGATCGGTAGTTTCCGACATATTTAAGAATCTAATGTTAGAATGGGATTGTCGTAAAGTATGAGATATACACAATTAAAAAGCGAGTCCATTGAATGGAGTAAAAGAGTGCTTCGAAGGTGATGCAGACTGTTGTTGGTCCCTCTGACTTATCATTATTCATAGTATATATTCTGCAGTTAGGATTAAGTGATTTTTTTAATCATTTATGGAATTACTAGCTGACCAGATTTTGGAGTGTCCTGAGGGACGCCAGTCACGTTGCTTTTGCTGTTCCTTATCTGTACTTTCTGATGTCCGAGTTATCGCAATGTCCCGTGCATCGTAGCCAGTGGACTAGAATTAACATAATTTTTTTTCCATATTCTGTTTGTATATGCATACAGGTGAGTTAACTGAGTGATTATTAGATTGAACTACAAACACTCTTCAGTTGACCACTGCATTATGTGCCGCCACCGCGCTCGTTGCGCGGGGAATTAAATCTGACTGTGTTAAGGGGAACAAGCTATTTGTCGGCGAAGGACGTTTTCTTACGGTTAGCCCCCTACTAGTGACGTCCCTTGTTCATATACTTTGTGCGTACCTGTCAGATATATACGCGCACTCCAACTAGTATTCTACCTTCGAGACAATTTTATTGGCTGAAAATTCATCTTAACTCTTCAGGATTGTTTGGCGCAGCAACTGGATATTTACGTGGGACTATCCAAGCAATTTTTCACCCAGTCCTAATCCCCAATTCTCCAATCCAATTCTCGTTACTCAGACCGACGAGCGATTTGGATACACTTTGTAACCCCTTCTTGGCGAGGTCCTTCATCATGCTATTCAGGGAAGTTAAGGTCTGAGGAGAATACCTACTGGCAGCACCACCGAGGAGAGAAATCCGAACAGTACCCCGAACTCAAGTTGGTTACAAACAAATGACCGCCCCAACACACAACTCGAAAATTATAAATTGTCAGATATTTACAATTAAAAGTGAAATAAAAGGATTGGAAAATGGAGCAGGCTCTTGGTAATCGTTTGTTTCGTATTTACCTAAAAATCAAATGAATTGCCGTAAAGAATAATGTAAAATAACAGATTTGTCGTAATTTGTCAGACATTTACTATTCCAATATATAGGACCAAAACATTGTTTGAAACAACTTAGACTCTTTCTAATGGTTAGTTGCTGAGATATTTATTGGTTGCAAAAGACGCCCCGAATTTTTTTATACACGCAAGTTTAACTTTCAGGCTAATCGAAAGTTAATAGCAGTATCTATTACTTTCTTAGGGCACCGAGACGAGGAGTACTCGAACACTATTACTAAGAAAGAAAATTCATTGATTCTGCTCCAAGATCTGGAAAGTGAGCCTAGGAAGTTTTATATCTTTCAGGTTTAACTGCAGCCAAAGTTAACGGTTCGGAAAATGTAACCGTCTCTTTTACAATCAGAAGGCCACAAAGTTTAACAACTTTCCGTTACAGTTACATTACACTTATGGTCGTAGGCTTGTAAAAGAATCAAATGCAGGTTATTGGTATTAAACTCTAATAGCAGATTTCTAGGTAACTAGGTAGGTGATTACCTTGTAAACCCAGGCCCGCTTCACTTGGCTTGTGAGAAAAGTCCGGCGAATGAATTTTTAAAGTTAGAAGTTTAAAGCACTGATTCGCGACACAAAGTAGTTATACAGGCCAGGTAGAACAGGTGTAGAACACAGACATCAAAAAAATTATCAATTGACATAGTTTTTTTTTGTACTTTGGTTTCCTTAGGAGAGTTTCAATTAAGAACACCTGAAACATATAAAACTTCCTAGGCACCCTTAGTAATAGTGTTCGAGTACTTTCTCGTCCAGGTGCCGAAAGAAAGGAATAGATACCGCTAGTTATATAGCCTGAAAGTTAAACTTCCGTATATAAAAAATTCCGGGGCGTGTTTTGCAAACTTGACTCACTTCATCAAGATGCTATATAGATAACGCTACGTATCTATCACACTAATCTTCAGGCTATAGAACCTTAAAGCCTTTCTGACTCGCACGATTCATCTTGCACTACAGACTGCCAAATCGCACACTCTTATTAAGCTTATTGGAGCATTTGAATTTCTCGACCTTCTAAACGTTTTCTCACAGGTGAATAAAATTCTGGTAAAATTCCCCTCTGTAACAGTTTAGTGCATAAACTGTATTAGGTTTTTGACACCTTTCATATCTGAGACGGAATGGTCAACAAGAAGAATTTCTGTAATCTTATTTATTAAATTTAACACTACCTGATTTCGCTGACGTAAATAGAGCTTGAATGTCCTGTCCATCGACTCAAAGGTATCTTCTCAAGAGCAGCAAGCTACTCCACAAAATGTACCCGATTAAACACCAGCAGTTCAGGTTTACGAAGTGTACTCATCTCTAACACTGAACCAGACTGTCATTTGGCCTGGTAGGTATGCGAGCATATCCATGACAGTGGACGAGAGCCATCCTAGATCACCAAGTAAATTCCTTTACAAAAATAGAATCACCAAATCGTCTGTAGATTTCTGCATAGATGATCACTACATATAGCGGAATATTATGGCAACCTGCCTAGAGTACATTCCTTGCACAGTCCAGCTAAAATCCATTAACATTGGCAAGAAGTAAGATGAAACACACAGATCAATACTTCAGACAGTTTTCAGAGAGCAGTTTTACGAAGCTGCAGAAACATTCAGATATGTAGCTAAAAGAAGATATCGAGATACGTGTTATTGTATTATGAAAACGAATGCAAGCAGTTAGCATGCACTACAACCAGGCAGACATAGAAATATTTGAAAAAAGCGTAGTGAGATCATAACTTGTCATTTTCATCTTACACGGTGTAATATTGCTGAAAAATTAATTTCATTAGGCAAAAGATTTAAGATTTATCTACAAGCCTGCATGCTGTGATTTCCTGCAGAAACAATGGTATTACTAATTGTAGATATCAGGATGCATTTAGATAAAAAGATAATAACAGTAGATGTCGAGATCGGCCATAATACATTCATTAGAATCAGTTTCGAGTCAGTTTGCATGCTGTACAACCGACGAGAGCTGGCGGGTTGAAATGGGAAAAGTACGGCAGATCATAGTGTTCTTAGGACTTGCAAATTCGAAATGTTCGAGTTTAAACCAGTGACGTGCGGAACAAGAATGAGAAAGAATGAATATCACGGTGAGCTCATAAGGTATAGTGCGGAGAAAGCGCTTTAAAAAGGTGGACAAGTTGATGCGTCACTTGCGATAGGATAACCATCCCCGAGCTTCTAAAGCTTTCTGTAATATGCATCCACTACGTCAGAAATCGCCTTAAAATGAGAACATTAGCAGAGATGTCGCTTGACTTTGTTCTAATAGTGTTCTACAATGTCTGAAAAAAGATATTAATAGGAGATTAAATCGATCTCTAAGTGATGCGGTGATTAAAGGAATAATTTTGAGGATGGACGGGGATGTTTGATTTTTAATTAGTGGTTTAGAGTGCGTAAATAATTCGAGAGTTTCATTCTGCGTTGTCCGGTATTGCTAAACGGTTTAGGACGGCTTATGTTCTTCTTACAATGCTGTAATATAGAAGGCAGCAGTGGACATCGTCATCTATTACTTGATTCATATTGTGATGTGTACCAACGTACTAGAATCGAAGCAGTAGTGCTTTTAGAGCTCCTTAAGTCACATTATACAATGGTGTATAATTTAAAAAAAACATGGATTTACTTCTGCCTTTAATAAGATGAGAGTATCACAGACCTGTACCTTTGGGAACGAACAGCGGTTGGTTTTACGTGGGCCCTTGTGATTGAAAAATGTTGGGATACCAAATGTAAAAAACAAGTATTAATTTATTAATCATAATCAAGCAATTGTTATACTTCCCGTTTATATGCAACTACATTAGTATATGAGAGTGCTTCTGCTGAAGAAATCTACTTAGGACTCATATCGCTCTCACCTATTTCTTAATTGTTATTCTTATAGAAACGGTTTAATCCAAAGAGTTGTGTTCTTACGGATATACTATTTAAACAAAATCTTCTGTGTGTTAACGCACGAGGCTATCAAATATGGGTTGAATTAGCGTCCTTGCAGCTCACTAGGGCTTACATAGAGAGTTGTGTAGGATTCACGAGGTTCCGGTCTATCATTAATAATATTTTCCAGACTGTATCCTGTATAACTTGCTATGGAACCCATTTTATTCTTACGTCCAAACCAGGCTTAATTTGGGCCTGAGACCGGTAATCTGATCTATGAGACAAATAAAGTATCGAGTTTTAGTTCTTTAGAGATCTTCTCTTACACGGTTGGGTGGAAAATTTTTGCAGTATAGTCAGTCCTGTGTTTGCTAAGGACTTTGTAATACAGGTCACCACAAAGCAACCAAACTGTGGGCTAATGAAACAACACTTTCATATAAGCTCACTGTATGCTTTGATTAGTAACAAAGTGCTACACTTATCATAGAGCAGAAAAAGTCATTAATTTCAGTCTCGAGTTGAAAATTCTCCATATCCAAATCTTGAATGATATGACGGTAGCATAGTCTTGATAAGAATATCGTATCACATTTCGTCATTCTGACCTCCTCTTTCCCTCTATTGATATACTCTCATGTTCTTGGTGTGTCAATGCTGTCTTACTCTGAAGATTTAATCAAATTTTCACTCGCATCTCGCGTCTCGATTTCCTAATTTCAAACAACCCTTGGATAGCTATTCATCTTGTGAAAGCCTCGCCACAACGATTGTGTAATGGAGAGATACAAACTTCTCCTTTTGATATAAGCAGTGTAGTCCCTCTGTATTTCTTCAATATTTCAACATCAAGTAGTAATACTCTATATTCTACACTGCTGCATAGAGTAAATAACTGCAAGAAAAGTGAAAAAAGCACATTCGTTATGACATTAGATCAGCCATTATACTCGAAAGGTGTTCAAATCGTACCTCAGCTGAAGAAATTTCTGAACGGTCCAAAGTTGTACCGGCTTTAGGAGGTTTTCGTGTTAAGTATATTCTAGGCTCCATTGGATACATTTTGTCAGGAAAAGGTATAGAACTTTGGTGTATCCTGTACACTATTACAAATTTAGTGAAAATGCTGAATGTCAATGCCTACTCAAAACCATTGAGAACTCTAGATTTCTAGACTTTGCTCCGGGACCTCTACATGTGGTTTTGAAGACATTTACAACCCTCGGAGGAGATAAAATCTAGGATCTGCTATCTTATTCAACAATGTCTGGATGAAGAAATAAATATGCAACATTTACAAGAAAATGAAACTGCATGACAAAAAGCATATTAGGAAATCTCAAAATTAAGACGGTGACATATAGAGAAGGTCATAATCGTATTGCAATTCATCCAAAGGGACGTCCGAGAAATTGGCCCCGACCATTGAAGCACAAATGATCTCTTCTAGTGCAATCGTTAGTGCTTCGTTAGTGATTTTTGAACACCAACTCCCAGCATTAGTGCTTTAATAGTTTGTACGCTAGAAGCCAAAAATTTGAGGGTGGGCTAACTTCACTTAAGCCCTTCCAGAAAGCACTAACGATTAAAACTATTGCAATCGTTAGTGTTTCGTTAGTGCTTCTTAGAATACCAAGTCGAAACATTAGTGCTGCAATAGTTTGGACGCTAGATGCAAAGAACTATTGGGGTGCAACTTCTCGTTAGTCCCCCAGGAAACACTAACGATTAAACCTGGTGCAATTGTTAGTGCATTGTTAGTGCTTTCAGGGAACACTAATGGTTTAGTTTTGCTTTGCTCTTGTTGCAGATCTTCGCACTTATATGTCACAAAGATGACCAAACCCACGAGATCGGCGCTCACGAGTTCGAAACTTACACTCACTCGACCTCAACCTCACGAAGCGAGCCTGAGATAAGGCTGGTGATGAGAGCGTGAGGTTGAGTGAGGTCTTGGTGAGACTGGTGAGGTAAGCGTGAGGTCAGACTGGTGATGTGAACGTGAGGTCTAAATGAGTTCGTGACTTCAGGTCGAAATTAGTTTTTGAGCGTGAGGTTGAGTGAGGTTAGGCCAAAGTGGTCAACTCTGGTTACAAAACTCCCATATATACATGGAGAATATTTCACTTGGACAAATTCCCGACAAATTCGAAACAGCTAATGATATCTTTAATACAATCGTTGGTGCTTTGTTAGTGCTTCCTAGAGCAGTGACTCTTAACGTTAGGGCTGCAATAGGCTTAACAATAGGACACTAGAAGCAAAAAAACAGTCCCCCCAGGAAGCACTAACAATCAAACCTAGTGCTATTAATAGTACATTTTCGCTGGTCCTAGAAAACACTAATAGTTTCGTTAGTGCTTCATTATTAGTGACGAATCTCACGTAAGGAAAACATTGGGAATTTTTCGTTGAGTTAAACTTCCGCCAAATTAAAAAGCACTAATGATCTCTTCCTGTGCAATCGTTAACTACTTCCTAGAGCACCAAATCCCAACATTAATGCTTCATTAGTTTGGATGCTATGGAAAAAAGGAAAAAAAAAACGAGCTAGTTCCCCAGAAAGCACTAACAACAAAATCTAGTGCAATCCATAGTGCATGGTTAGGACTTGTAGAAAACCGTAATAGTTTTCTTTGTTTCCCTATTAGTTCTGTTTTGGGAGATCAATTTCATTATGTTTCTAATTTTTTCGTATCAAAATGTAATCTTTTTTCGTTGGTTCATATATACACAGTCATTTTATAATTTTTCTTCTGCATTGTTTTACGATACGATAAAAATTAACTACAATCTTTTGCTAATTTTAGTAGGTTTAATTCTGTTTGTTGAGTATGTAAAATGGTGTTTACGGGTTTTGGAACAACGTTAATTGATCTTTTACAAAAGTATTATTTATTTGTGAACTTTAGGCTTCATGATTCAAAGTTGTATACGAAGATGAAAATGCTAAGAAGATTGTAATTAAAACAATGTAAGTTTCTTTACAGTTAACTAATGGGGAGTAATTAATTAATGTGAGGTGAAGTAACTGTTACTGATTAACCTTTACCTAGAACAATTCTTCTATAGAGATTCCTGTTGTCACCCCGGATACCCTAGCAGACATCTCCTACGTTAAATACAAATTGTTAACATACGAAATTTAATACCATACAGTGTTCTACTAATTATTCAATATACACAAACCAAATAAAAACAAAGAAGGCATACTTCAATAATTATAAATGTATCAACTCAACGGTGATATGTATACACGACTCCAAAAGTGCATTACCACCTGCAATTCTCCTTTTCTTAAAATAGCAGGCAACCCAAACAGCTCGGCGGTTCGGTTGGTTGCAACTTCGAAAGGCGTTTAACTAAACCTCAATTTTGTCAGAAATGTAACAGTGTGGCAAACTGCAATAAGAGAGAAATAAAAAAACT
This sequence comes from Thermobia domestica, assembly GCF_964235325.1. Lineage (NCBI taxonomy): Eukaryota > Metazoa > Arthropoda > Insecta > Zygentoma > Lepismatidae > Thermobia > Thermobia domestica. The sequence continues at coordinate 227,622,137 of NC_137462.1, forward strand.
TTCTTATGGTAAATTCTAGTTCAAAGTTCGTAGCACTTGCTTTTGGACGTGACGCTTTGTTTCTTTTTTTCAGGGAACAGAAACGTTCTGGCGTCTAAGAAATTATATCATATAATATTGCAAATTTGCAAGTGGATGTATTTACATTGCAATTTGTGGTAATAAAGATATAATGATTGTAAAAGTAACTTTAATTTCTTTATACTGGAGCTCCTTCATCAAGTCTTAGGGGCTCCTTATGTCTCGTCGCCCCCCCGAATATCGATATCGAAAATGTAGAATGATATATTCATGTCCATATTTTTGCGATATCGAATGTTGATATATGATAATATAGATATCGACGATAGCGTTATCGACATAACACAGGCCTATGTCCGAGAAGTGATGCTTGAAATATATTGGAAAGAACAATCAAATTCTAAATAAGTTCCCCATTTCCCTTTTCAATGTTGTGGGGGAAGAACGTGAACCCGAATAGAATTTTAAGAAAGAAAATGTTAAGATAATAGTAGGTTTTCCGTTTCCCCTTCAATACAAAACTATTAAGAGAAAACTATTACTGTAATTTACCTTTTACTTCTGTTTGTGATTGTTATCACAAATCAGCGACAGTACACATACTTTACACAGTATACCAATACACTCTATAACTTTTCACAACCAAGCAAGGCGGAAGATGAATTTCCTGTGATATTAAAGTAGAATGTTTTACAAAATAGTCATAATTCATTGGCCATATTTCTATTAGTACTTTCATACGAACTAAGAGTTACAAGATTAAAAGACTTATGCATTTACTTGATATTTTCATTTTCTTAATATAAGTTCCCTACCCTGGGCTAATTCTGGCTACCGCGGTTTCAGGTATTCAACCCTCGACAGTTTGTTGAAAGATATTCCACAGTTCATGTTTTTTCTTCGTTACAAAAACACTTCTAGTTGACTCTATTCATGGTGAATTGCTGAACTTAAACATTTACAATTATTGGAAAATGAATAATTATTTTTAAACATAAAAAGGCCTTACAGTTCAGTAGAATGCAGTAGTAGATGGAAGTGAATGAAAATAATGTTTGTTTGTTGAGATGTGCAAACTGAATGTGAATAATAAGTGTTTATTCACGCATTGTCTTCTCGAGAGGCGGATCTACGATGGACTTCTGGGGGCTCGGTGGTTATTAATACTCCTACTTAGAGCTACTTTTAAGAGCTCCAAACTCTGGAATGGGTTTGGAGAAGAGTGGAAGAGAGAGTATGTGTGAATAAAAACTCATTATTCACATTCTCTTCCACTCTTAGTGTTATCTAGGACCACAAACAATGTACTATCAATTGCACTAGGTTTGATTGTTAGTGTTTCCTGGGGAGCTAACTTCACGTTTGTCCTTCAAAGTTTTTATTTACTTCTAGTGTCCAAACTATTGCAGCACTAGTGTTAAGAGTCACTGCTCTAGGAAGCACTAACGTAGCACTAACGATTGTATTAAAGATATCATTAGCTGTTTTGAATTTGTCGGGAATTTGTCCCAGTGATATACTCTCCATGTATTTATGGGAGTTTCGTAACCAGAGGTGACACTTTGACCTAACCTCACTCAACCTCACACTCAAAAGCTAACTTCGACCTGAACTCACAAACTCATTTCGACTACACGCTCACACAACCTCACGCTCACATCACCAGTCTGACCTCACGCTCAAGTAACCAGCCTGACCTCACGCTCACTCGACCTCACGTTCGCATCACCAATCTGACCTCACGATCACTCAACCTCACGCTTACATCACCTGTCGGACCTCACGCTCAAATAACCATCCTGAACTCACGTTGACTCAACCTCACGCTCGGATCACTAGTCTGACCTCACGCTCACTCAACCACACGCCTCACATCACAAGCCTTATCTCACACTCACTTCGTGAGGCTGATGTCGAGTGAGTTTCGAACTCGTGAGGTCGGACATCTGTGTGACATATAAGTACGCACATCTACAATAATAGTAAAGCAAAACCAAACCATTAGTGTTTCCTGGAAGCAGTGACGATGCACTAACGATTCCACCAGGTTTTAACGTTAGTGTTTCCTGGGGGTCTAACGTGAAGTTGCACTCCGAAAGTTTTTTGCTTCTAGCGTCTAAACTATTGCAGCAATAATCTTTCGACTTGGTATTCTGAGAAGCACTAACAAAGCACTAAGGATTGCACTAAAAAGGTCATTAGCGCTTTTGAATTTGGCGGGAATTGGAGCCAATTAAAAGTTCCCCATGTATTCCTTATGGGAATTTCGAGACACATAACTGGCCCTACCACACTAATTGTGAAGCACCAACGAAACTATTAGCGTTTTCTGAAAGCACTAACGATCCACTAACGATTGCATTAGGTTTAATCATCGGTGCTTTCTGGCTGGGTTAACGTGAAGTTGGCCCCCCAAATTTTTTTGCATGTAGGGTCTAAACTATTAAAGCACTAATGTTGGGAGTTGGTGTTCTATGGAGCACATAAGAAGCGCTAACAATTGCACTAGAAGAAAGCATAAGCGTTTTTGAATTTGGCTTGAATTTGAACCAATTTAAAATTCCACATGTATTCCTTATGGGAATTTCGTACCATTTAACTGGCCATAGCCACACTAATTTTAAAGCACTAACGAAACTCTTAGTGTTTTCTGGAAGCACTAACGATGCACTAACGATTGCGCTAGGTTTAATTGTTAGTGCTTTCTGGAGGTGCTAACGTGAAGTTTCCCCGCCCTAAAGTTTTTTGCTTCTTGCGTCCAAACTATTAAATCACTAATGTTACGAGTTGGTGTTCTAAGAAACACTAAGCACTAACGATTGCACTAGAAGAGATCATTAGTGCTTGAATGCGGGGGGAAGTTCTCGGACGTCCCAAAGGAACTAGATTGAACAGGGGACTAGAAACATCATTTGTATTTAATAAAATGATTGCTTCCGTTGTCTCACCAAGCTGGTCATCTTTTCTATGAAAAATTTGCAGATCACAATACTCTGCAGATGGAAGCCCTGGAGGCTAATACGGTATCAGAGGATTACAAGAAATTAAGAACTCAAGGAACATTCACAATTCGCAGAAAAAGAGGCCTACTTGAGCGAAGATCCAAGTGATATGATTATCGAACAATGCTTAATGTAGGCCACGAAAATTTCTCGGGAATTAACTCAACGTCAGACACAACGTTATCAAAATTAATCCTTCGTTCGCAAATACTCTTACGATAACAGAAGTTCTACAGGACTTTTGTGGGCATCAGTTTAACATTAGAGAGACAAGTTGAGCTAATGCCACCTTCCTTGTGTGATAATATCTCAATGCGCAAGAATATATCTAACTTACCTGGAGATAAAAAGTGGCTGCTACATAGGATTGTGAACGAAACACATGTAAATTTAATTCTATATATTCTATATATTCTACTCTTTCGCATAGAGTAAATATGGTCGAGAAAAGTGAACAAAGCACATTAGATCAGCAATTATACTGAAAAGGTCTCAAATAGTACCTGCAGCTGAAGAAATTTTTGAATTGTCCAAAGTTGTACCGCCCTTAGGAGGTTTTCACTTCAGTAATTTCTAGGCATGATGGGATACATTATGTCAGGAAATGGTATAGAGGAACTTTCGGGTATCCTGTACACTATGACGACATTGGTGAAAATTCTGAATGTCCATGCCTACTGAACATCATTGAGAACTCATTTCTAGACTTAGCTCCGCGACGCTTACATGTGTTTATGGAAACATTTACAATCTTCGCAGGAGATGCCTAAATCTAGGATCTTGGATCTTATTGAACATTATCTGGATGAGGAAATCAATATGCAACATTTACAAGAAAATGAAACTGCATGACATAAACCATATTAGGGAACCTAAAAATTAAGACGGTAACCTTATCCGAACCGGCAAACTTTGGCAGGTGTATATAGAGAAGGTCATAATCGTATTGCAGTTCATCCGAAGGGACTAGATTGAACAGGAAACTAGAAACTTTATTTGAAGACTATTAAATTAATGCTTCCGTTTACTCAAGCAGCTGGTCATCTTTTCTATGAAAAATTTGCACATCACTATACTCAACAGATGGAAGCCCTGGAGGCAAATACGGTATCAGATGATTGCAAAAAATTAACAACTCAAGGAACCTTCATAATTCGCAGAAAGAGATGTCTTTTTGAGCTAAGTTCCAATTGATATGATAATCGATTAGTTCTTAATGAAGGCCACGAAATTTTCTGGAGGATTAACTCAACGTCAGACATAACGTTAGCAAGATTAATAAATCATTCCAAAATAGTGTTACGATAACAAAAGTTCTAAAGTACTTTTGAGGAGGCACTTTGTCATCTCAGCGGCACGTTATACTAATGCCACCTTCCATGTGTGATAATAACTTATTGCGCAAGAATGTCAATTCGACTGCGCTCAACGTAAACGAGTACTGAGAATTAAAACTCACACGTAGAAGGAAGAGTTCTTCTACACGCAGTGGTGTAGACGAAAAATGGTAAGTAAAATCTGCTTGAAGTACAGTACGTATATAAATTATGTTAAGCGCTATTTTCAACATATATCTTAAGGATATATATTACAATTAGACACGGTAAGTGACCAAAGATTAAAAAACATTCGGGAAGTATTCCAATTTAAGTCTGCCATTGAAGTAACGAATTTAAGTCTGCCATTGAAGTAACGACAATTCAATCACGGTTCTTGAGAAACTTGGAGTTTAATACTAGACGGCATCAAATGATGCAAGAAGTTTTCGAAGGATAAAGGTAGCTGTATATGGACAGGAATAATGGAAGAAATTACAGACGGGATATAGATCATCAGTATGATATGGAAAGATTATTTGATTAGCCCACAGTTTGGTTGCCTTGTGATGAACAGTGCTATTAAGTTGGTAGCGAACACAGGACTGACTATACCTTAAATATTTTCCAACTAACCGTCTAAGGGAAGATCTCAAAAGAACCTAAAATCGATTCTTTATTTGTCTCAACGATCAGATCACCAGTCTCAGACCAAAAGTAACGCTCCTTCGGAGGTTGGATTGTAATGGGTTCCATAACAATTTTTTTTAGTATGCAATCGTGAAAATATTATTAATGATAGACCCGAACCTATTGAATACTATACTACTCTGTATGTACGCCTTAGTGAGCAGCAAGGACTATAGTTAAATGCATATTTGATAGCCTCGAGTGTTAATGCACAGGAGACTTTCTTTAAACAATATATCCTTGGAGTAAACAGTTACTATCAAGCTAACGATCAAGAACAAGATGTGGGGTTATGGGTGCTAAGTAGATTTTTCAGCAGGAAGCAATCTCAAATAGTATTGTAGTTGCATATAAAAGCGAAGTATAGCAATTGCTTGAATATGATTGATAATTTATTTATGTTTTTTACATTTGGAATTACAACATAATTCAGTCCCAAGCGCCCACCTAAAAAAAACCGCTGTACGTTCCCAAAACCATATGACATTTATATCCTCGTCTCATTAAAGGGAGAAGTAAGTCCAAGGTTTTTTAAGTGGTTCGCCATTGTATAATGTGAGACCTAGGTATACAACACAAGATACTGCAGCTTCCGATTCATTGTTGAATTTCCTTACCAGCTGTTAACCAATAGGAATTATGGAATACATGGCAACGTCCACTGCTTTTTAAATTTCAATTTTTTTTTAGAAAGACATAAGCCGCCATAAGCCCTTTAGTTTTACCGAACACCTCGAAATACAACCCTCGAATTATTGGCACACCTGTTGCACCCTAAACCGCTAATTAAAAATCCAACATACCCCTCCATCTTCAAAATTATTTCTTTAAACACCGCATCACTTAGTGATCGATTTTATCTCTTATTATTATCTTTTTTCATACATTTTGGAATACTATTACAATGAAGTCAAGTGGCATCTCTGCTAATGTTATCTTTTTAAGGCGATTTCTGACGTAGTGGATGCATATTACAAAAACCTTCATAAGCTCGGGGTTGCTTGTTCTATCGCAAGTGACCCATCAACTTGTCCATCATTTTAACCCGCTTTCTCTTTACTATACCTTATGAACTCACCGTGATCTCCAGTCTTTCTCAGTTAAAGACTTCCTGTTCAGCACGTCACTTTTTTTAAACTCGAATATTTTCAATTAGCAAGTCCTAAGGACAATATATGCTGCCGTATTTTTCCAAATTCAACTCACACTCTTTCGTCGGTTGTACTGCATGCAAACTGATATCTACGATTAGTAATACCATTATTTCTGCGGAAAGCCACAGTCGGCAGCCTTGTAGACATGGCATATCAAAGTAATATTTCAACAGATTTTAGTCTATTACAGGGTGTAAGTTGCAATTGAAAAATCCTATTCTTACTACGCTTCTTTTTAAATATTACAATGACTGGTTAGTTGTAGTGCATTGCAACTGCTTCCATTCGTTTTGAAAAGAGAACTGCACGTATCTTGACATATTCTCTTAGTAAAATATCTGAATGTTTTTGTAACTTGGTAATACAATGTTCTCTGAAAACAGTCTGAAGTATAGATCTAAGCTCATATCTGTGTGTTTCGACTTTCTTCTGGCCAATAATAACGGGTCTTAGCTGGACTGTGGAAGGAATGTACCTTAAGCAGTTTGCCATGCTATTCCGATATATGCAGCGATCATCTATGCAGAATTCTACAGACGATTTGGTTCCTCTATTTTTGTATAGGAATTTTCTTGTAGATCGCGGATGGCTCTGGTCAACGGCGATAGATATTCTCGCATACATACCTGGCCAATGGACAGTCTGGTTCAGTATTAAAGATCAGTACACTTCGTAACCCTTAACTGCCGGCGATTAATCGGGTACAATTTGTGGACTAGCTTTCTGCTTTTGAGAAGATACCTTTGAGTCGATAAACAGGACACTCAAGTTCTATTCAAGTCAGCGAGATAATTAGCGTTATTTAATAATTAAGATTACAGAAATACTTCTTGTTAATCATTCTGTCTCCGATATTAAAGGTGTCAAAAAGCTAATTCAGTTGGTGCACTAATCTGCTACAGAGGGGAACTTAGCAGAACTTTACTCATGGGTGAGAAAATTTGTAGAAGATCGAGAAATTTAATTCCTCCAATAAGCTCATTAAGATTGTGAGATATTCCCTGAGTAGTGCAAGATAAACCGTGCGAGGCAGAAAGACTTTAAGGTTCTATAGCCTGAAGATTAGTGTGATATATATGTAGCGTTATAAATATAGCATCTTGATGAAGTGAGTTAAGGTTGCACAAAACGCATTTAAATTTTTTATAGACGCAAGTTAACTTTCAGGCTAATCGAAAGTTAATAGAAGTATCTATTACTTTCTTTGGGCACCGTCACTATTAAGTACTCGAACAGTATTACTAAGGGAGAAATTTTAGGGCTTCTGCTCCAAAATGTGGGAAGTGATCCTAGGAAGATTTATATATTTCAGGTGCACTTAACTGATAATCTGCTAACGTAACATGAGTACAAAAAAATTTTGTCAATTGGATGTCTCTCTTCTACACCTGCTCTACCGGGCCTGTTTAACTACTCAGTATCGCGAAACAGTTTTTTAAACCGGTAGCTTTACAAATTGATCGGCCGGACTTGTCTCACAGGCCAAGAGAAGAGGGCCTGGGTCTAGAAACTAAACACGTTTCTAATTAACTGAAAAACATCTATTAGATTTTCAGGCCAATAACCTGCATGTGAATCCTTTACTAGTTAAGTATCATAAGTGTAACAGATTAAGCTTCGTGGCCTTCTGACTGAAAAGCAGCGTGGTACAGTCGCAAAAGAACAAGGTGCTTAGCAGTAACCATTGATTGTCCTTATGTCGTATAAAACCTGGAGTAATAAGTTGAAACCAACAGGGATCGACGTGTAGTAGAGCTTTCATTCCTTCGCCCCTCTTGGATAAAAATGTGCAGGGAGTCTTTCCATGTATCGCATATCGAAACATCGTTCTATATTAAGAGAGTTAAACTTTGCTTCTTTTTAGGGCATTCGAAAACTAAACGGTAGTTACACAATGTTTAGTGTCCTTGCAGATGGCAGAATCCATGGAACACATGGATGTCCTTGCAGAGCACATGGGTGTCATATGCTGTAGAACATCTTAACATATAAACAATCAAACAATAAGAAAAATTATAAACGTATAATTAAATGATACTGTAGTACGCGTATGTGATATCCAAATGAATTGGCTTTTGATCGTTAACTTAAATAAGTCCAGCTACGGTTTCATTTTTTTTTTCGGGTAACAAAGCAGCTCGTGTTAAAGGATTCGAAAATATGTAAAAAGAACAATAAACCACCTTCATGTTTTATACCTTGTCCATACACCTTCATTTAAAGTTTCATCAAGATCGTCTTCATGTTCATTTTGCTAGGTCTATAAGCCTGGGACGGTATTACAAAATAATAATCATAAAAGATTGGATGATCACCATTTAAGCCGTTGTAAAAGAAATATTGGTTTTCTACAGCTGTTGTTCGTCATCATCAAAATCAGATTGTCTTCCGATCTGCCATTTGTAAATGAACTTTCTTGGCAGAATGCAGACTACCTTGAATACTCCATATCGGCTCTTTTACACTTACATGTGTCTCGTTCACAATCCTACCTTGGAATCACTTTTTATCTACAGATAAGTAAGCTTATCCGGCTGAAGCCAATTGTAGCTGTGTGGATGCCGGATTTCGCATATCCTCTTTCACACACCAACCTCCATCGACTGGGTTCATGCTTAGACCATTTCCCACTTGGACTTGGACCTAATTCCGAATTGAATGGTGCACACCTGCCGTGTTAGTAGGGGAAGAAGTGGCCATATTGAAGCTTTGTAACTACTTCCTTGTTATACCTGATAGGCTTATACTATGAAAGACGTGTTTCCTTCTCCATACACGGAAATAACAAATGTGCAATATTGAACATTTTGTTAGGATTGAGATTTGACTACTAACTCCGTTGAAGGCTTTGACTAACTTGCACAGTTCTTTTTCTTTTTGAAGGGTTTTGAAGGCAGTTGTATATGGACAACAGTAATAGAAGAAACTAGATACTGGAAATCGGTTGCTGCTGGTAGGTGTGATTCAGATCTTTAAGAATTTTGGTAGAAGACTTCATAAGCAGTTTCTGATTCTCTTATAGCCACATACAAGCAGAACTGAAAGGAAATTCTACGAAATTATTAAATTTATTGAAACTTTAGCGTCATTAAAAGATTGTTTCACTTTTTCCATGATGCAGCAGGCTTTGACACGACCTCAGCTATACTCAGGAGTGAATAGTTGGCTGCCTACAAGTTCGTTCAAAAAGAAAAAGAATTCTGCAGTTAGTCAGTGTCATCAATCAATTAAATGTGAATCCTGACAAATGATTAGGTTAGACATTTCTTTATTCACCTGTACGAAAACGGAAAAATGTCTCCCTGGTATAAGCCATATCAGATATATCAAGGAAGTAGTTACAAAGCTGCAATATGGCCACTTTTCCCATTACTAACACAGCAGCTGTGCAGCATTCAATTCGAAAGTACCTCCAACTTCAGGAGCGAAATGGTCTAAGCCTAAACCCAATCGAAAGAGGTTGGTCTGTTGACCTACACACCTACCATCAGTTCCAGCCGGATAATCTTACTTACCTGTAGATAAAAAGTGACTGCAAGATAGGATTGTGAACGAGCCACATGTTCGTGTAAAAGAGCCGATATGAAGTATTCAAGGTTTTGTGCATTCTGCCAAGAGAATTCAAGTAGAAATGGCAGATCGAAAGATAATCTGATATAGATGATAACGAACAACAGCTGTAAAAAACCAATATGTCATTGACAACGGATTAATTGTTGATCCAATCAGTTATGATTATTATTTTGTGATTTCGTCCCCGCCTTATAGACCTAAAAAATAGACATGAAAACGAACTTGATGAAACTTTAAATGAAGGTGTAAGGAAAAGCTGTAAAACATGAAAGTAGTGTATTCTTCCGTTTAGTTATTTTGGAATCTTTTAAAACGAGCTGCTTTGGTACCCGAAGAGAAAGCAAAACCATAGCAGGACACGATTAAGTTATCGACCAAAAACCAATTCACTTAGATATGACATTCGCGTACTAAAGTATCATTCAATTGTACCTTAATAACAATTGTTTATTGTTTAATTGTTAATATGTTTAGATGTTCAACAGCAGATGATTGACTCCGAGGATTCTGCCATCTGCAAGGACACTTAAAATTGTGTAATTGCCGTTTAGTTTTCGACTCTCCAACAAGGAAGTAAAGTTTCACACTCTTAATAAAGAACAATGTTTGGATATTCCATACATGCAAAGACTCCATGTACATTTTTATCCAAGAGGGCGTAAGAATGAAAGCTCTACTACACGTCGATTCCAGTAGGTTTCAACTTATTGACCTAGGTTTTATACGACATAAGGACAATCAATCCATACTGCACAGCACCTTATTGATTTGCGACTATTCCAAGCTGCCTTTCAGACAGAAGGCCTAGAAAGCTTAATAATTTTCCGTAACACTTATATTACACTTATGGTCGTAAGCTTGTAAAGGATTCAGAGGCAGATTATTGGCCTGAAACTCAATTTGGAGATTTTTAGGATATTAGGTACGTGATTACCTTGTAGACACATGCCCGCTTCTCTTGGCCTGTGATTGCCTTGTTCAATCTAGTCCCTTTGGATGAATTGCAATACGATTATGACCTTCTCTATATACTGCAGCCAAAGTTTACCGTTCGGATAAGGTCTCACCGTTTTAATTTTGAGATTTCCTAATAGGGTTTTTGTCATGCAATTTCATTTTCTTGTAAATGTTGCATATTGATTTCCTCATCCAGACAATTTTCAATAGGATCCAAGATCCTAGATTTAGTCATCTCCTCCGACGGTTGTAAATGTTTTCATAAACACATGTAAGGCTCGCGAGCAAAGTCTAGAAGTTAGTTCTCAATGATGTTGAGTAGGCATGGAAATTCAAAATTTTCACTAATGTTGTCATAGTGTACAGGATACCCGAAAGTTCTTCTATACCATTTCCTGACATAATGAATACAGTCATGCCTAGAAACTACTTAAGTGGACACCTCATAAAGGTACAACTTGTGACAGTTAAGAAATTTCTTGAGCTGCAGGTATGATTTGAGACCTTTCCAGTACAATGGCAGATCTAATATGATTATACAAGTGCTTTGTTCACTTTTCTTGCACTTATTTACTGTATGCGGAAGAGTAGAATATATAGTATTAGTACCTGATGTTGAAATAATGAAGATATAAACAGGCAATACACTGCTTATATGAAAAGGAGAGGTCATCTCAGCATTATCTCAGCATTACACAATCGTTCTGGCGATCCTCTCACAAGATGAATAGCTATCCAAACGTTGTTTGAGAGTATGAATTCAAGACGCGAGATGCGAGTGAGGATGAGGACAGCATTGACACACCAAGAAAATGAGTTTATAGCATTAGAGAGAAAGTGGATGACAGAATGAAGAAATGAGATACGATATTCTTATCAAGACAATTCTACCGTGAAATAAGATTACTTTTTTATTCAAGGACTTGGATATGGAGAGTTTTCAAAAAGAGACATGTGAAATAAATGGCTTTTTCTGCTCTTGAAATTTGTGGCATTTAGTTACTAATCAAAGCGAACAGTGAGCTTATATGGAAAGATTATTTGATTAGCCCACTGATTGGTTGCTTTGTGATGTCGAGTGTTACAATGTTGGTACCGAACACTGGACAGACTATACCTTTAATATTTTCCACCTAACAGTCTAAGGTAAGATCTCAAAATAACCTAAAATCGATTCTCTTTTTTTTCATCGATCAGAGCAGCGGTCTCAGATAGTAAGGATGCTCGGAGGTTAGATTATAATGGGTTTGATAGCAAGTATTTCATTATGCAATCGGGAAAATACGAGAGTCATTCGGAAAGTAAAGAACGTTTTGCGCTAGCGCGTGCGCGTGTTCCCCCACCCCCGCTGCCGCTGGGTTATTGACCTGGGCATGCTTTAGCCTCAGTCTGGCACCAGCTGCAATCCGCTACGGTCCGTTATTGCTTCGCTGTGCGACTGTAAAATGTGCGATACAATTACTTATCCCGCCAAGTGTGAGGTTCGTAGTGTGATAAGATTTTTGAATGCAAGAAAAGTGCGTCCGATAGAAATTTATAGACAAATCACTGAGGTGTATGGAAATGTAATGAATGAAGCATCAGTTCGTAAGTGGTGCATTATGCTTCATGACGGACGGACGAATGTGCACGATGAGGAACGCTCGGGCCGGCCTTCTGTTGTGACTGACGAAATCAAAGGAAGAATTGAGCGGAAAATTCAAGAGGATAGGCGATTCACTATTGATGGGCTGCACGAATTCTTTCCTGAAATTTCAAGAACTGTGTTGTACGAAATTGTCAGTGGTGAACTTGGTTACAAACAAATTAGTGCAATGTGGGTGCCTCGACTGTTATCGGAGGAACACAAATCAAGCGAATGGGAGCCGCATTGACTTTTCTCAGCCGTTACCATAAGGATGGCGATGAACTTTTAAATCGTATTGTTACTGGAGATGAGACGTGGATTTCGCACATCACTCCAGAAACAAAGCGCCAATCCATGGAATGGCAACATTGAAATTCTCCGAAAAAGCCGAAAAAAGCCAAACAAATTTTGAGCACCAGAAAGGTTATGGCTACGGTCTTTTGGGATCGTAAGAGTGTTTTGCTCGTTGACTACATGCAGAGAGGTGAGACCATAAATGCAGCTGCCTACTGTCAGACGTTACGTCGACTTCGCCGCGCGATTCAAAACAAAAGGCGCGGATTACTGACCAGCGGCGTCATCCTCCTTCACGACAATGGCCGTCCTCACTCCGCGGCATTGACGAGGGACTTGCTTCAGCAGTTTAAGTGGGAAGTTTGGGAGCATCCACCCTATAGTTCAAACTTAGCCCCCAGTGACTTCCACCTATTCCCAAAGTCGAAAGACTTTTTGGGTGGAAGCACTACGGCAGTGATGATGAACTTAAGGAAGCTGTTAGTGATTGGTTCAACAGTTTGGCGGCAACTGTGTATGCCGAAGGCATAGAAAAACTTGTACCACGGTATGACAAGTGTTTAAATTTACACGGCTACTATGTCGAAAAGTAACTTAAGTATCACATAGTATGTAACACAAATTTCGCCTTTGTATATCAGTTTTTAAAGTGTTTATACAAAAACGTTCTTTACTTTCCGAATGACCCTCGTATTAATAATGATAGGCCGGAACCTAGTGAATCCTACACAACTCTATGTAAGTTCTAGTGAGCAGCAATGACGCTAATTAAATGCATATTTGATAGTCTCGTGTGTTAACACACAAGAAACTTTGTTTAATATATCCGTAAGAACGCAACTCTTTGGATTAAACAGTTTCTATCAGGCTAACGATCAAGAACAAGGTGAGAGCGTTATGGGTGTTAAGTAGATTTCTTCAGCAGGAAGCACTCTCAAAAAGTATTGTAGTGTTTATAAACGGGAGGTATATTAATTGCTTGATTATCATTAATGAATTAACACTTATGTTTTTTACGTTTGGTATCACAACATTTTACACCTCAAGGGCTACCTAAGACGAACCTCTTAACGTTTCCAAAGCTATATGAATGTGATACCCCCGTCTTAATAAAAAGTGACTTAAATCCACAGTTTTTTTAAATGGTACGCAATTGTATAATGTGAGTTAAGAAGCTATAAAAGCACTACTGCTTCGTTTTTAAGACCTACGTACACAACACAAGATACTGCGGATTCCGATTCATTGTTGAATTTTTTTAATAGCTCTAAGCTATTACGAATTAAGGTTTACATGCTGATGCCCACTGCTGATTTCTGATTTTCACAGCATTTTGCCGGACTCCTCGAAATACAACCCTCAAATTATTGGACATCTGTTGCACCCTAAACCGGTAATTAAAAATCAAACATCCCCGTCCATCTTCTTAATTATTTTTTAATCACCGCATCACTTAGAGATCGATTTAATCTCTAATTAATATCTGTTTTTAGATATTGTATAATACTATTAGAATGAAGTCAAATGACATCTCTGCTAAGGTTCTCATTTTAAGGTAATTTCTGGTGTTGCAGATGCATATAAGAAAAAGCTTCACAAGCGCGGGGATGCCTGCCCCATCGCGAGAACCACCAACTTGTCCATTATTTTAACGCGCTTTCTCTTTACGACACCTTATGAGCTCACCGTGATATTCATTCTTTCTGAGGCAAAGGCTTCTTGTTCCGCACGTCACTGGGTTTAAACACGAATATTTTTTGAATTTGCAAGTCCTAAGAACAATATGAGCTGCCGCACTTATCCCATCTCAATCCGCCTGCTCTCGTCGGTTGTACTGCATGCAAACTGATTCCACTCGTTCTAATGCTAGTATCATGCCGGACCTCGACATATACTGATATTATCTTTTTATCTAAATGCATCGTGATATCTTTAATTAGTATTACCATTATTTGTGCAGAAAGCCACAGTGTGCAGCCTTGTAGATAAATCTTAATACTTCTGGCATATGAAGGCCATAATTCAACAGATTTTAATCTGTTATAGCTTGTGGGTTGCAATTGAAAAATAAAAATCTCATTAAGCTTCTTATCAAATCTTACTATGTATGTTTGGTTGTAATACATGCTAACTTCTTGCACTCGTTTTGGTAAGACAACAACACCTATCTCGACATCTCCTATTAGTACAATGATATATGAAGGTTTCGGTGTTTTATTAATTCTATGTTTTCTGAAAACAGTCTGACGTATAGGTCTAAGCACATATATGTGTATTTCGATTTACTTCTTGCTAATGTTAACGGCTCTCCTAAGGAATGTACTCTAGGCAGTTTCCCATGATATTCCGCAATATGCAGCGAATACCTAAACAGAATTCTACAGAAGATTTGGACTAAAGATAAGTGTGTGAGATACGTAGCGTTATCAATATAGGATTTTGATCAATAAGTCAAGGTTGCAAAAGACGCCTCGATATTTATTATTAACGCAAGTTTAACTTTCAGGCTAATCAAAAGTTTATCGCAGTCTGTATTACTTACTTTGACCACCGAGACGAGCAAGTTTTCGGACACCATGCCCAAGGGTGGATATTCATGGCTTGTGGCTCAAGATATGGGATGTGAGCCTAGAAAGTTTTATATCTTTCAGGAGTACTTGACTGAAAATCTCCCAATGTAACCTAAGTACAAAAAAACTTTCACCTGATAATTTTGTTGATGTCTCTGTTCCACACCTCTTCTACCAAGCCTGTAGAACTTCTCTGTATCGCGAATCAGTGCTTTGCACCGCTAGCTTTATTAATTCATCGGCCGGACTTGTCTCACAGGCTAAGAGAAGCGGGCCTTGTTCTACAAGATAATCACGCACCTATTTTCCTAAGAATCCCCTACTAGATTTTCAGGCCAATTACCTGCATTTGAATCCTTTACAAGCTTACGACCATAAGTCTAGTATAACTGTTACAGAAAATTGTTAAGCTTCGTGGGCTTCCATCCGAAAAGTAGTTTGCTACAGTCGCAAGGAAAATGGTGCTTAGCATTAAGGATTGATAATCCTTATGTCGTATAAATACTAGGGCAATAAGTTGAAACGAACTGTGAAAGACGTGTAGTAGAGCTTTCATTCTTACGACCCAGTCTTAGATAAAAATGTTCATGGATTCCTTGCATGTACGGAAAATCCAAACTTCGTTCTTTATTAAGAGTGTTAAAATTTACTTTCTTGTAGGAGAGTCGAAAACTAAACGGCAGTTACATCATTTTAAGTGTATTTGCAGATGGCAGAATCCTCGGAGTCAATCATCTCCAGTTGAACATCCTAAAATATGAACAATGAAACAATAAACAATTGTTATAAACGTAGAATTGAATGATACTGTAGTATGCGAATGTGATATATGAATGAATCTGTTTTTGCTATTTAACTTAAATGTGTCCTGCTACAGTTTCGTTTTCTCCTCGGATACAAAAGCTGATCGTGTTAAAGGATTCCAAAATATGTAAACTAAACAATAAACCACCTTCATAATTTTTTTCCTAGTCCTTACCTTTTCATTTAAAGTTTCGTCAAGATCGCCTTCGTGTACATTTTTTTGGTCTATCAGGCGGGGACGTTGTTACGAAATAATAATCATAACTGATTGGATCAACAATTAAGCCGTTGTCAATGACATATTCGTTTTCTACAACTGTTGTTCGTCAGCATCTAAATCAGATTGTCTTCCGATCTGCCATTTGTAAATGAACTATCTTGGCAGAATGCAGAAAACCTTGAAGACTTCATATTGGCCCTTTTAAACTTACATGTGGTTCGTTTACAATCCTATGTAGCAGTCACTTCTTATCTACAGGTAAGTTAGCTATCCGGCTTGAGCGGATGGTAGCTGTGTGGGTCCTGGAATTCGCATATCCTCTTTCACACACCAACCTCATTCCATTGGGTTCATGCTTTGTCCATTTCGCTCCTGGACTTGGAGCTACTTCCAAATGAATGGTGCACACCAGCCGTAATGGAAAAAGTGGACATATTGAAGCTTTGTAACTACTCCTGATATGGCTTCTACCAGGAAGGACACGTTTCCTTCTCTATACAAGCAAATAAGAAATGTCTAATCTTGACCATTGTTTCAGGATTGAGATTTGGTTGGTTGAAGACTGACTACCTTGCACAATATTTTTTTTCTGTTTGAAGGATCTTGAGGGCTGGCAACTATTTTCTCCCGAGAATAGCTGAAGTCGTGTCACAGCCTGTTGCATCACGAAAAAAGTAAAGCAATCTTTTAATGCCGAGAAAGTTACTTTAAATTTAATGATTACGTAGCATTTCCTTTCGGTTCTGCTTGTATGTGGCCTTAAAAAAATCAGGAACTGCTCGTGAAGTCTTCTACCGAGTTTCTTAAAAGATCTGAATTTCACCCACGCACAACCCACAGTTTGGTTGCTTTATGATGACCAGTGTTACTAAGTTGGTAGCGAACACTGGACTGACTATATCGTAAATATTATCCACCTATCCGTGTAAGAGAAGATCGCAAAAGAACCTAAAATCGATTCTTTATTTCTCTCATCGATCAGATCACCGGCCTCAGACCCAAAGTGAGGTTGCTTCGCAGGTTAGAATATAAGGGGGTTTCATAGCAATTTTTTCATTATGCAATCGTGAAAATATTATTAATGATAGACCGGAACCTAGTGAATCCTACACAACTCTGTATGTAAGCCCTAGTGAGCAGCAAGGAAGCTAATTAAATGCATATTTGATAGTCTCGAGTGTTAACACAAGGAGAATTTCTTTAAATAATATATCCGTAAGAACACAACTCCTTGTATTAAACAGTTTCAATCAGGCTAACGATCAAGAACAAGGTGAGAGCGTTATGACTGCTAAGTAGATTACTTTAAAAGAAAGCACACTCAAATATTATTGTATTTGCATTTAAACAGGATGAATAGCAGTTGCTTGATTATCATTGATAAATTTATTCTGTTTTTTACATTTGGTATCACAATATTTTGTCAATCCCTGGGGCCCACCTTAAACAAACCGCTGTTCATTCCCATAACTATATGACTATGATATCCTCGTCTTATTAAAGGGAGAAGTAATTCCACGGTTTTTTTTAAAAGGTACAGATTTGTATAATGAGTTAAGTAGCTTTAAAAGCATTACTGCTTCGTTTTTATAACCTACGTACAGAACAGAAGATTCTGCGGCCTCCGATTCATTACTGAATTTCTTTACCAGCTCTAAGCCATTACGAATTAAGGAATACATGCTGATGTCCACTGCTGATTTCTAAATTTCACAGCATTCTAATAATGACATAACCCGGCATAAGACATTTAGCCTTACCGGGCACCTCGAAATAGGACCCTCGAATTATTGGCACGCCTATTGCACCCGAAACTACTAATTAAAAATCGAAGATTCCCGTCCGTCCTCAAAATTATTTCTTGAATCAACTCATCAGAGATCGATTTAATCTCTTTTAATATCAGTTTTCAGATATTGTAGAATACTTTTACAACGAAGTCAAATGACATCTCTCTGGTAATGTTCTCATTTTAAGGCGATTTCTGAAGCTGTAGATGCATAACACAAAAAGCTTCACAGGCTTGGGGTTGCCTGACCTATCGCAAGTTACCCATCAATTGACCATCATTTTAACGCTCTTTCTCTTTACTATACCTTATATTCATTCTTTCTCAGCTAAAGACTTCCTTTTCCGCACGTCACTGGGTTTAAACTCAAATATTTCGAATTTGCAAGTCCCAAGAACAATATGAGCTGCTATACTTTACGCATTTTAACCCACAAACTCACTTCGGTTGTACTTCATGCAAACTTATTCCACTCGTTCTAATGCAAGTATCATGGCGGATCTCGACATCTACTGTTATTATCTTTTTATCTAAATGAATCCTCATATCTACAATTAGTAATACCATTATTTCTGCAGAAAGCCACAGTCGGCAACCTTGTAGAGAAACCTTAAATCTTTTGCCATATGAAAATAATTTTTCAACAGATTTTAGTCAATTACAGCGTTTAAGTTGCAATAGAAAAATCCTAATCTCACTACGCTTCTATGTCATGTTGATTGTAGTGCATGGTAACTGATTACATTTTTTTTTATAACAGAACAACACGTATCTCGACATCTCCTCTTAATAGAACATTTGAATGTTTCTGAAACTTGGTAATACAATGTTCTCTGAAAAAAGTCTGAAGTATCGATCTATGCACATATCAGTGTGCTTCGACTTTCTTCTTCCAATGTTAACGGCTCATGGCTGGACTGTGCAACGAATGTACTGCAGGCAACAAATGTATGTTCGCCATGAAATTCCGCTATATGCTGCGATCATCTATGCAGAATTCTACAGTCGATTTGATGCTTCTACTTTTGTAAAGAAATTTACTTGGTGATCTAGGAAGGCTCTGGTCAACGCAGATGGATATGCTCGCATACATACCAGGCAAAATGACAGTCGGTTCAGTGTTAGAGATGAGTACTAGGGATGGCCAGACGGATCCGGATCTCGGATATCCGGATCCTACAAGATCCGGATCCGGATCCTATAAGATCCGGATCTCGGATCCGGATATCCGGTTCTTGGATCCGGATCCGAAATTTCGGATCTTGGATCCGGATCCGAAGTTTCCGATCTTGGATCCGGATCCAAAGTTTCGGATCTTGGATCCGGATCCGGAATTTCGGATCTTGGATCCGGATCCGGATCCGGAATTTGGGATCTTGGACCCGGATCCGAAGTTTTGTATCTTGGATCCGGATCCGAAGTTTTGAATATTGGATCCGGATATCCGGTTCCTGGATCCACACCCGAAATTTCGAAGTTCAGATTCATACTCCTGTTTTGAATATTTTAGGCCTTAGATTGAGGCCCAGAACTAAAATATCCATATGTATAAAATTGACGAGGTGAATTTTATCTAACTCAGTGGGAAGACAATTCAATTTAAATGACAAAAGATTACATCTAAATCTCATTTTCACATTTTTCGGGTTAGACCATTGTTCCGCACACCCCATCATTTAGTCTTTAGTATATCTTTAAACGTACTACAAGTATGCCACTTTCATCTGAAGTCAGTAGTTGTATTGATCTGCCTTTTGTTATATATTAATCGAGTTAGGATTAAAATTCGATTGTTTGTGAGACCTATGATAATATTTTCAGAATGAGTTATAACGTTGAAAAACTGCATAGTAATGCTGCATATTTTCTTTGTGCCACATTGGAATTTAATGTAGTCTATCTTATACAATCGGCTCTTATGATTAATTCAATGATCTGAACTCCTGCAGCATTACGCTAAAATCATGGATGTCTTTGAATTTTCGTCATCCTTTCTATTTTTTTTATTACGATCAAAATAAATATCATAAGCGGTATTTTACATAATACATATAGACGCAGATCAGTCGGTTGATTGCTTAAAGTTTATAGCAAAGCTATTACATTTCTAAGACACTGGCGGCCTTAGGACAAAATCAATGGCTTTCGCATAAATCTTAAATATCTCTATATAAAAAGGGCAAAGTCCTGAGTGACTGAGTGAGTGAGTGACAGATCACCGTACAGACCAAATCGCTTAAGCTACAAACTTGAAATTTGGACAGTTTATAGGGTTTGTGACGTAGGATACCACTAAGGAAGGACTTTGGGAAATTCGACGAGGAAGGGGGGAAATGGGGTGGAAAATATTGATGATTCTTGACGTTAGATACTTCAAATTTGGTATTTGGGTTTCTCATTGAAAATAATTTGATACTTGTTAAAGTGCTTTTTGATATTTAAATTAGAAGGGGCAGGGAAGATGTAGAAAGTAAAAGAACGGGTGGTAATTGCAATTATTGCAATTAGTATAATAATATGCCTATATCTCGGAAACTTAAAGGGTTAGAAACATGGAATTTGGTATTTGGACTTCTCACTTAAAATAATTAGATACGTATTTCAACTTTTTTTTTTTTTTTATGTGTGGTCCAGAAGGGAAGAAAAGGGGCGAGAAAAAATTAAGTGGGGATTACAATTATTGTATTAATATGTTCAATCCTTTAAGGCTAGTGACTTGAAATTTGGTATTTGCACTTCTCATTGAAAATAATTTGACATGTGTTTCAGTGTTTTTTGACGTTTTAGTAAAAAGGAAAAGAAAAGAGATGGAAAGGAAAGAGGGTGCGGATTGTAATTATTATAATAACATGTCGATATCTGGGAACCTCTGAAGGTTAGGAGCATAGAATTTGGTATTTGGACTTTACATTTGAAATAATTAGGTATGTATTTAAGCGTTTTTTTTATGTATGTCTTAGAGGGGAAGTAAAGGGGCGGGGAGAAAAGACTTTTATATCTCGGAATCCTGGAATGTTAGAGAAATGAAACTTGTTATTTGAACAAAAATTCGTTATCTTGTGAAATGAAATGCTTGTTTTACATCCCACGTTTATGCCGGTTAGGCTAAAGGAGACGGTAATTATGAGAAATAAATGAAATGAAGAAAGTAGGAGGAAACGGGAAAACCCCGAGAAAACCCACGAGCCCGGTGTTTGTCCACCACAAAGTCCACACGGTGCAAGCTGGGATCGAAACAGGGACCCCAAGCACCGGAGGTGAACGCTCTACCACTGAGCCACCGCGGCCCCTTAAAAATTCGTTATGTTTGCAGGCGAATAATGTGCGAGGCCGTAGACCGAGCAAATATGTGGGCTGGGGGGAAAGCCCCCATGTACTCGCACTGAAATTCGGTATGTCTCGGGATACCGGAATGTTATTACATACAATTTGATATTTGAACTGAGATTCGGTATGGTTGTAGGTTTACGAGGTACGAGGTCATAGGCCGATCAAATGAGATATCAGAGGGTCTAAGGGCAAATCCCCAGACATTTCTTTTTAAATTGATTATGATTAGAGGCTTTTGTGGTGCGAGGCCCTAGTACGGGGGTCTAGTGGCGAAGCCCCCAACTATCCGAGGTCTATTAAGTATATAAATGTATTTGCGTAATGACTGCAAATTGCATGTATGCCTGTGGACAAAATTGCATAAGTAGCCACGAGAAATGACAATCCTTTAAGATAAAAATTTTAAAAAGCTACCAAAATGTACTCTTGAATGAGTTGTATAAAATTATGTTTGCGCAGGGGCGAATCCAGAACGGACTCTTGGAGGGGGCGGATGGATTCTTAGGGGGCGGTTGGGGATGCTAGCAGTGAAAAATTACTTAGATGATCTGAAATTGCCACAAATTACTACTAAAGTACACTGTTAATGGTGGCGCTGGGTAGGGGCAAACGACTTATCGCCCTCCCCCTGCATCCGCCTATGTGTTTACATGAATGATATAGCTCCTTATACAACCTATGCAGAGTTAATAGTAGTGGATTACTAATTACAAAGATACGTGTTACTGCTCGAGGCTCCATATGGTATTTTGTATACACATACAGTACATTAATACATTGATTTTGATACATTAATTGCCATTTAGAACTTCATCTCTACTACAATTCTTAATTCTAACTGGAGTGGTACGGTCACAGAGAAACGTATTTTTAAAGAAAGAAAAAAAAATGCTCATCAAGAGCAAGAAAAGGAAGTTGCTCCTTAATTTGATTTGATCTATATTTTATGGGCTGTTCTATTAGCAATGGCCTAGCCCATCACGACTATGAAATGGCCTCATTCAGTGACCAGAATAACTCAGAAAGAATTAGAAAAGTAAGCAGCCAGAGTCTAATGAAGAAGCTTGGGCTTGAGACTAAGGTTTCATCCCAGCATTTGACTAGTGTTACAGAAAACAAAGGACAAATTTCCACCAGGACGACAGCTTTAAAAAAGATTTACTACCTTTTCGGTCAAGTATTTCCACTAGAATCTAATCTGACAATGAGATTGCTCTCACCTAACTCGACAGTTTTACTCAATCAAATTTGGAGTAATTGTGACATATTAAGGCACGAAAACCAAATATCAACAGAATGAAGGGAACGCAAGGGTGTCACACGATCAGATACCAAAAGTGTTTTAAAATCTTATTTTAAGCATAGGAATGAGAATCACTTTGTCAATAATTTCGAAAATTTTGCTGATTCGGAACACCCGAATTTTCTGACACGGAGTTTCGAATCCGGATCCAAGATCCGAAATTTCGGATCCGGATCCAAGATCCGAAATTTCGGATCCGGATCCAAGATCCGTTTTTTCGGATCCGGATCCAAGATCCGCTTTTTCGGATCCAGATCCAAGATCGGGATTTTCGGATCCGGATCCAGTGTCCGGATATCCGAACCCAAGTGGATCCGGATATCCGGATCCAAAAATATCCTGATCTGGCCATCCCTAATGAGTACACTTCGTAAGACTCAACTGCTGGCGATTAATCGGGTACATTTTGTGGTGTAGCTTTCTGCTCTTAAAAACATACCTTTGAGTCGATGGACAGGACACGCAAACTCTACTCAAGTCAGCTAAATGAGGTAGTGTTGAATTTAATAAATAAGATTACAGAAATTCTTCTTGTTAATCATTCCGTCTCATATATGAAAGGTGTCAAAAAACTAATACAATTGGTGAACTAATCTGCTACAGAGGGGAAGCGTAGCAGAACTTTACTCACCGGTGAGAAAACGTTTAGAAGATCGAGAAATTTAAATCCTGGAATAAGCTTAATAAGAGTGTGCGATATGGCAGTCTGTAGTGCAAAATGAACCGTGCGAGTCAGAAAGACTTTAAGGTTCTATAGCCTGAAGATTAGTGTGATAGATATGTTGCGTTCTCAACATAGCAGCTTGATGAAGTGAGTCAAGGTTGCAAAAGACGACTCGAAATTTTTTTTACACGCAAGTTAAACTTACAAGCAAGCGAAAGTTAATAGTAGTATCTATTACTTTCTTTGGGCATCGGGACGAGCAAGTACTCGAACACTACTAAGAAAGAAAATTCATTGATTCTGCTCCTAGATGTGGAAAGTGAGCCTAGGAGGTTTTATATCTTTCAGGCTTAACTGCAGCCAAAATTAACGGTTCGGAAAATGTAACCGTCTTAATTTTGAGGTTCCCTAAGATGGTTTTTGAGATTTCTTAAGATGGTTTGAGATCCCTAAGATGGCCTTAACATCACATATAATAGAAGGGATAGTTGATATTAAGAAAATGAAAATATAAGATTTCCTAAGAAACCAATAGTGCAAAATGAACATCGCTTTACTGTATGTCCTTGTACGCATCGAATATTACGGAAGCAGAGTCAACAGTTTCAGGCTTTAGAGCATTTCTCCGTTCCTGAGTACTAATAGCTCTTTCAGTAGACGAACTAGAAGCAGGGATGAAGAGATACTGACGCGCTAATTTACACAATTTTGGTAATGTTTGTTCTTGTTGCTTCCACCACTGGAGTATATCTAGTTCTCTTACATATGATGACATGTTGAGGTAGATGTCTACTTCATCATCATATTCACCAGAGACTGAATGTCTATCTTCCCAATCCATTAGTTTATTCTTCTTGTTAGGTAGATCCAAGCTATGCCAACTAGCCTAAAGGAGACGATGGTGATGAGAAATAAATGAAATAGTGGAGTAAATAAAGTGGAGGGAAACACGAGAACGCCGCGAACACCCCACACAGTTTTGGTCCACCACAAAGTTCACTTGGCGAGAGCTCGGATCAAATCAGGGACCCCATGAACCAGAGCTGAACGCTCAACCACTGCGCCACCGTTCCAGGAACACCTAATCGACCCTGGCGACTTGGTGATTTATTTGATCATTATATTTTGTTATATTTGTAGCATCATACTATGAACAATACATGAACATGTAACACCATTCGATATTTGCCTTGCTAATTAAACATTACTACATATTGCACAAATCTTATGAGCACGCCACTTCATGGTTTTGCCCTCCGTGGTCCAATTGTAGCGTACCAAATTCTACTTACTAGGTCTAGTACTTGACTTTATCATACGTTCTTTAGGTAACTACGGCTCAGGGTATATGGATGATGATGGGATGAATTGGTGGAAAGAAAACAGTGGGAAGAAGTAGGACCACCCCAGAAACTCCCACGCACACGATGTTTGTCCACAACAAAGCTCACATAGTATGAGTAGGGATTGATCCGACGACGTCTAGCACCAGATGTGAGTGTTTTTTCTACTGAGCTACTGTTCTTCCTCGTAGATCAAGCATCGGTTCACATTCTACGCAGACCGGCCATAATAACTAGCATTTCTCCATTTTATTCTGTACTTAGAAGGTAAATACGGTACCACCAGACATGTAGACTCTGACGCGAAGTCATAGTAGTTGTAGTAGTTTTAGCAGTGGTCGTAGTAGTAATAGTAGAAGTAGCAATAGTAGTAGTAGGAGTAGTAATAGTAATAGTATTACCAGTACATCGCAGTCTTGAATAAAGAGTCAGTTTCCCAAACACATTACGATTAACATAGGCTGACAGTAAGACCGTACTAACACGGCAAAAATAGAGGTAGTGGAGGACATTAAAAAAACAAATAGGCTGAGAACATTAATTTCCGAAACGTTTTTCAGAGTACCCGGGCCGAGGCGGGCCGGCCCGGTTCGGCCCGATTCGGCCCGAAATGTTCCCGGCCCGGTTCTGCCGATTCGGCCCGAAATATGCCCGGCCCGGTTTGATATTACTTGAAAAGGGCCGGGCCGGGCCGGGCTGGGCACCGGGCCGAACCGGGCACGCTCGGCCCGTGCAGGGCTCTGACTACCATATCGCACACTCTTATTAAGCTTATTGCAGGAATTGATTTCTCGATTTTTTAAACGTTTTCTCACCGGTGAGTAAAGTCCTCTTAAGCTTGCCCTGTGTAGCTGATTAGTGCACCAACTGTATTAGCTTTTCGACACCTTTCATATCTGAGACGGAATGATCAATAACAAGTATTTCTGTAATCTTATTTATCAAATTCAACACTACCTTATCTCGCTGACGTGAATAGAGCTTGCGTGTACTGTCCATCGAGTCAAAGCTATCTTCTCAAGAGCAGAAAGCTAGTCCACAAAATGTACCAGATTAATCGCCAGCAGTTGAGGCTTACGAAGTGTACTAATCTCTAACACTCAAGCAGACAGTCCATTGGCCTGGTATGTATACGAGCATATCCATAACCGATGACCAGAGCAATCCTAGATCACTAAGTAAATTACTTTACAAAAATAGAAGCATTAAATCGTCTGTAGAATTCTGCATAGATGATCGTTGCATATAGCGGAATAACATGGCAAACTGTTTAGAGTACATTCCTTGCACAGTCCAGCTAAGAGCCGTTAACATTGGCAAGAAGAAAGTCGAAACAAAGATATGTGCTTAGATCTATACTTCAGACTGTTTTCAGAGAAAATTGTGTTACCAAGTTACAGAAACATTGAGATATTATACTAAGAGGAGATGTCGAGATACGTGTTGTTCCGTTATCAAAACGAATGCAAGCAGTTAGCATGCACTACAACCAACCAGACATTTGAAAAGAAGCGCAGTCAGATAAGGATTTTTCAATTGGAACTTACACGCTGCAATAGAGAGAAATCTTATAAAAAAATTACTTTTATTTGGCATATCCACAAGGCTGCCGAATGTGGCTTTCTGCAGAAATAATTGTATTACTAATTGTAGATATCAGGATGCATTTAGATAGATAATAACAGTAAATGTCGAGATCCGCCATTATACTTGCATTAGAACGAGTGGAATAAGTTTGCATGCTGTACAACCGACGAGAGCTGGCAGGTTGAAATGGGAAAAGTACGGCAGGTCATTTTGTCGTTAGGACTTGGAAATTCGAAATATTCGAGTTTAAACTTAGTGGCGTGCGGAACAAGAAGTATTTAGCTGAGGGAAATGAATATCGAGGTAAGCTCATAACGTATAGTAAAGAGAAAGCGCGTTATTTGATGGACAAGTTGATAGGTCACTTGCGAAAGGACAGGCATCCTCGAGATTTTGAAGGTTTTTGTAATGAGAATTTATAACAACAGAAATCGCCTTAAAAAAGAACATTAGCAGAGATACTAATTGAAGCAGAGATGATACTTCACTTCATGATAATAGTATTCTACAATGTCTGAAGACAAATATTAGTCGATCTCTAAGTGATGCGGTGATTAAAGAAATAAATTTGAGGATGGACGGGGATGTTCGATTTTTAATTAGTGGTTTAGAGTGCAACAGGTGTGCCAATAATTCGAGGGTTCTATTTCGAGGTGCCCGGCAAAGCTAAACGGCTTATGCCGGATTAACTTCTTCTTACAATGTGTAATTTAAAAATTATCAGTAGTCATTGGCATGTATTCCTTAATTCCTATCGGCTTAGAGCTAGTTAAGAAATTCAACAATTAGTCGGAGGTCGCAGTATTTTGTGTTGTGTACCTAGGTTTCAAAAACAAAGCAGTCGTGCTTTTAAAGCTCCTTAACTCACATTATATAATGGCGTACCATTTATAAACCGTTGATTTACTTCTCCCTATAATAAGACGAGGGTATCACAGTCATATAGCATTGGGATAATACAGCTGTTTTAGGTGGGCCCTTGGGATTGAAAAATGTGATACCAAATGTAAAAATCATAAGTATTTATTTATCAATGATCAATGTCATTGTATGCTTTGATTAGTAATCTGATTGTATGCTTTGATTAGTAGAACCAGGTGAGACCGTTATGGGTGCTAAGTAGATTTCTTCAGCAGGTAGCACTCTCAAATAATATTGTAGTTGTATATAAACGGGAAGTATAGCAATTGCTTGATTAGCATTGATAAATTAATACTTGTTTTTTACATTTTGTATCCCAACATTTTTCAATTGCAAGGGCCCACCTAAAACAAACCGCTGTTAGTTCCCAAAGCTATACGTGTGTGTTACCCCCGTCTTATTAAAGGGAGAAGTAAATCCACGGTTTTTTACATGGTACCCCATTGTATAATGTGAGTTAAAGAGCTCTAAAAGCACTATTGCATTGTCTTAAGACCAAGGTACACAACACAAGATCTTAGGGCTTCGGATTCATTGTTGACTTCCTTTACTAGCTTTAAGCCATTAGGAATTAAGGAATAGAAAACGATGTCGACTGCAGACTTGTAAATTTCACAGCGTTGTAAGAAGGACATAAAACGGCATAGTCCTTTTAGCCTTTCCGGTAACCTCCATATGAAACCCTCGATTTATTGGCGCGCTTGTTGCACTCTAGAGCACTAATTAGAAATGGAACATCCCCTTGTATCCTCGAAATAATTTCTTTAATCACCGCATCACTTAGAGATCGATATAATCTCTTATTAATATCTCTTTTCAGACATTGTAGAATACTATTACAATGAAGTCAAGTGACATCTCTGCTATCGTTCTCATTTTAAGACTATTGCTGACGTAGTGGATGCATATTACAAAAAGCTTCACAATATATGGTCACCGTGATATTCAATCTTTCTCAGCTAAAGATTTGTTTTTCCGCACGTCACAAGGTTTAAACTCGAATATTTCGAATTTGCAAGTCCTAAGAACAATATGAGCTGCTGTACTTTTCCCATTTCAACCAGCAAACTCACTTCGGTTGTACTTCATGCAAACTGATTCCACTCGTTCTAATGCAAGTTTCATGGTGGATCTCAACATCTACTGTTATTATCTTTTTATCTAAATGCATCTTGATATCTACAATTAGTAATACCATTATTTCTGCAGAAAGCCACAATCGACAGCCTTGTAGATAAACTTTAAATCTTTTGCCATATGAAAGTAATTTTTCAATAGATTTTAGCCTATTACAGCGTGTAAGTTGCAATTGATAAATCCTAATCTCACTACGCTTGTATGTCTGGTTGAATGTAGTGCAAGCTAACTGAATGCATTCTTTTAGAATAATGCATTCTGCATTCTTTTAGATTAACTGAATGCATTCTCTTAATAGAACATTTGAATGTTTCTGTAACTTGGTAATACAATCTTCTCTAAAAAAAGGCTGAAGTAACGATCTATGCAGATATCAGTGTGCTTCGACTTTCTTCTTACCAATGTTAACGGCTCTTAGCTGGACTGTGCAAAGAATGTACTCTAGGCAGTTTGCCACGATATTCTGCTATATGCAGCGATAATCTATGCAGAATTGTACTGACGATTTGATACTTCTATTTTTGTAAAGGAATTTACTTTATGATCTAGGATGGCTATGCTCAACGGAGATGGATATGCTCGCATACATAGCAGGCCAAATGACAGTCTGATTCAGTGATAGATATGACTACACTTCGTAAGCCTCAAGTGCTGGCGATTAATCGGGTACATTTTGTGGTGTAGCTTTCTGCTCTTGAAAAGATACCTTTGAGTCGATGGACAGGACCCGCAAGTTCTATACAAGTCAGCTAAATGTGGTAGTGTTGAATTTAATAAATAAGATTACAGAAATTCTTGTTGTTTATCATTCCGTCTCATATATGAAAGGTGTCAAAAAGCTAATACAATTGGTGAACTAATCTGCTACAGAGGGGAAAATTAGCAGAACTTTACTCACCGCCGGTGAGAAAACCTTTAGAAAATCGAGAAATTCAAATCCTGCAATAAGCTTAATAAGAGTGTGCGATATGGCAGTCAGTAGTGCTAAATGAACCGTGCGAGTCAGAAAGACTTTAAGGTTCTATAGCCTAAGATTAGTGTGATAGATACGTTGCGTTCTCAATATAGCAGCATGATCAAGTGAGTCAAGGTTGCAAAAGACATCTGGAATTTTTTTTATACACGCATGATAAACTTTCAGGCTAAGCGAAAGTTAATAGCGGTATCTATTACTTTCTTTGGGCATCGGGAGGAGGAAGTGCTCGAACACTATTACTATGGGAGAAAATTTAGGGCTTCTGCTGGAAGATGTGGAAAGTGAGCCAAAGAAGTTTTATATCTTTCAGGTGGACTTAACTGAAAATCTCCCATTGTGACCTAAGATCAAAATCAATTCTCTCTATTGATAATTTTGTAGATGTCTGTGTTCTACACCTGTTCTACCAGGCCTGTATAATTACTTTGTATCGCGAATCAGTTCTTTAAACCGCTAGCTTCATAAATTCATCGGACGGATTTGTGTCTCAGGTGAAGAGAAGCGTGCCTTTGTGTACAAGGTAATCTCGTAAGTAATTACCTAAAAATATGCTATTAGAGTTCATGCCAATAAGCTGCATGTAATTCCTTTACAAGCTTACGACCATAAGTGTAATATAACTGTTACGGAAAATTGTTAAGCTTCGTGGCCTTCTGACTGAAAAGCAGCTTGTAACAGTCGCAAAGCAAGAAGATGCTGAGCAGTACGTACTGATTGTCCTTATGTCGTATAAAACTAACTAACTAACTAACTCTATGGCCTATGGAACCCGGAGCTTCAGTGCCGCGTTCACAAAAGCTCTCCACTGACTTCTATCCTTAGCTAATTGGACCCAGTTTCTACTTTGTATTCCTATCTCTGCGAGATCCATCTTCATATTATCGTCCCATCTGCGCCTAGGTCTTCCTAATGGTCGTTTTCCTATGCGTCTACCAGTCAAGACTTTGATAGCGTTTCTACTTTCTTCCCTCCTAGCTACATAACCTGCCCACCTAAGCCTCCTAGACTTGACGACTTTAACAATGTTGGGTAAACCGTATAAACTATGTAGTTTCTCGTTATGAAGCTTCCGCCATTCCTCATTCTCGTTCCTCTTGGGTTCGAATATTCGTATAAAACATAAGGCAATAAGTTGAAAGCAACAGGGATCGACGTGTAATAGAGCTTTCATTCTTACGCCCCCTCTTGGGTATAAATGTACATGGAGTTTTTGCATGTACCGCGTTTCGAAGCATCGTACCTTATTAAGAGTTAAACTTTGCTTCTTTTTAGGAGATTCTAAATCTAAACGGTAGCTACACAATTTTTAGTGTCAAATTCCTTGGAATCATCGTTTGCTGTAGAACATCTTGACCTATAAACAATCAAACAATAAACGAATTTATAAGCATCAATTGAATGGTACTGTAGTAATGCGAATGTTATATCTAAATGAATTGGTTTAGCTTTTAAATTGGGTTTGTGCTGTTACGGTTTTATTTCCTCCTCGGGTAACAAAGCTGCTCGTGTTAAATGATCCCAAAATATGTAAATTTCATGTTTTATTCCTTGCTTTTATACCTTCTTTTAGATTTACATCAAGATCGTCTTTATGTCCATTTTTGTAAGTCTATAAGGCGGGGACGATATGGCATAATAATAATCATAACTGATTGGATCAACAATTAAGTCGTTGTCAATGACATATTGTTTTTTTTACAGCAGGAATTTGCGGTACTTCCTAATTGAATGCTGCACAGCTGCTGTGTTAGTAATGGGAAAAGTGGCCATACTGAAGCTCTGTAACTACTTCCTTGTTATATGTGATATGGCTTAACCAGAGAGGGCATTTTTCCATCGCCATACAGGCGAATAAGGAATTTCTAACGTTACCACTTTGTCAGAATACACATTTGGTTGGTTGAAGACTCTGTCTAACTTTCAGAACTCTTCTTTTTGAAGGAACTTGAAGGCTGCAAACTATTCACTCCTGAGTATAGCTGAGGTCGTGTCACAGCCTGTTGCATCATGTAAAAAGTGAAAGCAATCTTTTAATGACGATAAGGTTTCTTTAAATTTAATACTTTCGAAGCATTTCCTTTCAGTTCTGTGATTGTGAAAATGTGAAAGGCTATGTCAAAACGTGAAAATGGCTATGTGAAAAATAGCAACTGCTCATGAAGTCTTCTACCAAGATTCTTAATAGATCAGAATCACACCCATCAACAGCGACAGATTTCCTGTTACTAGTTTCTTCTAATACTGATGTCCATATACAGCCACCTATCCTCCTTCGAAAACTGTTTGCATCATTTGAAGCCGTCTAGTATAGATCTCCAAGTTTCTGAAGAACTGTGATTGAATTGTCGTGGCTTCAATGGCAGAATTAAATTCGATCGTGGCAGATATTTCCAGAAAGCTCTTTTTTCTCTTTCAGCACTTTCCATGTCTAATTGTAATTTATATCCATAACATATAATCTGAAAATAGAGTTTAACATGATTTAATTCGTACTTAACGCAGAATTGAGTTGCTATTTTTAGTCCACACCATTGCGTGTAGAAGGACTCTTCCTTCTACGTGTGGTTTTTAAAACACAAGACAATACAGACTCTGCATATTCACATCAGTCGAATTGACATTCTTGCGCATTGAGACATTATTACACATGGGGGGTGGCATTAGCTCAACGTGTCGCTCTGATGATAAACTGATGCCCACAAAAGTACTGTAGAACTTTTGTTATCGTAACAGTATTTGGGAATGAAGGCTTAATCTTGCTAACGTTGTGTGTGACGTTGAGTTAATCCCCGAGAAAATTTCGTGCCCATAATTAAGCACTATTCGATAATCATATCACTTGGAACTTCGCTCAAGAAGGCCTCTTTTTCTGCGAATTTTGAATGTTCCTTGATTTGTTATTTTCTTGTATACTCTGATACCGTATTTGCGTTCAGGGCTTCCATCTGGTGTGTATAGTGATGAGCAAATTTTTTATACAAAAAATGACCAGCTGCGTGAGAAAACGGAAGCATTAATTTAATTGCCTTCAAATGAAGGTTGTAGTCCCCTGTTCAATCTAGTCCCTTTGGATGATTTGGAATACGATTATGACCTACTCTATATAATGCAGCCAATGTTCACGGTAATGTTAACAGTAACGGTTCTTAACTGAGCATCTCCCAATGTAACTTAAGTACAAAAAAAAATTCTGTCAATTGATAATTTTGTTGATGACTATGTTCTACATCTGTTCTACCAGGCCTGCCAACTATACACTGCTGAGTATATCTGATGTCATATCACAGCCTGTTGCATCATGAAAAAAGTGAAAGCAATCTTTTAATGAGGCTAAAGTTTCTTTAAATTTAATAATTTCGTAGCATTTCTTTTCAGTTCTGCTTGTACGTGGCCTTAAAAGAATCAGTAGCTGCTCATGAAGTCTTCTAGTAAGAGTCTTAGAAACTCTGAATCAGACCCATCAACAGCTACTGATTTCCAGTTTGTAGTTTCTTCCACTATTCTTGTCCATATAAAGCCATTGACACACCAAGAACATGAGTGTATAGCATTAGAGGTGAAGAGGATGTCAGAACGACGAAATGTAATACAGTATTCTTATCAAGACAATTCTACCGTGATATCATTCTGGAACTTGGATATGGAGAATTTTCAACAAGAGACTTCTGAAATTATGACTTTTTCTGCTCTGTGAAATATGTGTCAGATACTAATCAAAGCATACAGTGTGTTTATATGAAAAGCTTATTTGATTAACTCACAGTTTCGTTGCTTTCTGATGACCAGTGTTACTAAGTTGATAGCGAACACAGAACTGACTATACCGTAAATATTTTCCACCTGACCGTGTAAGAGAAGCTACAGCTGGCCTTGCTCCTTCGAAAATTATTTGCATCATTGGAAGCCGTCTAGTATTGATTCCCAAGTTTCTCAAGAACAGTGATGGAATTGTGGTGGCTTCAATGGCAGAATCAAATACGATCGTAATTTAATTTATATCCATAATTGTAATTTATATCCATAAAATATAAGTTGAAAATAGAGTAACATAAATTATATATGTACTTAACGCAGATTTGAGTTGCCATTTTTAGTCCACACCATTGCGTGTAGAAGGACTCTTCCCGTGTGGGTTTTAAAACAGAGGTCGAGACTCTGCAATATTCACCACAGTCGAATTCACATTCTTGCGCATTGAGATATTATCACAGTAAGAAGGTGGCATTAGCTTAACATGTCGATCTGATGATAAACTGATGCCCACAGAAGTCCTTTAAGACTTCTGTAACAGTATTTGGAAATGAAAAATTAATCTTGGTAACATTGTGTCTTACGTTCAGTTAAACCCCGAGAAAATTTCTTGGCCTTCATTAAGGATTGTTCGATAATTATATCACGTGCATCTTAGCTCAAGAAGGCGTCTTTTTCTGCGAATGTTAACGTTCCTTGAGTGGTTAATTCCTTGTATCCTCTGATACCGTATTTGCCTCTAGGGTTGAGTATAGTGATGTGCAAATTTTTCATAGAAAGGATGACCTTCTGCGTGAGAAAATGGATGCATTAGTTTAATGGAATACAAATTATGTTTCTAGTCCCCTGTTTAATCTAGTCTTTTTGGATGAATAGCATTACGATTATGACCTCCATATTCTGCAGCCAATGTTAACGGTTTGGAAAATATCATCATCTTAAGTTTGGGATTTCCTAATATGTTTTATCACATGCAGTTTCTTGTAAATGTTCTTGTAAATGTTGCACATTGACTTTGTCATCTAGACATTATTAAATAAAATAGCAGATCTTAGATTTTGTCATCTCCTGCGAGGTTTGTAAGGGTCTTCATTACCACATGTAGAGATCCCGTAGGAAAGTCTAGAAGTGAGTTCTCAATGATGTTGAGTAGGAATGGCCATTCAGCATTTTCACTAAATTTGTCATAGTGTACAGGATACATCAAAGTTCTTCTATACCATTTCCTGACAATGTATTCAATCGTGACTAGAAATTACTTAACACGAAAACCTCCTAAAGGCGGTACAACTTTGGATCGTTCAGAAATTTCTTCAGCTGTGGTACGATTTCAACACCTTTCCAGTATAATGGCTGATGTAATGTCATAACGCATGTGCTTTGTTCACTTTTCTTGCAGTTATTTACTGTGTGGAGATGAGTAGAATATATAGTATTAGTACAAGATGTTGAAATTTTAAAAAAATACAGAGGGACTACACTGCTTATATCAAAAGGAGAGTTGTGTATCTCACCATTACACAATCGTTGTAGCGAAGCTTCGAAAGATGAATAGCTGTCCAAAGGTTGTTTGAGAATAGGAAATCGAGACGCGAGATACGATTGAAGATTTGATTAAATCTTGCGAGTAAGACAGCATTGACACACCAAGAACATGAGTTTATTGCATTAGAGGGAAAGTGGATATCAGAATGAAGAAATGTGATACGATATTCTTATCAACACAATGCTACCGTGATATAAAATTACTTGTCATTCAAAAACTTGAATATGAAGAATTTTCATCAAGGGACATCTGAAATCAATGACTTTTTCTCCTGTATGAAAGGTGTGGCACTTAGTTACTAATCAAAGCATACTGTGACCTTATATGGAAAGATTATTTCATTAGCCCACAGTTTGGTTGCTTTGTGATGACCAGTGTTATTAAGTTGGTAGCGAACACTGGACTGACTATACCGTAAATGTTTTCCACCTAACCGTCTACGGGAAGATCTCAAAAACACCTAAAATCGATTTTTTGTTTGTCTCATCGATCAGATCACCGGTCTCAGACCCAAAGTAAGGCTGCTTCGGCGGTTAGAATCTAACGGGTTACATAGCAATGTTTTTCATTATGCAATCGAGAAAATAATATTAATGATAGACCGGAACCTAGTGAATCCTACACAACTCTGTATGTAAAGCCTAATGAGCAACTAGGACTGTAATTAAATGCATATTTGTCAGCCTTGAGTGTTAACTAACAGGATAATTTAATTAAATAATATATCTGTTAGAACACAACTCTTTGGGTTAAACAGTTTCTATCAGGCTAAAGATCAAGAACAAGGTGAGAGCGTTATGGGTGCTAAGTACATTTCTTCAGCAGGAAGCACTCTCAAATAGTATTGTAGTTGCATATAAAGGTGAAGTATAGCAATTGCTTGATTATCATTTGTAAATTATGTGTCTTACATTTGGTATCACAAAATTTTTCAATCCCAAGGGCCCACCTAAAACGTACGTTCCCAAAGGTATATGACTGTGAAACCCTCGTCTTATAAAAGGTAGAAGTATATCCACGGTTTTTTAAATAGTACGCCAGTGTATAATGTGAGTTAAGTAGCTCTAAAAGAACTACTGCTTCATTCTTAAGACGTAGGTACACAACACAAGATACTGCGGCCTCCGATTTATTGAGTTTCTTTACTAGCTCTAAGCCAATTGGAATTAGGGAATACATGGCGACGTCCAGTGCTGATTTCTAAATTTCACATCATTTTTAGAAAGCCATAAGCCGACATAAGCACTTTAGCTTTACCGGACACTTCGAAATAGAATTCTCGATTTATTGCCACGCCTGTTGCACCCTAAACCATTAATTAAAAATCTTACGGCCCCGTCCATCTTCAAATTTATTTCTTTAATCACCGCATCACTTAGAGATCGATTTTATCTCTTATTATTATCTTTTTTCATAAATTGTGGAATATTATTACAATAAAGTCAAGTGACATCTCTGCTATGTTACATTTTTAAGACTATTTCTGACGTAGTGGATGCATAATACAGAAAGCTTCACAAGCTCGGGGATGTTTCTTCTATCGCAAGTGACCCATCAACTTGTCCATCATTTTAACACGCTTTCTCTTTTTATACCTTAATAGCTCACCATGATATACAGTCTTTCTCAGCTAAAGACATCCTGTTCCGCACGTCACTGGTTTTAAACTCGAATATTTCGAATTTGCATGTCCTAAGGACAATATGTGCAGTCGTACTTTTCCCATTTGAACCCACACTAGGAATGGTACTGAGACCGAGACTAGTCTCGGTATCGTCTCGGTCACGTCTCGAATTATCGAGACGAGACCGAGACCGAGACGGACTTTTATATACCGAAACGAGAACGATACCGAGACAGACCTCTATAAACCGAGACGAGACCGAGACGAGACCATGGTGAGTCTCGAAACTCTCGGTCTCGTCTCGAGTATTGATAGTTATTTTGCCTTTACTCAAAGTTTGTTTCGTTACTGTATGAGATAATATGGGAACAGTTGACTGATGTACCTGCACAGTGGCGTATTTAGGGGGTAGGTATCGGGCTCAAGCCCCTCCCGAAATAAATTTGTAATAATTTTTCGCATTGCAACTACAACACAATTGTTTGTTATCTTTTCTCAAGCCTCTCCCGAAACAAAATCCACTGCTGTTGTTTATAATCTCTCTCTCTCTCTCTCTCTCTCTCTCTATCTATCTATCTATCTATCTATCTATCTATCTATCTATCTATCTATCTATCTATCTATCTATCTATCTATCTATCTATATATATATATATATATATATATTGCCCATTTTTAATCTTTCCACGGAAATATCTCGAAAACTGTTGAACATAAATGAACTGAACAAAAACTAAAATAAGAAGTACCATGGGGCAGATCGAATGGCGATGACATAATGCCCCCATGGGCCGCTCTTCAAGGGGGCCCGGGACCCAAATTTGAAATCTTAAATGGAAACATGGGTCGAGTGATAGGTCTTTAAAATGTAAAAAGCGATGTGGTAAAAGATTTTTCATATCGGTCACCGTATTCAAAATAGCCCCTAAGATGTGTTACCTACATCAGATGAAGGTCCAGTAGCACTAATATGAAAACGGTTGAACATAAATGAACCAAACAAAAATTCAAATATTAAATCCAAGAGGCAAATCGAATGATGTTGTCGCGGTGCCCTCCAGGGCCGGCTTTCATGGGGGCCCAGGCCCAACTTAGAAATTTTAAACGATGGGTAAAGTGGGGTAAAGTGATACCTCGTTCGATAGATCTTCATGGGTCACCGTTTTCAAAATGGTGCCTGTATCAGATAAAACCTGTATCCAGTACCTCTCATACGAAAACGGTTGAAGATAATAACGGATGAACAGAATAAAATTCCCATAGGAAATCACAGAGGATATTTATCATTCCAGGACTCGAAAATGTTTTAACGGAGATGTCTAGAGTAAAAGTGCCATAATGCAAAGGAGGTAATCCAGTTCCTAGAAAATCATCGTTCCAACGTCCTCCGTAAGTGGGTGAAGCAGGACGGGAAGAAACGGTGAAATTGCAAATGAGAAGCTTAGTTTTTTGCAAATTGTATCTACACAACATAATTAACTGAAATGTGATTTTATAACAGATAGGTGTCTTTAAAAAAAAGGTAAAATTCTTGTTAAATATTAGTTTCCATTTTCAGTGCAGGCAATGATTTGTACAAAAGAGAATCAACTGAAATGCGAAAGCAATTTGTCGAACAATGCAATTTTAGAACAACGTGTACAAATATTGGTTTTCCTCAAAAGTCGTCTGCACAATATTGGGTCATTAGGTTACGATACTGTTACGATAACAGAAGTTCTACAGGACTTTTGTGGGCATCAGTTTGCCATCAGAGCGACACGTTGAGCTAATGCCACCTTCCTTGTGTGATAATGTCTCATTGCGCAAGAATGTCAATTCGACTGCGGTGAATATTGCAGTCTCTATTGTCTTGTGTTTTAAAACCCACACGTAGAAAGAAGAGTCCTTATACACGCAATGGTGTGGACAATTCTGCGTTAAGTACGTATTTAATTTATGCTAAAGTCTATTTTCACCTTATATTTTATGGATATAAGTTACAATTATGGATATAAATTAAATTACGATCGTACTTATTTCTGCCATTGAAGCCACGACAATTCAATCACTGTTCTTGAGAAACTTGGAGATCAATACTAGACGGCTTTCGAAGGAGCAAAGGCAGTTGTATATGGACAACAGTAATAGAAAAAACTAGAAACGGGAAATCTGTTGCTGCTGGTTGGTGTGATTCAGATCTTTAAGAATCTTGGTAGAAGACTTCATGAGCAGTTTCTGATTCTCTTATAGCCACATACAAGCAGAACTGAAAGGAAATTCTACGAAATTATTAAATTTATTGAAACTTTAGCGTCATTAAAAGATTGTTTCACTTTTTCCATGATGCAGCAGGCTTTGACAATACCTCTGCTATACTCTGGTTGCCTTGAAGTTCGTTCAAAAAGAAAAAGAATTCTGCAGTTATTCAGTGTCATTAATCAATTAAATGTGAATTCTAATAAATGATTATGTTAGACATTACTTTATTCACCTCTATGGAAACGGAAAAATGTCTCCCTGGTATAAGCCATATCAAATATATCAAGGAAGTAGTTACAAAGCTGCAATATGGCCACTTTTCCCATTACTAACACAGCAGCTGTGCAGCATTCAATTCGGAAGTACCTCCAACTTCAGGAGCGAAATTTTCTAAGCCTAAACCCAGTCGAAAGAGGTTGGTCTGTTGACCCACACTCCTACCATCAGCTCCAGCCGGATAATCTTAGTTACCAGTAGATAAAAACTGACTGCAAGAGAGGATTGTGAACGAGCCACATGTTCGTGTAAAAGAGCCGATATGAAGTATTCAAGCTTTTGTGCATTCTGCCAAAGGAATTCATGTAGAAATGGCAGATCGAAAGATAATCTGATATAGATGATAACGAACAACAGCTGTAAAGAGCCAATATGTCATTGAAAACGGATTAATTGTTGATCCAATCAGTTATGATTATTATTTTGTGATTTCGTCCCCGCCTTATAGACCTAAAAAATGGACATATAAACGATTTTGATGAAACTTTAAATGAAGGTGTAAGGAAAAGCTGTAAACCATGAAGGTGGTGTATTCTTCTGTTTAGTTATTTTGGAATCTTTTAATACGAGCTGCTTTGGTACCCGAAGAGAAAACAAAACCGTAGCAGGACACGATTAAGTTATAGACCAAAAACCAATTCACTTAGATATCACATTCGTGTACTAAAGTATCATTCAATTGTACGTTAATAACAATTGTTTATTTTTTGATTGTTTATATGTAAAGATGTTCAACAGCAGATGATTGACTCCGAGGATTCTGCTATCTGCAAGGACACTTAAAATTGTGTAACTGCCGTTTAGTTTTCGACTCTCCTACAAAGAAGTAAAGTTTAACACTCTTAATAAAGAACAATGTTTGGATATTCCATACATGCAAAAACTCCATGTACATTTTTATCCAAGAGGGCGTAAGAATGAAAGCTCTACTACACGCCGATTCCAGTTGGTTTCAACTTATTGACCTAGGTTTTATACGACATAAGGACAATCAGTTCTTACTGCACAGCACCTTGTTCATTTGCGACTATTCCAAGCTGCTTTTCAGACAGAAGGCCTAGAAAGCTTAACAATTTTCCATAACACTTATATTACACATATGGTCATAAGTTTATTAGGATTCAGAGACAGATTATTGGCCTGAAACTCTATTAGGAGATTTTTAGGGTATTAGGTACGTGATTACCTTGTAGACACAGGCCCGATTCTCTTGGCCTGTGAGACAAGACCGGTCGATTAATCTATAAACTTAGCGGTCTAAAGCAGTGATTTGCGATACAAAAAAGTTATACAGGCCTGGCAAAAGAGGTGTAGAACACAGACATCAGCAAAATTATCATTGTCAGTTTTTTTTTTTTTTTTGTAGTCAGGTCACGTTTGGAGATATTCACTTATTACACCAGAAAGATATAAAACTTCCTAGGTTCACTTTCCACATCTTGGAGTAGAAGCCCTGAATTTTCTCCCTTAGTAATAGTATTCGAGTACTTGCTCGTCCCGGTAGCCAAAGAAAGTAATAGATACTGCTATTAATTTTCGATTAGCCTGAGAGTTAAACTTGCGTCTATAAAAAAATTCGATGCGTCTTTTGCAACTTTGACTCACTTCGTTAAGATGCTATATTGATAACGCTATGTATCTATCACACTAAACTTCAGGCTATAGAACCTTAAAGTCCCT
Organism: Thermobia domestica; assembly: GCF_964235325.1. NCBI lineage: Eukaryota > Metazoa > Arthropoda > Insecta > Zygentoma > Lepismatidae > Thermobia > Thermobia domestica. Next base: position 227,662,532 of record NC_137462.1, read on the forward strand.
TTGACTCGCACGGTTCAACTTGCACTACAGACTGCCATATCGCATACTCTTATTAAGCCTACTGGAGGATTTCAATTTCCAAATGTTCTAAACGTTTTCTCACCGGTAAGTAGAGTTCTGGTAAGCTTCCCCTCTCTATCAGATTAGTGCACCAACTGTATTAGCTTTTGGACACCTTTCATATCTGAGACGGAACGATCAACAAGAAGAATATCTCTAATCTTATTTATTAAATTCAACACTACCTTATCTCGCTGACGTGAATAGAGCTTGGTGTCTTTCCATCGACTCAAAGGTATCTTCTCAACAGCAGAAAGGAACTCCACAAAATGTACCCGATTAATCGCCTGCAGTTGAGGCTCACGAATTGTACCCATATCTAACACTGTACCTGACTGTCTTTGGCCTGATATGTATGCGACCATATCCATGGCCGTTGACCAAAACCATCCTACATCAGCAACAAAATTCCTTTACAAAAATAGAAGCACCATATCGTCTGTAGAATTCTGCATAGATGATAGCTGCATATAGTGGAATTTCATGGCAAACTGCCTAGAGTACATTCCTTGCACAGTCCAACTTAGAGCAGTTAACACTGGCAAGAAGAAAGTCGAAAAACACAGATATGTGCTTAGATCTTATCTTCAGACTCTTTTCAGAGAACATTGCATTACCAAGTTATAGAAAGATTAAGATATTTCATTAAGAGTAAATGTCGAGATACGTGTTGTTCTCTTATCATAACGAATGCAAGCAGTTAGCATGCACTACAACCAACCATACATAGTATTATTTGATGAGAAGCTTAGTAAGATTAGGATTTTACAATAGCAACTTACAGGCTGTAATACTATAAAATTTGTTGAAAAATTACTTTCATGTGGCAAATGATTTAAGGTTTATCGACAAGGATGCCGACTGTGGTTTTCTGCAGAAATTATGGTATTACTAATTTTAGATATCAGGATGAATATAGATAAAAATATAATAACAGTACATGTCGAGATCCGCCATGATACTTGTATTAGAACGAGTGGAATCAGTTTGCATGCAGTAGAACCGACGAGAGAGCCTGAGTTGAAATGGGAAAAGTACGACTGCACGTATTGTCCTTAGGACTTGCAAATTCGAAATATTCGAGTATAAAACTAGTGACGTGGGGAACAAGAAGCCTTTAGCTGAGAAAGACTGAATATCACGGTGAGCACATAAGGTATAGTAAAGAGAAAGCGCGTTAAAATTGTGGACATGTTGATGGGTTACTTGCGATTGGACAGATATCCCCCAGCTTGTGAAGCTTTTTGTATTAATCATCTGCTACACCAGAAATCACCTTAAAATGAGAACGTTAGCAGAAATGCCACGTGACTTCATTGTAATATCATTCTACAGTGTATGAAAAAAGATAATAATTAGAGTTGAAATCGATCTCTAAGTGATGCGGTGATTAAGGAAATAATATTGAGGATGGACAGGGATCTTCGATTTTTAATCAGTGGTTCAGGGTGCAACAGACGTGCCAATAATTCGAGGGTTCTATTTCGAGGTGTCTGGTAAGGGCCTATGTCAGTCAAAAAAATTTGTGAAATTAAGAAATCAGCAATGGACGTCGCCATGTATTCCTTATTTCCTATTGGCTTAGAGCTAGTAAAGAAATTCAACAATGAATCGGAGGCCGCAGAGTCTTGTGTTGCGTACCTAGGTATTAAAAACGAAGCAGCAGTGCTTTTAGAGCAACTTAACTATCATTATACAAAGGCGTACCGTTTAAAAAAACTGTGGATTTACTTCTCCCTTTAATAAGACGAGGGTATCACAATCATATAGCTTTGGAATCGTACAGCGGTTTGTTTTAGGTGGGCCCTTGGGATTGAAAAATGTTGTGATACCAAATGTAAAAAACATAAGTATTAATTTATCAATGATAATCAAGCAATTGCTATACTTCCCGTTTATATGCAACTACAATACTATTTGAAAGTGCTTCCTGCTGAAGAAATCTACTTAGCTCCCATAACGGTTTCACCTTGCTCTTTATCGTGAGCCTGATGGAATCTCTTTAATCCAAAGATTTGTGTTCTTACGGTTACAATATTTATAGAAATTCTCTTGTGTGTTAAAACTCGAGGCTATCAAGTATGCATTTAATTAGCGTCCTTCTGCTTACTAGGGCTCACATACAGAGTTGTGTAGGATTCACTAGGTTGCGGACTATGATTAATAATATTTTCACGATTGCATAATAATAAATACTTGATATGGAACCCATTATATTCTAACTTCCGAAGCAGCCTTACTTTGGGACTGAGAACGGTGATCTGATCGATGAGACAAATATGGAATCGATTTTAGGTTCTTTTGAGATCTTCACTTAGACGGTTAGTTAGAAAATATTTACGGTAGTCCTGTGTTAGCTACCAAATTAATAACACTGGTCATCACAAAGCAACCAAATTGTGTGCTAATCAAGAAATCTAGGTGCCACACATTTCACAGAGAAGAAAAGGTCATTTATTTCAGATGTCTGTTGATGAACATTCTCTATATCCAAGTTCATGAATGTAAAAGTAATATTATATCACGGTAGCATTGTCTTGATAAGAATATCTTATCACATTTCTTCACTCTGACATCCACTTTCCCTCTAATGCTATACACTCATGTTCTTGGTGTGTAAATGCTTTCTTAATCGGAAGCTTTAATCAAATCTTCAATCGTATCTCGCGTCTCGAATTCCTATACTCATACAATCTTTGGATAGCTATTCATCCTTTGAAATTTCGCTACAACGATTGGGTAATTGTGCGATACACACCTCTCCTTTTGATATAAGCAGTGTAGTGCATCAGTATTTCTTTAATATTTCAACATCAAGTACTAATACAGTAGCTACTATATATTCTACTCTTCTGCATACAGTAAATAAGTGCAAGAAAAGTGAACAATCCACATGCGTTATGATATTAGATCATCCATTATACTGGTAAGGTGTTCAAATCGTATCTCAGCTGTAGAAATTTCTGAACGGTGTAATGTTGCACCCCCTTTAAAAGGTTTCCAGTTAAGTAATTTTTATTCACGATTGAATGCACTATGTGAGGAAATGGTATAGAAGAACGTTGGTGTATCCTGTACACTATGACAACTTTAGTGAAAAAGCTGAATGGCCAGGCCTACTCAAGATCATTGAGAACTCACTTCTAGACTTTGCTCGGCGCCCTCTACATGTGGTTGTGAAGACCTTTGCAACCGTCGGAGGAGATGACAATATCTAGGATCTGCGATCTTATTCAACAACGTCTGGATGACGAAATCAATATGCAACATTTAGAAGAAAATGAAACTGCATGACCAAAACCATATTAGGAAACCTCAAAATTAGGACGGTGACATTTTCCGAACGTTTAACTTTGGCTGCAGTATATAGAGAAGGTCATAATTGTATTGCAATCGTAAGTGACTCGATTGAACAGGTGACAAGAACCTCATTTGAATGCAATTAAATATAATGCTTCCGATTTCTCACGCAGCTCGTCGTCTCTTCTATTAAAAATTTGCACATCACTATGCTCAGATGGAAGGCCTGGACGCAAAGACGGTATCAGAGAATTACAAGAAATTAACTACTCAAGGAACATTCACAATTCGCAGAAAAAGAATCCTTATTGTGCGAAGTTCCAATTGATATGATTATCGAACAGTGCTTAGTTAAGGGCACGAAATTTTCTCGGGGATTAACTCAACGTCAGATACAACGTTAGCAAAATTAATCCTTGAATCCGAAATACTGTTACGCAATATAGTGGAACCCTCGAGTCTGTTGCACCCTAAGCCACTAATTAAAAATAGACCATCCACGTCCAACCTCAAAATTATTTCTTTAATCACCGCATCATTTAGAGATCGATTAAATCTCTTTATAATATCTCTTTTCAGAAATTGCAGATCACTTTTACAAAAAGTCAAGTGACATCTGAGCTATTTTTCTCAATTCAAGGCGGTTTCTTACGTAGTAGATGCATATTACAAAAAGATTCACAAGCTCGTGGTTGCTTGTCCTATCGCAAGTGACCCATCACTTGTCCATCATTTTAACGCTCTTTCTCTTTACTATACGTTATGAGCTCACCGTGATATTCATTCTATCGTGGGTTTAAACACGAATACTTCGAATTATCAAGTCCTAAGAGCAATATGAGCTTCTGTACTTTCCCCATTTCAACCCGCCCGCTCTCGTCGGTATTACTGCATGCAAACCCTTTCCACTCGTTCTAAAACAGGTATCAAGGCGGATCTCGACACCTACTGTATTTATCTTTTTATCTAAATGGATGGTGATATCTATAATTAGTAATACCATTATATCTGCAGAAACCCACAGTCGGCAACCTTGTAGATAAATGTTAGTTCTTCTGCTATACGAAGGTTATAATTCACCAGATTATAGTCTATTATAGCATGTGATTTCAATTAAAAAATCCTAATCTCACTGCGCTTCTTATCAGTAATTACTATGTATGGTTAGTTGAAGTCCATGTAATCTGTTTTTTTGAATCTTTCGTCACTTTCCGTGTCTAATTGTAATATATATCCATAAGATATAAGTTGAAAATAGCGCTTAACATAATTTATATACGTTCTGTACTTAACGCAGATTTTACTTGCCATTTTTCGTCTACACCATTGCGTGTACAAGAACTCTTAGTTCTACGTGTGGGTTTTTAATCTCAGTCCAACAAAGATTCTGCTATATTCAGCGCAGTCGAAATGACATTCTTGTGCAATGAGATATTATCACACAAGGAAGATGGCATTAGCTCAACGTGCCCCTGAGATGACAAAGTGTCTCGTCAAAATTACTTTAGAACTTCTGTTATCGCAACAGTATTTTGGAATGATTTATTAATGTTGCTAATGTAGTGTCTGATCTTGAGTTAGTCCTCCAGAAAATTTCGCGGCCGAATTGTGAAGGTTCCTTGAGTTGTTAATTCCTTTAATCTTGTGATACCGTATTTGCCTCCAGGGCTTCCATCTGTTGAGTATAGTGATGTGCAAATTATTCATAGAAAAGATGACCAGCTGCGTGAGAAAACGGAAGAGTAAATTTAATAGTCTTCAAATAAAGTTCCTAGTCCCCTGTTCAATCTAGTCCCTTTGGATGAATTGCAATACGATTATGACCTTCTCTATATACTGCAGCCAAAGTTTATCGTTCGGATAAGGTCACCGTCTTAATTTTGAGATTTTCTAATATGGTTTTTGTCATGCAGTTTCATTTTCTAGTAAATGTTGCAGATTGATTTCCTCATCCAGGCAATGTTAAATAAGATCCAAGATCCTAGATTTAGTCATCTCCGACGGTTGTAAATGTTTTCATAAACACATGTAAGGGCTCGCGAGCAAAGTCTAGAAGTTAGTTCTCTATAATGTTGAGAAGGCATGGATATTCAAAATTTTCACTTCCTAAGGGTACTTTTTGTGACAGTTAAGCAATTTCTTGAGCTGCAGGTATGATTTGAGACCGTTCCAGTATAATGGCCGATCTAAGGTGATTACACAAGTGCTTTGTTCACATTTCTTGCACTTATTTACTGTATGCGGAAGAGTAGAATATATAATATTAGTACTTGATGTTGAAATAATGAAGAAATAAAGAGGCAATACATTGCTTATATGAAAAGGAAAGGTGTGTATCTCAGCATTACACAATCGTTGTGGATAAACACTCACAAGATGAATAGCTGTCCAAACGTTGGTTGAGACTATGAAAACGCGACGCGAGATGCGAGTGAGGATGAGGACAGTATTGACACACAAAGAAAATGAGTGTATAGCATTAGGGGGAAGTGGATGACAGAAGGAAGAAATGAGATACGATATTATTATCAAGACAATGCTACCGTGAAATAAGATTACTTTTGCATTAAAGGACTTGGATATGGAGAATTTACAAAAAGAGACATGTGAAATAAATGACTTTTTCTGCTCTTGAAATTTGTGGCATTTAGTTACTAATCAAAGCATACAGTTAGCTTATATGGAAAGATTATTTGATTAGCCCACTGATTGGTTGCTTTGTGATTTCGAGTGTTACTAAGTTGGTAGCGAAAACTGGGCACACTATACCTTTAATATTTTCCACCTAACCGTCTAAGGGAAGATCTCAAAATAACCTAAAATCGATTTTCTTTTTGTTTCGTCGATCACAACACCGGTCTCAGACCCAAAGTAAGGCTGCTTCGGAGGTTAGAATATAATGGGTTCCATAGCAAGTTTTACAGGATACAATCGGGAAAATATAATTAGTGATAGACCGGAACCTGGTGAATCCTACACAAGTCTATGTAAGTTCTAGTGAGCAGCATTGACGCTAATTAAATGCATATTTGATAGTCTCGTCTGTTAACACACAGGAAACTTTGTTTAATATATTAGTAAGAACACAACTCTTTGGATGAAACAGTTTCTAACAGGCTAACGATCAAGAACAAGGTGAGAGCGATATGGCTGTTAAGTAGATTTCTTCAGCAGGAAGCACACTCAAAAAGTATTGTTGTGTTTATAAACGGGAAGTATAGCAATTTCTTGATTAGCATTGATAAATTAATACTTATGTTTTTTACGTTTGGTATCACAACATTTTTCACCCCAAGGGCCCACCTACAACGATCCTCTGAACGTTCCCAAAGCTATATGACTGTGATACCCTCGTCTTATTAAAGGGAGACTTAAATCCACAATTTTTTAATTGGTGCGCCATTATATAATGTGAGTTAAGGAGCTATAAAAGCACTACTGCTTGGTTTTTAAGACCTACGTACACAACACAAGATACGGGGGATTCCGATTCATTGTTGAATTTTTTTAATAGCTCTAAGCTTATACGAATTAAGGTTTACATGCTGATGTCCACTGCTGATTTCTGATTTTCACACCATTATAAGAAGGACATAAGCAGGCATAAGCCTGTTAGCCTTACTGGACACCTCGAAATAAAACCCTCGAATTATTGGACACCTGTTGCACCCTAAACCGGTAATTAAAAATCAGACAACCCCGTCCATCTTCTTAATTATTTTTTTAATTACCGCATCACTTACAGATAGATTTAATCTGAATTAATAAATGGTTTTAGTAATTATATAATAGTATTACAATGAAGTCAAGTGACATCTCTGCTAATGTTCTCATTTTAAGGTGATTTCTGGTGTTGGAGTTGCATATTACAAAAGGCTTCAGAAGCGCGGGGATGCCTGGCCTATCGCGAAACACACCAACTTGTCCATCATTTTAACGCGCTTTCTCTTTACTACGCCTTATGAGCTCACCGTGATATACAGTCTTTCTCAGCTAAAGACTTCCTGTTCCAGACGTCGCTGATTTTAAACTCGAATATTTCGAATTTGCAAGTCCTAAGGACAATATGAGCTGCCCTACTTTTCACATTTCAACCCACCGTTTAACGTCGGTTGTACTGTAAGCAAACTGATTCCACCTGTTCTAATGCAAGTGTCATGCCGGACCTCGACATATACTGATATTATCTTCTTATCTAAATGCATCGTGAAATCTTTAAATAGAATTACCATTATTTCTGCAGAAAACCACAGTCGGCAGCCTTGTAGATAAATCTTAATTCTTCTGCCATATGAAGGCCATAATTCATCAGATTTTAGTCTATTACAGCATGTGAGTTGAAATTGAAAAATCCTAATCTCACTACGCTTCTCATCAAATATTACTATGTATGGTTGGTTGTAGTGCATGCTAACTTCTTGCATTCATTTGATAACACAACAAAACTTATCTGGACATCTCTTAGTAAAATGATATATGAAAGTTTCGGTGTCTTATTAATTTTATGTTTTCTGAAAACAGTCTGACGTATAGATCAAAGCACATATATGTGTATTTCGACTTACTTCCTGCTAATGTTAACGGCTCTCCTAAGGAATGTACTCTAGGCAGTTTCCCATGATATTCAGCTATATGCAGCGAACACCTAAACAGAATTCTACAGAAGATTTGGTGCATTTATTTTTGTAAAGGAATTTACTTGGTGATCTAGGATGCCTGTGGTCAACGGCCATGGATATCTTCGTAAACATACCGGGCAAATGACAGTCTGGTTCAGTGTTAGAGATGAGTGCAATTCGGAAGCCTCAAATGCTGGCGATTAATCATGTACATTTTGTAGAGTAGTTTTCTGCTCTTGAGAGGACTACTTTCAGTCGGTGAAAGGAAACGCAAGCTCTATTCACAAATGCGAGATGAAGTAGTGTTGAATTTAATAAATAAGATTTCAGAAATTCTTCTTGTTGATCATTCCGTCTCAGATATGAAAGGTATCGAAAAGCTGATACAGTTGATGTACTAGTCTGCTACAGAGCGGAAGCATACCAGAATTTACTTACCGGTGAGAAAACGTTGAGAAGTTTCAGATATTCAAATCCTCCAATAAGCTTAATTAGACCGTGCGCTAAGGCTCTCTGTGGTGCAAGATTAACCATGCGAGCTAGAAAGACTTTAAGATTCTATAGCCTAAATATCAGTGTGAGAGATACGTAGCGTTATCAATATAGGATTTTGATAAGTCAAGGTTGCAAAAGATGCCTCGATATTTTTTATTAACACAAGTTTAACTTCCAGGCTAATCAAAAAGTTTATCGCAGTCTGTATTATTTACTTTGGCCACAGAGACAAGCAAGTTCTCGAACACTATTCCCAAGGGTGGATATTCAGGGCTTGTGGCTGAAGATATGGGATGTGAGCCTAGAAAGTTTTATATCTTTCATGAGTACTTGACTGAAAATCTCCCAATGTAACATAAGTACCAAAAAAATCTGTCACGTGATAATTTTGTTGATGTCTCTGTTCCACACCTCTTCTACCAAGCCTTTATAACTTCTTTGTATCGCGAATCAGTGCCTTGCACCGCTAGCTTTATTAATTGATCGGCCGGACTTGTCTCACAGGCTAAGAGAAGCGGGTCTTGTTCTACAAGATAATCAATCACCTATTTTCCTAAGAATCCCCTACTAGATTTTCAGGCCAATAACCTGAATTTGAATCCTTTACAAGCTTACGACCATAAGTCTAGTATAACTGTTACAGAAAATTGTTAAGCTTCGTGGGCTTCCATCTGAAAAGTAGCTTGGTACAGTCGCAAAGGAAAATGGTGCTTAGAAGTAAGGATTGATAATCCTTATGTCGTATAAATACTAGGGCAATAAGTTGAAACCAACTGTGAAAGACGTGTAGTAGAGCTTTCATTCTTACGACCCAGTCGTAAATAAAAATATTCATGGAGTCTTTGCATGTACGGAAAATCCAAACTTCGTTCTTTATTAAGAGTGTTAAAATTTAATTACATACGTGATTACCCTGTAGACACAGGCGCGCTTCTCTTGGCCGGACAATGAATTTTTAAAGCTAGCGGTTTAAAGCAGTGATTCGCGATACAAAAAAGTTATACAGGCCTGGTTGAACAGGTGTAGAACACAGAGATCAACAATATTATCAATTGACAGAATTTTTTTTGTAGTCAGGTCACATTTGGAGATTTTCACTTAGTACACCTGAAAGATATAAAACTTCCTAGGCTCACTTTCCACATCTTGGAGTAGAAGCCATGAATTTTCTCCCTTAGTAATAGTGTTCGAGTACTTGCTCCTCTCGGTGGCCAAAGAAAGTAATAGATACTGCTATAAACTTTCAATTAGTCTGAGAGTTAAACTCGAAAAAAATTCAGATGCGTCTTTTGCAACTTTGACTCACTTCGTTAAGATGCTAAATTGAAACGCAACGTATCTATCACACTAATCTTCAGGCTATAGAACCTTAAAGTCCCTTTGACTCGCACGGTTCAACTTGCACTACAGACTGCCATATCGCACACTCTTATTAAGCTTACTGGAGGATTTCAATTTCTCGATCTTTTAAACGTTTTCTCACGGGTGAGTAAAGCTTCCCCTCTGTAGCAGATTAGTTCACCAACTGTACTAGCTTTTAGACATATTTCATATCGGAGACGGGACGATCAACAAGAAGAATATCTCTAATCTTATTTATTAAATTCAACACTACCTTATTTCGCTGACGTGAATAGAGCTTGCGTGTCTTTCCATCGACTCAAAGGTATCTTCTCAAGAGCAGAAAGCAACTCCAGAAAACGTACCCGATTAATCGCCAGCAGTTGAGGCTTACGAATTGTACTCATATCTAACACTGTACCTGACTGTCTTTTGGCCTGGTATGTATGGGAGCATATCCATGGCCGTTGACCAGTGCCATCCTAGATCACCAAGTAAATTCCTTTACAAAAATAGGAGCACCAAATCGTCTGTAGAATTCTGCATAGATGATAGCTGCATATAGTGGAATATTATGTCGAACTGGCTAGAATACATTCCTTGCACAGTCCAACTAAGAGCAGTTAACATTGGCAAGAAGAAAGTGGAAAAACACAGATATGTGCTTAGATCTAATCTTCAGACTGTTTTCAAAGAACTTTGCATTACCAAGGTATAGAAAGATTCAGATATTTTATTAAGAGGAAATGTCGAGATACCTTTTGTTCACTTATCATAACGAATGCAAGCAGTTAGCATGCACTACAACAAACCATACATAGTAATTTTTGATAAGAAGCGTAGTGAGATTAGGATTTCTCAATTGCAACTTACACGCTGTAATACTCTAAAATTTATTTGAAAAATTACTTTCATATGGCAAAAGATTTAAGGTTTATCTACAAGGTTGCCGACTGTGGTTTTCTGCAGAAATTATGGTATTACTAATTCTATATATCAGGATGCAATTAGATAAAAAGATAATAACAGTACATGTCGAGATCCGCCATGATACTTGTATTAGAACGAGTGGAATCAGTTTGCAAATTCGAAATATTCGAGTATAAAACTAGTGACGTGGGGATCAAGAAGTCTTTAGCTTCGAAAGACTGAAAATCACGGTGAGCTCATAAGGTATTGTAAAGAGAAAGCGCGTTAAAATGGTGGACAAGTTGATGGGTCACTTGCGATTGAGCATACATCCCCGAGCTGGTGAAGCGATTTCTATTATTCATCTGCAACACCAGAAATCACCTTAAAATGAGAACGGTAGCAGAAATGTCACGTGTCTTCATTGTAATAGCATTCTACAGTGTATAAAAAAAAATAATAATTAGAGTTTAAATCAATCTCTAAGCGATGCGGTGATTAAAGAAATAATATTGAAGATGGACGTCAATGTTCGATTTTTAATTAGTGGTTCACGGTGCAACAGGCGTTCCAATAATTCGAGGGTTCTATTTCGAGGTGTCCGGTAAGGCTAAAGGGCCTATGGAGGCGTATGTCAGTTTAAAAATTTTGTGAAATTTAGAAATGAGCAATAGACGTCGCCATGTATTCTTTAATTCCTATTGGCTTAGAGCTAGTAAACAAATTCAACAATGAATCGGATGCCGCAGTATCTTGTGTTGCGTACGTAGGTCTTAAAAACGAATCAGCAGTGCTTTTAGAGCAACTTAACTATCACTATACAATGGCGTACCAATTAAAAAACCATGGATTTACTTCTCCCTTGAATAAGACGAATGTATCGCAATCATATATCTTTAGAATCGTACAGCGTTTTGTTTTAGGTGGGCCCTTGGGATTGAAAAATGTTGTGATACCAAATGTAAAAAGTATTAGTTTATCAATGATAATCAAGCAATTGCTATACTTCCCGTTTATATGCAACTACAATACTATTTGAGAGTACTTCCTGCTGAAGAAATCTACTTTGCTCCCATAACGCTCTCACAGTGTTCTTGATCGTGAGCCTGATGGAAACTGTTTAATCCAATGATTTATTTTCTTACGGATACAATATTTATAGAAATTCTCCTGTGTGTTAAGTTTGCATTTAATTAGCGCCCTTCTGCTTACTAGGGTTTACATACAGAGCTGTGTAGGATTTACTCGGTTCCGGACTATCATTAATAATATATTCACGATTGCACAATGGTAAAAATCAATTCAGCAGGAAGCAGTCTCATATAGTATTGTAGTGTTTATAAACGCGAAGTATAGCAATTGCTTGATTATCATTGATAAATTAATACTTATGTTTTTTACGTTTGGTATCACAACATTTTTCATCCCGACGGGCCCACCTAAAACCGCTGTATTATCTCAATGCTATATGACTGTGATACCCTCGTCTTATTAAAGGGAGACATAAATCCACAGTTTTTCAAATGGTACGCTATTGTATAATGTGAGTTAAGCAGCTATAAAAGCACGATTGCATCGTCTTAAGACCTAGGTACACAACACAAGATCTTACGGCTTCGGATTCATTGTTGACCTCCTTTACTAGCTTTAAGCCATTAGGAATTAAGGAATAGATGCCGATGTCCAGTGCTGACTTCTAAATTTCACAGCGTTGTAAGAAGGACATAACCCGGCATAATCCGTTTAGCCTTACCGGTAACTTTCAAATTATTGGCGCGCTTGTTGCACTCTAATCCACTAATTAAAAATCGAACATCCCCTTGCATTCTCAAAATTATTTCTTTAATCTCCGCATCACTTAGAGATCGATATAATCTCTTATCAATATCTCTTTTCAGACATTGTAGAATACTATTACAATGAAGTCAAGTAACATCTCTGCTATCGTTCTCATTTTAAGACGATTTCTGACGTAGTGGATGCATATTACAAAAAACTTCACAAGCTTGGGGATGCTTATTCTATCGCAAGTACCCATCAACTTGTCCATCATTTAACGCGCTTACTCTTTACTATACCTTATGCTCACCGTGATATTCATTCTTTCTCAGCTAAAGATTTTTTGTTCCGCAGGTCACAGGGTTTATACTCGAATATTTCGAATTTGCAAGTCCTAAGGACAATATCTGCTGTCGTACTTTTCCCATTTCAACTCGCAAGCTCACTTATTGTTGTATTGCATTCAAACTGATTCCACTCGTTGTAATGCAAGTATCATTGCGGATCTCGACATCTACTGTTATTATCTTTTTATCTAAATGCATCCTAATACCTGCAAATAGTAATACCACTATTTCTGCAGAAAGCCACAGTCGGCAGCCTTGTAGATAAACCTTAATACTTTTGGCATATGAAATAATTTTTCAACAGATTTTAGTCAATTACAGCGTGTAAGTTGCAATAGAAAAATCCTAATCTCACTACGCTTCTATGTCTGGTTGTTTGTAGTGCATGCTAAGTGATTACATTCTTTTTGATAACAGAACAACACGTATCTCGACATCTCTTACTAGAATATTTGAATGTTTCTGTAACTTAGTAATACAATGTTCTCTGAAAAAAAGGTTGAAGTAACGATCTATGCACACATCAGTGTGCTTTGACTTTCTTCTTACCAATGTTAACGGCTCATAGCTGGACTGTGCAACGAATGTACTGTAGGCACTTTGCCATGATATTCCGCTATATGCAGCGATCATCTATTCAGAATTCTACAGACGATTTGATGCTTCTATTTTTAAAGGAATTTACTTGGTGATCTAGGATGGCTCTGGTCAACGGAGATGGATATTCTCGCATACATACCAAGCAAAATGACAGTCTGGTTCAGTGTTAGAGATGACTGCACTTCGTAAGCCTCAACTGCTGGCGATTGATCGGGTACATTTTGTGGTGTACTTTTCTGCTCTTGAAAAGATACCTTTGAGTCGATGGACAGGACACGCAAACTCTAGTCAAGTCAGCTAAGTGAGGTAGTGTTGAATTTAATAGATAAAATTACAGAAATTCTTCTTGATAATCTTTCCGTCTCATATATGAAAGGTGTCAAAAAGCTCATACAATTGGTGAACTAATTTGCTACAGAGGGGAAGCTTAGCAGAACTTTACTCAACGGTGAGCAAACGTTTAGAAAATCGAGAAATTCAAATCCTGCCATAAGCTTAATAAGAGTGTGCGAAATGGCAGTCTGTAGTGCAAAATGAACCGTGCGAGTCAGAAAGACTTTAATGTCTATAGCCTGAAGATTAGTGTGATAGATACGTTGCGTTCTCAATGTAGCAGCTGGATGAAGTGAGTCAGGGTTGCAAAAGACGACTCGAAATTTTTTATACACGCAAGTTAAACTTACAATCTAAGCGAAACTAATAGAAGTATCTATCACTTTCTTTGGGCAACGGGAGGAGCAAGTATTCGAACACTATTACTATGGGAGAAAATTCAGGGCTTCTGCTGGAAGATGTGGTAAGTGAGCCTAGGAAGTTTTATATCCTTGAGGTGTACTTAACCGAAAATCTCCCAATGTGACCTAAGTACCAAAACAAATTCTGTCAATTGATAATTTTGTTGATGTCTGTGTTCTACACCTGTTCTACCAGGCCTGTATAATTACTTTGTATCGCGAATCAGTTCTTTAAACCGCTAGCTTCATAAATTAATCGACCGGACTTGTCTCACAGGAGAAGAGAAGCGTGCTTGGGTCTACAAGGTAATCTCGTACCTAATTACCTAAAAATATGCTATTAGAGTTTCATGCAAATAACCTGCATGTGATTCCTTTACAAGCTTACGACTTAAGTGTAATATAACTGTTACGGAAAATTGTTAAGCTTCGTGGCCTTCTGAGTGAAAAGCAGCTTGGTTCAGTCGCAAAGGAAGAAGTTGCTGAGCACTACGTATTGATTGTCGTTATCTCTTATAAAACCTAAGGCAATAAGTTGAAAGCAACAGGGATCGACGTGTAATAGAGCTTTCATTCTTACGCTCTTTCTTGGATAAAAATGAACATGGAGTCTTTGCTTGTACAGCATATCGGAGCATCGTTCTTTATTAAGAGAGTTAAACTTTGCTTCTTTTCAGGAGATTCTAAAACTAACGGTAGCGAGGCAAAAGGAGTGTTTGGAAGATGAGGATGGTTTTTGTTGTTCGTTAGATACTGACATACCTAAGAATAAAATTAATTAACTGTATTCTCTTAATTTGTCACATTTAAATTGAAATGTTGGTCAATTTACAAGAGCCAAAGGAAAGTTTAGGCTGAAGTAAATCCTTTGGTCTGTAGTTGTCTATATATTAAAAAATTTATTTATAGAGCGGAAATGTCGTAAATGGTCAGATATTTACTATAGAAAACTGGTTATTCAGTAAGAGAAAGGACTGTTTCAAATGTGAAGCAAACAATTTCTATTTGTTTGTTACTTTCATATTTAAAATTAAACAAATAATAACGACATTGTCACAATCTGTAACATATTTATCTTTGAAAAACGAATCTCCTCAGAAGAACGAAAGGAGTATTTTCGAGGTGAAGAACATACTCGCTGATCGGTAGTTTCCGACATATTTCAGAATCTAATGTTAGAATGGAATTGTCGTAAAGTATTAGTTATACACAATTAAAAAGCGAGTCCATTGAATGGAGTAAAAGAGTGCTTCGAAGGTGATGCAGACTGTTGTTGGTCCCTCTGACTTATCATTATTCATAGTATATATTCTGCAGTTAGAATTAAGTGATTTCTTTAATCATTTATGGAATTACTAGCTGATAAGATTTTGGAGTGACCTGAGTGACGCCGGTCACATTGATTTGCAGTTCCTTTTCTGTACTTTCTGATGTCCGAGTTATCGCAAAGTCCCGTGGATCGTAGCCAGTGGACTAGAATTAACATAAATTATTTTCCATATTCTGTATATACATATGCGGTATGCATATGCATACAGGTGAGTTAACTGAGTGATTATTAGATTGAACTACGAACACTCTTCAGTTGACCACTGCATTGTGTGCCGCCACCGCGCTCGTTGAGTGGGGAATTAAATCTGACTGAGTTAAGGGGAACAAGCTATTTGTCGGCGAAGGACGTTTTCTTACGGTTAGCCCTCAACTAGTGACGTCCCTTGTTCAAATACTTTGTGCGTACCTGTCAGTTATATACGCGCCCTCCAACTAGTATTCTACCTTCGAGACAATTTTATTGTCTGAAGATTCATCTTAACTCTTCAGGATTGTTGGCGCAGCAACTGGATATCTACGTGGGACTATCCAAGCAATTTTTCACCCAGTGCTAATCCTTATTTCTCCAATCCAGTTCTCGTTATTCAGACCGACGAGCGATTTGGACACAATTTGTAACCCCTTCTTGGCGAGGTCTTTTATCATGCTATTCAGGGAAGTTAAGGTCTCAGTGGAATACTTACTGGCAGCACCACCGAGGAGAGAAATCCGAACAGTAGCCCGAACTCAAGTTGGTTACAAACAAATGGCCGCCCGAACACACAACTCGAAATGGTTATAAATTGTCAGATATTTACAATTAAAAGTGAAATAAAAGGACTGGAAAATGGAGCAGACTCTTGGTAATCGTTTGTTTCTTATTTACCTAAAAATGAAATTAACTGCCGTAAAGAATAATGTAAAATAACAGATTTGTCGTAATTTGTCAGACATTTACAATTCCAATTTATAGGACATATTTCATAGGACATATTTCCGGCTTATGTTCTTGCAATGGTGTAATGTAGAAGTTAGCAGTGGACATCGGCATCTATTACTTAATTCATATTGGCTTACAGCTAGTAAAAAAATTCAACAATGAATCCGTAGCTGTAGGATATTGTGATGTGTACCAAGGTACTAAAAACGAAGCAGTAGTGCTTTTAGAGCTCCTTAAACCACATTATACAATGGCGTATAGTTTTAAAAACCATGGATTTACTTCTGCCTTTAATAAGACGAGAGTATAACAGACGTGTACCTTTGGGAACGAACAGCGGTTGGTTTTACGTGGGCCCTTGTGATTGAAAAATGTAGGGATACCAAATGTAAAAAACAAGTATTAATTTATCAATGATAATTAAGCAATTGTTATACTTCCCGTTTATATGCAACTACATTACTATATGAGAGTGCCTCTGCTGAAGAAATCTACTTAGGACTCATATCGCTCTCACCTATTTCTTAATTGTTATTGTCATAGAAACGGTTTAATCCAAAGAGTTATTTTCTTACGGATATATTATTTAAAGAAAGTCTTCTGTGTGTTAACGCACGAAGGATATCCTGATATCAGGAAAGCATTTTCCTGATATTTTCATTTTCTTAATATAAGTCCCCTACCCTGGGCTAATTCTGGCTACCAGGTAATCAACCCTCGACAGTTGGTTGAAAGATATTCCACAGTTCATGTTATTTCTTCGTTAGAAAAACACTTCTAGTTGACTCTGTTCATGGTGAATTACTGAACTTAAACATTTACAATTATTGAAAAATGAATAATTATTTTTTACATAAAAAGGCGTTACAGTTCATTAGAATGCAGTAGTAGATGGAAGTGAATTAAAATAATGTTTGTTTGTTGAGATGTGCAAACTGAATGTGAATAATAAGTGTTTATTCACGCATTCTCTTCTCTCTTAAGAGCTCCAAACTCTGGAATGGGTTTTGGAGAAGAGTGGAAGAGAGAGTATGTGTGAATTAAAACTAATTATTCACATTCTCTTCCACTCTGTTATCTAGGAAAACCAACAATGTACTATCAATTGCACTAGGTTTGATTGTTAGTGCTTCCTGGGGACCTAACTTCACGTTTGTCCTTTGAAGTTTTTATTTGCTTCTAGTGTCCAAACAATTGCAGCACTAGTGTTAAGAGTCACAGCTCTAGGAAGCACTAACGAAGCACTAATGATTGTATTAAAGATATCATTAGCTGTTTTGAATTTGTCGGGAATTTGTCCCAGTGATATACTCTCCATGTATTTATGGGAGTTTCGTAACCAGAGGTGACACTTTGACCTAACCTCACTCAACCTCATACTCAAAAACTAACTTCGACCTGACTCACGAACTCATTTCGACTTCACGCTCACACAACCTCACGCTCACATCACCAGTCTGACCTCACGCTCAAATAACCAGCCTGACCTCACGCTCACTCGACCTCACGTTCGCATCACCAGTCTGACCGCACGATCACTCAACCTCACGCTTATATCACCTGTCGGACCTCACGCTCAAATAACCATCCTGAACTCACGCTCACTCAACCTCACGTTCGCATCACTAGTCTGACCTCACGCACACTCAACCACACGCTCACATCACCAGCCCTATCTCACGCTCACTTCGTGAGGCTGAGGTCGAATGAGTTTCAAACTCATGAGCGCCGATCTCGTGAGTTTGGACATCTGTGTGACATATAAGTACGCACATCTACAATAATAGTAAAGCAAAACCAAACCATTAGTGTTTCCTGGAAGCACTAACGATGCACTAACGATTCCACCAGGTTTTAACGTTAGTGTTTCCTGGGGGTCTAACGTGAAGTTGCACTCCAAAAGTTTTTTGCTTCTAGCGTCCAAACTATTGCAGCAATAATGTGTCGACTTGGTATTCTGAGAAGCACTAACAAAGCACTAACGATTGCACTAAAAAGGTCATTAGCGCTTTTGAATTTGGCTGGAATTTGAGCCAATTAAAAATTCCTCATATATTCCTTATGGGAATTTCGAGACATATAACTGGCCATAGGCACACTAATTGTGAAGCACCAACGAAACTGTTAGTGTTTTCTGAAAGCACTAACGATGCACTAACGATTGCACCAAGTTTAATCATCAGTGCTTTCAGGGGGGCTAACGTGAAGTTGGCCCCCCAGAGTTTTTTGCCTCTAGGGTCTAAACTATTAAAGCATTAATGTTGGGAGTTGGTGTTCCTTGGAGCACATAAGAAGCGCTAACGATTGCACTAGAAGAGAGCATAAGCGCTTTTGAATTAGGCGAGAATTTGAGCCAATTAAAAATTCCCCATGTACTCCTTACGGGAATTTCCTGACATATAACTGGTCGTAGTCACACTAATTGTGAAGCACTAACGAAACTATTAGTGTTTTTCGGAAGCACTAACGATGCACTATCGATTGCAATAGACTTAATAGTTAGTGCTTTCTGGGAGAAGGGCTAACTTGAAGTTGCCGCCCCCCAAAGTTTTTTGCTTCTAGCGTCCAAACTATTAAAGCACTAATGTAGGGAGTTGGTGTTCTAAGAAGCACTAACTAAGCACTAACGATTGCACTAGAAGAGATCATAAGTGCTGCAATGGGGGGGGGGGGCAAGTTCTCGGACGTTCCTAAGGAACTAGATTCAACAGGGGACTTTAAAACATCATTTGTATTTAATTAAATTATTGCTTCCGTTTTCTCACGCAGCTGGTCATCTTTTCTATGAAAAATTTGCCCATCACTATACTCTGCAGATGGAAGCCCTGGAGGGTAATACGGTATCAGAGGGTTACAAGAAATTAACAACTCAAGGAACATTCACAATTCACAGAAAAAGAGGCCTTCTTGCGCGAAGATCCAAGTGATATGATTATCGAGCAATGCTTAATATAGGCCACGAAAATTTCTCGGGGATTAACTCAACGTGAGACACAACGTTAGCAAGATTAATCCTTCATTCCCAAATACTGTTACGATAACAGAAGTTCTACAGGACTTTTGTGGGCATTAGTTTATCATTAGAGAGTCAAGTTGAGCTAATGCCACCTTCCTTGTGTGATAATATCTCAATGCGCAAGAATGTCATTTCGACTGCGGTGATAATTGCAGAGTCTCTATTGTTATGTGTTTTAAAACCCACACGTAGAAGGAAGAGGCCTTCTACACGCAATGGTGTGGACTAAAAATGGCAACTCAATTCTGCGTTAAGTACGAAATAAATCATGTTAAACTCTATTTTCACCTTATATGCTATGGATATAAATTACAATTACACATGGAAAGTGCCGAAAGAGGAAAAAGAGCTTTCTGGAAATATCTGCCACGATCGAATTTAATGCTGCCATTGAAGCCACGACAATTCAATCACAGTTCTTGAGAAACTTGGAGATCTATACTAGACGGCTTCAAATGATTCAAACAGTTTTCGAAGGACGAAAGGTAGCTGTATATGGACAAGAAAAATGGAAGAAACTTGAAACAGGAAAACTGTAGGTGTAGATGGCTGTGATTCTGATCTATTAAGAATCTTGGTAGAAGACTGCATGAGCAGTTGCTAGTATTCACATAGCCATTTTCACATTTTAACATAGCTAATTTTCACATAGCCTTTCACGTTTTCACAATCACAGAACTGAAAGGAAATGCTTCGAACGTATTAAATTTAAAGAGATCCTATCGTCATTAAACTATTGCTTTTACATTTTTCATGATGCAACAGGCTGTGGCACGACCTCAGCTATACTCAAAAGTGAATAGTTTGCAGCCTTCAAGTTCCTTCAATTAGAAGAATTGTGAAAGTTAGACAGAGTCCTCAACCAACCAAATGTGAATCCTGACAAAGTGGTTTCTTAATCGCCTGTATGGAAATGGAAAAATGCCGTCCCTGGAATAAGCCATATGAGATATAACAAGGAAGTAGTTACAAAGCTTCAATATGGCCACTTTTCCCATTACTAACACAGCAGCTGTCCAGCATTCAATCCAGTTCCAGGAGCGAAATGGTCTAAGCATGAACTCAATCGAAACAGGTGGTGTGGGAAAGAGGATATGCGAATTCCAGGGACCCACACAGCTACCATCAGCTGCAACCGGATAATCTTACTTACCTGTAGATAAAAAGTGACTGCAACATAGGATTATGAACGAACCACATGTTAGTGTAAAAGAGCCGATATGAAGTATTCAATATTTTATGCATTCTGCCAAGGGAGTTCATGTAGAAATGGGAGATCGGAAGACAATCTGATATAGATGATAACGAAAAACAGCTGTAAAAAAAAATATGTCATTGACAACGGCTTAATTGTTGATCCAATGAGTTATGATTATTATTTTGTGATATCGTCCCCGCGTTATAAACCTAACAAAATGGAGATGAAGACGATCTTGATGTAAATCTAAAAAGAAGGTATAAAAACAAGGTATAAAACATGAAGGTTACATATTTTGGGATCCTTTAACACTAGGGGCTTTGGTACCCGAGGAGGAAATTAAACCTTAGCAGGACAAATCTAACGAGTTAAACCAATTCATTTAGATATAACATTCGCATACCACATTACCATTCAATTGACGTTTATAACAATTGTTAATTGTTTGATTGTTTATATGTTAAGATGTTCTGCAGCAAACGATAGACTCCAATGAATCTGACATCTGTAAGGACAATAAAAATTGTGTAGGTGCCGTTTAGTTTTCAAATCTCCAAAAAAGAAGCAAAATTTAACGATAATAAAAAAACGATGTTTCTATATGCGGTAGAAGCAAAGATTCCATGTACATTTTTATCAAAGAGGGGGCGTAAGAATGAAAGCTCTATTACACGTCGATCCCTGTTGCTTTTAACTTATTGCCCTAGGTTTTATACGACATAAGGACAATCAATGCCTACTGCTCAGCATCTTTTTCATTTCCGACTCTACCATGGTGGTTTTCAGTCAAAACGCCACGAAGCTTAATAATTTTCCGTAACAGTTATATTACACTTATGGTCGTAAGCTCGTAAAAGAATCACATGCAGGTTATTGGCATGAATCTCTATTAGCTTAGTTTTAGGTAATTAACTACAAGATTACCTTGTAGACCCAGGCACGCTTCTCTTGGCTGTGAGACAAGTCCGGCCGATGAATTTATAAAGCTAGCGGTTTAAAGAACTGATTCGCGATACAAAGTAGTTATCCAGGCCTGGTATAACATGTGTAGAACACAGGCATCAACAAAATTATCAATTGACAGAATTTGTTTTGGTATTTAGGTCACATTGGGAGATTTTCAGTTAAGTACACCTGAAAGAAATAAAACTTCCTAGGCTCACTTTCCACAACTTAGAGCAGAAGCCCTCAATTTTGTCCCATAGGAATAGTGTTCAATTACTTGCTCGTCCCGGTGCCCAGAGAAAGTCATAGATACTGCTATTAATTTTCGCTTAGCCTGAAAGTTTAACTTGTGTGTATAGAAAATGTCGGGCGTCTTTTGCAACTTTGACTCACTTCATCAAGTGTCTATATTGAGAACGCAACGCATCTATCACACTAATCTTCAGGCTATAGAACCTTAAAGTCTTTCTGACTCGCACGGTTCATTTTGCACTACAGACTGCCATATCGCACCCTTTCAATGAGCTTAATGGAGGATTTGAATTTCTCGATCTTCTAAACGTTTTCTCTCCGGTGAGTAAAGTTCTGCTAATTTTCCCCTCTGTAGCAGATTAGTTCACCAACTGTATTAGGTTTTTGACACATTTCATATCTGAGACGGAATGATCAACAAGAAGAATTTCTGTAATCACATTTATTAAATTCAACACTAGCTCATTTAGTTGACGTTAATAGAGTTTACGTGTCCTGTCCATAGACTCAAAGGTATCTTCTTATGAGCAGAAAGCTACACCACAAAATGTACCCGATTAATCGCAGCATTTTAGGCTTACGAAGTGTAGTCATATCTAACACTGAACCAGACTGTCATTTGGCCTGGTATGTATGCGAGCATATCCATGGCCATTGACCAGAGCCTCCGAGCTCTTCATGTAATTTTTTTTTTTTTTTTTTACAAATATAGGGACACCAATTCGTCTGTAGAATTCTGCATAGATGATCGCTGCATATAGCGGAATATCATTGCAAACTGCCTAGAGTACATTCGTTGCACAGTCCAGCTAAGAGCCGTAACATTGGCAATAAGAAAGTCGAAGCACACATATATGTGCATAGATCTTTACTTCAGACTGTTTTCAGAGAACATTGTGTTACCAAGATACAGAAACATTCATATATTATACGGTGTAGTAAGAAGAAATGTCGAGATACGTGTTGTTCTGTTATCAAAAAAGAATACAATCAGTTAGCATGCACTACAATCAACCAGACATAGTAATATTTGATAAGAACCGCAATGATATTAAGATTTTTCAATTGCAGCTTACACGCTGTAATTGACTAAAATCTGATGAAAAATTACTTTCATATGGCAAAGGATTTAAGGTTCATCTACAAGGCTGCCGACTGTGGCTTTCTGCAGAAATAATGGTATTACTAACTGTAGATATCAGGATGCATTTAGATAGGGCTGTGCGATATCGAAATTTCGATATCGACTTTCGATATTTTTCTGGTATCGATATCGACAATATCGATATCGATATCGACAATATCGATATCGGATATCGACGATATCGGATATCGACAATATCGAATATCGAATATCGACAATATCGAATATCGATATCGACAATATCGAATATCGATATTGACAATATCGAATATCGATATCGATAATATCGATAACATCCAATATTGATATCGAAAACATCAAATACGGATATTCAACATATTGATTGGTCTTGAATATTCATGTTGATGGGGGCCGCGGTGGCTCGTAGGTAGAGCGTTTGCCTCCGGTGCTTGGGGTTCCGGGCTCGATCCCAGCCCCTGCCAAGTGAGCTTTGTGGTGGACAAACACCGTTTGCGTGGGTTTTCTCGGGGTTCTCCCGTTTCCTCCCACTTTCTTCGTTCCACCATTTCATTAATTTCTCATAATCACCGTCTTTTTTAGCCTAACCGGCATAATCGTTGGACGTAAAACTCAAAAATTTCATTTCATTTCAGATATGGACGAATGACGTACCTGATCAACAAAAGCAAAATCGGGAAATCCCCGTTTCTCT
This sequence comes from Thermobia domestica, assembly GCF_964235325.1. Taxonomy (NCBI): domain Eukaryota; kingdom Metazoa; phylum Arthropoda; class Insecta; order Zygentoma; family Lepismatidae; genus Thermobia; species Thermobia domestica. The sequence goes on from NC_137462.1 coordinate 227,686,195, forward strand.
TTTGTGCTAATCATTTCATGCCTCACTGCAACAGGAAATCGATGCATATCTTTCAGTGCCATCTTCAGACAGTGGTGCTATTCAGCCGGTTCACACCGGTTCGCTGGAACCGGTTGTTAATATATTTCGAGTTTGCTAAACCGTTTGTTATATACAGGCATAACAGTAAATTTTATTCAGTTATACCCATGAACGAGCAAGTTTCAGTTTGTTTAGCTTTGTTCTAAGAAATTCTTACAGCTACAGGGTTAGATATATGATCTCTCAGAATAAGGTATAACCGATTTTTTCTTAATTTCAAATGGGCTGGTTAGATATCAAAAATGAAAACTGGGATCACATGAGTGCAGTGGTGAGGGTTATTTACATTTGAAATGCATACATACCATTATCAATAATTGTTGATCCATTGCTGGGTTAAAGTGTTTCCAATACTTCTTGACAAACATCTATTTTGGATAATTCGTTTCCAAGATATTCGCAGTGCTACCTAATTTCGTCACAACACCTTATATTAGGTTGCTGTGTAGGTCTCTACTTGTCACTTGTGGTATCCAGTGAAAAATTTGCATTTGTTTATGTTTTATGATTTGCTTCCTAAGAGAGAAAGAGAGAGCGTAACTAATGGCCCCGCAGACCCTGCATTGCGGGGGGCCCAGGCTATCACGGGGCCCCCAGATTGTGATGTAGGACGTAGAAAGGGGGCCCCATTTCACGTTGTCTGCGGAGTGACCCCCAAGCCCTTAGTTACGCCACTGGAGAGAGTTATCTTTCTATGTATCCATCTACTATCTCTCTCACATATATATATAACCAGTCACCAAAAATTAGAATAGCAACACTGCCTACAGATATGGAAGAAAATCTCCTTCACTGGAGGAAATCTCATGACAGTGAATTTCCAAAATTAGCTCTTCTGGCTCGTAAGTATTGTATGTTCTATCCGAAAGAGTATTTAGTGGATGCCATATCGTAACTGATGCTGATACTTCACTTACAGTTAGTGCAGAAAATGCGAAACAACTGATTTTCTTTCCATGAACAAAAGAACTCGTTCGTAAATAGCAGTGTCATGAACTTCAATGCATCATACATTTCTAGTTGAATACTCAATTCTAATAGGCATATTTCTAAACAAGACAGTTATTGTTCATTTTTCTCTGTATGTGAGATGTGTGTGTTTGTGTTCTTCTAAGTTAATCCGTTGGCTTTACAAATTTAACACTTGGACTCTATTTTAATATCCAATTAAAAGAAAGCACGCGATCAATCGAGATCTCTTTCATGTTATTATTAAATTGATAATCTTTTTGTATTAAAGAGCTTTCCGCAAAGACGTGACATCTCCCACATGAACTTAAGAGGTTTCTTGTTATTGGTTTTGTGCAAACTCATATCTAAAAGTGTTCATGTTTTTATTAAATTTAGGCTAAACCTTACGTCTTATACCATTATTCAGTTTTGTTTATGAAATCAATTTAGAAAGGTTCTAAATCATTCCTAATAACAGTGCACCTAATAATGCATATTCTAATACTTAAGCAAATCCAAAGAAATAAGGAAGTGTTGACACTACCTAACAGAATATGTAAGTCTGTGTAGTGAAATGACAGAATGGAAGCTTTTGTTGGTTTTAGTGGGCTGAGTTATGTGGCTCAACTTACATCTAGTAACCACATACAAATAAACGGAAAATTACTACTTTGCACAAAAAACTAGTAAATTCTTGTTTCCTTGTCTGTTTAGATCTAAGCAAACTTTAGCACAGGCATTTGATTTTTCACTCGCAATGGCAATACAGCACAAACATTAATTGTAGTGAGGATATCAAGTTGACCCGGTTAAAGAATGCAGCCATGTTAATGATGAGAAATATTTTGGAGGGCATAGCTCCCCGGCTCTGCACTGGTTTTGGCTTTATTTTCGAAAGGAACATCCTTTCTGCCCTATACAATTTTTGCACAAAGTTTGGTTTGATTCGGTGAAGAAGTGTAGCCGATAATATAAGTTAAATACACAATATTTAGGTGGATTAAGCAGACGTAGAAACATACCTACCCCACCGCAGCCGATTTGCACTATCTTCAAAAGGAACCAAATTTTTAACCGATACTAATCCTCTGTAAATTTGCTTCATTCTGTTAAGAAATGAAATCAAAAGAGAAAATTAAATATTAACATGGAATGCTGGGAAGCATAGTCCCCATACCTACATTAATTTGACTCATGAAACTCGGCTCTTTGCGTATGTTTTTCTGCCTCATACGAGTATCGTGCCGTTTAGTTTCATTCGGATAAGAAATGCAAATGCAGCTACTATCGCGAGACAAAAGCGTTTTATATATATATATATATATAAAGCAAAACCCGCCGCAATTTTTTCGAGGAAGTGTGAAACACCAATATCGAATATCGATATTGACGATATCGGATATCGATGTCGAATAACGACGATATCGGATATCGATATCGACATATCGCACAGCCCTACATTTAGATAAAAAGATAATAACAGTAGATGTCGAGATTCGCCATGATACTTGCATTAGAACGAGTGGAATGAGTTTGCATGCAGTACAAACGATGTGAGCGGGCGGGTTGAAAATGGAAAACTCAGCAGCTCATATTGTTCTTAGGATTTGCTAATTCGAAATATTCGAGTTTAAACCCTGTGACGTGCGGAACAAGAAATCTTTAGCTGAGAAAGAATGAATATCAGAGTGAGCTCATAAGGTATAGTGCAGAGAAAGCGCGTTGAAAAGATGCACAAGTTGATGTGTTACTTGCGATAGGATAACCATCCCCGAGCTTCTAAAGCTTTCTGTAATATGCATCCACTACGTCAGAAATCGCCTTAAAATGAGAACATTAGCAGAGATGTAACTTGACTTCATTGTAATAGTATTCTACAATGTGTGAAAAGAGAAATATAATAAGAGATTAAATCGATCTCTAAGTGATGCGGTGATTAAAGAAATAATTTTGAGGACGAACGGGGATGTTCGATATTTAATTAGTGGTTTAGAGTGCAAGAAGCGCGCCAATAATTCGAGGGTTCCGTATGGAGGTTATGCCGGGTTACGTCCTTCTTACAATGCTTTGAAATTTAGAAGTCAGCAGTGGACATCGGCATCTATTCCTTAATTTCTAATGGCTTAAAGCTAGTAAAGGAAGTCAACAACGAATCCGAAGCCGTAAAATCTTGTGTTGTGTACCTAGGTGTTAAGACGAAGCAATAGTGCCTTTAGAGCTCTCTAACTCACATTATACAATGGCATACCATGGATTTACTTCTGCCTTTTTAAGGCGAGGGTATCATAGACGTATAGCTTTGGGAACGAACAGCGGTTTGTTTTAGATGGGCCCTTGGAATTGAAAAATGTTGGGATACCAAATGTAAAAAACAAGTATTAATTTATCAATGATATTCAAGCAATAGCTATACTTCCCGTCTATATTCAACTACAAATTTATTTGAGAGTGCTTTTGCTGAAGAAATCTACTTAGGGCTCATATCGCTCTCATCTATTTCTTAATTGTTATTCTGACACCCATAACGCTTTCACCTGGTTCTTTATCTTTAGCCTGATCAAAACTGTTTAATCCAACGAATTTTGTTCTTACGGATATATTAATTATAGAAAGTCTCCTGTGTGTAACACTCGAGGCTATTAAATAGGTATTTAATTAGCATCCTTGATGCTCACTAGGGTTTACATACAAATTTGTGTAGGATTCACTAGGTTCCGGTCTATCATTAATTACATTTTTCCGATTGTATTCTGTAAAACTTGCTATGGAACCCATTAGATTCTAACCTCAAAGGAGCAGCCTTACTTTGGGCCTGAGACCGGTTATCTGATCGATGAGTGAAAAAAAGAATCGATTTTTGGTTCTTTTGAGATCTTCTCTTACATGGTTAGGTAGAAAATATTTACGGTATAGTCGGTCCTGTGTTCGCTACCAACTTAGTAACACTGCTCATCACAAAGCAACCTCTTCATAAAGCTCACTGTATGCTTTGATTAGTAACTAAGTGTCACACATTTCATAGAGCAGAAAAAGTCACTAATTTCAGAAGTCTCTTGAAAATTCTCCATATCCAAGTTCTTGAATGAGATCACTCAAATATATCATAAAATGATATATTCTCAAATATATCATAAACTAACTATCTGCCAAAATCTATATTAATTTCCAGGCAATCCTTTTCTCTTCTAATAAGATTCAATTTTTAAATGTAATTATTTGACTATGTTCCGTTCCACGACTACTTTATTTCATTTTAAATTTAAAATGTCAGTAACTAATGATCAACAAGCATCTGCTTCATCTTCCGAACACTCCTTTTGCCTTACGAATTGGACTCGCTTTTCAAGTGTAAATATCTGATAATTTACAAAAATCCGTTTCTATCACTTATTTTTATGTAACTCAGTACCTAATAATTAGCAAAAATCTACTACATTCAAAAAAGGCTCCTATCTCTTTCCCGAATGGTTGCACTTCTCAATTGTAAATACATCACAATTGAAGACACTTCGTTCTATTAATTCGTTCTCATAAATTTCAGTAACGTACGATCAGCAATACTCTGCTTCAGTTTCCTAAGACTCCTTCGCTCTGGTTAGTGGACTAACTTTTGAACTATAAATATCAGCGATATATGTCTTTTTAATCTATTCTTTATTATACCTTGAACCACCGATCGCGAACAGTCTGCATCAGCTATCAAGCAACCTTTTTTCCTTAGTCAATGGACTTTATTTTCAACTTTACATATCTGATAATTTAAGACAAATCCATTGTTTCATCTTATTGTAAAATACTTTAGTAAGTAACAATCAGCGAGAGTCTACATTATGTACCAATGACACGTTTCTCCCTACTCAATTGAGTCACTTTTCTTTCAAACTTTCCTTTCTCCTTACTGAATGAACTCACTAAGAGATTATAAATATGTGAGAAACTAAGACAATTCCATTATTTCATTTCATTCTTAAATATGAAGGCAACTACTGATTAGCAACGGTCTACTTCAGCTTCCAAACTCTCCTTTCGCCCTACTCATTCTATTCACTTTTCAACTGTAAACATCTAGCAATTTACGTAAACTCCATTGTTTAATCAATCCTAAAAAAGTTCAGTGACGTACGATCATCAAGAGACTGCTTTGCATAACAAAACACATCTTTCTCACTATTTAATGGACTTGGTTACTTATAGTAAATATCTGAAAATTTACCACTGTTTTGTTCTTTGATTTTTGTCTTAAATATGTTTGTAACATGCAATCAATAAGAGTCTAATTATTACAGCGTCCAAAGATTTCTTTCGCCCCTATACTGCAATCAATCTTTAATTTTAATTACCTAACAAATTACGACAATTCGATTATCCATTTTATTCTTAAATCAGTCTTGATCTAAACCCTTTGAATGAACTAACTTTTTAGTTGTAAATATCTCACAATTTACGACAATTCCGTTCTTTCATTTTATTCTTAAATATATCAGTAACTAACGAACGTGACAATGTATCTCAGCTTCTAAACTCACCTTCGCTTTATCGGATATACTCTTCTTTCAACTATATATGTTAAAAAACAAACCAATTCCATTCTTAAATATGTCTCCTAGCTAACGATGAGTAATAATCTGTTTCATCTTCCAACATTCCTTTCGCCCAACTGAATAGACTCGCTTTTCATTTGTAATTATCAAACAATTTAAAACAATTCCGTTCAATCAGTTTATTCATAAATACGTAAGTAAGTAATGATCACGAAGTATCTACTTCGTCTTCTAAACACTCTCTACGCCTATTGAAACGACAAACTTTTAAATGTTAATATCTGACAAATTATGGCGATTTCAGTCTTTCATTTTATTCAAAAATATGTCAGTAACTAACAATCTCTTAGAGTCTGCTTGAGCTTCCACAGTTCTTTCGAGTTGCTGAGTGGACTCACAATTCTAGTAATTTACGCCAATTCCGTTCTTTTTCTTATACTTTTATATGCTAGTATGTAATGATAATGGAAGGCTGTTTCGTATCCACTGCTCTTCTTTTGCCCTAATGAAATAGAACAAGTTTTTAATTGTAAATTGCTAACAATTTACGACAATTCCTGTCTTTCATTTTTTGAATATATGTGTTGCAGTAAGTAACCATCAGCTTAGCTGCTTCAACTTCCAAACACTCCTTTCGGCCTACCAGATAGACTAATTTTTAACTTGTATATAGACAATGTACGACAAATCCGTTTTTTCATTTTATTGTTAAGTATTTCAGTAACTTACGATCAGCATCAGTGCATATCAGATTCAAAATATGTAAGTATCTAACTATCAGCAAGAGTCTGCTTCGTCTTCTAATTTCTCATTTCACCGTGCTGAATAGAGTCGCTTTTTCTTTTGTAAATATCAGACAATTTACAACTATTCCGTTCTTTCATTTTATTCTTAAATATGACGGTTACTAACGAACAGTAGCAGGGTGGTTCATCCTCCAGCACCCCTTTCACGTTACTGATTGGACTCACTTTTCAGTTTACCACAATTCCGTTCTTTCCATTTGTTCACAATTATGTTACTAATTAACGATTATCAAGAACCTGCTTCGTGTTGAAAATTGTTTTCGCCCTGCCGAATGGAGTCACTTTTCAACTGGAAATGTCTGAGATCTTATCACAATTCCGTTCTTTCATTATATTCTTAAATCTGTTAATATCTAACGATTAGCAAGAGTCTAATATCTTGAGCTTCAAAATTCTCCTTTGACATTATATAATAGAAGCACTCTTCAATTAAAAATATCTCAGTAACTAGCCATTAACAAGAGTCTACTTCAAGTTCCAAAGTTAACTTTAGCACTGCTGAGTGGAATCATTTTTTTTTGTATCTATTTCGAAAATTTCGTTCTTTCATTTCATTCTTAAATATGTCTTCAGCTAATGATCGTCATGCGTCTCCATCACCTTTCAATCACCCTTTTTGCGCTATTGAATTATTTCAATTTTTAATTGTAAGTATAAGATAATGTAGGACAAATTCATTCTTTCATTTATTCCTTTAATATGTAATTAACTAACGATCAACAAGAGTCAGCTTAATGCACAAAGACCCTTTTGTCATTACAAAACGGAAACTCTTACCGATTACAAGTGTGTGACGATTTACGACAATTGTGATCTTTCATTTCATTCTTACACATGTAATAAGTAACTTTGAGCAAGAGCAGTTTCATCTTCGAAACCCTCCACTCGCTCAGCTAAGTAGACAGTTTTCAATTGTAAATAACTGAGTAGAAAGAATATTCTAATATTCATTTTATGCTTAAATAGGTCAGTAAATGATAATGAACATGAGTCTACTTGAGCTTCGAAACTCTCCTTTCGTCATTCTGTATGGCCCCACTTTTCCAATGTAAATATCTGATAATTTGCGACAATTCCATTTTTCATCTTGTTCTTATATATGTCAATAAGTAATAATCTTCAAAAGTCTGCTTCATCTTCCAAACAACCCTTTCACTCTGCTAACTAGACTCACTTTTCGATTGAGAATATCTGACAATAAATGACAATTCCCTTCTTTCATTTCATTCTTATATATGTCTTGAACTAAGCATCAGCAACAGTCTGGATCATCTTCAAAGTTCTCCGTTCACCCAATTAAATGGACTCGCTTTTCAATTACAAATATCTGACAGTTTACTACATTCCATCCTTACATTTCATTCTTAAATATGTCAGTAAGTAATGATCACCAAGAGTCTGCTTCATATTCGAAACACTAATATAGTACTACTGAATGGATATAACTTTCAATTATAACGGTAGACAAATTTCCACCGCTCCTTTCTTTCACTAGTTCTTCAATACGACAGTAATTAACATTAATAATTATCTATTTCATCTTACTAACCCTTCTTTCGTCCTACTGAGTAGAAAACTTTCGAATTGTAAATAGTTAATAATTTAGTACTAATGGTTATATTATTTTACATACAAATATATCTGCAAACAATGATCAAGAAGACTTCCCTTCATTTAGCAAACTAGCCTTTCGCATTCCCGAATTAATTTATTTTTCACTTTTAATTGTCACACAATATACAAAAATTCGGTTTTTTCATTTTATTATTAAGTATGTAAGTATATATCCATCAGCAACAGTGCACTTCAGCTTCCAAATATATCATAACTAACGATAAGCAAGAGACTGCTTCGTCCTGTCAAATCTCTCTTGGCCCCACTGAATACACTCGCTTTTCAATTATAAATATCAGACACTTTATTGCAATTGCGTTCTATCAATTTATTCATAAATATTTCAGTAACTAACGACCACCATGACTCTGCTTAAATATGACAGTAACAAACGATCACCTAGAGACCGCTTCATATTCTATGATTTGTTTTGGCGCAGCTAAAAGGAGCCACTTTTCAACTGTAAATTTCTGAGAACTTACTACTATTCCCTTCTTCATTTTATTCTTAAATGTATAATCAACTAACAATCAAAAATTCTGCTTGTACTTTCATACAACTTTCGCCCTGATGAGTGGAGGCAATTTCAACTGTAAGTAACTGACAATTTTCGAGAATTTTGTTCTTTCATTTTATACTAAATATGTCTTCAAGTAGAGATCGGAAAAGGTTCTGCATGAGCTTCCAAGCACTCGTTCCGCCCCTTTTAATTGACTAATTTTCTAATTAGTAATATGTGATAATTTAAGAAAATTCCATTCTTTCTTTTTATCCTAAACTAATGATCAACAATAGTCTGCAAAATTTTCCAAGTTCTTTTTTCTCTTTACTGAATGGAAACGATTACCCATTATAAGTCTGTCAATTTACGACAATTCCGCTTTTACATCGTATAATTAAATATGTAGTTTTATTCAGCGAGAGTATCTTCATCTTCCAAACATTCCACAAGCCCTGCTAAGTTGAATCACTTTCCAATTGTAAAAATCTGACAATGAACGGCAATTCCGTTCTTTCATTCTAATCTTAATGTCAGTCACTAACGATAGGAAGAATTTACTACGACTCAAAATACTCGTTTCGCACTATTGAATAAAATAACCTTTCAATTTAAAATGTCTAACAATTTACGACAATTACGTTCTTTCGTTTTATTCTTTAAAAAGATTATCAAGAAACATCTTAATGTCTTAAACATTCTCATCACTACACTGAATGACCTCACTTTTCAATTGTAAAAAACTCACAAATTCCGACAATTCCGTTCTTTTATTTATTCTTAAATATGCCAGTAACTAACGGGCAGCCAGACTCTATCATAGGTTCCATAAACCTTTTCTCCATGCTTAGTTAACTCACTTTTTAATAGTTAATATATGATAATATTCGAGAATTTATTTTTTTCATTTTATTCTTAAGTATGCCTTCAACTAGCGCTCGTCAATATTCTTCATCAACATCCAGGAACTTTTTTGGCCTTACTGAATGGACTCATTTAAATATTTGATGAATACTAGTTTCCATTCTCTCAACTTCTTCAGACTAAAGATCGGAAAGAGTCTGCTTAATCTTGCAAACAGTCCTTTCCTTCTACTGAATGGAGCTCCTCCGTGGCTAAGCGGTTAGCCTACGCGCCTTTGGCGTGGGAGACCCGGGTTCGATTTCCGGCGGGAGCTCATGTGGTTCGGATTCCACGTTAATCATAGGTCCACGTCTCATATAGCCTCGCTGCTGAAAGGGACGTTAAACTAAAATCAACAACTTCTACTGAATGGACTCACTTTTCAATTTTCAAATCAAAATAATTGACCGACATTCCTTTCATTCATGTATTATTAGATAAGTCTTGAACTACCGATCAGGAACTTTGCTCAATGTTCGTAATACTCCTATCGCCCTACTGAATGTGATCACTTTTCAATTGTAAATTACTAACATTTACATCAACTCCACTCTTTGCTTTTATTCCGAAGTATGTCAGTAACTAACGATCAAAAATATGCTGCTAGTTTCTACGAAAACTTCTTTCCCCCTACTTAATCAACTCCCTTTTCAACAGTAATTTTTGATAATTTACGAAAGTTAGCTTCTTTCATTATATTCTAAAATGTCTTCAGCTAGGGTTTAGCAAGATTCTGCTTCACCTTTCTAACACTCCCTTCGCCCTGTTACGTGAACTTACTTTTGAATTGCAAAGATCTTTCAATTTTTGTGAATTGCGTTCTTTATTTTGTTCTTAAACATGTCTTCTTCTAGAGATCAACAACAGTGTGCCCCAGTTTCAAAAGCGCTTGGCCATACTAAAGAGACCCGCTTTTAAATAGTAAATGTTTGAGTAATTACTACATTTTCGTTATTCCATTTTATGCTTAAATATGAGAATACACAACGATCAACAGGAGTCTTCTTCATACTCTGAACACTCCTGTCGCTTTACTGTATTGACACACTTGCCAATTGAGAATAACATACAATTTATCAAAATTTCATCTTAATTATTGTAATTAACTAAGGTTTAGCTTGAGTAAGCTTTATCTTCCCAACATTCCCTTCAGCTTTATACGTAGACTCACTTTTCAATTGTAAACATCTGAAAACGAATGTTAATTCCTTTTTTAAATTTTATCCCTAATATATGTCAGTAACTAATGATCAACGAGAGCTACTCAGCCTCAAACACCCTTTCGCCCTAATAACGGACGCAATTTTCTTTGTCAATATCTGACAATTTATGACAATTCCATTCTCTCATTTTATTCTAAATTACATAACTAAATATCTCGAAAATTCGGGATCAACTTAAAACACTCCTTTCGACCTGTTAAGAAATTCTTTTTACAATATCTGACAGGAAATCGACAATCCCGTTCTTTCATTTTATTTTTAAACATGTAAGTAACAAACTATCAGCAAGAGTTTACTTCAACTTCCAAACACTAGTTTTGTCCTGTTGAACGGAAACACAATAATCTTGAAAATGTCTGTCAATTTACGACACTTCCGTCCTTTTATTTCATTCTTAATTAGTCGACGACTGCCGATCAGCAAGAGTCTACTTAAGCTTCCAAACACCTTTTTGGCCCTATCAAATAGGACCATATCTCAACTGTAAAAATTTGACCAATTACGACTATTCCTTTCTTTCGTATTAATCAAATCAGTTCAATAACGAACGATCATTAAAAGTCTGCTTTATATATAAAATATACACCTTTCGCTATATTTAATGGAGAGGTTTTAAATATCTGACATTTTACGTGTGTTCGATTCTCTCATGTTAGTCTTTAATAAGTCAGTAACTAACCATCAGCAAGAGTCTCCTTAACCTTCCATAGACTTCCTTCGGTCCACTAAATGGATTCACTTTTCAATTGAATTGAGAGACATATTACGACAATTTCCTTTGATTTTATTCTTAATAATGTCAGGAACTAATCTACATCGAGAGTCTGCTTTATTTACCAAAACACGCCTTTCGTCATACTGAAGGAACTTACTCCTCAATTTTACAATTTACATTTTTCGTATCCTCATTTTATTGTGAAATCTGTCAGTAGTGCAAGATCAGCAACAGTCTGCTTATTCTTCTAACTTACCTTTGCCCAAAGTGAATGGAATCAATATTAAATAGTGAATGACCAAGAATTAACGACAATTCCTTTCTTCAATTTTATTCTTAAAAATAACTTCAACCAAGGATCTGCAAGAGTCTCCTTTAGCTTCCAATTCTTCTTTTGGATTTACTTAACGTTCTCACTTATCAATTTTTAATATCTACCAATTTTCAACAATTCCGTTCTTTCATTGTATTCACAAATATATCAGTAACTAATATTGAGCAACAGTCTGCTTGGTGTTTTAAAAGTGTGTACGCCCAACTGAATGGTATCAGTTTTCATCTGTAAAAAGCCGACAATTCCGTTCTTTCATTCTAAACCTAAATATGACTTAAGCTTCCAACATTCGTTCTACTAAATGAATGAACTTTTCAATGGATAATATCTTATTACGAAATTCCGTTATTCTTTTTATTAGCCTTGAACTAACGATCATCGAGTGTCTATTTTTTCTTCGGAATACTCATTTCGCCCTGCTGAATGGGATCACTTTTCATTTGAAAACAACACAATTTACGGTTGTCCATTTCTTTAATTGTATTCGTAAGTATGGGGATAACTAAGGACCAACAATAGCTTGGTTCATATTCGAGACACTCCCTTCGTCTTACTGGATGTACTCATTTACCAAATGTAAATGCTCGACAAATTACGATCTTTCCATTATTGGGTTTCATTCTCAAATTTCTCGGCAACTACCGATAAGCAACAATTTACTTCAGCTTCCAAACACTCCTTTCGCCCTAGTAAAGAGACTTGCTTTTGAATAGTAAATATCTGACCAATTACAACAACTCCCTAGTCTCATTTAATTCGACACACTCCTTTCGCTTTATCCAATGGACACACTTACCAATTGTAAAAAATTATGTCCTTTCTTTTTTTCTAATTATGTAATTATCTAACAGTCAGCAATTGTCTGCTTAATGTTAGAAAGACTACTTTCACCCTACTGTATAGATTCATTTTTCAATTGTAAATTTTTCAGAACGAACGACAAATCCGATCTTCAATTTGTTCTTAAATATGTCGATAAGTAAAGATCAACAAGAGCCAAATCGAGCCTCTAAACACTCCTTTTTCCTTAGTGAATGAACTAATTTTTCAACTGTATTTTTTTATATAATTTAAAAAATCCTTTTCCAAGTACTTCTATCGCCTTGTTCAATGGCCTCACATTTGAGTTGTAAATATATTACAATTTACGACAGTTCCGTTCTTTCATTTTATTCTAAAATTTGTTAGTAACTTACGATCAACAAGTCTCCTACATCTTTGATATATGTAATGGCCTCATTGTTCAATTGTAAAAATCTGATATTTAAGACTCCTTTTTTGATTCTGTTTATAATTATGTCAGTAAATAAGGATCAGCAAGTGTCTACATTAGGTTCCAAACACTCCTTTACCGTACTATGTAGAATCCCTTTTCAATTGTAAATATGTGACAATCCACGACAATTCTATTATTTCATTTTATTTATAAAATAGTTTGTAAATAACCATCATTAACGGTTTTCTTAGTGGACTAACGTTTTAATTTTAAATATCCCAGATTTTACATTTGTTTCGTCTCACTTTTTCATAAATATGTCAGTAAGTAAAGTTCAATATGAGTCTGCTACATCCTACAAATACTCATTTCGGCATACTGATTCAGCCCCTTTCTAGTTGTAAATATCTGACATTTTACGATTGTTCTGTTGTTTCACTTTATTCTTAAATATGTCAGTAACTAACATACAGCAAAAGTCTTCTTAAGGTTCTATACAGCTTATTCGCCCTACTGAATAGGTTGGCTTTTCAGTTATAAAAAGGTACAATACGAGGCAAAAAACCTGCAACATGAAAGTTTAAGTTCATTGTGAAACTACGCCAACAACATAGGCAACCAACCTAACGTCTTTGTGGCACTGATCACGCCAGGATAACCTTCGGCTTCGTCCCCCTGCACACTTCGTTTGGAGCAAGAAATGCATAGACCACGTGACTACAAACCACAAATTTCTCACAAGATGGAGTAATAGATTGAGGTTCTTCTCATTTTACATCCTCAGTTTTAAACAGAGAGAAAGAGAAAAAGGTCAACGTGATAAAAACTAAATAAAGAAGAATATGCGAAATATAAAGGAAAAGAAAACGTGCGCATATATTGACAAGTGACACATGCACTTCAAAGGGGACCACCTCAAATTTTGTTATGAACCATATATAATAACTGTGAGAATCAGCAAACCACAAAGACATAATTACACACAGTAAGTGTTATATAACACATATTTATTTAAACAAATAAAAATGCTCGCAGAAAGCTGAAAATGTCTTTAAAATCTCAACCATAACTGAAACAAGAGATTACTTCTCTATTGTTTTTCTTCGTAGCATCCATCTACATAGAGAAATGAGAAAGAGAGAACATCTTAAGAGATTCGCACGTATACAATATCGGAAACTGCTAAATGGAAAAAATTACATTCTTTGGATGGGATTCGAACCCAGAACCATAGTATTATTAATCCCACATTCTACCGATGTAGCTAGTCTGACAGTAATACCCTTTTCCTCCATCATTATCTATGAAAGATGGAATGGAGTCTGCAGAAAACTACGTCTAACATGTCCACGACAGACCGCCTATAACCTATGTCTAATTGGTACTTAAAAAAGCTAGTTCTACACGTGCATAGTAAGTAAAATCAAATGAGTAGTTAGTACACATCACTTTGTCTGTCTCACTCTATCTCTGACTATAGAAATCGAGGAAGAAGAAAAAAGTATAGAGGTGAGAACAGGAAGAGCAAGCAAAAATATAAGTTGCAGAAAACTGAATATCAAGGAGAGAGAGAGAGACATAGAGACAGAGAGAAAAATAGAGGGAACGGAGCAAATGATTTAATATACATCGGAAAATAAGGTTCACAACTGTGCTATACATTTAATGCATTGAATACTCTGCAGGCCCGTATCCACGGGGGGGCTAGGGGGCCGCCCTCCCCTAAACGTTGGCTGGCCCCAATAAAGGTTTCACGATAGGCTTGCAAATGAACTATAATATGGTGATGAAGTATAATATGATTGGGTCGGGCTCCCCCTAACTTCTGCCGCCCCCCCCCTAAATTTTTGGGCTGGCTACGGGCCTGATACTCTGTTTCTTCTAAATTGCTTGCTAGATGACAAATATTAATTTGTAAAAACGTAGCAAATGCCCGCGTTGTCTTGTTTTCTTACTGTTTCAGTAATAGTGGAAAACGTGGTTTATGCAACATGCAACATAATAAATTACTAATTTTCCCACAACAACCATGTAGATGTTGTTGATGATTTTGAGTTTAACGTCCGTTCAGCAGCGAGACTATATGAGACGTGGACCTACTTATTAACGTGGAATCCGAACCATATGAGCTGCTGCCGGGAATCGAAGCAACCATGTACTGTTGGTAAGAAATGTCTAAGCAAAAGAAAAAACTGATCAGCAAAATACATAAAACGATAGTCCTGCAAACTATTACTTAAAGAGAATTTATTGTAAAATCAATACATCCATGTGGCGGTATATAGTCGTAAAGTGATTAGAAAACTTAATATTAAACTGTCGATCACATTGTTTTACTTATTTGAATTCAATGTCGTATAGATTCGGTTTTAGCTCTAGATTTCAGCGTTCTCACTTCGATTCTTAACTTGTTGGTAATATGCATTAATCGAAATTATAAAAGTATACGAAATTTAACTAGCTAAAAGAAGAGAATAACATAAAAATCCGGATTAGAGTATTACAATAAACATGTGTATTTTGTTTAGGGTTTGCAAGTCATAGCTTATAGGAATTATAGGAAAAACGTTCGTTGTGAAAGCACAAGAAAAAAAAAAAAAAACAAAGAATAGACACAAACCTCAGGGGGGTTTGAACACGAGAAGGTGGAGGTAGTAGACTACTCTACTAAACCGCGCGGCTATATCTTAATTCTCTAGAACGTTTTGATAAATATTGTCTAGAGTATTTGCACTTTACTTGTTTCTGTTTTGTTGTTTGTCATATAATGTATACGAGTGGCGAATAATAGAATACAACTGTTTTAGACGAGTATGAACAAATTTCACGGACAAGTCGTAATCTTATATGTATCTAAATAGCACAAATAAATCAGATTAAATCTGTAAAGTCCTTCGGGGGTTTTGATGGAAGTAAACTGTTGCATAGTTACGAGTTTGTGTTTATGCTCACCACTCGATGAAAGTTATGTTCTTGAAAGATAGTAACTGCTACTATATTCTAATGTACTGGATTTTTTTAAAAAAAATGAAAATATTTTGTTACTAACAGTGAGTGAGTATTTTTGCGTCCAACAACAGTTGATTAAATGCACATCTACTTCTGCGCATGCCTTTCATAATACGACGTCATGTATAGCAATAGTGTGCATTATCCTATATTCAAAGACGTTCTAGCACTTTTACTTTGGTGTGTAAGAATGGCGCAATATGATCATTCTGTGCGTGAGAGTGTTATCGCTCTTATTGAACATGCGGGATTGAGTGTTCCTGAAGCAGGCGCTCGATTAGGCGTGCATCGTGCAACAGCTTTCAGGTGGTGGAAAAAATATGAGGAAACTGGAAGTCGAACTCGAAAATCTGGAAGTGGTCGGCCACGAGTGTCCTCACCGAGACAAGACCAACGATTAGTTGATCAATGCTGTCGACAGCCTTTCATGTGTGCCCGACAACTGCAGCAGTCTACCGCCTTTCCAGGTGATGTATCTACAGTCCGACGGCGACTTCGGGCCGCAGGCTTAAGGTCCTTCCGGGCTGCTGTTAAGGAGAGATTGACAGAAGATCACAAAGTCGATAGACTGGCTTTTGCAGAGCTAAATATTGCTCGTCACTGGGACACTGTTGTCTTTACAGATGAGAAAATATTTTCCACTGCAAACTTTGGGCCGACACGTGTGTATCGCCCATCTGGAAGACGGTTTGATCCACAATATATGGCCCGTTCAGCGCGAATGGGTCATGTGACGATTCACTGTTGGGGGTGGATATGCAAGGCTGCAGGTGGAGGTGGTATCCATCGAATTACAGGCCGGCTTAATGGTCAAAAATATGTTGATCTTCTCGACTTTATGCTCCCTGAAATAAAAGCACATGTTGGTGACGACATACTACAGCTACAACAGGACCATAGTTCCGTACGTGATTCAGCTGTGGTTCAATCATGGATCCAGAGGCAACCTGATCTCGAGCTAGTCGAATGGGTACCTCGAGGTGCTGATTTGAATCCCATTGAAAACATGTGGGCTGCAGTCGTAAGAATACTTCGTGAACGTTGGTCGGACAATCCACCGCGAAAAGCTGAAACTTTATGGGAGCAAGTTGAAGAAGCTTGGGGACTTTGTTGCACTCCACGTTTCATCGCTCGCCTTGTTAATTCAATGGGTCGGCGATTAGAAGCCGTAAGGGAAGTCAATGGCGAATATACCCGATATTAAATATAATACCTTCTACACCCTTCCCAGCCCTTTTCAGGGCTACTTAATTGCAACCAAATATATGAATATGTACGCATACTTTCCTGGGTATCGCTGCAATACTTTCACTATTACAATCTGTTGATAATGTTAGGGTTGATCGGAACGTATCCTTCGTGGAGTAGTGGATAGAAGACTAATTTTCTATTCTGCAGACTCGTGTTCGAAACTCCGTCCCATACCCTATTTTTTTTTCAGTATGTATTTTTGTTATACGGATTAATACACTCCACAACATACAATGGGAATCGAACCCGGGACCCCGTACACTAAAGGCACACGTGCTAGCCACTAGACCAGCTGTAAGAGCGAATAAAATGTATTTTTTGTGTCTGACATTTATACCCGTTTCACCCTGATGTAATATGTCTATTGACTTTTTAATGTTTATCGTAGTTGTTATTTTGAGGAATGATAAATGTTGTTCATATGGATTCTATTACGTATTCGTCTATAAATATTATATAAATAATCAGAATTATTCATGATCTTCCATGGAAATTCACTGGTGCATGCGCAGTAGAAACAGAAGAATGCAGTTTATTGATATTAGTCCGAATGCAAATTTCTAACAGGCTGTCAGAATTCCTTAATGAAAGCAGTGGTTCTCAACCTGAGGACGCGCAGCTTCCTCCTGGTTAAGCATGAAGGGGGCTAAAGCTACTGGCAGAAATGAATTGTGAAATAAATAAATAAAGCACCACTTATAATGACTCTTTAAAATTTAGATTGACAATTTTATAATGACCGTTTAAAAAATAATACTGAACTAGGAGGGTATGCTAAAGACTTGTTGGAAATAAATATAAGTACCTGAGATTATTATTATTATTATTATTATTATTATTATTATTATTATTATTATTATTATTATTATTATTATTATTATTATTATTATTATTATTATTATTATTATTGGTCTCCCACTTCTTGGCTGAGATGTGAAATATTCACCACTTTCTTCATACCACTAAATCAATTTCTTCACTGTTTTCTTGTCACAGCCCATACCCCTAGCTATCTGAATGGCATTTTGTTCCATAGTTAAACGTCCTATGATTTCCCCATCGCATAGTAACAGATAGGTCTCTACAGCCTTTAGAGCAAGGCATTTTGACAGCCTGTAGAAATTTGCATTGTGATTCGCATTAGTAATGACAATAAAGTGGATTTTTCTGTTTTTACTGTGCATCATCAGCATCATTATATCAGAAGTATTCCGCCATTACCAGCGGGTCACTTACGCGACTGAGAAACTGCCATGCTCTACGATCTTCTGTTAACCTTTCCATCTTCGCATATGATTTTTCTGTTTTGATATCGCCAATAGCCTAATTCTGTTTATATATAGTCTAATTAATCCCCTCCCTCTCTTTCCTGCAACCATATCCTCTAGCACATCCCTCATGATACAGTTCCTTCTTAACCAATATCCCAACCAGTTTCTCTTCCTCTTCTTAATAATATTTTTCTCCTTCCATTTCTAACACCCTCTCATTCGTTTTCCTCTCGACCCAGCTATTTCTCTCCACTCTTTTCCACGCACATATTTCGAAAGCCTTCAATTGTTTCTAATCATTTTTGCATAATGTCCATGATTCTGCCTTATAAATACAGTAAAATACAGTACAAGAAGCATTTTATGAGTTGTTTTTCTTTTTCAATTCTATTCAAGATCCCACAAAATAGTATTTTCTTCATCCTAAACGCTTCTTTCGCCATTTCTATCCTTGCTTTTATTTCACGTTCGCATGTCATATCATCACTAATAATACTACTCAGATATCGAAAACTAGTCATTTGTTGTTTTCTTCCGCTCCTACTTTCATATTTGACACCGATCGCTTCGTTTCAATCACCATGGATTTTGTCTTTCTAACATTTATTTTCATCCCATATTCTTCAGAAGCTTTTCTCAAGTTTTCTACATCTTATTAACTTTCTTTTTAGATTCTGCAACAACAACAATATCAACCCCAAACCGTATACAGCTCATCATTTTATCTCCTACCGAAATTCCATCTTTATTAGGTAGACTCCTTTTCGCTCTCTCTTCTATATAGCTATTTATTTATTTATTTATTTATTTATTTAATATACAACACAACAGGCTTAATGCCCAATTACAGTGTTGTGTACATACAGCAAATATTACATATATAAATTTCTTAATTATTTCTACAGAAAATTTCTTGTTTCACATATGATCTGAACCTGTTTTCTGAAAGACTAAATACATCCACTTTATCAAGCTTATTTACAATATCATTGTAAGTTACACAGCCTCCACATAGGGGATTTATATAATATATTGCTCCTGGCTTTTGCACAATAAAATGTCCCTGTATTTTCTACTCTTGTTTTGAAAGTAGGAATCCGCAATGATATTTTCGAGAAATAATGTCGGCGATAATCTCTGTTGAACTCATCTTCCAATTACACTGTCTGTCTACTGTGCATGCATCAGCGAATTTCCATGAAAGATCATGAATAATTCTGATAATTTATATAATATTTATGGACGAATACGTAATAGAGCCTATATGAACAACATATCATTCCGCAAAGTAACGAATACGGTAAACATAACAAATCAATACATATCAAGGTGAAATAGGTATAAATTTCAGACACTTCAAAATACATTTCATTCGTTCTTACCGCTGGTCTAGTGGCTAGCACGCGTGCCTTTAGTGTGCGGGGTCCCACGTTCGATTCCCGGTGGGGGAACTTCGGAATTTTAATTGTTCTATACCTTTTTGAATTCGTGTTCCTGTCGTTCAAGCTTAAAGGAAATGATTTTAAAACGTGTATAACCGAATAGAAAATAGGGACAACTTACTCAGATACGTTCAGTGAATCAGTTAACTTAAAGAAAAGAAACAAAGTGTCTAACAAGGAGGATGTCCGAAGTGTAAATCTCAGATTTCAAAAATGTTTCTGCAGATCGTTAGGGGGGCTCATGGAATAAAGATCGGTTCAACAAATTTTGGCGGAACCCCATATTTGGGTGGGGCAGTGCCCCATTTGCGATTTTCGGCTTTCCTAGTAAAAATCGGCCTTTTGATTTGAAAATGGACTTATTGTTGTCGACAATCGTTGTCACTCGTCTTCATTTGCGCAAAGATACTTCAATTGTGGGTCGGGGATCCCTGTGGGGGGTTATCAATCAGAAGTGTGATGAAATGTTTCCTCTTCATTTTGAAGAGCTGAATTCAAATATGTCATTATTATTATTATTATTAGTTAAAGTACGAAGTTTGAAATCAGGCGATGCAGTATTTACGTAAACTAAATGATAATTTATTTGATAATATTCACTAGCCCAGTATACATTTGCGAGTTTTTGCTATGAGAAATGAAGTGTATACGACATTGAATAGTAAAAATATTACAATAAAAATATATTATTAAAAATATTGATTAAGTAATTGGAGTTAAACATGCTTTCCAGTAAGAATTATATAGAGAGAGGATTTACTTTAAAGTGCATGCAAACGAATATTCTAGTTTTAATCCGATTAGAAATCGATAACTTACACAATACTATTTACTTCATTAGTTCTATAAATATTTATGCTTATCGTATTATAATTCTCTTTAAAATTATGATTTTGTCATTTCAAAACGTAGAACGAGAAATAAATGTAATATTCTACCCAGGGCGGATCCAGGGCCAACTTCTGGGGGGCGGTGGGTTGTCATAATGCAACTTTTAAGGGCTCCAAACTCTGGGATAGATTTTATTTATATATATAAAGTAAGAAAGTTTCCTCTTCTGGGGGGAACGATCGCCCCGATCGCCCCCTCCCCCTGAATCCGCCCCTGATTCTACCTAGGTATTTGTTAAGGAAACCTTTCAAACTGATGATTTCAGGGCATGACCTGTGGGAGAATTTGAGACCTTGTCGACATAAATTTCCCTCTTCGTGGCCATATTTTCGATCATGCTCAAAGTGGACTAATAATGTTTTATCAGTTTTCTCTCATTCATATATTGACCATTACCCCGGGAGAATCTTCTGAAATTATCAATGCTTATAATTAGTTTTTCATTACAAATCAAAGGATAATAATGAAATATTAAACATACTTAATATTTTGTTTCCAGCTTTGGATTTTAGATTTGCAATTCATATAATGTTCCTTTCTAATCGAATTTGAGAGAAAAGTAGTTCCCAAAGATTTATTCAAAGAAATGTTCTCAGTCCTGTGATGAAAATAGGAACACATTTTTAAGAAAAAAAAACTAATGAATAATACCTACAGGGTTTGAACTCACACATTTGTGATTGATAGACTATTCACCCAAACCGCTCGACCAGTTCGTACGTCTTCACTGCGCTTCTTTAGACTTTTGTGTAAAGTAGTTTTCTGCTCCACATTTTTTTTATATCGATACGACTATAAGTTTGTTTAGAATATTTGGGCGTTACAGGTCTTGCAATGCATAAAAGTCTTTTTCGTATAAGCTATATACAATTTTACGTCCTAATAACTTATATACAACAGGTTGAATCTGTGAAATGATTGGGGTTGGAGTGATCGTAAATGTTTTCATAGGAGCCTGGATATGCAAACCCGCTTAACGTGGGGATTTACTTTTGTGAACTTTGGTGCATGTAAACAACTATTGTTGCACGCAAAAATACTCACTCACTGTTAGTAACAAAATATTTTCAATTTTTTTTAAAATCCAGTACATTAGAATATAGTAGCAGTTACTATCTTCCAAGAACATAACTTCCATCGGGTGATGAGCATAAACACAAACTCGTAACTATGCAACAGTTTACTTCCATCAAAACCCCCGAAGGACTTTACAGATTTAATCTGATTTATTTGTGCTATTTAGATACATATAAGATTACGACTTGTCCGTGAAATTTGTTCATACTCGTCTAAAACAGTTGTATTCTATTATTCGCCACTCGTATACATTATATGACAAACAACAAAACAGAAACAAGTAAAGTACAAATACTCTAGACAATATTTATCAAAACGTTCTAGAGAATTAAGATATAGCCGCGCGGTTTAGTAGAGTAGTCTACTACCTCCACCTTCTCGTGTTCAAACCCCCCTGAGGTTTGTGTCTATTCTTTGTTTTTGTTTTTTTTTTCCTTGTGCTTTCACAACGAACGTTTTTCCTATAATTCCTATAAGCTATGACTTGCAAACCCTAAACAAAATACACATGTTTATTGTAATACTCTAATCCGGACTTTTATGTTATTCTCTTCTTTTAGCTAGTTAAATTTCGTATACTTTTATAATTTCGATTAATGCATATTACCAACAAGTTAAGAATCGAAGTGAGAACGCTGAAATCTAGAGCTAAAACCGAACCTATACGACATTGAATTCAAATAAGTAAAACGATGTGATCGACAGTCTAATATTAAGTTTTCTAACCACTTTGCGACTATATACCGCCACATGGGTGTATTGATTTTACAATAAATTCTCTTTAAGTAATAGTTTGCAGGACTATCGTTTTATGTATTTTGCTGATCAGTTTCTTCTTTTGCTTAGACATTTCTTACCAACAGTACATGGTTGCTTCGATTCCCGGCAGCAGCTCATATGGTTCGGATTCCACGTTAATAAGTAGGTCCACGTCTCATATAGCCTCGCTACTGGACGGGCGTTAAACTCAAATTTTTCGACAACTACATGGTTGTTATGGGAAAATTAGTAATTTATTATGTTGCATAAACCAAATTTTTCACTATTACTGAAACAGTAAGAAAACAAGACAACGCGGGCATTTGCTACGTTTTTACAAATTAATAATTGTCATCTAGCAAGCAATTTAGAAGAAACAGAGTATTCAATACATTAAATGTATAGCACAGTTGTGAACCTTCTTTTCGGATGTATATTAAATCATTTGCTCCGTTCCCTCTATTTCTCTCTCTCTCTCTCTCTCTCTCTCTCTCTCTCTCTCTCTCTCTCTCTCTCTCTCTCTATATATATATATATATATATATATATATATATATATATATATATATATATATATATATGTGTGTGTGTGTGTGTGTGACATCTGTAATAAATAAGAGATTTATTAATTTAATAAATATACCGACAATAAATATGCACATATATATTGTCTGACATACATACACACCCCACTAAAACTTTCTGAACGTGTTTTAATGTTGTACTCACTCTTGTCCCCGTAGCTCTCTAAGGTTTATTTAGTTAATAAATTCGGCTCGAGCGATAGCCATGATCACAAGCATATGTTAATTTTTCCACTCATATTGAAAGCTTCCACTTTGCGTTAATACATACAGGTTGCGAAAAGAGACCTACTTCGGTCTTGTGAAAACCACTAAAATTATCAGTTAAACCGGACATAACCTTTTTTTTTTTTAAAGAAAATCTAGATATTAGCCTATCAAATAAGAAATGGATTGTTGCTGGTCCCGATTTCTCACATCAAGGTCAAATCTAAGGCCAAATATTTAAAGTCTCTCAATTCAAATTTCGAGCTTGTGCTTCTACTTCCCGCTAAATCTGTGCTCATCACGACTTTTTCTCTCCAAGTATCGATTCCGTGATGGGCACAGAAAGGCAACACTTAAAAATTACTTTACTGTTAGGTTGAAGATGAGTTGATTCACTATGGGCTACGTTATTCAAATAAAGTAAAACATTACACTGAAGTTTTTCAGACAACATTAATTGCGTGGACAGCAAACTGTACAGCGAAAAGATGGAAAAATGAAGGTTTAACTTTAAAAAAACCCGCTCCAGTTGAAATACTTATACAGACACAGACAATGACACGGAGAACCAGTCATATTAACAAATGCTGAAACAAATCTTGAATTATTCGCTTATTCACCTAAAAATCACCTTCATTAACATGTCTGCCCACTAGGAGCGTATCCCCCAGCGTGTACGTTAACATATACTTACGAGAGAATACCTATATCTCAGATTTCGAGTACAGTTTCAAAAGTTCATTTCCGTAAACTGTAAAAGCAGTGATTACTATGCTAATTATCACAAATTAAATGCAACTTTTGAGTTGCATACACACAACCTACTAGGGAATGAAGACCATGTGCTAACAAAGAGTACACTGGAAAATGAAATAACATGTTATAACAAAAATTAAAATAAGATGATAATCGATACAAATATAGAGGATGAATATGACATATCCGAACTTCGCCAAGTATGGTAGAAGAAGCTATTTGTTTACTTCTTCTTGGCCAACCGCTAAGAACATTTATAAATCTATATGTGGCTTTGTTATACGCAATTAGTACATTCAAATTCAGAAACGATGATGAACTGAAGGGTACGAAGGTACAGTTGCAAGTAACAACCGTAGTCATAATAATATAGTTCTACTAAACAACGTTGAAAATAGTGGGTAATTAGATGGTAAGTAGACATGACCAAAACTGAACAGTTTACATCGATCATTTCGAAATACAGCTAGAAGATTAAATTTACAAGAAATGACAAAAATCAGTGAAATTTGGAGTTATACTAAACATAGTTTGAGGGGGAAAGCGAGCATCCCCGGTGGGGATACTTCAACTGACTTCTTTGGGGGGGAACAAAATGTGATTGAGGGGGAAAATCCCCCTCATCCCCCCCGGTAATTCGCACCCTGTACATATATATATATATATCTCTTTATATATATATATATATCTTTCTCCTTGATATTCAGTTTCCTGCAACTTTTATTTTTGCTTGTTCTTCCTGTGTTCTCACCTCTATACATGTTTCTTCTTTCTCGATTTCTATAGTCAGAGATAGAGTGAGACAGACAAAGTGTTGTGTACTAACTACTCATTTCATTTTACTTTTCTATGTGTATAGCTATCTTTTTAAAGTATCAATTAGACATAGGTTATAGGCGGTCTGTCATGGATATGTTAGACGTATATTTCTGCAGACTCCATTCCACCTTTCATAGGTAATGATGGACTAACAGGGTATTAGTGTCAGACTAGCTAAATCGATAGAGTGTGGGATTTCTAATGCTATGGTTCTGCGTTCGAATCCCATCCAAAGACTGTAATTTTTTCCATTTAGCAGTTTCCGATGTTGTATACGTGCCAATCTCTTAAGATGTTCTCTCTTTCTCACTTCTCCATGTAGATGGATGCTACGAAGAAAAACAATAGAGAAGTAATCTCTTCTTTCAGTTATGGTTGAGATTTTAAAGAAATTTTCAGATTTCTACGAGCATTTTTATTTGTTTAAATAAATATGTGTTATGTAACACTTACTATGTGTAATTATGTATTTGTGGTTTGCTGATTCTCACAGTTATTATATATGGTTCATAACAAAATTTGTGGTGGTCCCCTTTGAAGTGCATGTGTCATTTGTCAATATATGGGCACGTTTTCTTTTCCTTTGTATTTCGCATATTCCTCTTTATTTAGTTTCTATCACGTTGATCTTTTTCTCTTTCTCTCTCTTTAAAAGTGAGGATGTAAAATGAGAAGAGAAATGAGAAGAACCTCAATCTATTACTCCATCTTGTGAGAAATTTGTGGTTTGTAGTCACGTGGTCTATGCATTTCTCGCTCCAAACGAAGTGTGCAGGGGGACGAAGCCGAAGGTTATCCTGGCGTGATCAGTGCCACAAAGACATTAGGTTGGTTGCCTATGTTGTTGGCGTAGTTTCACAATGAACTTAAACTTTCATGTTGCAGGTTTTTTGCCTCGTATTGTACAAACCACCACATTTGCTTTTTTTCAAGTTCATTTTTAAAAGTGTCTTTAACCATTGATCACCAAGAGTCTGCTTCAGCTTCCAATTACTAATTTCTGACTACTTAATGCACTAACTCTTCAATTGTTAATACCTATCATTTTACAATTCCCTTCTTTCATTTTATTCATAAATACGTCAGTAACTAACGGTTAGCTAGAGCATGCTTCGCCGTTTGAAAATCTCTTTTCGCCCTAGTGAGTGGACTCTCCTCTCCTTTGTAAATATATGACAACTTTCGAAAATTCTGTTGTTTCTTAAATATGTCAGAAACCATGTAACAGCAAGAGTATACTTCATCTTCGAAATGATCCTTTCGCCTTACTGTGTGGCCAATTTTCAATTTTATATATATTATGAATTACGAGAATTCTATCCTTTCATTTTATTCTCAAATATATCATAAACTAACGATCTGCCAAAGTCTGTATTAATTTCCAGGCAATCCTTTTCCCGTCTAATAAGATTGAATTTTTAAATGTAATTATCTGACCATGTTCCATTCCACAACTACGTTATTTCATAGTAAATTTCAAATTTTAGTAACTAACGAAGAACAAGCGTCTGCTTCATCTTCCGAACATCTTTTCGCCTTACTAAATGGACTAAATTTTCAAGTGTAAATATCTGATAATTTACAAGAAATCCGTTTCTATCACTCATTTTTATGTATCTCAGTAACTAAAGAATAAGAAAAATCTACTACATTCAAAATGATACTCCTTTTTCTTTCCGGAATGGCTGCA
This sequence comes from Thermobia domestica, assembly GCF_964235325.1. Lineage (NCBI taxonomy): Eukaryota > Metazoa > Arthropoda > Insecta > Zygentoma > Lepismatidae > Thermobia > Thermobia domestica. The sequence continues at coordinate 227,712,834 of NC_137462.1, forward strand.
CTCCTCAGTTGTAAATATATGAGAATTCAAGACAGCTTCGTTCTATCAATTTATTCTCAAAAATATCAGTAGCTTACGATCAGCAAGATTCTGCCTTAGTCTCCTAAGACTCCTTCGTTCTGGAGAGTGGATTCACTTTTTAACTGTAAATATCAGGGAAATACCTTTTTACTCTATTTTTAATTATGCTTTCGACTAGCGATCGCCAACAGTCTCCATCAGCTTTCAAACAACCTTTTCGCCTTAGTCAAAGGATTTTTATTTTCAATTTTACATATCCGATAATTTTAGACAATTACATTCTTTCATTTTATTCTAAAATACTTTAGTAAGTAACAATCAACGAGAGTCTGCATTATGTACCAGTGACACGTTTTCCCTACTCAATTGAGTCACTTTCCTTCCAAACTTTCCTTTCTCCTTACTGAATGGACCCACTTATCAATTATAAATATGTGAGAAACTACGACAATTCCATTATTTCATTTCATTCTTAAATATGAAGGCAACTACTGATTAGTAAGAGTTTATTTTAGCTTCCAAACTCTCCTTACGCCCTACTGAATCTATTCGGTTTTCAATTGTAAATATCTGACAATTGACGTCAACTCCATTATTTCATTAGTCCTAAAATAATTAAGTAACGAACGGTCACCAACAGTCTGCTTTGTATAGCAAATCACACCTTTCTCGCTACTTAATGGACTTACTTTTCTATGGTAAATATCTGACATTTTACCAGTGTTTTGTTCTTTGATTTTAGTCTTAAATATGTTAGTAACTAGCAATCTTATAACTACAGCTAACAATCATTTGTTCCGCCCTCTATATTGCAATCTTTAATTTTAATTACCTGACAAATTAAGACAATTGTTCTTATTCAATTTATTCTTAAATCATTCTTGATCTAACGATCTGCATAAGTCAGCATAATGTAAAAATCACAATTTCAAAGAACTTAACATACTTTCGATCAAAATTCGTTGAACAGTGTAACCAAGAGAATGCATCACTCTCCAAACACTTCCTTCGCTTGCTGAAAAACCTTACTATCCATTCTTAATATCTGACAATATTGAATATTTCGTTTTCTGCATATTATTCAATAATATGTTAGTACTAACGGGCTGTAAAAATCAGATTGAGCTTCCACATTCCTTTCGCCCTCCTGAGTTGACTCATTATTGAATTGTATATATAGTTTAATCTATCAATCAAAATTCTACAATACCAATTAAAAGCGCCCGATATCGAACCTACAACTTTGGCTTTCAAATCTTTCATTAAGGTTTTGTTTGATTTCAGGTTTAACACAGACAAACATTTTAAGTATTTGTACTTTAAATGGTCTAAATGAAATAACTATATCTCTTTCATAAAGTGTATGATATAAAATAATTGTTCAAAGCCTCTGTATTTTAATAAGCCTTCTCTAAAATGAATGCAAGTGAATTGTGCTTCCATCTTTCGAGTTCTTTTAATTTATATTTTGTGGACGTTTATATATTTGTGATCAATCCTTACGACAACGAGATCTCGGAAACTACAGGCTCTAGAAAGATGACATTTTCACTGATCGGTTGGAAATTTTGGTAGATTGTCCAGTTTTAATTGAATATTTAAAAAGCATGGACATTATTTCTTTATTACATTTTTAGGGTACAATGGAAAACTTGAATTTTTTTTTAAAAAATCCTAAAGCATCATATCCTACCGACTATAAATTCCAACGCCACATTGTTGAATATGGGGGTTGAATGTGATTCAGGCGTTTGTTTTATGTCCAAATAATAATAAAAAGGAATGATTACGATTTCTCCGGTCTAAGCAGTATGATGAATCTTTATTTTTGGAGTGTTTTGATCAATGAACATCATATATAACAGCCATTATAATTAATTGTGCTTCTAATGGAATTGCTTATTGCATACCGCATGCAGGAAGAAAGCAAACACTGGTCGAGCATTAATTAGAAACTCCAAGTGGAAGTAGGCTCAAATCTTGCAAACTGTGCGACATTTATAGAAAAAAAATAATCGATAAAATCTCCCCTCTATGATACGCATTGCCGATTATTTTCCCAAGACTTCTTTCACTTGTGTCTGTAACGGGGCATGTACAGATCTGAGAAATGAGAAGGATATTTATGCTCGTATGCCAAAGATGCGCTGTGTAGAGAGCATAGATTCAGATAGTTCATTTGTAATTTACAAACACTCCTTTAGTTCATTTTAAATGTGTCAGTAACTAACGATTAGGAAGAGTCTGTTATATCTTCCAAAGACTCCTTTGGGCTTAGCAAAGAGCCTCACATTATAGTACTAAAAATCTGACAATTTCATAAAATTCCATTTTTACATTTTATTCTTAAACACGCCGCTAAGCGATAATCACCAAGAGAATGTTTCATCTTCAAAACACTCCTTCGGTAATACTGAATGAATTGTAAATGATAGAAACATTACGACAATTCCGTTTTTTCACTTGTATTTAAGTACCTGAGAAGCTATGTTGACTATAGTCTATTTCCTTTTTCCAACTCTTGATTCCTCCTATTAAATATAACAGCTTTTCAACCGTAAATAGCTAACATATATGACAACTCGGTTAATACCTTTTATACTTAAATTTGTCAGTAATTAACGATCAACAAGGGTCTGCTTTATGTTTGATAAACTCCTTTCTCCATACTTAATGGACTTACTGTTCAATTGAAAAAGTCTGACAAATTTTTCGACAATTCCGTCCCTTCATTTTTACTCTTGAAATAGTAAGTAAATAATGATGACCAATAGCTTAGCTTCGCGTTCAAACACTCTTTCGTCCTATTGAATAGATGCGATTTTAATTGTAAATATCTGACAATTAACGACATTACCATTATTTCATTTTTTCTTATATGTGTCGGAAACTAACAATCATCAAGAATCTGCTTCACGTTCTAAACAAACTTTTGGCCCTACCGATTAGTTTCGCCTTTAACTTGTAAATGCGTGACAAATTTCGATAGTCGCATTCTTTCCTTTTGTACTTATATACGTTTGAATTAGAGATCACCATCAGTCTGCTTCACCTTGCTAAAACGCCTTTCGGCCTACAAAATCGATTCACTTTCCAATTACTAATATCTGACATTTTACAATACCTTTCTTCCATTTTATTCATAAATATGTTAGTAACTAACGGTCAGCAAGAGTCTGCTTCGTCTTCTATACTCTCTTTTTGCACTACTAAATGGACTGGTGCTTCTGAATAGACTCACATTTAAATTGGAAATATCTGAGTATTGTATTCTTTTTACTTTATTCTTAAATATGCCTTCAGCTAGCGATCGCCAACAGTCTGCATCAGATTCCAAACTCACCCTTTGACTTAGTGAGTGAACTAATTTTCAATACTACATATCCGATAATTACGTCAATTCCATTATTCCATTTTATTATAAAATAGAGCGAAGGATCAAGAGTCTGCTTTATATACCAAAACACACCTTTCTCTCTACGCATTGGACTGTCTTTTCTATTGTAAATATATGACAAGTTACGCCTGCTTCGGTGTTTCATTTTATTTTTAAGTATCCCAGCAACTAGCGATCAGCAAAATTCCATTTCATATACTGATCACTTCTTTCGCACTAGTGAATAGTCTCGTTTTTTAAGTATAAATACGTGGCAATTTACGACAATTGCGATCTATCGTTTTATTTTAAAGTTTGCTAGAAAGGGTTTGCTTTATATATCTTACACACCTTTCACCCTACTCGATGGACACTCTTCATTTGTAACTATCTGATAGTTTATGACTAATTCATTCTTTCATTTATTCATACATACTTACATAATGATCTTCAAAAGTGTTCTTCATCTTCCAAACAGTTCTTTCGCCATGCTAAGTAGACTGGCTTTTGAGTTTTAATATCAGAAATCAACGACAATCCCCTTCCTGAATTTCGTTTTTATCCCTTTCTTTGATCTAAGGATAAGCGAGATTATGTTTAATGTTCGTAAGGCTCTTTTCGCCATGATAAATAGACTGACTTTCATTTTGTAAATATCTCTGAATCAAATACACTGCTGTTCTTTTAATTTATTCTTAATTATCTCGATTAGTAACCATAAGCAAGAGTTTTCTGCACCTTCTAAACACTCTTTTTACCGTACTAAATAGACTTGCCCTTTTGACAATTTACTACAATTCTATTATTTCATATTATTATATAATAGTTCAGTATCTAACGGGTACCTACAGCCTGCTTTATATATGAAAAAATCACCTTTCGCCCTAATAAAAGATCTAACTCTTCAATAGTAAAAATCTGACATTTTACGTGTGTTACATTCTGTCATTTTTCTTTTAACTAACAGTAACTAACGATTAGCAATGGTCTACTGCAGGTTAGAAATACGTCAACTACTAGCGATTAGCAAGAGTCTGCTTCGTCTTCTAAAATCGCTTTTCGCACTACTTAATACACTTTCTTTTCAATTGTAAATATCACACTATTTATTTATCAAACACGATGGATCACAAAGTGGGTGCTACAGCTTCCATAAACTGCATTTTTCGAACTCTTTAGACTCATTTTTCATTGTTAATAATTGACAATTTACGACAATTCCGTTCCTTCAAGTTATTAATAACATGTAAGGAACTAAGGAACTAAGGAACTTGCTTCGTCTTTTAATCTCTGTTTCAATTCCGTTTTTTCATTTTATTCCAAAATATGTCATTAACTAACGACCAGCAGCTGTCTAAATTCTTCAGCTACCAAAACCTCTTTTTCCTATAATTATAGGAATCACTCTGCGAGTATATGAATAATTTCGACAATTCCATTATTTCATTTTATTCTTACAAATATCAGTAACTATCGATCAAAAAGATCCCGCTTCATTTTGTAAACACTTCTTTCACCTTATTTAGTGTATTCTCTTAACTATTGTAAATTCGTGACAAATATTCACAATTCCATTCTTACATTTTATTCTTATTTATGTAAGAAACTAAAGACCAGCAGGCCTATGCTAAAGCTTCTAACACTCATTTCGCTTTGCTGGGTGGATTGATTTTTCACATTTAAATATGTCAGAATTGTTTTGTTCATTTTATTCTTAATTACAATTTAATTTGGCAAGTAAGAACAGTATACGTCAGCTTCAAACAACACCTTTCGACTTAGTTAACGGACTTATTTTTGCTTCTAAATATATGATAATTTACAAAAGATCCGTACTTTTCTATCTTTTTCTTGTAAAATGTAATATCTAACAATTACCAAGAGTCTGCTATGGGTACTAAACAGGCTTTTTGCCGTAATGAATGGACTCACTCGTCAATTGTAATCATTTACACTTTACGAATGTTCCGTTCTTTCAGTCGATTCCTACATATGTTAGTTACTAACGATCAAAAGAGCCTGCTTTATCTTCCAAACACTTCTTGCGTCTTCTTGAATGGATTCACTTACTAAATGTAATGACAAATTACAATAATGCAATTATATATTTTATTGTATAATATGTGGTCAAATACCAATTAGCATGGGTTTATTTCATTTTCCAAATATTGTTTACGCCCTTCAGAATAGACTCGCTTTACAATTATATAGATATGACAATTTACTACAATTCCATAATTTGATAATATTCTAAAAAAGTTCAGTAACTATCGATCATCAAGTGTCTCCTTTAATTACAAAAACACACCTTTCGCCCTACTGAAAGCAATAACTTTTATTTGTAAATATTTGACATTTTACGTTTGTTCTTTTCTCTCATTTTTACTTAAATATGTCAGCAGCTAATAATCAGGAAAGGTCTACTTCAGCTACCACACATTCCTTTCGCCCTCTTAATCAGACTCGTTTTCAAATTATAAATATCTGACGGTTTACAACTATTCCATTCTCTAATTTTACTCTTCAATATGTCTTAAAGTAACGATCTGGCAACGTCTACTTCAATTTCCAAAGAGTCATTTCTCCTTCTAAAAAGGCTCTCTTAAAAACGTAATTACGTGACAATGTACAATTCCCTTATTTCATTTTATATGTAAAACTTTCCGTAACTAACGTTCAACTAGCGTCTGCTTCTTCTTAGAAATACTTCTTACGCCTTCTGTCGTAAATATCTGACAAATCGAAGGCAACTTCGTTGTAACAATTTATTCTGAAAGATAACAATAACATACAATCAGCAAGATACTACTTCAGCTTGAAACAATGAATTGATTCACATTTGAACTGTAAGATCTGTCAATTTGTGACAATACCGTTCCTTCATTTCAGTCTTAAATATGTCAGTAACTAACCACCATGGGAGTCTATATCAGCTTATAAACTCTCCTTTCGTTTTACTAAATCGACCTTTTTTTCAATTTTAAGTATTTGAAAATTTACGTCAATTTCGTTCCTACATTTTATTTTTAAATATGTGAGTAAATAAAGTTCAACAAAAAATCTGCTATATAGTATAAAACTCCTTTGCCCATTAGTGAGTGCACCCACTTTTAGTTGTAAATATCGCACAATCTAAAACAGTTCCGTTGTAACATTTTATTCTTAAATACGAACGTTAATAATTTCTTCCTCTGTGAGTCTTCATTTTCGGAACGCTACTTTCACACTACTGAATTGTCTCACATTTTAATTGTAAACAATTGACAATTATGATAATTTCATTATTTCATTTCACCGTTTTTAGTATTTCGGTTTAATACTGATCAGCAAGGGTCTGCTTGATATTCTAGACCCACTTTTCTACGAACTGAAAGAACTCGGTTTTCAGTTGTATGTGATAAATTCCCAAAACTATGTTCTTTAATTTTTAAATATATTAGTTACTAACCATCTGCAAGAGACTACTACGTATTCCAAAGACTCCTTTCCTCTTACTGATCGCCCAGTTCTAAATTGAAAATATCACATAATTCTTACAATTCAGTTCTTTCAATTTGTTCTTAAATACGTCACTAAGTAATGTTCACTAAGAGTCTGCTTCATCTTTGAAACAGTCCTATCGTTCTACGTGATGGACTTACTTTCATTTGTAAATGACGGGCAAAATATGACAATTCGTTTCTTTCACTCGTACATAAATTTGTCAGTAACTAATGATAATGTTAAGCTAATTCATCCTCCTAACTCTTCTTTTGCCCTAATGAATAGTACAACTATTCTATTCTAAGTAGCTAAAAATTCATTATTATTCCGTTATTTCATTTTATTCTTATATGTGTCGGCAAATACTGATCAGTAAAAGGATACTTTGGCAGATATTTAGAATTGGTAATTGTTTCCATTGAATTAGGTGAAACGAGTGTTGATGAAGATGAAGCGGAAGATGAGGCTGTCTCTTGTTGATTGTTAGTTATTGATGTATTTAAGAATAAAATTAAATAACGTAATCGCCGTAATTTCTTTGATATTTACTATTGAAATATGAGTCTATTGAGCTAGGCTAAAGGAGTGTTTCGAAGCTGAAGTTTACGGTTGGTGATCGGTAGTTTTCGACATATTTAAGATTGAAATGAAAGAACAAAAATGTCGCAAATTGTCAGATTGATGTCATTTATTGAAGATTGATGTCATTTATTATGGCGAATAGGCTAATTTAATGATAAAGCAGAATCTAGCTAACGGTTAGCTACTTCAATGTCAAAGAATAAAATGAAAAACATTATCATTACTGAATTATCGTACTCAGACAGTTTCAATTGAAAAATTAAATCTATACAGTAGAATAAAAGAATTTTTAAAGATTAAGCAAACCCATGCTGTTCGTTAGTTAATGACATATTTAAGTTTAAATGATACAAGGCAACAGAGGTAAATTGTCTGTAATTTACAATTAATACTAATCCATTGAAAAGGGCGAAAAGTTAATATTTATAAACAGACTCTCCATCATCGTAAAAATAGTGAAGTCTTTTAGGATAATATGAATTAAGAGTTTTGTCGTAATTTTCAGAAATTTACAATTGAAGTATGTGTGAATTCACTAGGGCGAAAATAGTATTTAGTACTGGAGTACACTATTGTTGATCGGTGGTTGTGGACATAAATTAGAACGAAATGAAAGAAATTAATTGCCGAATATTGTCATATTTTAATAATTGATATGTGAGTGCATTCTGTAAGCCTAAGCAGTGCTTGAATGCAGATGCAGACTGTTGGGTATCGCTAGCTGAGGGCATACTTAAAATGAAAGAAAGTAATTCTCAAAAATTGTTAGATATTTTCAAGGGAAAGTGACTAAGCAGGACGAAAGGAGTCTTAGAAACCTGTAACGGACTCATGCTAATCGTTAGTTACAGACAAATTTAAAATTATAGAACGGAGTTGTAGTAACTACAAATTACAATTTCAATTATATTTAAAAGTAAATGAGTCCACTGAGGGTTGGTAGCTTAGGCACTCTTGCTGGTTGTTATTTACAGACATTTTAAGAATAAAATGAAATAATGGAATTGTCGTTATTTCTAAGATATTTATTAATGAATAAAATGTCCGTTCAGTAAGGCGAAAGCAGATTTTAGAAGCAGAAGCAGACTCTTATTGATCGCTAGCTGCCAACATAATTAATTGTGAGTGCGTAATTAACGTAATTAGTTACAAATTTAGTACATAAAATATCATATATTCAATGCGAAATATAATATGGCAGCATAAAATAGATTATCACCAGGGCCCGGATCTTGTTGACCTAAAATTTTCTAGAAAGTGACCTATAAAATGACCCTAAAATTCTTGTAAAATGTCCCTAAAATTCTCAAAAATTGACCTTAAAACTTTTGTTTTCTTAAATGTTTATTTCGTAAAACATTGACATTTTTATTGGATTTTAATTAACGTTTGTCACTCATATTAAAAAGTTTTGTTTCAGTTAGTTGCAGTCCATTGATCATTTATGTTCGTTGATCAGTTCATTGTACGAGATTGTACGTACTGAAACCGTCAATTCACTCCCGAGTTGAAACTAGTAAGCACTCTTAAACAATAAAAGTTCGCAAGTGTAGACTACATGAGAATAATAGGTAAAAACCCTGTTTAAAATCTTTGTACGTCTTCTAATTTACTTTTAGTTGTTCATGTGATCACATCCTTTGTGGTCAACAAACCAAAACTATCCGTTCGGCCACGTACCAACCTCACCTTTCGTCAACCAGCTTCAGCTTAGTTTTCATTAGTTTGTTAAGAATGCAGTTTTTTCACCCGAATAGTCAGGAAACATGAAAAGAGATTGTTTAATTTCGTCTTTTCACATCCGTAAACAGTGTTCATTTTAAGATTTCCCTATGTAGAAGAAAAAGAATAAAAAGACGATAAGTGACCTAAAATTTAACTTAAAATATTAAAGAAATGACCTGAAACTTCAAAACGGCAAAAAGTGACCAAAAGTTGACCCTAAAAATATATATTTTTAGAACCTAGAGTTGATAGATAACTTTTTTATTAGAATATGTCATGTCTTATGCGTAACAGAGAATAGTTGACTTGTGAACAAAATCCGGGCCCTGGTTATCACTATCATTAGTTACTGACTTATCCATGTACAAGTGATAGAAACGAATTGTCTTAATTGGTCTGTAATTTACAATTCAAAAGTAAGAGATAATTTACGAAAATGTCGTTCTTTTCTATCTCTCTAACTAACAATCACCAAGAGTCTGCTTTGTGTAGTAAACAGACCTTATGCCCTACTGAATGGACTCACTTTACAATTGTAAACTAATTACACGATAATACGGTTCCGTTGTTTCAGTTTATTCCTAGATATGTCAGTTACTAAAGATCAAAAAGAGCCTGCTTTATCTTCCAAACACTTCTTACGCCTTATTGAATGGACTCACTTACTAATTGTAAATGACACATTACGACTATTTCATTATTTATTTCATTGTGTAATATGTGCTCAAATACCAATTAGTATCGGTTTACTTCATACTCCAAACACTCTTTATGCTCTACAGAATAGACCAGCTTTACAATTATATAAATCTGATAATTTCCTACAATTCCATAATTTGATAATATTCTAAAATAGTTCAGTAACTATCGATCATCAAGTGTCTCCTTTATATAACAAAACACACCTTACGCTCTACTCAAAGCAATAACTTTTATTTGTAAATATTTGAAATTTTATGTTTGTTCTATTCTCTCATTTTATACTTAAATATGTCAGCAGCTAATTATAGGTAGTCTACTTCATCTTCCACACATTCCTTTCGCCTTTGTTTTCAAATTATAAATATCTGACAATTTACAACCATTCCATTCTCTGATTTTACTCTTCAATACTTCTTAAAGTAACGATCTGTCAGCGTCTACTTCAATTTCCAAAGATTCATTTCTCCTAAAAAGGCTCTCCTAAAAACGTAATTACCTCACAATGTAAGACAATTCTTTTATTCATTTTATACTTAAACTTTCCGTAACTATGTTCAAGAGTCTGCTTCACCTTTCAAACACTTCTTTCGCCTTCTTTAGTAAATATCTGACAATCGAAGGCAACTTCGTTGCATCAGTTTATTCTGAAAAATATGAATAACATACAAACAGCAAGAGACTACTTCAGCTTAAAACAATCCTGTCGTTCTAATGAATTATCTCACATTTCAATTGTCAGATCTGTCAATTAGCAACTATACCTATCTTTCATTTCAGTCTTAAATATGTCAGTAACTAATCATCATAGGAGTGTGTATCAGCTTCGAAATCTCCTTTCGTTTTACTAATTAGACCCTTGTTTCATATGTAAATATTTGAAAATTTACCACAATTTCGTTTTTACATTTTATTTTTAAATATCTTAGTAACTAAAGAACAATAAAAAAATCTGCTATATCGTAGAATACTTCCTCGCCCATTACTGAGTGGACTCAATTTTAGTTGTAAATATCACACAATTTAAGACAGTTCCGTTGTAATATTTTAATTTTAAAATACGTCTGATAGTAATGTCTTCTTCCGAGAGTATCCTTTTTGGAACGCTCCTTTCACACTACTGAATTGTCTCACATTTTAATTGTAAATAATTGACAATCCACGATAATTTCAATATTTCATTTCTTTATTTTTTTTCGGTTTAATAGTGATCAGCTGCTTCATATTTCGGTTTAATAGTCTGCTTAATATTCTAAACTCACTTTTCTACCAATTAACGAACTCGCCTTTCAGTTGTAAGTATGTGGTATTTTTCAAAACTATGTTCTTTTATTTTTAAATATATTAGTTACTAACGATCTGCAAAGGCTACTACGTTTTCCTAAGAATCATTTCGCCTTACCGATTGCCCAGTTATAAAATGAAAATATAACTAAAATCCGACAATTCCGTTCTTTCATTTTGTTCTTAAATACGTCACTAAGTAATGTTCACTAAGAGTCCGCTTCATCTTTCAAACACTCCTATCGTTCTACGGAATGGACTTTCTTTTTATTTGTAAATGACGGACAAAATAAGACCATTCAGTTGTTAAAATCGTACATAAATTTGTCAGTAAGTAATGATAATGTTAATATACTTCGTCCTCCCAACTCTTCTTTTGCCCTAATGAATAGAACAACTATTCTATTCTAAGTAGTTAAAATTTTATGATTATTCCTTTATTTCATTTTATTCTTATATATGTCGGCAAATACTGATCAGTAAAAGACTACTTTGGCAGATATTTACAATCGGTAATTGTTTGCATTGAGTATGGCGTAACGAGTGCTTGCAAGATGAAACTGGCTCTTGTTGATTGTTAGTTACAGATGTATTTAGTAATAAATTTAAATAACGGAATTGCCGTAATTCCTTTGATATTTACTATTGAAAAATGAGTATTGAGCTTGGCTAAAGAAGTGTTTGGAAGCTGAAGTTTACGGTTGCTGATCGGTAGTTTTCGACATATTTAAGAATGAAATGAAAGAACAAAAATGTCGCAAATTGTCAGATATAAAGTATTGAAGATTGATGTCATTTATTATGGCGAATGGAGTAATTCATTGATAAAGCAGAATCTTGCTAACGGTTAGCTACTTCAATGTCAAAGAATAAAATGAAAAACTTATTATCGTACTCAGTTTCAATTGGAAGGTAAACTTATTCAGTAAAATGAAAAGCATGTTTAAAGATTAAGCAAACACATGCTGACCGTTAGTTACTGACATATTTAAGTTTAAATGATACAAGGCAACAGAGGTAAATTGTTTGATATTTACACTGAATATTAATCCATTGAATATGGCGAAAAGTTTATTTTTGTATATAAACAGACTCTTCATGTATATAAACAGCGAACTCTTTTAAGATGAAATGAATTAATGGTATTGTCGTAATTTCTCAGATATTTATGATTGAAGTATGGGTGTATTCACTAGGGCGAAAATAGTGTTTAGAAACTGAAGTACACTGTTGTTGATCGGTCTTTGTGGACATAGCTTTGAAGGATATGAAAGAACTTAATTGCCGTAAATTAATATGTGAGTACATTCAGTAAGGCGAAAGCAGTGCTTGGATGCAGATGCAGATTGTAGGGCATCGCTTGGTGAAGGCATGCTTAAATTGAAAGAAAGAAATTCTCAAAAATTATCAGATATTTATCAAGGGAAAGTGACTGAGCAGGACGAAAGGAGTCTTTGGAACCTGTAGCAGAAACTTGCTAATCGTTAGTTAATGACATACTTATAATTATAGAACGGAGTTGTAGTAACTACGAATTACAATTTGAATAATATTTACAATTGTAAATGATTCCACTGAGCATAGCTAAAAGAGTGTTGTTAGCTGAGGCACTCTTAGTGGTTGTTAGTTACTGACATCTAAGAATAAAATGAAATAATGAAACTGTCGTAATTTCTAAGATATGTAGAATTGATAAAATTGTCCGTTCAGTAAGGCGACAGCAGATTTTAGAAGCGGAAGCAGGCTCTGTATATGATCCGCTAGATCGTATTTGTATCTAGCGGATCGCTAGATACAAATATGATTGTGAGTGCGTAATTAATGTAATTAGTTAGCAATTTACAACATAAAATTTGTATATATTTACTACGGGTAAAAAAAGATGGCAGGATAAAATAGGTTCTCACTATCATTAGTAACTGACTTATTTATGTACAAGTGATAGAAAGGTATTCTCTAATTGGTCTGTAGTTTACAATTGGAAAGTATGTAAACCCCGTATAGCAATAGAAAGGTTTCGACGAACAAGCAGACTCTTACTGAACATTACTTACTGAAGTATTTAAGAACAAAATCAATGAACGGAATTGTCTAAAGTTGTCAGTTATTTACAATTGAAAGTTAATACGTTCAGTAGGGGGTAAAGGGAGTTTAGGATATGGAGCACCGTATTGCAGTCTTGCAAATGTGACCACTGAGAAGGGCGAATTGACTGTTTTAAAGTTGTAACAGTTAATTGTGTTAGTGACATATTTGAAAATAAAATGAAAGAAGGCAGTTTTCGAAAATTGTCAGATATTTAGAATTAAAAAGTGAGTCCAGTTAACAGTACGAATGTAGAATGGAAGTTAAGTACACTCTTGCTGTTCGTGTGTTATTGACATTTATATGAATAAAATCAAAGAATGAGATTCAAATATATCAAATATATATAATTAAAATGTGAGGGCATTGATTACGGCTAAAGAATATTTCGAATGTTAAGCACACTCTTGGTAATATTCACTACCTGACATATTTGAGGTAAAATGATAGGACAGAATTGACTTAAATTGACAGATATTTACAGTTAAATAGTTAGTGCAATGGAAAGGGGAGAGAAGTGCATGGAAGGTGAAGCAGATTCTTGCTGAACGCTAGTTAAAAACATATTTGAGAATAGAATGAATGTACGTAATTTTCCATTGAGCTAGACAAAAGGAAATTTTCTCAGATATAGCATACTGTTCTTATCGTTAGTTACTCGTTTATTAAAAAATTAAGTGAGTAACGCAATTGTAGTAAATTTTCACATATTTAAAATTATATAAGAGTCTACTCAGTAAAGGGAAGGGAGAGTTTAGGCTAATATAAATTAATGGATTTATCGTTATTTGTTACGTACTTGCAACTGAAATGTGCGTCTACTCAGTAGTTCCAAAGCAGTGTTTTCAGGGTGAAGTAGACTTGTTGATCGTTACATACTGACATATATAAGAATAAAATGAAGGAATGGGATTCACGTATATTGTCAAATATTTACAATTGAAACGTGTCTCCTTAGAAGGTCGTAAGGAATAGATGGAAGGTCGTAAGGAATAGATGGAATAGAAGGTCGTAAGGAACTCACTGATCGTTAGTTCATTACATATTTAAGAAATAATTAAAGGAAATTAATTTTCGTCAACTGTCAAATATTTACAATTAGTATGTGTGCCCATTAAGTAAAGCGATAGGAGTGTATGCAGATTGAAGCAGGTTCTTGTTCATCGTTAGCTATTGACACACTCAAGAATAAAATGAAATAACGGAATTATGGTAATTAGTCAATTTTTTACCATTAAAAAGTGAGTCATTTCAGTAGAACGAAAGGGTTGTTCGGAAGTTTTTTTGTTTGCTGATCGGTAGTTTCCTACATACTTCAGTATGTAACGAAAGAAGAGAGTTGTTGTAACTTATCACATATTTACAATTGAAAAGCAAATCCATTCAATAGGACGAAAGGAGTGCTTGGAAGCTATTGGAGACTGTTGTCGATCCATAGTTGAAGACATATTTATGAATAAAATTAAAGAGCGCAACTCTAAAAATTTGTCAAATACTTTCATTTGAAAAGAGTGTAAACTATGCAACGCGAAGGGAATTTTAGGAAGCTGAATCTGTGTGTTGCAGATCGTTAGTTACTTACGTATTTCAGAATAAAATGAGAGAATGGAGAAGTGTACATTGTTAGACTTATACAATTGAAATGTTAATCCATTGTGTAAGGCGGCAGGTGTGCTTTTGGTATATAATGCAGACTCTTGATCGCTGCTTACTGATATATTTTAAGAAATAATAGAATTTTCGTAGTTTGTCAGATGTTTACAAATGAAATGTGAGCGTATTCAATAGAGTCGAAGCGATTTTGCAAGTAGAAGTAGATTTTTTCCGATGGGTAGTTTTCTACATATTTTAGAATGAAAAGAAGGAGCGAAATTGTGGAAACTTGTAAGGTATTAAAAATTGAAAAAATAACTACCTTGAGTAAACCGAAACGAGTGTTTTAAAGATGAAAAAGACGGTGATCGCTGTTTGAAAACATTAAAGAAGAAAACGAAAGAAGGAATGTTCGTTAATCCTTTGTCGTTAACAATTAAAAGTTATCCCAGTCAGTTGATCGAAAAGGAAGTTTGTAAGATGAAGATGTAAGATGTAAGAACAGGCTCTTGCTGATTGTTCTTACTAATATGCTTAAACACAAAATGAGATAATGGGAAGACGTATACTGTCAGATATTTAAAATTGAAATGTTAAGTCTATTGAGCAGGGCAAAAGGTGTGTTTTTAGTATATGAAGTACAGTCTTGAAGATCGTTACTTTTCCATATAATAATAAGATGAGAGTATGAAAAAACGTAGATTGTCAGATATTTAAAACTCAAAAGTTAGTCCATTGAGTAGGGCGAAAGTTTTTTTTTTTGGCATATAAAGTGATTCCTACCATGCTTAAGAATAGAATGAAGAAACGAAATTGTTGTAAATTATCTCCCATTTTCAATTGAAACATGATTCCATTGAGTAGAACATCAGAAGTTTTAGCAAAATAAAGCAGACTCTTGCTCATCGTCCACTGAGAATAAAGCAGACCACTGAGAAGGGCGAATTGACTGTTTTAAAGTTGTAACAGTTAATTGTGTTAGTGACATATTTGAAAATAAAATGAAAGAAGGCAGTTTTCGAAAATTGTCAGATATTTAGAATTAAAAAGTGAGTCCAGTTAACAGTACGAATGTAGAATGGAAGTTAAGTACACTCTTGCTGTTCGTGTGTTATTGACATTTATATGAATAAAATCAAAGAATGAGATTCAAATATATCAAATATATATAATTAAAATGTGAGGGCATTGATTACGGCTAAAGAATATTTCGAATGTTAAGCACACTCTTGGTAATATTCACTACCTGACATATTTGAGGTAAAATGATAGGACAGAATTGACTTAAATTGACAGATATTTACAGTTAAATAGTTAGTGCAATGGAAAGGGGAGAGAAGTGCATGGAAGGTGAAGCAGATTCTTGCTGAACGCTAGTTAAAAACATATTTGAGAATAGAATGAATGTACGTAATTTTCCATTGAGCTAGACAAAAGGAAATTTTCTCAGATATAGCATACTGTTCTTATCGTTAGTTACTCGTTTATTAAAAAATTAAGTGAGTAACGCAATTGTAGTAAATTTTCACATATTTAAAATTATATAAGAGTCTACTCAGTAAAGGGAAGGGAGAGTTTAGGCTAATATAAATTAATGGATTTATCGTTATTTGTTACGTACTTGCAACTGAAATGTGCGTCTACTCAGTAGTTCCAAAGCAGTGTTTTCAGGGTGAAGTAGACTTGTTGATCGTTACATACTGACATATATAAGAATAAAATGAAGGAATGGGATTCACGTATATTGTCAAATATTTACAATTGAAACGTGTCTCCTTAGAAGGTCGTAAGGAATAGATGGAAGGTCGTAAGGAATAGATGGAATAGAAGGTCGTAAGGAACTCACTGATCGTTAGTTCATTACATATTTAAGAAATAATTAAAGGAAATTAATTTTCGTCAACTGTCAAATATTTACAATTAGTATGTGTGCCCATTAAGTAAAGCGATAGGAGTGTATGCAGATTGAAGCAGGTTCTTGTTCATCGTTAGCTATTGACACACTCAAGAATAAAATGAAATAACGGAATTATGGTAATTAGTCAATTTTTTACCATTAAAAAGTGAGTCATTTCAGTAGAACGAAAGGGTTGTTCGGAAGTTTTTTTGTTTGCTGATCGGTAGTTTCCTACATACTTCAGTATGTAACGAAAGAAGAGAGTTGTTGTAACTTATCACATATTTACAATTGAAAAGCAAATCCATTCAATAGGACGAAAGGAGTGCTTGGAAGCTATTGGAGACTGTTGTCGATCCATAGTTGAAGACATATTTATGAATAAAATTAAAGAGCGCAACTCTAAAAATTTGTCAAATACTTTCATTTGAAAAGAGTGTAAACTATGCAACGCGAAGGGAATTTTAGGAAGCTGAATCTGTGTGTTGCAGATCGTTAGTTACTTACGTATTTCAGAATAAAATGAGAGAATGGAGAAGTGTACATTGTTAGACTTATACAATTGAAATGTTAATCCATTGTGTAAGGCGGCAGGTGTGCTTTTGGTATATAATGCAGACTCTTGATCGCTGCTTACTGATATATTTTAAGAAATAATAGAATTTTCGTAGTTTGTCAGATGTTTACAAATGAAATGTGAGCGTATTCAATAGAGTCGAAGCGATTTTGCAAGTAGAAGTAGATTTTTTCCGATGGGTAGTTTTCTACATATTTTAGAATGAAAAGAAGGAGCGAAATTGTGGAAACTTGTAAGGTATTAAAAATTGAAAAAATAACTACCTTGAGTAAACCGAAACGAGTGTTTTAAAGATGAAAAAGACGGTGATCGCTGTTTGAAAACATTAAAGAAGAAAACGAAAGAAGGAATGTTCGTTAATCCTTTGTCGTTAACAATTAAAAGTTATCCCAGTCAGTTGATCGAAAAGGAAGTTTGTAAGATGAAGATGTAAGATGTAAGAACAGGCTCTTGCTGATTGTTCTTACTAATATGCTTAAACACAAAATGAGATAATGGGAAGACGTATACTGTCAGATATTTAAAATTGAAATGTTAAGTCTATTGAGCAGGGCAAAAGGTGTGTTTTTAGTATATGAAGTACAGTCTTGAAGATCGTTACTTTTCCATATAATAATAAGATGAGAGTATGAAAAAACGTAGATTGTCAGATATTTAAAACTCAAAAGTTAGTCCATTGAGTAGGGCGAAAGTTTTTTTTTTTTGGCATATAAAGTGATTCCTACCATGCTTAAGAATAGAATCAAGAAACGAAATTGTTGTAAATTATCTCCCATTTTCAATTGAAACATGATTCCATTGAGTAGAACATCAGAAGTTTTAGCAAAATAAAGCAGACTCTTGCTCATCGTTAGTTAATTAAGTTTTAAAAATAAAATGGCTGAAAGCAGAGAATTAAATTCTCAGATATTTTCAATTGAAAGTTAGTCCATTGAATAGAGTGAAAGGTTTGTTTTTGGTATATAAATCTGTATATTCGTAGTAAGTGAAGTATATGAGCATTATATGAAATAATGGAGTTGTCGTTTTTTGTCAGATATTTACAATTGAAATATGAGTCTATTTAGTAGGGCCAAAGAGGGGGTCGGAGAAGACTCTAGCTGATTTGTAATCTTCGACGTATTTGAGAATATAATGAATGAAGAGAATTGCTTTCAATTGGCAAATATTTACAAAAGAAAAATGAGTCCATTGAATAAGGCGAGAGAATTGCTAGCAAAGTGATGCAGAATGATGGCGGTGCTAGTGCAACACCTACTCAGGAATAAAATGAAAGAACGAAATACTTGAAAATTGTCAGATTTTTAAAATTAGAAGTTAGTATACTAGGGATGGAAAAAAGTGTGTTTGGAAGCTGTAACAATCTTGCTGATATTCAGTTACTGACATTTATAGGAACACAATCAAAACAGATTTATCTAAATTTACTAATAAATTTACAATTCTTATGCGAAGCCGTCCAGTAAGGGGACAACACTGTTTGGAGGATGACGCTATCTCTTGTTGTTCGTTACTTACTAACAAACACAAGAATAAAATAAATAATGGAATTGCCGATATTTGTCAGCAATTGAATTTATACAATTCAAAAGTGAGTGCTCTTAGTAGGGCACGAGTTTTAGATGACGAAACAGACTTGATGATCGTTAGTTACTCGCATATTAGAGTAGAACCTTGCTCGTCGTTACTTACTGACATATTTAAGAATAAAATGAAAGAATGGACTTTTCGTAATTTGTGTGATATTTACAATTGAAAAGTGAGTGCATTGAGTAGGGTGAAACGAGAGTTTGGAACCTGAAGTACCTTCTTGCGGATCGTTAGTTGCTGACATACATGGGAATAAAATGAAATAAACGAAATTGACGTAGATTCTCAAATATTTTCCTACCAAAAGCGAATTCTATTTACAAGCGCAAAACGAGTTTTTGGAAGCATAAGCAGACTCTTGCTGATCGGTATTTATTTACATATTAATAATTTGGTAAACGGAATTGCCGTACATTGTAAGATACTTAAGACAATCTATTTAGGAAGGCGAAAGGAGTGTTTGGATGATGAAGCAGACACTTGCTGATCGTTAGTTACACATATTTGTGCACCTAATGTTACTCTTGCTGATCGTTAGCTAAAGTCATATTTAAGAATAAAATGACTGAACGATTTTGTTGTTAATTGTCCGATATTTACAAGTAAAAATTAGTCCATTCGGTAGGGCGAAAGTAATGTGTCAAAGAAGAAGCAAACTCATGCTGTTCGTTACCTGCCGACAATATGAAAAATAAATTAAATAACGGTATTGACGTAATTTGTCAGATAATTATTATTGTTAAGTTACTCCATTTAGTAAGGTGATAGTTACTGACATATTTACGAATAAAAAAGAAGAACTTAAATGTCGTTCATTGTCCGATATTTAGAATGGAAAAAGAGTTTACTTAACATTGCTAAGGAGTGTTTCAAAGATGAAGCAGACATTTGAAGATTATTATTTACTGACGTATTAAACAATTAAATGAAAGTTTGGGATTGCCGCAATTTATGACATATATCTAATTCAAAAATGTGTGCATTCAGTAAGAGAAAACAGTTCTTAGAAGACAAAGCAGAATAGTCGTTAGTCACTAACATATCTGGAACCTGACGTAGACTCTGACTCATCGTTAGCTTCTGTCAATTTAAGAAAAAAATGATATAACGGAATTGTCGTAAATTATTAGCTATTTACAATCAAAGAGTTGTTCTAACTTTTAATTCATAAGTGAATCTTGAACTAACGATCAGCAAGAGGCTAGTTCAAGTCGAAAAATCTTTTCGCCCTACTGAATAGACTTCCTTCTCAATAGTAAATGCAGTCAGTTTACGACAGTTCCGTTCTCTCACTTTATACTTAAATTTGTTAGTAACTAGTGAGCGATCTGCAAGAGTTTACTGCAGGTTCGCAAACTTCAATACTAATGTTCAGCAAGAATCTGCTTCGTTTTCAAAAATCTCTTTTCGAATACATTACCTCTTAAAATGAAAATATCAGACAATTTATATTGCAAACACGACGGATCTATATTGCAAAAGAGGGTGTTATCCTTTTCTGATCACTGATCTACCCACTATTCAATTTTTGATAATTGAAAATTTACGACACATCCGATCTTTCATCTTATTCTCAAATATGTTGGTAAATAACGAACAGGAAGTCTGCCTAATATTTCAAACACACCTTTGGTTGTGCGAATGGATTCACTTTTGAATTGAAAAGATCTTACCGACAAATCCGTCCTTTCATTTATTCTTCAATAGGTCTTCAACTAATGATCAACAAGATACTGCTTAACATTCCAAAGATTCCTTTCGCTCTGCTGAATGGTATCACTTTTCAGTTGTATATAATTATGGCAATTTACCACAAATGCTTTCTTTCAATTATAAATGTTAGTAACTAACGTAAAAAAAAAGTCCAGCCGCATATTGCAAACACGCCTTTCCCCGTACTGAATGAACCCATCATTCAATTATAATTTTTGAAAATTTACGACAATTAAGTGGTTAAATTATATTCTCAAAATGTTTTCACATAGAGAAAAGCAAATATCTGTTTCACATCCCCAAGCTCCTCAAACCATTTGAATGAACTAACTTTTTAGTTTTTAATATCTCACAATTTACGGCAATTCCATTATTTCATTTTATACTTAAAAATGTCATTAACTAACGAAAGTGACAATGTATCTAAGCTTCCAAACTCTCCTTTCGCTTTATCGAAACTGTTTTTTCAATTGGAAAAAGGTTACAAAACAAAACAATTCCAAAATAAAACAATTTTTAAATAAGTCTCTAACTAACGAACAGTTTTAATCTGCTTCTCTTACCTACAATTCCTTCGCCCTTCTGAATACACTCCCTTTTCAACTGTAGTTATGAAACAGAATAAGACAATTCCGTTCTACTAGTTTATTCTTAAATACGAAAGTAATGGTCACCAAGGTTCTGCTTCATCTTCGAAAAACTCTCGTTTTTGAACGGACTAAGTTTAAGTTGCTAATATATAACAAATTGTGTCGATTTCATTCTTTCATTTTATTCATAAATATGTCAGTAATTAATGATCCGTAGGAGTTGCTTCAGCTTCCACAGTCCTTTCGTGCTGCTTAGTGGATTCATTTTTCAGTTGTAAGTACCTCACAATTTATACCAATTCCGTTCTTTTTCTTCTACTTATACAGTCAGTATTTACTGATAATGAAAGTCTGTTTCCTTTCCCTATCTTTTCTTTTGCTCTAATGAAATAGAACAAGTTTTCAATAGTAAATTGCTAACATATTACATTTCCCGTCTTTAATTTTTTGTTTTTTATATTGAAGTAACTATCCATCAGCTTGCGCGTTTCATCTCCCAAACACTCCTCTAGCTCAACTCTATAGACTAATTTCACACTAGTAAATAGACAATTTACCACAAATCGGTTTTTTCATTTTATTCTTAAATATCTCTGTAACAGATAATCAGCAACAGTGTGCTACAGATTCCAAATACGTAAGTAACTAATCATCAAAAAGAGTCTGCTTCTTCTTTTAAATTCTCCTTTCGCCATAGTGAATACAGTCGTTTTTCTATTGTAAAAATCAAACAATTTACAACTTTTCCGTTCTTTCATTTTCTTCTTAAATATGACTGTTACTAACGAACAGCAAATGGCTTGTTTATCCTCCGAACAACACTTTCACTCTACTCATTGGACTCAATTTCAGTTGTTAATATTTGAAAATTTACAGCAACTCCGTTCTTTCCATGTTCACAAACATGTCAGTAACTAACGATCTTCAAGAGCCTGCCTCGTTTTCAAAACTCATTTCGCCCTACCGAATGGAGTCACTTTTCGAATGTAAATATCAGAGATCTTATGACACTTCCGTTCTTTCTTTTATTCTTAAATATGTCAATATATAACGGTTAACAAGAGTCTAATTTCTTCTGCTTCAAATACCTCCTTTGACCTTATAAATTGGAATCACTCTTCAATTATTAATATATCTGTAAGTAACCATTAACAAGATTCTTCTTCAAATTCCAAAGTCAATTTTAGGACTGCTGAGTGGAATCACCTCTCAATTGTATCTGACTATTTCGAGAATTTCTTCTTTCACTTTATTCTTACTTATGAAGTACGTATTGTCAACAAGTGCAGCTTCATCTCTGAACCCTCCACTCGCCCTGAGAAGTAGAAAGTTTTCAATTGTAAATATCTGAGTAGATCGATAATGCTGTTCTTTCATTTTATGCTTAAATAGCTCAGTAACTAACTATGAACAGGAGCTTGAGCTTCGAAACACTCCTTTCGTCATACTGAATGGCCTCACTTTACTATTGTAAATATCTCTTAATTTGCGGCAATTAAATTCTTTAATCTTTTTCTTAAAAACGTCAATACGTAAAAATCTTCTAACCTCTGCTTCATCTTCCAAACAACCCCTGCGCTTTGCTAAGTACAATCACTTTTCAATTGAGAATATCTGACAGCTTCAAAGAACTTTGGGCCTACTAAAGAGACCTGCTTTTCAATAGTAAATGTTTGAGAAATTACTACACTCCCGTTATTTCCTTTTATGCTAAATATGTGAATATATAACGATCAACAGGAGTCTGCTTCATACTCTGAGCACTCCTTTCGCTTTATGGTATGGACACACATGCCAATTGAAAATAAAACAATTTATGAAAATTTTGTTCATTTAATTTATCCTTAATTATTGTAATTAACTAAAGATCAGCTAGAGTTGGCTTTCTGCCCAAACATTCCTTTCAGCTTTCTACGTAGACTCCCTTTTCAATTGTAACCATCTGAAAACGAACGTTTCTTCCATTTTCTTCCAAATATATGTCAGTAACTAATGATCAACAAGAGCCTACTCAGGCTCAGTTTTCGCCCTAATAATGGCCTCAATTTTCTATTGTAAATATCTGACAATTTATTATAATTCTATTCTTTCATTTTATTCAAATAACGAAGTAAGTAATAATCTTCTAAAGTCTGCTTCTTCCTCCAAACACCGTTTTGCCCTTTTAACTAGACTTACTTCACAATTGTAAATATGGGACAGTGATTGAAAATCCCATACTTTCGTTTTATTTTTAAACATGTCAGTAACTAATTATCAGCAAGAGCTTAACTTCCAAACCCTAGTTTCGCCCTATTGAGTGCAAACACAATAATCTTGAAAATTTCTATTTACGACACTTCCGTTCTTTTATTTCATTCTTAAATATGTCGACAATTACCGATCAGCAAGTGTCTACTTGAGTTTCCAAACACCTCTTTGACCCTACTAATTAGGCCCATTTTCAATTGTAAACATTTTTTCCAATTACGACAATTCCATTATTTCATATTATCCAAAAATAGTTAAGTAACTAACTACCACTAAAGGCCGCTTTATACACAAAATACACCTTTCGCCGTATTCAATGCACTAACTTCTAGGTTTTAAATATCTGACATTTTACGTGTGTTCCATTCTCTCATTTTTCTCTTAAGTGAGTCAGTAACTAGCCATCAGCAAGAGTATGCTTAATCTCCAAACACTTCCTTCGGTCCACTAAATGGATTCACTTTTCGATTGAAATGAGTGACAATTTAAGACAATTTCGTTCTTTGAATACATTCTCATATATGTCAGCAATTAATAAAATCGAGAGTCTGCTTTATTTATCAAAAACGTACCTTTCGTCATACTGAAGGGATTATGTTCTAAATTTTAGAAATCTGACAATTTACATCTTTCCGTAATAGCATTTTATTCTTAAACATTACAGTAGTGCAAGATCAGCAACTCTTTTTTCGCCCAAGCGAATGGAATCACTTTTAAATAGTGAATGAATATTACGTTATTACATTTATTCATAAATAAGCCATGAACTAACGATCATCGACGGTCTGTTCATCGTTCCAAATACTCATTTCGCCCTGCTGAATGGGTCATTTTTCAATTCTAAACTTAATACAATTTACGGTTGTTCCGTTCTTTAATTTTACCAGTTACTATGACAATAACTAAGTATCAAAAAGAGCTTGGTTCATATTCGAAACACTCCTTTTGTCTTACTGGATGAACTCTTTTACCAATTGGAAATATACGACAAATTATGACCTTTTCATTATGTCATTTATTTCTCAAATTTCTCGGCAACTACCGATTAGCAATAATTTAGATCAGCTTCCAAACACTCTTTTTGCTTAGTGAAAAGAATTGCTTTTGAATAGTAAATATCTGAGCAATTACATCTCTATAATCTCATTTCATTGCAACACTCCTTTCGCTTTAATCAATGGACACTTTTACCAATTGTAAATATCAATGGACACTTTTACCAATTTACCATAATTACGCTCTTTATTTTTTTCTAAATATGTAATTATCTAACTATCAGCGTGAGTTCGCTTAATGTTCGAAAGACTACTTTCACCCTGCTTTATAGATTTATTTTTTAATTGTAAATGTTTGAGAACGAACGACAAATCCGAACTTCAATTGTCCTTAAGTATCCGATAAGTAACGGTTAGCATGAGCCAACTCAAGCTTCTGAGCACTCCTTTTTCCTTTGTGAAGGAACTCAGTTTTCAATTATAATTTCTTTTATATAATTTACTAAAATCCCGTTCCAAGTACTATCGCCTTGCTCAATTACCTCACATTTGACAATTCCGTTCTTTCATTTTATTCTTAAATATCTCAGTAACTATCGAACAACAAGAAAGTCCTACATCTTCGAAATCAGTAATGGCCTCATTCTTCAATTGTAGAAATCTGATATTTTAAGTCTTTTTTTCTTGATTCTATTTTTAAGTATCTTAGTAAGTAACTATCAGCAAATGTCTACTTTAGTTTCAAAATATTCCTTTCCCGTACTATGTAGAATCCCCTTCGCTTTACGAATTGGACTCACTTTTCAAGTGTAAATAACACAATTTACAAGAAATCCGTTTCTACGATTTATTTTCATTTATCTCAATAACTAGAGGTTAGGAAAAATCTAATACATTCAAGAAAGGCTCCTATCTCTTTTCCGAATGCCTGCGCTTTTCAATTGAAAATGTATCATAACGCAAGACACTTCGTTCTATCAATTCGTTCTCAAAAATATCAGTAACCTATGATCAGCAAGACTCTGCTACAGCTTCCTAAGACTCGTGCGCTCTGGTGAGTGGTGTAACTTTTTAACCATAAATATCAGAGATATATGTATCTTTAATCTATTCTTTATTATGCCTTCAACTACCGATCACCAAAAGTCTGCATCATCTTTCAAGTAACCTTTTCGCTTTAGTAAATGGACTCTATTTTCAATTTTACATATCTGATAATTTAAGACAAATCCATTGTTAATCTTATTCTAAAATACTTTAGTAGGTAACAATCAGAGAAAGTGCATTATGTACCATTGACACGTTTCACCCTACTCAATTGAGTGACTTTTCTTTCAAACTTTCCTTTTTCCTTAATGAATGGACTCACTAAGCAGTTATAAATATGTGAAAAACTACGATAATTCCATTAATTCATTTCATTCTTAAATATGAAGGCCACTACTGATTACCAAGAGTCTACTTCAGTTTCTACTACAGAGTCTAGTACACAGTCTAGCAAGAGTCTACTACTGAGTCTACTTCAACTGTAAAGATATGGCAATTGACGTCAACTTAATTATTTAATCAATTTTAAAATAGTTCAGTAACGAACGATCACCAAGAGTATGCTTTGCATGACAAAACACATCTTTCTCACTAGTTAATTGACTTGTTTTTCTATAGTAAAAACTAACAATTTTCCACTGTTTCCTTCTTTGATATTAGTCTTAAATATGTTAGTAACTAGCAATCAATAAGAGTCTAATTACTACAGCTTCCAAAGTTTTCTTTCGCCTCCTATACTGCAATCAATTTTTTATTTTAATTACCTAACAAATTACCTACCTACCTAACCAATTTAATTATCTACCTAACCAAATCCACTTATTCATTTTATTCTTAAATCAGTCTTGATCTAAAACCTTTGAATGAACTAACTTTTTAGTTGTAAATATTTCATCACTTACGACAGTTCCGTTTACTCTTTCTATTCACAAATATGTCAATAACTACCCATAAGCATGGCCCTTTCCGCCCTGCTGAATGGAGTCACATTCTACTCTAAATGTCAAACAATTTTCGTGAATTTTCTTCTTTCATTTTAATCTGGAATATATCTTGAACTAGACATACGCAATATTTTCCATAGCTTTTAAGCAAACCTTTCGGCCTATTGAATGCACTCTTTTTTGAATTCTAAATATGTTATAATTTACGACAATTCCGTTCTTTCACTTCAATCTTAAATATGTCGGAAACTAGCTATCAAAAAGTGTTAAATTCAGATTCCAAAAACTTCTTTCGCCAAGGTGAATAGTATCGCTTTTTGATCCTAGATATTTGACAATTTATTATAATTCCATTCTTATATCTCATTCTTAAATCTCCCCTTACATTAAATTCTTAAATTCCGCTTTTCCACTTGTATTTAAATACGTAAAGATCTATTTCCTTTCCGTTCACCTAATTAATCCTAAAATATGCCAGTGTCAAACGATCAGCAAGAGTCTGCATTTTCCTCAAAACACTCCTTTGGAACCACTGAATGGATTCTGTCTTGAATTAACGCTTAGCAAGTGTCTAGTTTGTCCAAAAAATCTTTCCGCTCTACTGAATATACTTTCTTTTTAATATTAATTACAATCAGTTTACCACAATTGCGGTCGTTCACTTTATACTTAAATATGTCAGTAACTAGCGATTAGCAAGAGTGTACTGGAGGTTCGAAATACGTCAATACTAGCAATCAGCAAGAGTCTGCTTCATCTTCTAAAATCTCTTTTGGCCCTACACTTGCTTTTCAATTGTAAATATCACACATTTTAATTTCAAACACGATGGATCACAAAGTGGGTGCTACAGTTTCGATAAACTCCTTTCTGCGCACTTTATTGACTCATCTTTCATTTGTTGATAATTGACGATTGACCACAATTCCGTTCTGATATTTTATTAATAACTTATAAGGAACTAAGGATTGGCAAGAGTTTGCTTTGTCTTTTAAAATGTGTTTTCGCCATATTGAATGGACACAATTTTCAATTCTAGATATCGGACAATTTCGTTTTTTTATTTTATTCTTAGCCATGTGATTAACTAACGATCAGCAACAGTCCAATCACTTCAACTTCCAAAAACTCTTTCGCCATACATATAGGAATATAAATAATATGTATGAAAATATATATTATTTATATTCTGCAAAAATATATATGAATTAATACAAGAATAACATAATTTCATATTATTCTTAAAAATATTAGTAACGAATGATCAAAAAGAGCCCGCTTCATTTACATAGAGTCCTTTCACCTTACTGAGTGGATTCTCTTACTATTGTATATATGTGAGAAATATCAATAATTTCGTTCTTTCATTTTATTCTTAAATATGATAGATACTAACGACCAGAACCACTGTGCTTAAGCTTTTAACACTCTTTACACTGTGCTGAGTAAATTCACTTTTCACATTTAAATATGTCAGAATTGTTTTTATTTTATTCCTTATTATAATTTAATCTGGCAATTGCGAACAGACTGCGTTAGTTTCCAAAACGCACCTTTCGACTTACTGAATGGACTGATTATAAGTTTTAAATCTTTGATAATTTAAGAAAATTCCGTTCTTTTTTATTTTTTTCTTATAAACTGTAGCAACTAACAATTACCAAGAGTCTGCTTTCTGTACTAAACAGACCTTTCGCCCTACTGTATTGACTCACTTTTCAATTGTAAACATGTACGACTGTTCTGTTCATTTAGATTATTCCTACATATGTCAGTTACTAACGATCAAAAGGAGCCTGCTCAATCTTCCAGACACTCCTTACGCCTTTCTGAAGTACACACTTACTAATTGTAAAAACCTGACAAATTACGACAATTCAATTATTCATTTTATTGTGTACTATGTGAATCAAATACCCATTAGCATGTTTATCATATTCCAAACGCTCCTTTTGCTCTACAGAATAGTCTCGCTTGAAAAAAATAGTCTAAATTAGACAATTTGCTACAATTACATAGTTTGATAATATTCTAAAGTAGTTCAGTAACTATCGATCATCAAGTGTCTGCTTTATATAACAAAAACACACCTTTCGCCTTACTCAGAGGACTAACTTTTCAATTGTATATATTTTTGTATTATAACATTTTTTCAATATATTAGTTTGTCCATTGAGTAGGGCCAAAGGTGTATTTGGTACATAAAGCAGACTTTCGGTGATAGCTAGTTACTAAACTATTTTAGAATAAAATGACAGAAGGCAATTATCATAAATTCTCAGATATTTAGTAATGAAATGCGAGTGTATTCAGTAGGGCAATAAGGATTTTAGAAAACGAAGCAGACTCTTGCACATTGTTAGTTATTTACATCATAAAGGATAAAAGGGAAGAACGGACTTGTAAATCATGTTTTTTTTTCAAGTGAAAAATTAGTCAATTGAAGAATGCGAAAGGAATGTTAGCAGGTTGAAGAAATTCTTTCTGATCTTTGTATACCGACTTTTTAAAGAATAAAATCACATAACGGAATTGACGTAAATAGTCAGTTATTACTGTTGAAAAGTTTTTCTATTCAGTAGGAAGAGTTCGGAACATGAAATAGACTATCAGTACAGTTAGTTTGTAATATAATTAAGTAAAAGTAATACGACCGAGTCGTAACGAAACTGTCGTTCTGAAATGTTTTAAATTGAAAATGAATCTTCTCAGTAGTTCGAATAGAATGTTTGGAAGATGAAGCAGACTCTTGTTGATTTAGTTTGAGACATATGTAAGAATAAAATAATATTAAAAAAATGTCGTATTTTATCAGATATTTTCAATTGAAGAATGATTCAATATAGGACCTAAGTAGTGTTTGAAAGGTGAAGAAATTAGATTCTCGCGAATCAGTTATTGACTTATTTAGGAATAAAATTAGAAAACTTCATTCTAGGAAATCTTCAGATAATTACAACTAAAAAGTGACTCAATATAGGAAGGCGGAAAGTGTCTTGCTGATGGTTACTTACAGAATATTTGCGAATAGTTAAAGAACGGAATTGTCGTAATTTCTCAGATATTAACACCTGAAAATTGATTCGATGCATTAGGCCGAAAGTTTTTGGAAGCTGAAGCACTCTTGCTGATCCTTGCTTGAAGACATATTTAGGAATAAAGCAAATGAACTGAATTTTCGTAAATTCTCTTTCATTCGGAATTTAAAAGTCATCTATTTACTTGGGCGAAAGGAGTGTTTGGAAAATGTAGGCATTATTTATCGACATATTTAAGTATAAAAACGAGTAACGGAATTTTCGGAAATCATCAGATATTTACAATTGAAATCGCGTGTATGCAATAGGGCGAAAAGAGTGAATGTTAGCTTAAGCAGATTCTTGTTGAGCATATATCAAGACTAATTTACGAATAAAATGAATAAACGGAAATGTCGTGATTTGCCAGGTATTTAAAATTGGTCTCTAGTTAGGGACACATTTAATAATTACGACAATTTCTTGGTTTTATTTGTACATAATTATGTCAGTAACTAACCATAATGAAAGGCAGGTCATCTTTGCAACTCTTCCCTTGCCCTACTGAATGGAAAACTTTCTGAATTGTAAATAGCAAAGAATTTACGACAATTCCGTTATATCATTCTATTCATATATATATCAGTAAAAAACGACCAGAATGACTCTGCATAAATATGAGAATAACTAACTAGCGTCAGGAACTGTGTAAATACATCAGCGACCAAACACACCTTCAGCATATTTATTCAAATAACTCTTTAACTGTAAATATACGACAAATTACGACAATTTCCGTTATTTTATTTTATTCTTAAATATGTCTGCAACTAACGATCAGCAAGAGTCTACTTCAGCTTACAAACAATCTCTTGGCTCTACTGAATAGAATCACTTTTTAATTTAAAATACCTGACTAATAATGAAAGTTTCATTCCTTCATTTTATTGTTAAATATTTCAGGACTAACGACCAGTAACACTCTGTTTGAGCTTGGAAAAACTACATTCGCCCTAGTGTGTGGTTTCACTCTACAGCTATAAGTATCTGAGTAATATGTTTTTTTATTTATGCGTTCATTCTTATTTATGCGTTCATCTAGCGATCTCCAATAAACTGCATCAGCCAACAAGTACCTTTTGGGCATTAGTGAATACACTTAACTTTCAATGTAACATATGTGATAACCAAAATCAATATCCATTCAATGTCAATATTAGTTTAATGTAAAATACTTTAGTCACTAAGAATCGGTAAGAGTCTGCTTTATGTACGAATGACACATTTCACCCTACTCAATGAAAAGGCTGCTTCACCTTCTAAACAGTCTTTTCGCCCTACTGCATAATCTCACTTTTCAATAGTAATTAGATAATTAAGGACACTTTCGTTCTTTCCTTCTATTCTTAAATATGTCTTCAACCAAGGAAAATCATGAATCTGCATCAGCTTCCAAAGAATTTTTTTCGGCCTACGGAATCGACTCTTTTAAAATGTAAATATCTGACAATTTAAGACAATTCCGTTGTTTCATTCTATTCAAAAATATGTCAGTAACTAGCCATTAACAATACTTATTTCGCTCTGCCGAATGGAGTCATATTCATCTGCAATTTACCATAAATCGTTGTTTCACTTTATTCATAAATACCTTAGCAACGAAAAATTAGCAAGTCTAAGTTCTCTCAAACAGTTTTTGGTCATATATTGTCATATACATCGAAATTGTAAATGTCAGAGAAAATACGACATTCTGTTCTTTGATTTTATTCTTAAATATGTCAGTAACTAACGATCAACAAGAGTGTGTTCATCATCAGAACACTCGTTTCGTCCAGCTGAGTGGGCTCACTTTCAAATTGTAAATATCTTACAATTTTTGAAAATTTCGTTCATGCATCTCATTCTTAAATATGTTAGTGACTAACGATCTGTAATACATTTCTTGATTTTCATCACTCTTCTCGCCATGCTCAGTGCACACACTTTTCAATTTTTAAATTTAGTTGTATTGTAATTGCAATTTACAGAAACTCCGATCTTTCATTTTTAGGTATATCAGAAACTACCCCTACTCAATGGACAAATTTTCAATTGCAAATCTCTGAGAATTTACAGCTTTTGGTGACTCATTTTATTCCTAAATATTTAGCTAACTACCGTTCAGCAGGAGTCTGCTAAACATTCCAAGAAATCCCCTCGTTAAGCTTAATCGAATTACTTTTCAGTTGAAAATGAGAGACTTTGCAATAATTCCGATTTTCCTTTTTCTTCTTCAATACGTCACTAACTAACAATCATCAAGAATCTGCTTTATAAACTTAAAACACAAGTGTCGCCCTACTCAATGCACTAACATTTCAATTGTAAAAATGTAACAATGTACTTCTTTCATTACTCTCATTTTATTCTTTAATATGTAACTGACAATGAGAAATACTGTGCTACGCAACGAGCGCGGTGGCTGCACACAATTCCGGAGTTATATTCTCTGAGCGCAAGGGATCTAGATACTTAATGCAGTGGTCTACTGAAGAATGTTCGGAGTTCATTCTAAAAATCACTCAGTTAACTTACCTGTGTGCACAAACAAACAGAATGTGGAAAATTATTTATGATATTTCTAGTCCACTGGCTACGATGCACGAGACATTGCGATAACTCGGACAAGAGAAAGTACAGATAACCATCTACAAAAGCAATGTGACTGGCGTCACTCAGGTCACTTGAAAATCTGACCAGCTAGTAACTCTTTAAATGATTAAATATAGCACTTAATTCAGTTCCAAATAACTGCAGAATAAACACTGTGCATTATAATGTCACATTCACCAACAACAATCTGCTTCATCTTCGAAGTACTCTTTCACTCTATTCAATGGACTGACTTGTTAATTGCAAATATCTGATACTTTACGACAATTCCTTTCTTACATTAGATTCTGAAATATTTCGGTAACTACCGATCAGCAAGAATGTGCCTCAACCTGCAAACACTCCTTTCGTCCTACTGAGGAATTTTGCTTTTCAAAGGTAAATATGTGACAAATTGTGACAATACCGTTTTCTTATTCTTAAATATGTTGTAACAATCAATTAGAATGTGTCTGCTTCACCTTTGAAACAGCCCTTTCTCATATTGAATAACCACACTTTTCAATTGTATATATGCGACTACCTACAATTTTTCCGCTTGTTCATTTCATTCTTTAATATATACACAACTATACATCAGCGACAGTCTACTTCACCTTCAAACTTTCCTATGGCCCTTCTAAATTTACTAACATTTCAATTTAAATATCTGACAATTTAAGATAATTCCGTTATTTCATTTCGTTCTTAAATATGTCAGTATCTAACGATCAACAAGAATTAGCATTATCTTCCAAACACTCCTTTCGCCTCACTCTTGTACTTGAGTAAGTAATTGTATCTATCTGATAAATTTCGGCAGTTGCGTTCTTTAATTTTACCTTAAATATGTGAGTAGCTAACTAGCAAGACTCTTCTACAGGACGCAAATACTCCTATCTCCCTGCTTACTTTACTAACATATTAATTGACTATTTCGTTATTTTCGTTCTTTCATTTTATTCTTAAGTATAAGTACAGATTGCGCTCGCCAACAGTCCGCATCAACTTCTAAGCACTTATTACACCATATTGAATGAACTCACTTTTCAATTCCTAATTTCCAACAATTTACTACAAATCTGATCTTTCAAGTCATTCCTAACTACGTTGACTACTACGATTCAGCAAGTGTCTACTTCAGCTTCCAAACTCTCTTTCGCCTCGTTAAATAGGCTCATAATTTGCGACAATTGCCATTCCGTTATTTCATATAATACTAAAATAGTTCAGTAACTTACGAAAATGAAGGGTCTGCTTTATACAAGAAAATATACCTTTCGCCCCACTCAATCGACTAATTTTAAATTGTCAATATGTGACGTTTTACGTTTTTTCTATTCTTTCATTTTACCTAAAATAAGTCAATAACAATCCATCAGCAATAATCTGAATTTTCTTTCAAACAATCCCTTAGTTCCACAAATGGCTTCTGTTTTAACGGAGACAATTTACGACAATTTCGTTCCTCGATTTTATTCTTAAATATATCAGGAACTAACGTTCAACAATAGTTTGCTTCATATTCGAAACACTCCTTTCGTCTTATGAATGGTCTCACCAATTGTAAATATTCTACAATTTACAACGATTCCATTATTTCATTTTATTCTAAAATTTCTTTGTAACTGTGATTGGTAAGAGTATAATTCATTTTCGAAACACTTCTTTCGCCCTACTGAACAGACTTTTTTTCAATAATAAATATCTGATAAACTACGACATCGAGATATCTTTTTTTTTTTTTTTTTTTTTTTTTTGCAAACACTCCGTTTGCTTTATTGAATGGACTACCTTTCGAATTGTGAATATCTGATATTTTACAATAACGAATTTTGTCGGTAACTAGCGTTAACAAGAGTGAACTGCGGGTTTGAAATACGTCAAGAACCAACGATCACCAAGGGTCAGCGAAATCTGCCAAAAACTACTTTCGTTGTACGAATGGATTCTCTTTTGAATTGAAAATATCTGACCGACTATTACGCCCTGTCATTTATTCTTCACTAAGTCTTGAACTAACGATCAGCAAAGATAGTCCTTAAACTTCGAAAGATTTCTTTCACTCTGCTGAATGAGATAACTTTTATTAGTAAATATTAAACAATTTTATACAGTTCCTTTCTCTCAATGTCTACCTTTCGAATTGTGAATATCTGATATTTTACAATAATGAATTTTTCTGTAGGTAACGTAAATATGTCAGTAGGTAAATATGTCAGTAGGTAACGAATAAACAGCTTGCCACATAGTGCAAACACTCGTTTCTTCCTACTGAATCAACTCTACTTTCAGTTATATTTTTTTTATATTTTAAAAAACGTATGTGGTTACATTATATTATCAAATATGTCTGCAAGAGTTTAGCGAATGTCTGTTTCACATTCCCACGTTCCTCAAGCCTTTGAATGCCCTCAACACTTTTTAGTTGAAAATATCACAATTCACGACAATTCCGATCTTCCATTTTATTCTTAAAGATGTCAGTAACTAAGGAACGTAACAATGTATCTAAGCTTCCGAACTCTCGTTTCGCTTTATCGGATATACTCTATTTACATTTGCAAATATGTTAAAAACAAAACAATTCCATTCTTAAATGGGTTTCTAGATATCGATCACTAGTAATCTGCTTCATCTTCCAACATTCCTTTCGCCCTACTGAATAGAGTCCCTTATCAATTCTAGTTATCAGACAATTTCAGTCAATTCCGTTCCATCAGATTATTCTTACATCCGTGAGTACATAATGATCACAAAGAGTCTGCTTCATCTTCCAAACACTCCTTAAGCCTAATTGTTATTTTCTGACAAATTATGGTGATTTCGTTCTTTCATTTTAAGCTTCAATATGTGAGTAACTAACGATCTGTGAAAGTCTGCGTGAGCTTTTGCAGTCGGTTCGAGATGCTGAGTGGACTCAAGTTTCAGTTGTTATTATCTCACAAGTTACGCCAATTCCGTTGTTTTTCTTTTACGTATATAAGTCAGTAAAACGACAATGAGTGTCTCTTTCATATCCGCAGATCCCTTTTGGCCAAATGAAATGGAACAAGTTTTCAATTGTAACACGCTAACAATAAACGAAAATAACGTTCTTTCATTTTCTTTTTGTATATTTCAGTGATTAACCATCAAGAAGAGTCTGCTATATGTTCGAAGCTCAACGATCGCCCTACTCACAGGACTCAATTTCATTAATGATATCACACAATTTAGTACAATTAACTGTTTTAACAATTGTAAATATCTGACAATGATCGACAATCTTGTTCTTTCGTTTTATTTTTAAATATGTGAATAACCGTCAGCAAGAGTTTACTTCTACTTCCAACCACTAGTTTTGGCCTATTGAATGGAAAAATTTTCATCTTTAAAATCTCTGAAAATTTACGACGCTTCCTTTCTTTTATTTTATACTTAATTATTTCACTAACTAATGGTTAGCAAGAGTCTGGTTCATTTTTGATATAGTCTCTTCGCAATAATAAATCACCTCACTTTTCAATTATAAATATCTCACATTTTAAGACAATTCTCTTTTCAATTTAAGACAAATGAGACTTTTCCATTAAGACAGTTCTTTCATTTCATACTTGAAAATGTGGATAACCATATATCAGCAAGAGTCTACTACAGTTTCTAGACACTGTTTTGGCGCTATTGAATAGACTTACATATCAATAGTAAATGTCTCAGTAATTACCACAATCCGTTTTCTCTTTTTGTTCTTAAATATGTCTATAACTATCGACCAGCAAGACTTTGCTATAGCTTCCAAATACTCCTATCACCCTGATCAGTTTACCCACTTTAATTATAAATATTTTTTAATTGGAAACAAATTTGGGGAATTTCGTTCTTTCACTTTATTTTTACCTATGCCGTCAGCAAAAGATACCAAACATTATTCAACAGCTTCCAACCACCCCGTTCGCCTTAGTGAATAGTCTCACATTTTAATTCTACATATCTGATAATCTATGAAATTTCCAGTATTTCATTTTACTCTAAATAGTTCAGTAATGGACGATCATCAAAAGTCTGCTTTATATATCAAAATACCTTACTCAATGGACTCACTATTCGATTGTAAATATCTGACAATTTACGACAATTCCGTTTTTTTTAATCTATTCAGAAATACGTCAGTAACTAACGATAACCAGGAGTCTGCTTCGTCTTCCGAACCTCTTTTCGCACTGCCTATTGGAGTCACTTTTCGACCTTAAATATCTGACAATTCAAATCACTTCCTTATATTATTCCTAAATATATCACTAACTATTAGCAAGCGTCACCAAGAGTCTGCTTTGTATACCAAAACACACCTTTCTTACTACTTAATGCACTTAGTTTTCTATAGT
The DNA here is from genome assembly GCF_964235325.1 of Thermobia domestica. Classification (NCBI taxonomy): domain Eukaryota; kingdom Metazoa; phylum Arthropoda; class Insecta; order Zygentoma; family Lepismatidae; genus Thermobia; species Thermobia domestica. Next base: position 227,749,303 of record NC_137462.1, read on the forward strand.
AAATATCTGACAGTTTACCACTGTTTCGTTCTTTGATTTTAGTCCTAAATATGTTAGTAACTACTAATCAATAAAAGTCTAATAACTAGAGCTTCCAAACATTTGTTTCGTGCCCTATATGGCAAACTTTAATCTTAATTACCTGACAAATTACGACAATTGCTCTTATTCATTTTATTCTTAAATCAGTTTTGATCTAACGATCTGCATGAGTCAGCTTCAGCTTCCAAATACTATCACCATAATCCATCTACTTACTTTTCGACTGTAAATATCTGATAATTTACGACATTTCCCTTCTTTCATTTTATTCTTTAACATTTCTTCAAACAAGAATCACTATGACTCTGCTTCAACAGACAACCGTCCGACCTATTGCATCGACTCACTTTACAATTATATATATCTGGCAATTTATGACAGTTCCGTTTTTACATTCTATTCACAGATATGTCAGTAACTAACCATCAGTATAGCCCTTTCCGTCCTGCTGAATAGAGTCACATTCAACTGTAAAAAGCTGACAAATTTCCAGAATTTCGTTCTTTCATTTTAATTTTGAATAGAACCTTAACTAGAGATACGCAATAATTTCCTTAGATTTCAAGGATAACTTTCGGCCCATTGAATGTACTTTCTTTTGTATTCTAGAGTTTTTATAATTTACAATTACGTTCTTTCACTAAAATATGTCGGCAAATACTTGGTAAAGTTCAGATTACATAAACTCCTGTGGCCAAGGTGAATAGATCCGCTTTTCGATTGCAGATACAGTATTTGAGAATTTACGACAATTCCATTCTTGCATTTCATTCTTAAATATATCGGTAGCTACGGATCACCAAGAGTCTGCTTCACTTCCATACACTCCCTTCGCTTACTGAAAAGCTTCACTTTTCAACTTTTAATATCTGAGAATAATGAATATTTCAAATCTGCTTAAGCTTCCACATTGCTTTCGCCCTCGTGAGTGGTCACCATTGAATTGAATATATAGTTGTAATCAATCTATTAAAGTTCTATAATACCAATTAAAAGCGCTACATATTCAACCTAGACTTTGGCTCCAAATCTTTCATTTACGGTTACGTGCGATTTCAGGTTTAACAGAGACAAATATTTTAAGTAAATGTACTATAAATGGTCTAAATTAGTTAACTATATCTTCTTGAAATAGTTTATGATATAAAGCCTTTGTATTTTAATAAGGCTTCTCTAAAATGACTGCACGTGAATTAAACTTCCATCTTCCGAGTTCTTCAAAACTATATTTTGAGGACGTTTATATGTTTGTGGTCAAGCTTTCGACAACGAGATCTCGGAAACTCCAGGCTCTAGAAAAATGTCGTTTTCACGGATCGATTGAAAATTTTGCGTAGATTGTCTAGTTTTAATTGAATATTTAAAAAAACATTTCCATGATTTCTTTCTTACATTATAGGTTACACTGTAAGGGATGAAATTTTAAAAAAAGCTTAAACATCATATCCGACGAATCATACATTCCAACGCCAAATTAATCTATGTAGGGGTTGCATATGCGTCAGGCGTTTGTTTTATAGCCAAATAATAATGAAAAAAGATCGATAACCATTTCTCCAGTCTAAGCAGTAAGATGAAAGTTTCTTTTTGGTGTGCTTTGAGAAATGAACGCCATATATAACTGCCATTATAATTAATTGTGCATTTAATGTAATTGCTTATTGCTTATCGCATGCAGGAGGAAAGAAGACACTGGTGGTGCATGAACTAGAAGCTCGAACTGGAAGTAGGCGTAAATCTTGGGAACGGTGCGACATTTTGAGAAAAATAATTATCGATAAATACTCCCCTTTATGATACGCATTGCCGATTATTTTCCTAAGACTTCTTTCACTTGTGTCTGTAAAGGGGCCTGTACATAAGTGAGAAATGAGTAGGATATTTATGGTCGTATGCGAATGATTCGCAGTGAAGAGGACGCTGGTTCGGTTAGTCGATTTGTAATTTACAAACGCTCCTTTCTTTCAATTTTAAGTATGTCAGTAACTAACGATTAGGAAGAGTGTGTTACATCTTTCAAAGACTCCGTTGGGCTTATGGAATAGCCTCACTTTTCAATTGTTATTATCTGGCTTTTTGATACAATTCCGTTCTTACATTTTATAGTAACCGATGATTACCAAGAGTCTGTTTCATCTTCAAAACACTCCTTTTGTACTAGTGAATGAGCTCTTTTGAATTGTAAATGATACAAACATTAGTATAATTCTGTTTTCTCACTTGTATTTAAATGCGTGAGAAGGTAATGTTGATTGTAGTCTATTTCCAGTTTCCAACTCTTGTTTCGCCCTATTAAATACAGCAGCTTTTCAACCGTAAATAGCTAACAATTTTTGGCAATTCAGTTAATTTAATTCTTAAATATGTCAGAGGTAATGATCTGGAAGAATCTGCGTGAATTTCCCCACTCCTTTCGCCCTGCTAATTGATCTCACTTCTCAATTTTAAATATTTGACAATTTTCAACTCCGTTATCTCATTCTAATCTAAATCTATCAGTAACAAACGATCAGGAAAAGTCTATTTCAGTTTTCAAATACTCTCTTCGCCCTACTGAATGAAATATTTTTCCATATTAAAGTATGTGACGATTTGGACATTCCGTTTTTTCATTTTACACTTAAATATGTCAGCAACTAACGATCAACAAGAGTCTGCTACATCTTTCACACACTCTTTTCGCCATACTTACTGGGATCACTGTTAAATTGAAAAATCTGATAATTTTTCGACAATTCCGTCGCTTCATTTTTATCTTTAAACCGTAAGAAAATAAAGATCAACAATAGTTTTGGTCCACGTTCAAACACTCTTCGACCTATTGAATAGACGCGATTTCAATTGTAAATATCTGACAATTAACGACATTTCCATTATTTCACTTTTTCTAATATGTGTCGGAAACTAACAATCATCAAGAATCATCTTTAGGTCCTAAACAACCTTTTCGTCTTTAGAATTGTCAATGTGTGACAAATTACGATATTTGCATTGTTACCTTTCAATTCTTAATACGTTTCTAAAAGGGATCACCAAGCGTCTGCTTCATTTTGCAAACACGCCTTCCGGCCTACAAAATCGATTCAATTTCCAATTGCTTATAGGCCTATCTAACATTTTATAATACCGATCTCCCCTTTTGTACACAAATATGTTAACAAACGATCAGCAAGATTGTGCTTCGTCTTCTAAACTCTTATTACGCTCTACTAAATGGAGTCCCCTTACAATCTTACATATCTGTGAAATAACGACAATATCGCTTTTTCTCACTTTTCAATTGTACCTGGCATTTCAGGACAAATCCATTCTTTCATTTTATCCTAAAATACGTCAGTAAGAAATGATCACCTAGGGTCTCCTTTATCATCCAAACACACCATTCGCACTGACAAATAGACACTTTCAAATGTAAATATATTCTTTGATTTTATTCTGAAATATATCAGTAACTAACGATCAGCGAGAGTTAATTCGGCTTGGAAACAATACTTTCATCCTACAGAATGGAATCACTTGTCACTCGATGGTGTCTTGCTATATATGGCTATTCCGATCTTTCATTTTCTACTATATATGTCAGTAACTAACGACTAGCAGGAGCCTACTTCAGCTTAAAAACACATCTTTACAATACTACATACAATCGATTTTCAATTGTAAATATCTGAGAATCTACGACAGTTATATTATTTCATTTAATCTAAAATATTTCAGTGACTATCATGAACAGTTTTCTTAACACACCGGAACACAGCTTACGCCCTATCAAAGGAAAAACTTTTCAATTTTAAATATTTGTCATTTTACCTGGTATCCTTTCTCTCATTTTACTTTTAAATATGTCAGTAACTAAACGATCAGCAAGAAACTAATTCAGCTTCAAAATACTCGTTTGGCGGTATTGAATAGACTCACAATTCAATTTTAAATATCTTAGTATTGTGTTCTTTTTACTTTATTCTTAATTATGCCTTCAGCTAGCGGTCGCCAAATTTCTGTATCAGAATCCAAGCACACCCTTCGCCTTGGAGAATGAACTAATATTTAATACTATATATCCGATAATTTACGTGAATTCCATAATTTATTTTATTCTAAAACAATTGATTTAACGAAGGAAAATCAAGTGTCTGCTTTATATACCAAAACACACCTTTCCTTTACGCAAAGGACTCCCTTTTCTATTGTAAATATATGATAATTTACGAGTGCTTCGTTGTTCATTTTATTTTTAATTATCCCAGCAACAAGTGATCAGCAAAATTCTATTTCATATTCAGATCACTTGTTTCGCACTACTGAATAGTCTAGTTTTTCAATTGTAGATACTTGACAGTTTACGACAATTGCGATCTATCGTGCTTCATCTTCCAAACAGTCCTTTTCGCCATAGTAGTTGACTCACTTTCAATTGTAAATATGAACAGAGAATGAACAACAATTCCGTTCTTTTAACTAACTCTTATTCATCTCAGTAAGTAACCATCAGCAAGCTTCTACCCCAGTTTCGAAACATTCTACCCCTCCTTTGTGAATGCACTCACTTTTAAATTCCAAAATTTTTAATATTATACTATAATCCTGTTTTTTAATAAACTAAAATCGGAGACTACCGATCAACAAGAGTTTCCTCCAACTTCTAAACAATCCTTTTACTCTACTGAATAGACACGCCCTTCTATCTATATATATAAAAGAGAACGTACAAATCCTTTGTCCGCTCATCACGCTAATACGGCTGAACCAATTTCTTTTATTTTTGGGGGGTTATTAGGATTTGGACCCTAGATGGTTTTTATCATATCACTTTAATTTTCAATTACCAGTGTCTTGAGATAATTGACCATTCAGGTGTCCATTACGTACAAATCCTTTGTTAGTTCATCATAGGTATAAAAATAAACGTATTTATATGCAACCCGCATGACCGTGTCACTCGGCGGGTTAACATAAATGACAGGCGTTATAATGGTTTTTATCATATCACTTGAAAGCGAAAAAGTAAAAATTATCTAAGTAACAAAGTTTATTGCGTTCGGGGGTGACCGCAGCGAAGCGGGGCGGGTTAACATAAATGACAGGCGATATAATGTTAACATTTACTGCAATCTTCTATGGTTTTTATCATATCACTTGAAAGCGAAAAAGTAAAAATTATCTAAGTAACAAAGTTTATTGCGTTCCGGGGTGACCGCAGCGAAGCGGGGTGAACGCTGCTAGTTGTAATTATCTGACAATTTACTACAATTCCATTATTTCATATTATTCTAAAATAGTTCAATAACTAACGACGATCAAGACCCTGCTTTATACCAAAAATTCACCTTCGCCCTATTCAAAGTTCTAGCTCTTCAATTGTAAATATCTGACATTTTACGTGTTCCATTCTCCCATTTTAGTCTTGCAAACACTCGTTTCACCCTACTGATCAGACTACTTTGAGAATGTGAATATCTGAGAATTTACAACAATTATATTCCTTATTTTTTACTTACATATAACTGAAACTAGCGATCTGCAAAATTCTGCTTAAAATTCCAAACACTACTTTCCCCCTGCTAAAAAGACACACGTTTCAAAAGTAAATATCTGACAATGCACGAGAATCCAGTTGTTCGAATTTAAACATAAATATGTTAGCTACTAAAAAGCAGGAAGAGTCTACTTCAGGTTGCAAACAGTACCTTCGGCCTGGTGAATTTAATCATTTTTCATTTCAAAATGTCTGACATTTTACGACTATTGCGAACTTCTATTTTTTCTTAAAGATATCAGTAACTAGCTATTACAGCTTAAATTGTAAATATGTTATAATCTACGACAATTCCATGATTTAATTCATTCTAAAATATTTCAGTGACTAACTGTTACGAAAGGTCTGGTTTATATACATAAACACAGCTTTCGCTCTGGTTAATTGATTAACTTGTCAATTTAAAATATTTTACAATTTACCTCTATTCCGTTTTCATTTTATTCTTAAATACGTCAGTAATTAAACGATCAGCAAGAGTCAGCTTAATCTTCCAATTACTCCTTTTGTCTAGAGAAGGTATGAATAGAAACAATCTGATTACGACTAATCCGTTCTTTCACTCATTGATATATGTCTTGAACTAACGATCATAAACAGTCTGATTCACCTTCTTAACACTAATTTCGTTCTGCTTAATAGGATCACTATTAAATTGTAAAAATATGGCAATTTACGATTGTCCCGTTCATGCATTTTATTGCTAGATATGTTGGTTATGAAACGCTCAACAAGAACATTCTTCATAAACGAAAAAGTCCTTTTGCCTTACAGAATGGACTCACTCACCAATTGTAAATATCTAAGAATATCATCCATTACATCCATTTTTAAAGAAGAATGGAATTCTGTAACGATCACCGAGAGTCTACTTAATGTTTGAAAGACTGAAAACGCCCTGTTAGACTAACTTTTCAAATATAAATATCTGACAATGTACGATAATTAATTATTTCACTTTAAACTTGATAATGTAAGTAGCTACCAAATAGCAAGACCATTCTACAGGCTGCAAACACTCCCTCACCCTGCTTAGTTTACTGACATATTAATTGTAAATATCTGGCAATTTTCGATAATTTCGTTATTACACTTTGTTCGTAAGTATGCATACAACTAGCGATAGCCAAAAGTCTGAATCAGCTTCTAATCACTCCTTACGGAATATTGAATGAAGACTCACTTTTCATTTTAAATATCCAACAAGTTATTTGAATTCTGATCTTTCATCTTATTCTTAACTACGTCGACAGTTACGATGCAGCAAGTATCTACTTCAGCATCCAAACACCTATTTGGCCCTATTAAATAAGCTCATATTTCAATTCTAATAATTTGATCAATTGCGACTCTTAAAATATCTCATATTATCCTAAAATAGTTCAGTAACTAACAATTATCAAGTTTGCTTTATACACTAAAAATACACCTACCGCCCTATCCAATGGACTACCTTTTAAGTTGTAAATATCTGACAGTTTATACGTGTTCCATTCTTCCATTTTAGTATTAAATAAATCATTTAGTAACCATCACCAAGGGTGTAACAATCGCTTCGTCTCATTAAATTGATTCACTTTTCGATTGAAATGAGAGAGAATTTACAATTTCTTTCTTTGGTTTTGTTCCTAAATATGTCAGGAACTTACCAACGTCACTACTTTATTAACGAAAAAGTTCTTTCATCTTACACAATGGACTAACTTATCAACTTTAGATATCTGACAAGTTTCGTCTTCGCCTTCTCTCATTTTATTCTCAAATCTGTCAGTAATTAAAGATCAGCAACCGTCTGGTTTATCTTCCAAACTCTCCTTTTGACCAAATGAACGGAATTACTTTTAAATAGTGAATGACAGAAATTAACGACCAATCCGTTCTTTCACTTTATTTATAAATATATCTTCAACCGTGGAACTACAAGTCTCCTTCAGTTTCCAACCATCTTTTCGGGCCTGCTGAATGTACTCACTTTTCAATTGTTAATATCTAACAATTTTGTATCTCTTTTGAAATCACAAATATATCATTAACAGACAATGAGCAACAGTCTGGTTTGTCTACTAAAACTGTGTTCGCCCTACTCAATGGTGTCACTATTCATTTGTAATTAGCCCGCATTTTCCGACCATTCCGTTATTTCATTTTATTCATAAATCTGTCAGTTAATCTTCGAAACATTCGTTTCCTTCTTCGAAATGAATACACTTTTCAGTTGAAAATATATGTTTACGAGAATTCCGTTATTTCATTTATTCATAAATAAGTCTTGAACTAACAATCATTGAGAGCCTGCTTCTACTTCCAAATATCACTTCGCACTGCGGAGGGGGATCATTTATCAATTTATAATTTTCCCGTTCATTAATTTTATTCCTAATATGTCAACAACTAACAATCAACAAGAGCTTGTTTAATATTCGAACCACTCGTTTCGTCTTACTGAATAGACTCCGTTACCAATTGTTAATTTTCGGCAAATTACGACAATTCCATTATTTCATTTCATTCTCAAAGTTTTCGCCAACTACCGATTACCAAAAGTTTACCACTACTGAAGAGACTTGATCTTGAATAATAAATATCTGACAAATTAATACTCCGTAAATTCATTTTATGCCAAACACTCGTTTCGCTTTATTCAATGGACACCCTTACCAATTATAAAAATCTGAAAATTTACCACAATTACGTTCTTTCTTTTTTCTAAATATTTAATTATATAATGATCAGTGAAAGTCTGCTTAGTGTTCGAAAACCACTTTCTCCCTGATATACAGTCATGGTCATAAGTATTCGCAGCACCGTTCTTTCATTTCATTGTTAAATATTTCAGCAGCTACTTATCACCTCCTACTTACCTATTTTCACCTACATACCTTGGAAAAACTTAATTTTCCCTACTGAAAAGGTTCGCGATTTTTTTTTTGTTTCAGTGGCTAAGCATGAAGTATAGCCTGTTACATCTTCCACGAATAACGTTAGCTCTACTCAAGGAACACAATTTTACTTAAAAGTATCACACAATTTGCTACTATTCCGTTCTTTTACTTTTTCTTAAATATCTTTGTACCTAATTATCAGCTAGCCTGCTTGATCTTCAAACAGTCTTTTCGCCCTAATGAATTAACTAATTTTTTACTTCTAAATAGAAAATTACGAGAAATCCGTTCTTTCATTTTATTCTTAAATATGTCAGTAAAAACGATAAGGAAGATTCTACTTCAAAATCCAAATATGTAACTAACGAAGAACAAGAGTAACTAACAAAGCTACATCTTCCAAACACTGCTTTCGCCTTGTTGAATGGAGACCTCTTAATCATTGTAGATCTCTTACAAATGTCTCGAAACGGGTTCTTTGATCCTGTTTTTACATATGTCAGTAACATACGATCAGCAGGTGACTGTAACAACTTTTCTAGAAATTCGTTCCTTTATTTTAATCTTAATTGTGTTACACTAGCACCGCCAACATTCTGCATCCCCTTCCAAGCAATCCTTTCGCCTTATTGAATAAACTCACTTTTCTTTGGTAAATATCTGACAATTGAAGTCAAGTTTGTTGTTTCATTTCATTCTCAAATATGTCGAAAATTACGAATCAGCTAGAGTCTACTCGAGCTTCCGAACACGTGTATGGCCCTATTAAATGGTCTCAAATATCAATTCTAAATATCTGACAATTCCATTTTTTTTATAGGATCCTAATATACTTCAGTTATTACGATCATCAAGAGTTTTCTTTGTATACAAAAAACAAACCTTTCAACCTACTCAATGGACTGACTTTCAATTGGAAATAACTGAGAATTTAAGTCCTTGAACTCACACATTTCTTTTTTAAATACTTAAGTAACGATCAGCAGGAGACTGCTAAATCTTTCAAACACTCCTTTCGTTTTGCTGAATGGACTCACTTTTCAAATGAAAATGAGATAATTTGCGTAAATTCCGTTTTCTCATTTTATTCTTATATAAGTCACTAGCTAAGGACCTGCAGGAGTCCGCTTTATCTTGCTAACACTTCTTATGTTCTACTGAATGGAATCACTTTTCAATTGAAAATAGGAGACAATTTTCGACAATTTCCTTCATTCACTTCTATTCTTAAATTTGTCGGGAACTAACAATCATTAAGGGTCTACTTTATATGCCAAAAACACACTTTTCGCCCAACTCAATGGCCTAACTTTTCAACTGTAAAAAGCTGACAATCTACTTTTTTTCCCTACTCCCATATTATTATACGAGTAAGTAACAATCCTCAACACTCTACTTTATATCACAAATACTCACCTTTTGCTCGCTTAATATACAACTTTCCAATTATAAATATCTGACAATATACGTCTTCCCATTTTCTCATTTCGTTCTTAAATATACCAGTAACTAACGACGATCTGCTTCATCTTAGAAATTTTCCTTTCGACCATGTGAATGGGATAACTTTTATTGTGAGTGACAAAGGGTTGACAATTCCTTTTTTTGGTTTTTTTCTTTAATATGTGTTCAACCAACGATCGAAAAGAGTATTTTTCAACTTCAAAACAGTCCTTTCTGTTTAGTAAAGCGAGTTATTTTTTATTTTTTAAATTCTGATAATTATCGACATTTCCACTCTTTCATTACTTTCTTAAATATGTAGATAATTACGCATCAGCAAGAGTCTACTTCTTGCAACAACGCTTCGGCTCTACTGAATATACTCACTTTTGAATTGTAAATATATGACAAAATACGTCAATTCCATTATTTAGCATTGTCTTGCATATGTTCATTAAATAACATTCATCAAGAGTCTGCTTTCTATATCAATAGCACAGCTGTCTCTCTGATCAATGGATTAATATCTCAATTGTATATATCTAATCATGTACCCTTTTTGTTCTATCATTTTATTCGGAAATATGTAAGTAACTAACGACTGCTATAGCCTCCTAACCTTCTCTTCGCATTGCTTAGTTTACACAGTCTTCAATTGTAAGTATTTGACAATTTTAAGAATTGCGCCCTTTTACTTTATTCATAAATATGTCTTCAACTAGGCATCGGAACAGTCTCCATCAGTTTCCAATCCCTCCTTTCTCCCTACTGATTGCACTCACTTTTAAATGTAACTATGTGATAATTATCGACATTTCCACTCTTTCATTACTTTCTTAAATATGTAGCTAATTACCCATCAGCAAGAGTCTACTTCTCCTTGCAACATCGCTTCGGCTCTACTGAATATACTCACTTTTGAATTGTAAATATCTGACAAATTAGGACAATTCCATTATTTAGCATTGTCTTGCATATGTTCATTAAATAACATTCATCAAGAGTCTGCTTTCTATATCAATAGCACAGCTGTCTCTCTGATCAATGGATTAATATTCAATTGTATATATGTAATCATGTACCCTTTTTGTTCTATCATTTTATTCGGAAATATGTAAGTAACTAACGACTGCTTTAGCCTCCTAACCTTCTCTTCGCATTGCTTAGTTTACACAGTCTTCAATTGTAAGTATTTGACAATTTTAAGAATTGCGCCCTTTTACTTTATTCATAAATATGTCTTCAACTAGGCATCGGAACAGTCTTCATCAGTTTCCAATCCCTCCTTTCTCCCTACTGATTGCACTCACTTTTAAATGTAACTATGTGATAATTTAGGTTAACTCAGTTTCTTCATTACATACTGTAATGTGTAGGAAACTACCGATCAGCAGGAGTTCACTTCATTTTCCGAATAATCCTTTCGTTCCACTGAAGAGACACTTTTCAATTTTAAAAATCTGACTAATTATCACAATTCCGTTATTTCATTTTATTCTTAAGTGTGTCGATACCTAAAATCGAAAAGAACCTGCTTCATTCTACATACTCCTACGCTGCTTTCGTTGAATGCGCACACTTACATTCTGTAAATAGCTGAAAACTTAGGAAAATTTAGCTCTTTCAATTATTTCTTAAATATATGTTAAACTAATGATCAGTGAAAGTCTGCTTCATCTTCCAAAAATTCATTTCGCCCTTCTAAAGAGACTCATTTTTCAATCGTAAGTATCTGAGTAACGTTCAACAAGAGTCAATTTCAGCTTGAAAACACTCCTTTGGCCCTACGGAGTAGACGCACATTTGTATTGCAAGGACCAGACAGATAAGGACAATTCCATTAATTAATATGAGCCTAAACTCTCCTTTTCTTTTACTGAATGGACTCTAATATAATTTTAAACATGTGAAAGTTTGCTATAATTGCGTGCCTAACATAATTTTTAATTTCGACAGTAACTAACGACCAACTAAAGTCTGCAATATCTTAGAAAATTTCCTTTCGTCTAACTCAATGGACAATTACGTACATTCATTTTTTTAAAGTAAATATAGTCTAGTTAATTTTAATTATATATAGATTTCTTCTAACTTGTGTGAAGGGAAGGAGCTTAAGATAATAATCGCATTGCCTCTTTGTATAGCTAGATTAATGCGTTGCCATAAAAATTGTTGGCTTCTGGCGTCGCCTCATTTAGTAAGCAAATTGGAACCCAGTTCATTCAGAAATTTGTGAGCTTGTTTGCTAAAAACACCCTCATAGTATCAGTTGCAAAACCAACGAGAAGATGCTCTTCTTTCAGTTTAGAATATCTGGTGTGTTTTCTCTTGCAGGCCACTTCAGATGCACTACCTGCTTCGTTTTCTGTTGATTTCAAATAAGATGGTGCAAAGGTATCCACGCATGTGACATCCCATATCTATCGTTGGCCCATTTTCCTAGGAGATAAATTCCGTCTGGCCGCTCTCCATTTTCTCGAAACACTCCTGGTGGTTCCAAAATGCTTGGAAAATGAATGCTCGTCAACGTTCGAATTATTATGTTGTTCAATTCAGCATGGCGACTAATTTTGCTGCACTTTTAGTACAACTTAGTGCGTTGTTGCCATTCTGCTTAGGCATGTACAGATAAATGTATGGCAGATATTTACCTTCAGACGCAAAGCTACACATATTTGAAAAACATTGTTATCTAAAAAGGTTCCAAATGTTTTAGATGGCGTGGCTTGCAACCAAGAACTGGTATCTTTTTTCTGTAAAGCTTTCATACGCACAGTGTCAATTATACTTTCAGGAATTACTTCATTATCTATTACTTCCTGTAATAATATTGCACACCTAATTTTTTGTAATTCTTTTGTCTCAGTAATTTTACTGTTGTAGATACCCTTCCAAATTTCCAAAGCCACATCCATGTGATGTATATCTACGTTGTCAACTGAACTATTTAAGATATTGGAGACAAATTCACGCACCCCATGGCAAGAGGAAAGGAAGGCTGGAAGGCTCAAGTACAATGCCGTCCGTATGTTTAGGCCTCCTAGGCGGACTCGAAGGCTTGCTTGTGTCCATTAAGTTTCGTTTAGCGAATTGTTGATTATTAGCTGTAATGCCTTTTTCAAATAATTATCTATCTGTAAAATGTTAGATAGTCTTTTCCATGTTCGAACAGTTCTTAAAAAATACGTTAGCTTTGGAATGACGAAGCAATTTTTGACAAGAAAATAAGTCATGTGATTTGGTAAATTTTTTAGTCTCCCAGTTATTACTTTGAAACTATTCATATGTTTTTCGAAATGGAGATCATACACTTCCTCGTGGAGCGGAGACCCTAATAACGATAATTTATCTGGTTGTAAAATACGAATTTCTGGCAAGAGCTCTTTAAATTGGGTTTCTACGTCTGTGTCGAGTTTACCCCATGTGTACTAGAGTTCACATTGCGATGGATACACCGCTATCCCAATTTTCTTAGATTCGGCAATTAAATGCTTCATGTCCTCTATGACTATATTCGGCGATCCTCCTAGGGTTCCATCATCCAGATTCGTACATTCATTATATTCTCAAATGTGACTGGAAATAGCGTTGAGCAACAGTCTGCTTCAATTCCATGCTTCCTGTACCGTTTTAAATGCACTAACTATTTAACTGTAAATATCTGAGAATTTAAATATATTCTGTTCTCTCAGTTTATTCTTAAATATGTCAGGAAGTAATCATCACCAAGTGGTTCATATTCGAAAGCTCCTTTCGCCGTTTTGTATGCCCTCACATTTGATTTGTATATATCTGATAATTACATTCTTTCATTTTATTTATATGAATGTCAGTAACACACTATCGGCAAGAGTCTCCTTTAAGTACCAGTCTCCTACGCCCTGCTAACTGAACTTTCTTTTTAATTACTAATATCTGACAATTTGCGAAAACTGCGTTCTTCCTTATTATTTTTAAATATGTCACTAACACGATTAACAAGAGTCTTTTACACATTTAAAACACTCCATTTGCACTACTAAATGGGCTCACAATTCAATTGCAAATAACTGAAAATTTTAGTAACTGCCGATCAGTAAATCAGTAACTGACGATCTGGAAGATTGTGCTTCATATTCTAAACTCGCTTTACTCCCTACTGGACATATTAACTTTCAATTGTGAATATCTGAAAATTTGCGACTATTCCGTTCTTCAATTTAGTTCTTAAATACGTCACTAAGTAATGTTCATCAAGAGTCTGCTTCATCTTCGACACCCTCCTATCGTTGTACGAGATACAATTACTTTTCAATTGTAAATTACAGACCAATTAAGACAATTCCTTTCTACCACGTGTACATGACTAAGTCAGTAACCATTGATACGGATAGCCTCTATCGTCTCCCATTTCATCTTTACCCCTACTGAATAGGAGAAATTTTCTGTTGTAAAATGCAAACTAATTACGATAGTTACGCATTCACAAACATATTCGTATGTAGCGTCAGATTCCGCTTCTAAAATCTGCTTTCGATTTACGACAATTAAGTTGTGTCATTTCGTCTTAAAATATGTCCACAACTACCGATCAGCAATAGTGTACTACAGCTTCTATCCACTACTTTCACTCTAGTGAATACACTCATATTTCAAACATAAATATCTGATAAATTAGTGAATACCATTAATTCATATTATCCGAAAAGAGTACAGAATTTAATGATGATCATCAATCTACTGTTTATATACCAAAATACAATTTCCAACTTATTCAATGGAATATTTTTAATTGTAAACATAAAACAATTTACCACTGTTATCTTGTATCATTTATACTTAATATGTCAGTAACTAACGATCAGCATGGGTTAGCTTAACCTCTCGAATATTCCTTTCGTTTTTAATTGAAACATTTACTTTTTAATTGAATATCTGAGTAAGACAATTCAGTATATTCATTTTATTCTTTGATATTTCAGTAGCTAACCATTAGGAAGATTCTGCTTTATCAATGAACTAGTCAATTCGCCATAACAAATGACATCAATGTTCAATACTAAATGTCGGACAAATTGCGGCAATTTTGTTAAATATGTGCCAATTTTGGACAATTGAGTTCCTTCATTCTATTCGCAAGTATATCAGTAACTAAAATTGAGCAACAGTCTGATTGGTGTTCAAAAAGTGTGTTCGCCCAACTCAATGGTATCACTTTTCATCTGTAAAAAGCCGACAATTCCGTTCTTTCATTCTATATCTAAATTTGACTTAATCTTCCAACACTTCTTTCGTTCTACTGAAAAATGCACTTTTCAATTTTCAATTCAAAATACTTGACTACGATATCCCGTTCATTCATTTCTTCTTAAATAAGTGTCGAACTACCGATCAGGAAGAGTCTCGTTAATCTTCGTAATACCCCTATCGTTAATCTACTGAATGGGATCACTTTTCAATTGTAAATTACTAACTTTTACATCAACTCCACTCTTTCATTTCATTCCGAACTATGTCAGTAATTAAGGATCAACAATAGTGTCCTACTTCTTCCAATCACTTCTTTCCCCCTACTGAATGAACTCACTTTTCAACAGTAATTCTTGACAGTTAAAGAAAATCAGCTTCTTTCATTATATTCTAAAATATGTCTTCAACTAGGGATCACCAAGAGTATGCTGCACCTTCCTAATTCTCCTTTCACCCTGTTAAATGAACTTACGTTACAATTGTAAGTATCTGACAATTTTGCGAATTGCTTCTTTCATTTTGTTACTAAACGTTTTCTTCTAGGGATCGAGAAGAGTTTGCAACAGCTTCACAGAATTTTGTCACTAGTGAAGAGTCCCGCTTTTCAATACTAAATATTTGAGAAATTACTGCACTTCCGCTATTTTTTTATGCTTATATTTATCAATAATAACAATCAAAAAGAGTCTGTTTCATACTCTAAACACTCATGCCGGTTTACTGAATGTACAGACATTCTAATTTTAAGTAGACAAGTTACGAAAATTTCGTTCTTTCATTTCATTCTTAAATATTCTAATAAACTAACGATCAGCGATGTTTGCTTTTCCTCCCAGACATATCTTACAGATTTCAACGTAGACCCACTTTTCAATTGTAAAAATCTGACAACGAAAGTTAATTCCTTTCTTTTATTTTATTCCTAATATGTCAGTAACAAACGATCAACAATAGCCTACTCAGTTTCGAAACATCCTTTTCACCCTAGTAAAGAACTCCATTATCTATTTCAAATATTTGACAATTTATGACAATTATATTCCTTCTTTTTATTCAAAAATACGTGAGTAACTAAATATCTCTTTAAGTCAGCATCATCTTATTAACACTCCTTTCGCCAATTGTAAATATCTGACAGTAAACTTTTGGAAGGTGACGTAAGGTTTTGGTGATCGGTAGTTGCCAAAGAATTTAAGAATGAAATTAAAGAACCGGATTGTCGTAAAGTTTCAAATATCTAGAATTGAAATGTGAGTGCAGTTCCAATGTGATATAGGAGATGATTGTTGATGGTCAGTTACTGACATATTTAAGAATAAAATAAAATAAGAAATTTCGTACTTTCTCAGTTATAAGCGTCTTGGTAATAGTGACCTACTGACATACATATTAATATGAACGAAAGGAATATTTGAAAGATTAAGCAAACTCATGCTGATTATTAGTTCCTGAAATATTTAAGTATAAATGATACAAGGCAAGAAACGTAAAATAATTTGATATTCAGTAGGGGAAAAGAAGAGATGGCTGGATGAAATATTTTATCACTATCATTAATTACTGACATTCATGTTCAAGTGATACAAAGAAATTGTCTTAATTTATATGTCATTTAGAACTGAAAAGTAAGTCCATCCCGTACAACGATGAAGGGCATCGAATATGAAGCATACTCTTACTGAACATCACTTAAACACAAAATCAAAGAACGGAATAGTCGCAAATTTTCAGATATTCATAATTAAAAGTTAATTTGTCCATTAGGGAGTAAAGCGAGTAAAGAATATGAAGCACTTGGAATGGAGTGTTTTAAGTGTGTTAGTGACTCTTGTTAATCGTGTAAGTGACATATTTAAAAATAAAATGATAAAATGCTGTTTTCGTAAATTGTGAAATATTTGGAATTAAAAAGGGAGTCCAGTTATCAGCGCGAAAGGAGAATGGAAGTTAACAGGGCGAAAGGAGTGTTTATGAGATAGTGCCGACTTTTGTAGATAACTATTTACATATTTTTGAATAAAATAAGACAATGGAATTATCACAAATTGTCAGATATTTACAATAGAAAATTGAGTTCATTATTAGGCCGAAACGGGTATTTTGAGGATGAGTAGCCACTTGTTGAATGTTAATTACCAAGATATATTAGGAATAAAATAAAAAAAGGACTTAAGTTCGTTGTCAGATGTTTACAGTTGAAAAGTGAGTCTGAAGGAATATTTGGACAGCTGAAAGGAATGTTTGGGAGATAAAGCAAACTCTCGCTTTTTTATTTATATTTACTCAATATTTACTATTCAAAAGCTGGTCTTAGTAGGGGCAAAGTTTTTTGAAGTTGGGGCAGACACATGTTGATTTCTAGAAGAAGACATGTTTAACAACAAATGAAAGAACGCAATTCTCAAAATTTTCAGATATTTAAGATAGGAAACTGAGTTCACTCAAAAGGGCGAGATGAGTGTAGCAGGCTCTTGGTGACCCCTAGTTGAAGACATATTTTAGAATATAATGAAAGAAAGTAATTTTCGTAAACAGTGAAAAATTACAGTTGAAAAGTGAGATGATTCAGTAGGGGAAAGAAGTGTTTGTAAGTAGTAGCAGACTCTTGCTGATCGTTAGTCACAGACATACTTTGGATAAAATCAAAGAGCGGAGTAAATTATGTAAAATGTTAGTAATTTACAATTCAAAAGTGATCCCATTCAGTAGTGCGATAGGAGAAATCGAAGATTAAGCAGACTCTTACTGATCGGTATTTCAAAACTTATTTAAGAATAAATGAATGAACGGAATATCTTGGTCAATCATTTTGTATTGAAAATTAAAAGTCCATTCACTAGTACGAAAGGACTGCTTTTCTGTTAATCAGGCTCTTGCCAGTCTTTAGTTAAGAAGAAGTTGAGAGAATGGAACCCGTAAATAATCAGATATTTACAATTGAAAAGTGAGTCCATTGAGTAAGGCCAAACAAGTTTCTCGATGCTGATGAATGTTGGCGAGTCTGCTTTATTTACCAAATCGTACTTTTCATCATAATGATGGGACTATCATCTCAATTTTAGAAATCTGACAATTTACAACCTTCTGTATTCTCATTTTATTCTTAAAAATTACAGTAGAGCAAAATCAGCAACTCTCCTTTCGACCAAGCGAATGTAATCAGTTTTAAATAGCGAATGACCAAATATTAACGCCTATTCCGTTATTTCATTTATTCATAAATAAGCCTTGAATCATCTATGGTCTGTTTCTCATTGCAAATACTCATTTCGCCCTGCTGGATGGGATCAGTTTCCAATTGTAAATATAACCCAATTTACGTCCGTCACGTTCTTTAAATTTATTTGTTACTGTGACAATAAATAAGTAGCAAAAAGAGCTTGTTTCATATTTGAAACACTCCTTTTGTCTTACTGGATGGACTCATTTACCAATTGGAAATATTCGACAAATTATTACCTTTCCATTATTTCATTTAATTCTCAAATTTCTCAGCAACTACCGATTAGCAATTATTTACTTCAGCTTCGAAACACTCCTTTTGCGTTAGTGAAGAGACTTGGTTTTGAATAGTAAATATTTGACCAATTACAACAACTCTCTAATCTCATTTTATTTCAAACACTCCTTTCGCTTTATTCAATGGACACTTTTACCAATTGTAAATATCTGACAATTTACCATAATTACGTTCTTTTTTTTTTTTTTTTTTTTAAATGTAATTATCTAACGATCAGCGAGTCCGGTTAATGTTCGAAAGACTACTTTCACCCTGCTTAATAGATTCATTTTTCAATTGTAAATATTTGAGAACGAACGACAAATCCGAACTTCAATTTTTCCTTAAATATGTCGATAAGTAACGATCAGCGAGACCCAAGTCGAGCTTCTGAACACTCCTTTTTTCTTAGTGAATGAACTGTTTTCAATTCTAATACTTTGGAAGCTGATGCAGATTCATGATTATCCTTGGTTGAGGTATATTTAAGAATAGAAGGAAAGAACACAATTGTCGTTAATTCTGTAATTACTATTGACAAGTAAGACTATGCAGTAGGGCGAAACGAGTGTTTAGAAACTGAAGCAGCCTTTTCAGAACGTTAGTTGAAGACGAATAACAAATAATAATAAAATGAGTAAACAGAATTGCCGTAATTTTTGAGGAACTTATAATTGAAGAGTTATTCCAATATTGAGGGCGAAATGAGTCATGGAAACTGTAGTAATTCAAACCATACTAATCTCTATATACTGACATATCTAAGAACAAAAGGAAAGAGCGAAACAGAAGTAAATGGTTAGATATTTAGTATCAAAAACCAAGTCTATTAAGTAGTGAGAAAGGTGTGTTTTGATATATAAAGCTAACTCCTGATGAGCGTTATCATCGTAAATCGTAATATATTTACGATTGAATAGCGAATAGGGCGAGAGGAGAGTTTCGTAGCTGAAATAAACTCTTGCTAATCAGTAATTGCGCACATACTTAAGAATGAAAAGAAAGAATGAAATCCTCGTAATTGGCCAGATATTTACAATATGTCAGTGAGAGCATTCTGCAAGGTGAAAGGAGTGTTTGAAAAATGTAGGAGGCTGACGTTGATCATTATTTACTGATAGAAATTTATTTATATGTAGAAATAAAATGAAAGAAAGGAGCAGTCTTCAAATGTTACTTGTTACAAATAAAAAGTGAATGCAACGAGTAGGTTGAAATGTATCATTCGTACATAAAGCATACTCTTGGTGATTCATAGTGACTAAAGTATTTTAATATAAAATGGTAGAATGGATATTGACATTAATTATCACATATGCTACATTGAAAATTCAGTGTATTCACTAATGCCAAAATCACCAAGATCTAGTCATTAGTCACTAAGGACAGAATTGTCGTAAATTGATGCTTATTTACTTTAGAAATGTGAGTCAATTTAATAGGGGGAAAGAAGTGCCAGCAAACTGCTGCGGATTAATATCGATTCCTACAAGAAAGAATACATAAGAAGAAACTGAAAGAAAGAATTTTCCGAAATTATGAGATATTAACAATTGAAAAGTGAGTCCAACAGTAGGGCG
The DNA here is from genome assembly GCF_964235325.1 of Thermobia domestica. NCBI lineage: Eukaryota > Metazoa > Arthropoda > Insecta > Zygentoma > Lepismatidae > Thermobia > Thermobia domestica. The sequence goes on from NC_137462.1 coordinate 227,769,514, forward strand.
AAAGGAATGCTTGGAAGATGAAGCAACTTGTTGCTGATCATTAGTTACTGAAATATTTAAGAACAAAATGAAAGAAGTGAATTGTTGTACATTTAAGATATTTTCAAGTGAAAAATTACACAATTAACGACCATTATGTTCTTTAATTTCAATCTTAAATATGCGAGTAACTTAAAATCAGCAACAGATTGGTTCGTCATCCAAATAAAGTTTCATCTTACTGCTTAGACTGGAGAAATAGTTACCGATCCTTTTTCATTATTATTTGGCCTTAAAACAAACGCCTGACGCATATGCAACCTTTATATATAAAAATGTGGCGTTGGAATGTATGATTCGTAGGATATGATGCTTAAGCTTTTTTTAAAATTTCAACCCTTCCAATGTACCCTATAATGTAATAAAGAAATCATGGAAATGTTTTTCAATTATTCAATTAAAACAAGACAATCTACTCAAAATTTTAATCGATCAGTGGAAACGTCATCTTTCTAGAGCCTGTAGTTTCCGAGATCTCGTTGTCGAATAGATTGACCGCAAACATAAAAACTTCCACAAAATATAGTTTTGAAGAACTCGGAAGATGGAAGCTTAATTCCCGTGCAGTCATTTTAGAGAAGGCTTATTAAAATACAAAGGCTTTGAACAATAATTTTATATCATAAACTTTATGAAAAAGATATAGTTAACTAATTTACACCATTTATAGTACACATACTTAAAATGTTTCTCTGTTAAACCTGAAATCACACATAACTGTAAATGAAAGATTTGAAGGCCAAAGTTGTAAGTTGGATATCCGGCGCTTTTAATTGGTATCCTATTATTTTAATAGATTGATTAGAGTTATATATACAATTCAATAATGAGTCCACTCAAAAGGACGAAAGGAATGTGGAAGCTCAAGCAGATTTTCACAGAACGTTAGCTACTGACATTTTTAAGAATAAAATACAAGAACGAAATATTCATTATTTTCAGATATTAAGAGTTGAAAAGTGAGGCTTTTCAGTATGGGAAGGAAGTGTTTGGAAAGTGAACCAGACTCTTGGTGATCGGTTGCTGCCGATATATTAAACATTGAATTATAAGAATGGAATTGTCATAAATTATCAAATATTTACAATCGAAAAGCGAATCTATTCACCTTGGCGACAGGAGTTTTATGAATCTGAAGTCAACTCTTGTTGATAAGTAGTTGCCAACATATTTAAGTGAAAGAACGTAATTGTTGTAAATTATAATAAATCTAGAATTCAAAAGAGAGTGCATTCAATAGACCGAAAGATGTGCTTGAAAGCTATGGATAATATTGCGTATCTCTAGTTGAAGATCTATTCAAGATTAAAATGAAAGAACGAAATTCTCGAACTTTGTCAGCTATTTACAGTTGAACGTGACTCTATTCAGCAGGGAGGAAAGGGTCATACTGATCATTAGTTACTGACATATTTGTGAATAGAATGTAAAAACGAAACTGTCCTAAATTGACAGATATTAACAATTGAAGTGTGAGTCGAAGCAGTAGGTAGAAAGGATTGTTTTAAAGACTCTTGAAGCAGACTCCTGATGATCCTTGTTTCAGGACACATTTAGGAAAAAAACGAAAGAAGGGAAATGTCGTAAATTATCAGGTAATTACAATCGAAAAGTAAGTCTATGCATTAGGGTGAAAGGAGTGTTTGGAAGCTGAAGCTGACTCATGCAGATCGTTAGATCAAAACTGATTTAACAATAAAATGAATAAGAGCAATTGTCGTAATTTGTCAGGTAATTAAAATTAAAGATTGCCATATAGAGGGCGAAGCAAATGTTTGGAAGCTTTGGTTATTAAACTCTTATTGATTGCTAGTTACTAACATATTTAAGACTAAAATCAAAGAACAAAACAGTGTTAAATTGTCAGATTTTTACTATAGAAAACTAAGTCCATTAATTAGTGAGAAAGGTGTGTTTTGGTATACAAGGCAGACTCCTGGTGACCCTTCGTTATTGATTTTTTTTTAGGATTAATGAAATAATGGAGTTGACGTCAATTGTCAGATATTTACAATTCAAAAGCGTATAGATTCAGTAAGGCGTAAGGAGAGTTTGGAAGCTGAACTAAACTCTTGCTAATCAGTAGTTGCCTTCATATTTAGTAATGAATTGAAATAGTGGAATTGTCGTAGTTTCTCAAATTTATAATTTCTAAGAGGGTCCATTGAGTAAGGAGAAAGGAAAGTTTGCAGGGAAAGTGACTCAATTGAGTACGTTAAAATGCAGACTCTCGGTGATTGTTACTTACTAAAGTATTTTATAATAAAATGAAGGAATGAAATTGTCTTAAATTATGATAAGTAAAATTGAAAACAAAATACATTCACTAAGGCGATAAGGTTCCGTGAAAATTCATGCATATTCTTGGCGGTCGATAGTTAAGCCATAAAAAAAATACAGTAAAAGGATACATATCTCTGATGTTTACATTAAAAAGTGAGTCCACTAACCACGGCGAAGCAGTCTTAGGAAACTGAAGGGGAGTATTGCTGATCGTAGGTTACTGATATTTTTGAGAATAAATTGATAGAAGGAGTTGTCTTCAATAGTTATATATTTACAACTGAGAAGTGCAGTAATTCGGGAAAGAAATAGGAGCCTTTTTGGAATGTGGTTGATTTTTGTTATTCATAAAAATAAGTGAAACTAGCGGATTTCTTGTAAATTGTCAGATATTTACAATTGAAAATTGAGTAAATTTAGTAAGGCGAAAGGAGTGTAAGGAAGATAAAGCAGACGCTTGTTGTTCGTTAGTTACTGAAATTGAGTATTTAAAATGAAATAACGTAGTTGTGGAACGGAACATAGTCAGATAATTACATTTAAAAATTGAATCTTTTTAGAAGGCGAAAGGATTGCCATGAAATTGATTCATACCTTTGCAGATCTTTACTTTAAGAGATATTTGAAAGAAAAATGCAAGAATGGATTTATCAGAAACGTCATATATTTAAAATTGAAAATTGACCCCACTCAGTAAGGCGAAAGTAGTGTTTCGGAGCTGAAGTAGACTCTTGCTGTTACTTTGTTTCTGACATATTTAGGAATAAAATAAAACATAATTTTCTAAAACTTTCATACGTTTACAATGGAGAAGAGTGTCTACTCACAAGGCCGAAAAGAGATTTTCAAAGGACAAATTCTCCCTAGCTGATCGTTAGTTACTGACGTATTTATGAATAAAATGAAAGAACAGAATTGTAAAATGACAGGTATTATCAATTGAAAAGTTAGTATATTAAGTAGACAGAAATGAATAATTGGTAACTGAAGGAAGCTCATGGTGATCAATGGTTAAAGACACTTTTAAGAATGAACTTGAAAAAACGCAAATGTGGTGGTTTGTACCATGTTTATAATTGAGGTGAGGTGAGGTGATTTTTAGTTTAGCGTCTCTTTCAGCAGCGAGGCTATGTAAGACGTGTACCTATTGATTAACGTGGAATCCGAACCACATGAGCTCCCGCCGGGAATGGAACCCGGGTCTCCCACGCCAAACGCGTGTACGCTAACCGCTTAGATGTTTATAATTAAAAAGCAAACCTATTCAAGAGGGCGAAGGAGCTGTTTAGAACCTTAAAAAGACTCTTGCTGTACAATAGTTACTGACATATTTAAGAATAATATTAAACAATAGAATAATCGTAAACTGTCAGATATTTACAACTAGAAAGGGAGTTATTTCAGTATGCAGAATTAAGTATTTGCAGAATGTAGCAGAATCATGTTGAACTTTACTTACTGACATATTCATGAACAAAGTGAGACAACGAAACAAACGTAAAATCTTTATTTAAAATTGAAAAGTTGGTCCACTAACTAAAGCGAAAAAAGTTCTTTGGTATATAAAGAAAGCTCTTAATGATGCTTATTTACAAACTATTTTAAAAAGAAAATGAAATAGAAGTGTCGTGGAGTGTCACTTCTTTACTATTGAAAAGGGATTCTACATTGTACGGCTAAGGAGTGTTGGAAGCTAAAATAGACACATGCTGATCGTTATTTACTGAGCAATAGAATTAAGAAAAGGTGTCTTAAAATATCAGATTTTTACAACTGAACAATGAGGCCAATATATATATTAAAGACGTAGGAGACTCTTGTTGATCGTTAGTTACTGAGATATTTTAGAATAAAATGATAGAACGGAATTGTCGTAAATTGTTACGACAACGATTAAGAGTTTCGAATATGAAGCATACTCTTACTGAACATTACTTAGTGACAAAATCAAAGAACGAGATAGTCTCAAATTGTCAGATATTTACAAATGAAAATTGTCAGATATTTACAATATATTCAGTACGGAATAAAGCGAGTTTAGAATATGAAGTACAGTCTTGCAGATCGTCACTTACTGATATCCTAAAAAGAATGAATACTAAAAATTTTCAGTTATTTACAATTAGAGTTTAGTGTTTTAAATGTGTAACACTCTTGTTAATCGTGTAAGTGACGTATAAAGAATAAAACGATAGAATGCAGTTTTCGTAAATTGTGAAATATTTGGAATTAAAAAGGGAGTCCAGTTAGCTACTCAAAAGGAGAATGGAGGTTAAGATAGACTCTTGCTTATCCTGTGTTACTGACATTTATACGAATAAATTGAAAGAATGAAATTGTCCAAAAGTCTTAGATACATACAATTAAATTCTGAGGGCAGTGAGTACGGCGAAAGGAGTTCTTCGTATATTAAGCAGACACTTGTTGATGATTAATTCCTGACATATTTAAGAATAAAATTATAGAAGAGAATTGCCTTAAATTGTCACATATTTACAGTTAAATATTGCATTCCAAACGGGGAGAAGTGCGTGGAAAGTGAAGCAGATACTTGCTGAACGCTAGTTGAAAACATATTTGAGTATATAGTGAATGTACGTTATTGTCCATTGAGTGATACGAAAGGAAACAATCTATGATATAGGAGACTTTAGTTGATCGTTAGTTTCTGTCGTAATTAACAACTAAATGAGAAAAGCAATTGTCGTAAAATTTCACATATTTGAAATTATATTAGGGTATATTCAGCATAGGAAAGGGAGAGTTTAAGCTAATATAAAGTAATAATACTGACGTTATTTCTCAGGCCCTTGCAATTGAAATGTGCGTCTACTCGGAAGTGCCAAAGGAGTGTTTTCACGCCGAAGTGGACTCTTGTTGATCGTTAGTTACTGACATATTAAGGATAAAATAAAGGAATTGAATTGACGTATATTCTAAGATATTTACAATTGAAAAGTGAAAATAATGAAACCACTTAATAACTTAAACTGTCAAAAATTACAATTGAAAGGTGGGTTCATTCGTTCAGTGGGTGGAAAGAAGTTTTTGCAACATGTGGCAGGCTGTCAGTTTCTAACATATTTACAGTTGAAAGAAAGGAGTTGTTGTAAATTGTCAGATATTTACAACTGAAAAGTGATACCATTCAGCAGAGCGAAAGGAATCTTCTTTGGAAGGTCAAGGCTGATCTTTGGTTGTAGATTTATTGAGGAATAAGCGAAAGGACGTTTTTGTCGGCCAGATATTTTCAATGCAAAAGTAAATCCCTTCGTAGAACTGGAGTAGTGTTTGGAAGAAGAGACAGACTTTTACTGATCGTTATTTATTGTCATCTACAGTTTCAAAAACAATTGAAAAGCAAGTCTATTCAGTTGAGTGAAAGAATGTTTGGAAACTGAAGTAGACTCATGCTGATCGCTAGTTGCAGATATATTTAATATGAAAGAATTGTATTTTCGGAAATTATCACATATTTGCAATTGAAAAGTAAGTCTATTCAATAGGGCGAAACGAGTGATTGGAAGCTGATGGAGACAATTGATGATCTCTTGTTTGACATATTAATGAATAAAATAAAAGCGAAATTGATAAAATTGAAAAGTGTGTAAAGTAAGCAATGCATAAGGAGAGCTTGGAAGCTGTAGCAGAGTTTTCCTGATTGTCAGTTACATATTAAAAATAATATGAGAGAACTGATAGATGTACATTTTTACATTTATGCAATTGTAATGTTAGTGCATTCAGTAGGGCATCACTTGTGTTTTTGGTATATAAAGCAGACTCTTGATGATTGCTAGCTACTGACGTATTGAAGAATAAAATGGAAGAACGGAATTGTTGCAAATTCTCTCATTTTCAATGGAAAAGTGATTCCGTTAAGCTTAAGGAAAGTATTGTTTGGAATATTTAGCAGACTCCTGCTGATCGGTCTTTAGTTAAATATTTAAAAGAAATGAGTGAACGAAAATCTGTAAATTCTCATATATTTGCAATTGTATATATAATACGTTGTTACTTTTTATATATAATATTATGCAAAGTAAGTGTAATAATAAGTATAGTGTAATTTAATCCAGCGTGTTTTCTTTGTGTGTGTGTGAATTATGTTTGTGTGCGTTAGGGTCTGGCTGACCTGATTGTTCGTGAGGTTCTCGATATCAGACATCGAACCTCTCGACGCCTAATCCAATTCTTATTATTGATTCAGACGAGCGATTTGAAAACAATTAGTAACCCCTTCTTGGCGTTGCCCTTAAGCATTTTATCCTTATATAGGTCAGTGACTAACGATCAACAAGAGTCCATTTCGCCTTGAAAACACTCCTTTGACCCTTCCGAAGAGACGCACATATCAATTGCAAGAGCCTGAGAAATAACGACATTATTATTAATTTATATTAGCCTAAACTCTCCCTTTCCTTTACTGAATAGACTCTCATATTTTTAAATATGTGAAAATTTATGACAATTCCGTTCCTCATTTAATTTTTAACTACGTCAGTAACTAACGATCAACTAAAGTCTCCTATAGCATAGAAAATTTCCTTTCGTATCACTCAATGGAGAATTACGTGCATCACTATTTACTGAAATATGTTTTCAACTAGCGTTCAGCAAGT